>NC_140771.1:108384755-109032727 GCF_044657685.1 Stegodyphus dumicola
TTCATTTACCATGAATTTTAATATACAATTTTAACAAATTAATAGCAATAGTTAAATTACGTAATATAGAGTTAATATGATCGAACTAAACCATTATTCCAAACATCTACAAGTCTCTATCATGTGCCAAGTTTTTATTAAAAATATGTATACTTTCGCATAGTTTTTAGATATCACACACTCATTTGTTGCCTTAAAAATCACAGGCTAAACGAAAATATAAAATGAATATATTATAAACAAATCAATATTAAAATGTACTAAAAAATCTGAAGATTCTGAAATGAAAGATAAGAATGAAACGAAATTAAAAATCTTTCATCATCTTTCGTCCGTAAAGCTAACTTCTTCCCTTGGTTAGCATACAGCCCATGTTTCTTACTTCTAATGAGATTCATGGTTCTGATATGATCAATTTTATTGTATAAACAGTATTTATAATCTTCAAACGCAGTTCTATTTTTAGATACACATTTCTTGACTCCTTTTGATTTCTTAATTACTACGTCTTCAATTTTATTAGCATAAATTTTTTATCTTAAATGTATGCTAATATAACTAAAGATTATTCAATTAATACTTCTTCTAATAGGCTTCTAGTTCGTTTTGCTTTATTACATTTTAGCATGATATAGAATGGACTATTTTTCAGTTTTCCAAATTTACGAAATATGGAACACTGCACAAAAGTTCTGAATTTTAATTGAAGATGAAGAATAGAAGAACTATGTATTGGTTTCTAGTTCCTTTAATTTATTACTCTGTTCCTTTAGGTGGAGCTAAATAATTTCTAACACAATTTAATTTTTCTAAATTTGCTAAATGATTTTTGTTCCGTTAAGTGAAGTTAAATTAAAAAGGGTATTTTTAATTTTACAACATCGAAAAATTTATGAATATTTATATTTGAAAAGTTTTTTCTGTAGCAATGCTATAAATAGCATACATTTATTAACAACAATTTTTTGTGATTCACACGTATGTGAACTAATAATTTAACAGTAATTCTCTCATTATGTCTCTTAATGAAATTTTCCCAATGTATATTTGATGAAACCGTTATAAATCTCTACGAAAATAGACGAATCAATAAAATTCAAACTATATTGCATTAAATGTATTGAGTAACTAAAATGAATTTTTAAATATATTTGCACAGAATATGCAAAATATTTACATTCGACTTTCTTTTAAACTGAAGGGGCTTCAGTCAGTGAGATTCATTAAAAAAGAAATATAAATCAGACTTTTTGTTCCTCCCCCCCCCCACATAATGAAACAACTTCTGGCATCTTCTGTGACGAAGAACTAGGATAATAGGTCCCACTCTCTTAAAGCAAATAAAATAAAATCCTTGAATAATGATATTTGGATATTTTCTATGAAAAAGATGCACATGCCACAGAGGATTTTACTATTAAGATTCACTTCATATCGTCAGCCAGTAATGCAGCCGAGTAATCTGTCGAGAAGCAAAAGTAAGACAACTCATTCTCAGCTGAAATAAAATCACTTTCTCATAAATGCAAAACTTGCTTCTATACTCGAATGTGAATACAGTAGAGTCCCGTAAACTCGACATAATGTGGACTGGACTCGAGTTTTCGAGAAGTCTAGTTTTACGGATTAAGGGTTGGGGTTTTCAAAACTCTTAACAGTTAACTGTAAATTACTCTAGACATTGCACAGTATTGGACACGGAAAAGTACAGCTTGCAATGAAATTAATGATGACTTTTTTATGTCAAATTCTAGCATAATAGAAGTCATAAAGAGAACAAATAAAGATAATTGAGTAAAAAACTTACATCCAAAATATTTATTAGTAGTTCTTGGTGGAAAAACATCATGTGATGGTAGATTGTCTCTCCCATTCATTCTCTGCCGTCGCACAGCTTCATACTGTAGGCGATTTAGGAACAAAATGTCCATACCAGATGCACCTTGCTCCTCCATGTAACAAAGCTTTACTTCAGCGGCCTTCAGTCCTTCACTATGGGTCATCATTTTAGCTTTTCCGTTGTCTTCAATCTCTTCATTTTCGTTTTCATCTTCATTTTTATCCACATTGTCTTTCAGAAGTGCAACTATTTCTGCATGTCCTAAAATTTCACAATTATCATCTTGTCCCATCCATTCTTCAACATCACCATCAGTAACTTCTTCGCAGCCTGGAATTTTCTGAAGTTAACTACACTCATGTCCATAAGTTAAGGATAATTCGGAGTCACGCGAAAATCGAACTCTAAAATAAATATATCACCTGTAAAATCACTACGCACATCTTCAAGAATCATATGCAAATTTCAGGAAGTAACTAGATGACACAGATGGTACGTCACAATGACGAGAGTGTAAGAGAGTGATATCTAAGGAATACAGGCAAAGAAGTAAAATTGTTCGCAGGCGCTTTATAAGCATTTCAGTGCAATAACCGAATAGTTATGACACAAAGGACGCATTTGGATGATTTTTTACGTGGTAGAATTATTGGCCGTCTGGAATGTGGGCGTACTGAACTGGAAGTATCAGACGAACTTGGAATTGCCCAGAGTGTCATCTCCAGGCTTTAGCAACGATTCCAAGATGATGGTAATGTGAGTAGACGTTAAGCACAGGTCGCCCTAGTGTTACAACGCCGAATGAGGACCGGTATTTGGCAGTTACTGCCAAAAGAAACAGGCGAAGCACAGCCTCAGACCTGTCTCGTCAGCTCTCTTCAGCCACTGGTACGACAATTTCAAGGCAAACCGTGTACAGACGCTTAGGGCAGATTGGTCTATATGCTCGTAGACCTGTCAGATGCGTTCCACTTACTGCAACTCAGTGTTGCCTGCGGTTAGCTTGGAGTAGAGAGCATGCATTGTGGACACCGGAACAGTGGGCTTGTGGGATGTTTTCCGACGAGTCCAGGTTTAGCTTGCAGTCTGATTCTCGCCGGACTTTCATATGGAGAGCTCCAGGTACCCGTTACCACCAAGACAACATCATTGAACGACACCATTACGGTGGTGCAGGAGTGCTTGTTTGGGGTGGAATTATTCTGGGTTCCAGAACTAATCGCATGTTCAAATTGGAACCATGACAAGCCAAATCTATCGGGACGTCATTCTGGAACAACATGTACGTTTGTTTCGAGGCGCCATGGGCGCATAATTTGTGTTTATGGATGACAACGCCCGTCCTCAACGTGCAAACATCGTAAGCGAATGCCTTCAATCAGAGGATATCACTCGTATGGACTGGCCAGCATTCTCATCGGACTTGAATCCAGTAGAGAACGTGTGGGATATGCTTGGCCGATGAGTTGCAGCCCGTCAACCTCCTCCTACATGTACACCGGAACTTCGGAGAGCATTGCTTTTTGAGTGGTGTAATATCCCCCAAGATCAGATCGATAATTTGATACTCAGCATGCCTAGGCGTTGTATGGACTGTATTGCATCGTCTGGGAGACATACAATGTATTAACAATCATACCAACCATGTAATATTGGTTTTTTGTAAATAGGTTTTTCTGCAATTTGCTCCAGGGAGAAAAAATCGCTATTTTTTTTAATAATATCAAACACATAGCATCTTTTTTTGCTCTTTACCTTTTGTTTAATAAATAAGCTTTACAAATAAGTCAAATTTGTTTTGTTTCTAAGTCTTGCTTTACCTGATTTTTCATTATCCTTAATTTATGGTCATGAGTGTATTTCACAATTTTCTATCTCTTCTCTGCTTTCCTGAAATTCGTTTCTGAATGGTCTAGCAACTTTCTCCAGGAATGAACGAGGCTAATCTGCTCGATTTCACTCCAATAATGAGCTATCCATCCAACAACATCCAACATATCTATTTTCTTTTCTGTTTCTCGATCATATCACACCCTTCCTCCGTGGCTAGAACAAGAGATGAAAGAAGTTTACGTCTGTATTTTTTATTCAATGTCTCCAAAACGCCCTGGTCCATCGACTGACACACTATATATCTTATATACTCGTCTCGTAGCTGTTCTGCATCAGGATGGGATGAGGCATTGTCTAGAATGAGAATCGCCATCGTTGGTAGATTTTTTGATTTTAAAAACTTGTCCACTGATGGAACGACCTGCTGAAGAAACCAGTCATTAAATATTGCTCCATTCATCCATGCGTTTGACTGATCACTGTACCAAACAGGACGATCATAGTTGGTTTCGGTCCCATTAGTGTACCTTTTTTATGTTTTTAAATGCTAAGTGATTTTTTTTTTGATTTGCTTAGTTTACAAGATCTGCCTAGCGCTAGTTGAGCTTATGGCTGCCTGTTGCATTGCTGCATGCGAAGATTCTGACTCTCTCCTTGCTTCTTTTGTAGCCAAGTGATGCTTTTTCTTCCTTGGATGCCAGCATTTTCGAAGGTAACATTTGGAAATTCCTTGCAATTATAAATTTGATATCCAGATGTACCCTCCTTTTCAATTAGTTGTGGAAATGAGTCTTGAATATTGCAACATTTTCTAAGTTAGCAGATAGCTTTTCCCCACAAACGTTTAACTGCCTGATACCGTACCGCTTTCTCCATCTGTCGAGCCATCCAGCACTAGCAGTAAATCCAAGCTCTCCCTTCTTGAAATTCATCATAAAAGTTTAGGACTTTCTCTTGTAAAATTGGTCCTGAAATGGATGTTCCGCGTTCTCTTTGCTACCTGAACCACAAATAAAGCGCCTCGCTCACTTTTTCGTATCCACCTTAAATACGTTTTCTTTCCTTTAAACTACCCGTACATGCTCTTTTCACACACCAAGTCTCGATTTCGGACCTCTTCGTTTTCCACCGTATCAAAGTAGTCCGTCTAGCATCCAAATACATGGTAATTTTGTTTACAATTTCTACTTTTCCAGTCTCTTTAAGGCATCTAGTTTCATTTCCTTTGTTACATTAGTTTGTTTTCTTTTCTTTTCGAACATTCGACAATTTCGCTTCATGGAATATCAAAAGTTCCCAAAAACATGTTAACACTTATACGCCTGGATGTGAACTGAGGAACGATACCCTCAATGAACTGGTGTTAGTTTAATTTTCAGTAAGTGCAGTCACAAAACTTCAGACAAGTTTCCTAACGTTTCGCAATAATAGTAAGGAATGTGAGCCAGCGGCCACCTGTCTTCACATCCTTGAAAGAAGCAAACAACGTTGTCAAGTATTACAACATACCTTGAAATTTGTTAGGCAGTTCCAAGAATTAATAGCACAAAGCGAAAACGGCAAAAATTACAGAAAACGAACACTCAATCTTTGAACAGAATACGATTACTAAATACATATGCATGAATAAAAATTATACGTACTGTATGTAATATTGGCTTTGTTTGGCCTAGAGATATCTTAAAAAAGTTCCTAAAAAGTTGTCGAGTTACACGGAATGTCGAAATATTTGGAGTAGAGTTTGCGGGACTCTACTGTAATAAATCTTTCGCAACTGATTTGGTCTCGCTGTCATTTGATAGACCCGTCATAATCAGCTGTTAAAATTATTTATTAATTTCCAAGATGAAAGACTAAATAATAGATGACGAGAAAAATAGGCAAAGAAATTCCGAAACTAAGAAAAGAATTCTTGATGACAATAAGTGAAAAAATGATGAAAGAAAGGACTACAAAACTGGGTTAACTTCACGAAACAGAAATTATGAGATTATTCTTGTATATAACGGAGATATATGTTGCCAGTTAAAGACTTTACATTTTACATTTGATAAAGGAGAGAAGTAAAGAGGTATTTACAGAGTTTTATCGATTAGAACATTAAGCAGACAATTTGGCAACAAAATGATATTTGAAATACGAAGAGCTGCCAAATGTAAAAGAGGCTACTCGAAGAAAACGAAAATTACAACCTGGTGAAAGGAAGGTTGCTCTTAGATATTTCATTCATCAATGTTTAATTGAAAATTTCGGAAATGCCTTTTTTGCTGTCACTGACATTTCAGGTACAGGTACCAGGAAAAGGGACACCAGAATTCCATCCTTGGTCGTAGAGCTATAATCTCACTGCACTAATTGTTAAGCTGCGAACTAATTTAGAACACCTCGTGAGGAGGGAGCGCAGATTTAGGGTCTTCACATTTCAGTTGAAAGTTTAAAAAACTTTCCGAAAAAATGAAGAATAGTTGTGAGCGAACTTAAGGTAAAATATTGCCGAAGGTAAAAATTTATCCAGAGTAAAAATTTATCTAAATAAATAAATCCATTAAAATTTATTTATTCTAATTATCTAAGGAAAAAATTAGTTTAATCTGGCGCACAAATCAGAATAAACTAGAGTAGTAACAAATCCTTGCCTTGACACGGCAGTAATACGGGAGACATAATTCACAGTCACATTAAAAATTCATTAAGATCATTCAGTATGATGAATATATGATCATACTATCTAGGCTCACAGGTTTTGTGAGCCCAGGTAGTATTCAGGCCCTGCATATGCCACACCTTCATTGTATTTACTTAAAAATCATTAGAAATGCTAATTCTTCGTTATTTATCCCTTACCATATTTAATATTATGGATACAATTATGTGTGTATTATTCAAGCTTAAATAAATTCAGGAAGGGGCCACATTTCTGCAACCATGGGATTTTCATTTCCTTTCTGCTGTAAATGGTTTTGAGGGAGGCCTTTCTTTTCTCTTTTATTAAACGATTTAGTTGCTTGAAAAGAAGAATTTTGTTCCATAATCAAATTCTGTTCCTTTTAGCAGCATAATACAAGTGTTTAAATCTTTTAACAGAGTGATTTAATTTTTTTTATAACGGAGACTTTCTTTTACTAGAGACCTTAAGAGACTTTCTTTTCTATAATTTTAAATGCATTCTTTGTGTTGTTATTATTCATCGACACATTAGATATGAACACGTTTCTTTTATTTTATGTAAATAAAGCTTCATTTTATAACAAAAACCTCTACAGGCCTATTTTTTTCCTTTGCGTTACGTTAGAATGCAAACAATAAAAGCTGCCTTTAATTCTTCCTGAAGATCTTTTACAAAAGTGGTAAATTGGCAATCTTACGGCAGATGATCTGTAATTTATTTGCTAAATTATAGTAGTATATTCGATTATCTGAGAAGAGAAATGAAAAAAAAAAAAAAAAAAAAAAAAAGTTAAACTGTGATTAAAAGCAATTTATTAATTTTCTGATAATGTTTATCTCTATTCTGTTTTTTGAATAATCTATCAATTTGATATAATTTAGAAGCAGGACGCATACGAATTTGAATCTCGGGAGGTTCTCAAATTTCTCGAAACTTTTACGTAAAGATGATAATAATAATAATAGAACCTTGATTTAATGAACTTTATAATTAAAACCAATTTTGAAATCTAGAATTAATAAATTTAAATTTAAAAGTAATTTAACATACATATCTTAAAATAAACCTATATTCATTAAGAAGTTAAGCAAAAAATTCAATAAAGAAGTCAATTATTAAAATTCTTCAGCTTTAAGGTTTACTTTCTCTACATAATTTGGTGAAAGCTATTTTGATAGCATTTCAAAACATTTACAATTTTCTAGACTCATTTTATTTTGAAGTAAGTGTTTTCTCTTTTTCTTAATGAATGTTTCTTTGAACGTAGCCTTCAACAAAAACTAATAATTAATATATTTCTTATATAGTTAAAATTTTTAGTTGTTTTCTATGCTAGGATTCGAACGATGAAAAAATGCACGAAGATTCGAATCTCTCACATCAGTATAAATTATGAAATCTAAGCCGCCCAAGCGGTATAGTGGTTTGCGTTACTGCGGTGTAGAAAGGCACGGGATCAAATCCCGGAGAAAGCATGAATGTTTGTAAATGTAAAATGTCCATGAAACCATCAAAAAATTATCTCTGCGGCCATCAACATTGGGGAAGCACCTGCAAGGTGCTGAAGGCTGTTGCCAACAGCAGGCATATCTTACGCTTCTTGACACCAGGAATTTCGTGGGCTCTGGCTGACTAGCCCCGTTCACAAGAGCAGATTCGACCGGTAGCGAAAACCGGTTCTTCCAACGTGTCCCGTTCACATAGGACAAGCATTAACTGCCTCGCCGAATTGGAGGTAGAACTTGGTTGAATGTTTCTTACCTCTCGGGAGCAGGGCAAATGGGGAGATTTCCCGTACTATACTGCGCGGTTCACTTAATTTTAGTTACTGTTCGCTGGACTGTCAGCGAAACAATCGCGCTGATAGATGTCTGGGGATCCTCCCCCAAATTAGATAGAACTGTACAAGATACGGAAATTATAGGCAAATACAGACAAGGTTATCTGATGCTAGGTTATCGTTCAAATTAAAACTAAAGTTAAAACAAGTGCATATCGGCTTCAACGCAAAAAGGGACTCGGTACCTTTTGAATGATTTTTTTTTAAATTTAAGCATTTTCATCTACTTAATAATTCTGAATCATCCATTTAATAATTATGAATATTATTAAATGGTTTTGGTAAAATAGTAAAATAATTTTAAGCTGAAAAAAAGTTTTTGCTAGCATTTTTTTTAATTTAAATTTTTGAAGAAAAATTTTACAATTAAAATGTCTTTCTTCTCCTACAATTTTCAATGTCTCCCCTCCCAGTTTTTTTATTGTATTTATTAGAGTGTTCGTAATAACTTCAAGGAATGATTTTGCAATTAATGAATTAGTTTCTGAGAAAAAAAAATACACTTTTATCTAAAATCTTTAAAACAAATATGATCTCAGTCACATTTTCATTTAAATAATTTTTTCCGAAAGTATTTTGCAAAATCCATCCTTGTTTCTATATAATTTTATATAGAAACTATATAATTTTATATAGAAGTATATAATTTTATATAGAAGTACTTGTTTCTATATAATTTTATATAGAAGTATATAATTTTATATAAGCAGTAAAAATAATAAAAAATTTAATCCATACGTGTATATGTTTTAGGAGTAAAAGGATTTATTGAAAAAAGTCCAAAAGTTTCTCAGTTTGCATTTGCAGTTTAAAGAATTCAAACTGTCTAAATAGACATTTAATCATTTCAAATCTTTAAAATTTTATTACTGAATTTCAATATACACATATGTATATAAATCAAACCTAGTGCTATTTATTCAATTGGTAAATATAAACATAAATTACAATCCTTTTTTTAAAACCTTATGTGGCCAGAAAAATTGCAAAAACTAATAAAACGCAAGCAGAATTTTTCTTTACCTGTTTTTGTTTTGTAAAACACGTTCAAAACAATTTTAATACATTAATTATTTATAATATTGCTGCTTGCGTACGGGTTTGTAATAGATTGATAATAGTTCGTAAATGATTGTCATTGCACTCAAATCCGATGATAGCTTAATTAAGTTTATTTTATCAACATAAACACTTCAAAGTTCTGGAATTTTCCACAGAAATACTCGTACAAGTGTTTAGCATATCACTAAGTATAATCAGTAGTTATGCTTCAATCTAAAGAACGTTAAACACAACGGAATGCAAAACGCATCTTAAGAGAAAGTTAACTCAGAAATATCTCCAATCTCACGCTGAACTAACAACTGGTAACAATAACAACTTATATAGCGTAAATAATGTCATAAAAATAGTGTGGTATAATGAGATTATTACTTTGAAACCGATGTTTCGAATTGATGCCCAAGAAGAACTAATATTTTCCATTCTACTTCATTGCATATCTTTCAAAAAAGTACAAAATCATCCAATTAATTTCCTTTATCATTTTTTTTAAATGCGAAAAGTTTGTTTTATAAACTTTGAAAATGTCGGAAGTTTGTAACCGATATATTTTTAGATATGAAATTTTAAAATTAATGGGCATCAAAAAGTCTAAAAATATGAACGATTTTCAAAATTTCTCCCAAAATATTTTTAAAAAAAATTACGCTAAAATTTCATTTAATTTCTTTTTTCTTTCACAGTGTGTTATGGTGCAAACTATAATATTCTGAGATTCTCAGTTTATCTGTTAATATTTGCAAAAAGTCGTTTTAACTTTAAATTTGAAAAAAAAAAATTAATCCTCTAAAAATCAAAAGCGTGACACCACATCCACAAGCAGTGTATGTACAAAGTTTGAGTTCTATATCTTATCGGGAAGCAGTTTAAAAATCCATTACCATCTTTTAACCATAGCGACAAGCGCCAAGAGTGAACTAAATAACAGCTTATAAAATAATAATAATAATTAAAAAGCATATATTTTTCAGGAACCATTACGAAAGTTCAGGTACCAGTTGCGAAAGTACAGATTACAAAATTAACAACAGTAAACCACGTTAAAAATGTGTAAACTGTATTAGAAATCTGCCAAATCGGAGACGTCATTGTTCATAGAGGCTTTAGGTGTAAAGGGGAAGGAAGACGGTGGTCTTCTGAACGGGTCCTAAAGACGAAACTCTTTCATGTCTCCTTTTTCTCCCCTTGCTAACGGCAGCTGTGCGAAGGAGCGTTGCATGTGAACGGGGCTTATAGGTCAGATAAGTGAGCATTAGTCAACAACAATGATAACTAAAATTGAAAAGTTTTCAAAACATTTATGCCATTAATGTAATAATTAAGATAACATCTCTAATGCCATTTATTATGTTATCCATCACAGATTAATCTTTATCCTGTGGGCTAGCCACGACTTTGCTGAATTTTTATTACTTATATTTGCTGTCATTGCTATAGAAAAAGATTTTATTAATGATGTATCTTCACATTTTCAGCTGATTATCTCTTTAGGAGTTATTGAATATGTCTTTGTCACTCCTAGCCATCACAGAGTACATCATGGTAAGTAGGAAACTGACACCCTATTAAAGTTTAAAATTACCTCCTTCTTCTGTATAGAACCAAGTTATCAATCACCATAATACTTTGAAATAGTAAATACATATAAAAAAAAAGAAACCCTTCTGACCGAATAGAATTTAATTCTGAATTTTATATTTTTCTCAAGTATTTTAGCGAGTTTTATAATGTTATTTTAAAATAGAAGCTATAAATAAACAGTGATATATTATTGTAAATGCATTATTTAGACCTTTTTAACTTAATCTTTCAAATATTTCAAGATTTTTTTTTGTGTATACATTGCAATTCTCTTGATAAAGAATATGAATAAATTCGTAATTCAAAATTTGAAATGTTGTTTAAGAGGCTGATAGTCTAATTCTAAGCAATTTCATTCCTGGAAAGAATCAACTAAATTGTATGTGTAGGTGGGTGAGAGGGGGAATGTCAATAAGACGAGAACAGTTTAAATAGTTCAAGGATGTCAAGGTTATTCGTCATGTTTCTTAAAGCTGGACAAATGATACTTCAGCTAAGATACCTCGAAATCCCACAACGTTCAGTTAACCTGAATTGAACAGCACTTAGTGTATGTAAATAAATCAGAAATGAAGGCTATGCTAAGTATGTAATTATATGCAAACGTGTTTGAGTGTCGTCCTTTCATTGAACAAGTTGTTCTTTCAATGCGGTAAAAAGGAGGAGGGTAAGGAAGAAAAGCAGCGGAAAATGACTTCATAACTGTTTACAGTAGTTTTATCAAACTTCCATTTGTAAAATTATCCAGATGATGTAGTAATTTTAAGGCACAGGAGTAATTGAAATATTCGAAATAAATGCGATATAACCCATCCGTATAACTGTGTATCTTTTTTTGTTTTGTTTTATTCACTAACACATATTAATGTATAATAAATGAAGAAGTTTGATTTTATTTATTATTTAGTTTGATTTATTATTGTATTTTATTTCAGCAAAGATTATACAAACGGGAAAAAATATTTCCGTTAAACAAAATATAGAACACACTTTTTTGAAAACTAAAACAATTTTCAGTAGTCTAAAATCACAACGAACTAATGAAACGAAATAAAATCACGAAATTAAATTTTATTGATGTAGGTTCTAAAATTAACCACTTGCGCTACGATTAAACTTCACGGTTGCGGTGCCGTGCGCTACAATATAATAAGCGGTAAAGTGTCTCATTTACGCCGCTTCGCGTCTGCGAGTGCAATCCAGAGCTGTAACTCGAGAAATAAACTGTTTGAAATTAATCATTTCTTGACTTATTTAATAACTTCGGACGAATGGTAATATATTTCTCAGAGAAAATCTTTTTAATTAACAACGAACTTATTTATTTAGCATTCTAAACATTACAAAAAGAATAACATTCCGTGAGTTATCAAGCTCAAAGCAATATATAAAAAACATAACTGTTGCCACAAAAAATCTACATTATTAAATTATTGTGTATTAACTGAGTTCGTGCACGTTCCTAAACATAAACAATCTCGTTGTTAGGCGACGTGTGCACCACGTTATTTTCATTTTTGCGATAAATACCTATCGACGTGGTGTTCACGTCGCTCGCGGTTTCAGACAAAAGCGTCTCGACGTGCGAGGCACGTCTTTTTAGCGCAAGTGGTTAATTACCTAATCTTTGTCATATATGTATTTATTTAATTACGTGCTCCCCCATTAGGCACTACGTGGAAAGGAAGGAATGCCCCGTAAAGGGCTTTGTGAAGAAAACTTGCTCGTATGCATGTTACACATGGAAGAAAACCACAAAAGCATCCATGCAGCCAGCCCTTTCGCCAAGACTCGTACCTTGTACGCCGAACCAGTGTTCAGCGGCTTTTACCTCTCGGTCATTGGTGGGCCATAGCTGATGTGTAGTTATTAATTTTACTGTACAGTTGTGTTATTCATAACGAATCTCTCCTTCACAATTGCGTTTATTATAAGCTAAGCTGTTTCCTTATATTTGCTATGGGAATAATTCTTAGCTGTTTCTTAACTAGTCAAAAATCGCGGAAGAGCGTAATAAATTTCATACAATATGCAAACAGTGTTGGAAGTACTGAAAATTTAAAAAAAATATTAGTTATAAAAATAGCTGAACGCAATTACGTACTCATAGAATTTTAATCGCATTTAATCTGAATCTTCTACATACAAGAAGACTCTTTTGACCTTTGCTTTCTGAAGTATCCAGGGTCGGAGCCAGAGCCAATGCAACCGGTGCGGCGGACAGAATTTAGGAGCTGCCAAATATTTAAAATTTAGAAAAGGAAAGAAAAATTTATGAGTTAGTGAATTAGAAAGGGATTTATGGATGGCAAAGTTTTTTTATTTTTTATTATTATTATTTTTTAATTTAGGGGAGCCATTAGGCAGCAGAATTTAGGAACTCGCAGAGATTGCATCGGGCGAAAAAATACCTAACGACCTGAGCACATCTGCTATTAGTTTCTTGTGAGGTACTAGATTTAATAACGTGTTCGAAGAGATCTTTTTATTCTTCAAGATGATCCTCTGGCAGTGAATGTAACTGACGCTGAACTGGTCTTATCTCAGCTTGTCAGAATATACATGCTTCGATTTTGATCTGAACATTTCCCTAAGTTTAATTTCTAATTCTTTAGGAAGTTCTTGACAGTTGCAGCAAGCACAGATTCTTTATGCTGTCCTCCTTTTCATTAGAAGAAAGTTACTGTGGTTCTGGTCAAAGGACGTTTGTAATTTTTCAGTTGTAATAAAATACCAAGAAATATATTTATTTAAACATTGCTATGGTTATTATCTTTGTTTACGTCTAAGCCATTTTAACGTGCTTTTAAAATATAATCCGCATTTAAGAAGTAATGAAATCCGCTAGCGATTCATAATGGAGGACCATGCTTATTAGTTATGCGTACGTTCGTTATACAATGTATCAGTACACTAAAATAAGGTAATGAAATTATTTTATGTTGGTCTGAAATAAAATGACACCGGTTTTATTCAACTAAAACATTGTATTTTTCAGTGGCGTACCTAGATGGGAGAGATCCGCCTCGGGAGGCATATTTTTTGGGGCGATATTTCTGACATGAAAGATTATTTTATATGGGTTAGTCATATGGATCACTGATTCAGGTGAAGAATAATGAGATTATGAATTTCCATGTAGAAATAAAGAGAAAAGAAAAATAGTTTTTACTTTAAATGAAGTCTTCAAAAAATCACCACGAGATTTCCACTTGTTATAGATTTTTTATTCCTTCAAAACTTTTGATTGTAAATTGCGAATACAAACTAAATTATGATCACGGTAACATTAATAAGGAAGAATTCCTCGTTAAGAGAGAAGTATTTTAGCATTTTATTTCCGTTATTGCTAAGGAAACCAAAGTAGGAATGTTGAAGGGCGGTCCTTTTGGATTTTAGTTTACTCTGTAATACAATCTTCAAAAAAAGTTTCAAATATTATGATACTACTGAGAACTCTTCTTGAAACTGCTGTAAGTATTATTCTTTCTGAGAAGAGTTTTCTAAATAAAAATCAATTAAGGACAGCAAATGTTTGTTTTGCATTTAGAAAATCTTTCTATACTCTCTATATTTCACCACGTGGAGAAATCAAGTAGACCTCTAAAATGGCATCGACAGTTATGCAAACATTAAAAAAAAAGATAAAGATAACGCGCGAAACGTTAAAAAAATCTGAAAGCTTAGAGTTTACATTATGTCCAAAGGGAACTGTTTTTAAACTTTTTGTGTATTACCTTTATTTATTAAATATTCTTTGAACTTAAACCATAAAATTCAATTCAACGGCAATATCGCAAAATAATATTAAAATGACCATATCCTTAGAATTTATGATAGACAGTCTCGCGCGCTGGAGATAAAAATATTTTTTTCTTCCGTCAAGTTTTGCCATTACTCTCGCTTCGAAATCGTTGAGTTTGTTAATCAAATATTCGTTGAAGTATTACAAAATATGACATCTATAATAAAACAAATTTCAAATTCCAAATTAGGGCTTCCAGACACCCATAATCCATTAAAAATTACGTTATTCAAAACTTGATGGTTCTAGGTACCGTTGTTTTACGACAATGTGAGAAACATACACACAGTTATGCAGATTTTTTTCATTATTTAATTTCTTTAAATATAACACAGGGCGAAAAAATTTGGTGGCAACAATTTGAAAATTGAACAGATATTTAAAGTTTCCAACGCAAAATGCCAAAACGAAATTAATAGCCCTACTAGGCTAAAAAACAAAAACAAAAACAAAACAAAAAAAATCGGAAATCATCGGATTTTACATTATGCCAAAAGGGCATTTTTTAATGTTCTGTGTGTTACCGTTATTTATTAAATATCATGTTCTTCGCACTTAAACCATAAAATTCAAATCAACAGCAATATCACAAAATATTTAAATCTGTATATGTTTAGAATTTCCGATATACAGTCTCGAGTGCTGGATATAAAAATGTTTTTTTTTTTTTTTTTTTTTTTCCATTTTTCTGTACAGTGTTGCCATTGCTCGCTTTGAAATCGTTGAGTTTGTTAATCAAAAACTCATTTACAAAATGTGAAATAGATAATAAAACAGATTCCAAATTGGGGTTTCCAAATGCCCCAATTTGGGGCATTCAAGTGGAGACGTACGTTATTTAAAATTTGACGGCTCTAGGTACCATTGTTTTATCACAATGCGAGAAATATGCATACATTTATGCAGATTCTTCATTATATAATTTCTTTAAATATAATACGGTGGGATAATATTTGGTGGTAACAATTTAAAACGTGAGTAGCCATTTAGAGTAAATCAACGCAAAATGCCGAAACGAAATTAAAAGCCTTCCTGGGAAAATTTCCCCTTTAAGTTAAAAAAAAAAAAAACTGAAATGTTTCAGTTTTTAAATTACGTCCAAAGGGATGTTTTTTTAACATTTTGTATGCTAAATTTATTTATTAAATATCACGTTCTTATCGCAAAATAGTTTTAAAATGAGCATATCTTTAGAATTTTCGATACTGAGAGTCACGCACTGGAGATACAAATGTTTTTTCTGTACAACGTTGCCATTGCTCGCTTTGAAATCTTTGAGTTTGTTAATCAAAAATTCGTTAAAGTTTTACAAAATATGAAATCAATAATAAACCAAATTCCAAATTTCAAATTAGGGCTTCCACATGCCCATATTCTATGGAAGATTACGTTATTCAAATTTTGATGGATCTAGGTACCGTTGTTTTATCACAATGCGAGAAACATGCGTACATTCATGCAGATTCTTCATTATTGAATTTCTTTAAATATAATACAAGGCTAAAATATTTGGTGGCAACAATTCGAAAAAGGAAGCAACTCTTATCGTGAATCGACGCAAAATACCAAAACGAAATTAATAGTCATTCTGGGCAAATGCCCCTTTGGACTAAAAAAAAAATCTGAAAGAGTTCAGCTTTTAAATTACGTCCAAAGGGGCGTTTTTTTAACATTTTGTTTGTTACCTTTATGTATTAAATATCATGTTCTTTGCACTTAAAACATAAAATGCAATTCAAGAGCAATATCGCAAAATAATTTTAAATTGATCATATCTTTAGAATTTCTGATACAGTCTTACGCGCTGGAGATAAAATTTTTTTTTTTTTTTTTTTTTTTTACAACTTTGCCATTGCTCGCTTTAAAATCCTTTACTTTGTTAATCAAAAATTCGTTAAAGTTTCACAAAATATGAAATCGATGATAAAACAAATTTCAAATTTCAAATTTAGGCTTCCAGATGCCCATATTCGCACAAGTACGTTATTCAAAATTTGATGGCCCCAGGTACGGTTCTTTTATCACATTGCCAGAAAGATACATACATTTATGCAGAATCTTCATTATTTAATTTCTACAAATACAATACAGGGGGATAATACTTAGAGGCAACAGTTTGAAAAGTGTAACGGACATTGATGATGATATTGATTTTAAGTGATTCGACGCAAAATCGCAAAACTAAAACAATAGTCCCTCAGGGACAAAGCGCCATTGGACTAAAAAATCTGAAGGCTTTCAGATTTTATATTACGCCCAAGGGGTGTTTATTTATCGTGTTGTGTGTTACCTTTATTTTTTAAATATCATGTTCTTCGCGCTTAAATCATAAAAATTCAGTTCAACAGCAATAGTGCAAAATAATTTACAAAGAGCATATCTTTGGAATTTCCGATACACAGTCTCGCGCGTTGGAGATACATTTTTTATTTTATTATTTTTTTTAAACATGTTGCTCGCTTTGAAATCGTTGAGCTTCTTAATCAAAAACTCAAGAATGCTTTGAAAAAAATGAAGTAGATAACAAAAAAAAAAAAAAAAAAAAAAAAAAAAAAAAGGCAAGCAGAACTGTAACATGATTTTAAAACATTGGAATTAAAGTTTTTTTTTCTTTAAATATAAGTCTAGAGTTTTAATTTATTTTCCTCCATGTCATTTTGACACTTCGTCACACTTTACGTTACACTTCGCCTCAGGTGGTAATTTTAGGGACTGCTCCGGGTGCCAAGAGATCTAGCTACGCCACTGGTATGCTTTGCTAATGTAAAGCAATTAAATAGCAAAATTACGGAAAAGATCAACAAAGCACTGCAATTTCATATGCAGCATGTAATCTTCTTTTCATTTACGTTCATATATAGGGTGGTTCAAAACTATATGTCAAAAATGTAAAGCCAGGTGAAGGGGACCTGAATAAGCAGATTTCGTATAGGGAATGTGTGTACGGTAATGCCGCATTAAAGCGCTTGCACGCAAAAGAGTGTGAATCACTGGAAACTGAGGAAACAAGCAAAGGCAAAAAAAAAAAAAAAAAAAAAAAAAAGTATGAACAGTATACATTAGGTGCTTGAGAGTGCGGCCACGAACAGCGATACAAGATTCACAGAGGCGGCGCATGGCGTACATTAGAAAAGACGACAGGTATGTCGAGCGCATGTCCAGCAGCAACAGACAAGCGGACAACAAGATTTCCTGCAGATGGTGACGGGAGGCTCTTAATATGACCCCAAAAGAAGAAATACAAGTAGGTTAAATCAGAAGAACGCGGAGGCTAGGGAATTGGTCCTCCCGTCCTATCTAATGCTGACCGTAGACAGCGTCCAGGTAAATCTGACGTTCCGGCTGAAGTGAGCTGGGGCTTCATCATGCTGGAACCACAATCGTCTGCTAACGGCTGGAGGAACATCGACCAAAAGTTCAGGGAAGACCTCCCTTTACGTTCACTGTGCATCTATTCCATTTCCTTCTGCAACCCCATACATAAAATGTATGTCGGCAAGCTTCGCATTGGTGTAACTACGCATGCTGCTCGAGATCCCTGCGGGAAATGAAGAATTCAGCTAGCGTAGCTCTTTTATACCCCGCACTTTTCAGCGCTGTCTACAGGCTCAACGCAGCATTACCGCACACATTCCTATATGAAATCTGCTTATTTAGGTTCCCTCTACCTGGCTTTACATTTTTGATATAAAGTTTTAAAACATCGTGTATAGGTTACATATTAGTTGCTAAGCTTTGTAGCTCACTGTCACACAAGTTCTTTTAAGTTTAGTTTTTAAATCATATGTATCACCTTTTGGTATCATTTTAACAAATGAAAACGCTAGAAATATCTAAATATATTAAAAAACTTAACTTACTTGGCCGAAGAAAAAAATGAGTGATGCTGATAATAAAGTTACGTGATCCCGGAAAACGGATAATTTGAATTCTACTGTGCATAATTATCTCTGTAACGGTTATAATTATTTTGTTTCGGATTAATTTATATTTAAAATTTAATACAGAAATGCTGTTATTTTATACCTATATGTTTGAGATTAATTTTATCTGTCTGTTACACAGCGCGCGAAGTCTGAGCAATATAGCGGCATCGAAATGGTTTTCTAATACCAGAAATAAAACACATGACCGCAGTACCATTAATCCCATTTAACTTTGGAGGAATCTAGCATTCCAAGCTAATCTAATAAAATAATTGTGAGAGAAACAAGCCTCATGGACTGCTATAATACAGTTAAATTCATTTAGGTTTTTTGGCTTGTTTATTTTTTGTTGTTTACTTGTTTGCACCAGTTATCATAATTTCTTCATTTATCGATAGATTTCTATTTAAGCTTTGTTACTGTTTGTTATTTTGTACCATGGGTTATGCCAATTCCCTATTGCTTTTCTACACCTACCATCTGCATTTGAAAGTAAGTCTTTTTAAATCTAAATTTTGTAATTCCAAAATTTATATGTTACTGAAGATTGCAATTATATAGAAATATATTTTCATGGAAAAGTAATTCCAAAAGAATTTTTAAAATTTTCGAACAATAGCTTAGTATGTCGTTCTCCTTTATACAGATTCCTAACAAATTAAATATTACAGTTTTAATGCTTTTTTTAATGACATAAATTCTGCATGTTACCAAAATCAGTAGATATACGTTCTTGTACAACGTGAAGAAAATATGCGTGATACAGATTAAACGCTATGTGAGACTGAGTGATATTGACAATTCTGGTTGGAGGTTTGGTTTGGTCTCAAAAATGCGAACATCTGAAGTGCTAAAAAATGCTGTTAGGGAAAGTATTCGCAGGAATCGTAAAGCCTATATTTCGTAAAATCCTCACTCAGAACATAAATACCACATCATTTTGTGGTGCAATAATTATGATTACATTAATGCGTGGGATAATTCTAGCGAAGCTATGAGCCTATGTCAGTCATTTGAAGCAATATACAGATACCAAAGGTACATTTGTGCACAGAATGGGGTGGGATTCGTAACCATCTTATATAATTTTATTACTATTTCGTATATTGTAAAACGGTTTAACCTATATAAATCTAAGGCAATTAAATAAACATGTTTGTTATTTTATCTTTAAATTTTTTTTTTTTAAATTCAAACCTTTTTACGCTGGATCATTCCTATTCGTGTGTTTATTCTTCTGTGTACACAAATACTTTAACTTGTTTTTACAGGTTTTTTTTTCTGTAGGTTAAAGTAATTCGGTTTGTGAATGGCTTTCAAACAGCAATGTTATCTCTGGGAATGTGTTTTATTTCATAGAGTTAGATTCTTGCTTCTGTTTTTTTGTTTTCCCTCTTCTTCATAAATATTTTTTCTTCACACCTTTTACTACTTTTCCACCGTTTGTTCATTTTTTGCTGTAGATCTTTTATCGCTTATTGAGAAAATCATTGTGGTAACTTTCGATTTGATTTATTCGCCTTATTTATTCTTAGACTGTCACTTTTAAAAGGTTTTAAATTTTATTAATTCGTATTTTTGTAGATCACGCGCCCACTTAGAAATACAGTATAATGTTTTTTAGAAAATGGATTTCGGATTACATTATGAATATAAACTAATATTACTACGTACATATTTTTATTCCTTCCTTCCAAATGCAGTTGTTTCACTGCAGCGGACTTGCAGCCACTTTATGTTTGTATATAAATCTCTCTCTCTTTCTATATATATGCATGTAATGAATCCAAATGTGTAGGTGAAATCATTGGAACATTTAACAGCTTTCGATATTACGTAGATGGCCGAGAAGACGATAATGGCTTGACGGTAGGGCAGACTGAAAAAGCATGATGACACATTTAGCACAATTGAGCTCGAAGAATCACAATCTTTATTTTTTTTTATTTCGTATATCAAATCATCCTTTTGCAGACAAGCTATTTCTTAATTATAGTGGAATACAAGAAGTTCCATTTTAAAGTACGACGTTATCTTAGGCAAATAAGCCCCAGCTTGGAAAAGCAGCGTCTTGCCAGCAGAGCCGCGTAAGCGAAAGAGAACGCTGCAACTCAGAGGAAGAAGGGAGGGAGTCGATAGTTTTAGTTCGAGTTAGAGAACGTTTTGGTTTACAACTAATTTGATTGGACAAGAGGTATCTGCATTAAAACGTTACGTAACATAGAAAAAATCTGAACTTTGGTGGAAGAACTTATGAACCCAAGGGGAGATCATCAAATCTGGAATGTTAATTTTGAGGTCGCCAATTATTTTTTTAAAGCAACTATCATATTTTGTTATATTTTACACACACAAACACATACAGATATATATAATTAAAGGAAAAAATATGTATATCGCATATAAATCTTTCTCTGAAATATTACCTATTATAGACTTACAAAAGTGCTCTTGTATATATATTACAGATTATAAACTGAAAATTTAATATTGATTTAAGTCGTTCAAAAGGTCTGCGAAATTAATTAAACAATCGAGAAATAATTAACACAAAATTAAAATCGATTCATAGTGGCAGACGTACTGACAGAAAGGAAGAATAAATTTTATTTTTACTCCTCCTGATTATATATAATTTAAGTCTCGTTCATGCAAAGTACATTAAATTATTTAGAAACATATCTGGTTTTGAATTTCTTATTTGTTGAATTATAATATTTAGTTAACTTTTAATAGATATTGAATAACTGTTATATAATTTATGAAGTTTCTAGAGAAAATATTTGTTTCTTATAATGGTAGATCGCCGCATTATAAGGAGCGAGCAGATGCTATCAGCTTGCTTTATATATTACATATAATTGTTCTTTGCAAATTTGTGTATTGTTTCTTGTCAGTTATTTTTTTATTACACTGACGAACTAAATAATTTGTTATAACATTTTTATTTTGATGTTATGAGACACTTTTGGTACTCCTTAATTTATGTATTTGAAATATTGCTCAGATTATTTCCATACATTTTTTTTCTAATTAACTTTATCATCTGGTTTTTTTTTTTAGTCCAAAGGGATAATTTGCCCAGAAGGACTATTAATTCCGTTTTGGAATTTTGCTTTGATTCACTAGAAGCGTTGTTTCACTTTTCAAGTTGCTGCCACCAAATATTATCGCCCTGTATTATATTTCAAAAAATTAAATAATGAAGAATCTGCATAAATGTATGCATGTTCCTCTCATTGTGATAAAACAACGGTACTTAGAACCACCAAATTTTGAATAACGTAATTCTCCTGCGAATATGGGAATCTGGAGAACCAAATTTGAAATTTGGAAATTGTTTTATTATCGATTTCATATTTTGTGAAACTTTAACGAATTTGTGATTAACGAACTCAAGGATTTCAAAGCGACCAATGGCAACGTTGTACAGAAAAAACATTTTTATCTCCAGCGCGCGAGACTGTGTATCGGAAATTCTAAAGATATGGTCATTTTAAAATTACTTTGCGATATTGCTCTAGAACTGAATTTTATGGTTTAAGTGAGAAGAACATGATATTTAACAAATAAAGGTAACACAAAAAATGTTAAAAAAGCGTCCCTTTAGACGTAATTTAAAATCTGAAACCCTTCAGATTTTTTTTTCTTTTTTTGTGCATATGTAATTTTAACTAGACAACTTATCCGATTAACACCGATCCTATTTCTACACATACGTTAAGATCTGTCTTGTATATGCATATATAGAATATATGGGAAAATGGCTGTATAAGAATATATAATAAATATATATGCGCATATAAGAAAATTTCATTTCGTTAATTTTCATTATTTTTTACACGGATAGATGAACATCACTTGCTCATTTTCACACTCTTATAATTATAATATAATTAATAGCGTTCACGTAGCATTTAAAGCAGACATTCTTTGCGAATTTCCTATGAAATGTTTGTAGGGTTTATACTTATTTTAACTAACATTTATTTTAAGTTTAAACTATCTTTCCTGTCAAGCCTTACTTTTCCCTGGAATTGCCAATGCCAGAGTATGTAAACTTTAGTAGAACGCGCAAAGTATTCAAATTTTAAGCAGAAGTAATTTGAGTTAAATAGAAGGGAAACGAGTTCGTAAGTGTGCTTTCTTGCTTCACGAGCGTGAAGGTAGCTAGGTAGAAATTGAAGAACCGCGCGTTTCGGCCTGTGTGCTTGCCCCGGCAGATAGTTGAATCTTTCAACTTAATATTCAGAGAATTTGCTGAAATATCAGCTGTATCTTAGAACGCGGTTAGGTTAGTTACGTTAGGTTAGGTTAGTTCTTATTTTTATTTTACCGCCGGGTCGGCGTAGTTTGTGAGCGTCAAGTGCATGCATCTGTAACTTCTAAAGTAGAATAAAAAGGGAGTTAAACCCTTCTTAAGAGTTTTGTGTAATTTCCAGTTCATAGCAGTCACTATTATTGTTGCGTGTAGGTTGGGGCCGCGCAACACCACATTGGCGCCCGAACACTTGTCGAACTGAAATGGCCGAAAACTGGATGGAAGTTTCTGGACAAGTCCAATAACAAGAAATGGCAAGCTAATTGGAAGGATTTTGATACCTGGTCCAGACGATGAGAGCATCAATCAAGCCAAACGTCAATTTCGACGGAAAACATTCGGTGGCGATATTCTTAGAAGGCCTTGAAAACCATTTCCAGCTCTACCCTGTGCCTGAAAGACAAAAAGTTGTCATTGCCACATCTGCACTAAGAGGACAGGCCTCGCTATGATGGAAGAATATAGGCCAATTTTTATTAGGGGAATTCGGAGGCCAAACATATACCTTTGAAAATTTCAAAAAATCATTATTAAAGGCCTTCCCCATAGTGAAAACCGAGCAAGGCTAGAAGCCGAACTGTATAGTTTTTATCAACGGAATATAGAAGAGTTGACGGACTTTATTCTGCGAAAAATTAAGCTGACGGATATGCTGTATAGGAAGAAACCCAACGCGGAGATTATTGAAATAATCTTACCAAGATTGCTACCTGCTGTTCAAGATTACTTCGAAATTAGAAACCCAAGCACATTGCAGGAACTCTTCGAGTTGGCGGTCAAGTTCCAAAATCGCAGAACAGCGGAAAGAGCTAGAGGGTCATCGTATTCTCAAGGTCTCCGTAGACAATCTTCAAATCAGCAGACCAGAAATGCAAATCGCTCTTATGGGGGAAAGAGCTATCTAGCTAACTCATCGAAGCTCGAGGGTCAAGGCCCAAAAAGGAAATTTGAAAACAATCGTCCGCGTACCCAGAAGGCAGAAGTTGAAAGGAAAGCTTTAAACGAGTAGAGGGGCCTATAAAAGCGAGGGTCCAGATCCCGGAAGTTTCGAAAAAACCCTCAAGAAGATGAGTAAATACGGTCGTCGTAAAAAACTCACAATTACCGATTATACAAGTCCTGGTTGGCGATGTACCAGTAGAAGCCCTCATCGATACAGGAGCAGAAGGTAATTTTATGAGTGATACTTTTTTAAGAAGAATTTTAATACGTTACGATTATTTAAAAATAAAAACACAGAAATCATAGCAGCGCAAGGACAAACTTGTCAATGTATTGGCAAATTATCATTACAAATACAAGTTAAAAACGAAAGCCTTAAAGTATTAATTTTTGTAGTAAAAAATTTGCAAAGTCCACTTATTTTAGGTATGGAGATTTTAAAAGCCGCGAAGGCGAAACTGAATTTTCAGGAAAGTTCTATTGTGCTGGAGATGGATCGGAAGGTGGTGGAGCCAGTGGAACAACCGCAAGTCGACCTTGGCCATTTGAATGACCATGAAAGTCAAGCCATCCAGCAAGTGGTGAGTACTTTTTCGAATTTGTTTTCAGAACGGCCTGGTAACTGTCAAATTGTTACGCATGATATACAGTTAACTGCCGACAAAACCTGTAGGACTAAACCTTACCGCTATGATAAACAGAAAGAACAAATCATCGAAGAACTCATTCAGGAAATGTTAAAGAACCAGATAATAACGCCCATAAATAGTGAGTACGCGAGTCCAGTCGTACTATGTAGGAAAAAGAATGAGTTTCCTCCTTCGGATAAAAGGGCTTGGAGGTTTGCTATCGATTACAGAAAGCTTAATAGTGTTACTAAGTTCCCAGTTTACCCTTTGCCGGTTATAGAGGAAATTATTAGAAAGATTAAGTCTACGAGATACATGACTACGTTGGACTTAACGTCTGGCTACTATCAAATAGCTATGAGACCCGAAGACATACATAAAACCGCGTTTATAACAAAATCGGGCACTTATGCATTTTTTACGCATGCCCTTTGGGTTGTGTGGGGCCCCGTCAACATTCCAGAGAGCTATGGACATTGTGCTAAAGCCTGTCCTAGGAAAATCGACTTTAATCTATCTAAATGATATAATTATAACGAGTAATACGTTGGAACAACATATTAAAGACTTAGAAGAAGTTTTTAAATTATTAAAAGAGGCCGGTCTTACAATTAATGCATCAAAATGCAAGTTCGCAACTAAAGAACTTAAATATCTGGGTTATAAAATTTCGCAAAAGGGTATAGAAACTCAGGATTCAAAAATAAAAGCCATCAAGAATTTCCCACCTCCCAACACCGCCAAGAAACTTTCTTCTTTCCTTGGGTTATGTTCTTATTATCAGTCGTTCATAAAAGATTTTGCTAATATTGTTGAACCCTTGTTAGTAATTAAAAGAAAGAAAAGTAAATTCACGTGGACAGCAGAAGCAAATCCTGCATTTGAAAGGTTAAAAGAAGCGCTCTTCAATGCCCCTGTTTCGAAATTCCCGTAGGGGGTCGAAAACTTGGAAATTGCAGCAGATGCGTCGGACTATGCTGTAGGTGCTGTTCTCATGCAAAATGGCCATCCTTTGGCATTTTTAGTAAAACTTTGAACCCTATGCAAAGGAATTATACATCTACAGAGAGAGAAACATTATCCGTATTAAGGGCTGTACACAAATTTCGAGTTTATTTCGGCAAAGCGCCAGTAACAGTCTTTTCGGATCGTGCGGCTGTTGGTAGACTTTACTCGGGGAAAAACCTAACGCCTAGGTTAATATGATGGGCTTTAAAACTTCAAGAGTATAACCTCTTAATTAAATATAAACCGAGTAAGGAAAACAATGTAGCTGACGCACTATCTCGTGTAAAACTGGACGATGAAGGAAATGAACTCAAATGCGCTGTGTTGACTTCAAAAATTTTAGATTCTAGAGATACGATTATCACTGAACTGAAAGCTGATCCGGAATTTGGAAGTATCTATGCGTATTTGAAAGACCCCGAAAACTTTGAACACACAGATATCGATTCAATAAGAAATAGAGCAGAAAACTATGAAATAATAGATAATTTATTATTTTATACGAAAACAACAAACGAAAATTTCGAATACAAACCAGTCATCCCAGCCTCGCTTCGATTAAGCATTTTGAAGGAATTACACGACGCGAAAACAGCGGGTCATTTAGGGGTCAGAAAGACTTTAAAAATGGTACGCGAGGCGGGATATTTCCCGCAATTATACAAAATAGTAACTGCGTATGTCAGGTCCTGGAATCAATGTCAGTTAATAAATGATATTAATTACAGCCCGGCCGGGTACTTAAATAGCATTCGCGCTACATTTCCGAATGAAATTTTAGGCATAGATCTTCTTGGTCCTTTCCCCCAGAGTGAGTTAAATAAAAATCGTTTTCTTTTAGTAATTGTAGATCATTTTTCAAAATGGACGGAAATTGTTCCACTTAAACTCGCGTCAGCCAAAACAGTCGCAGATACATTCTTACACAAATACATCTTAAAATACGGTGCACCGATAAAAGTCATTAGCGATAACGGTAAGCAATTCGTTAGCCAAATATTTGATAAAGATAAATTATTCTTTGTGCAACAAAGAGAGCAAGAGTTCAAACAAAAAGATGTGCAAAAACTCATTGACCAGGCGGTTAAAAGCTCGGATACGGCAAGAAATAGACAGAAATTATACTATGATAGAAAACGCCGTGAAGCAGATTTTAAAGTTGGGGATAAAGTGTTCAAGCGAAAATTTTCTTTATCAAGTGCCCCAGACAATTTTACTGTAAAGTTAGCTCCAAAATTTGAAGGCCCCTATGTAATTCAGGAAATCAAGGGAGTCGTATTGTACCTTAAGAACGAGAGAGGGGAAATCTTTAAAGCAAGACCCAACCAGGTGAAAATATATTAATGACCAGATGAAAATTATAAATGACCAGGTCCCGACCAGGTAAAAATATATTATAATCAAAATGATTTTGAAATCCTTAAAAGTTTCTTGCAGGACAAAAAGCGTAAAAGTAGTGGAAGGTCCAGGAGTAACGTCACCCGCTCCATCACCCAAGAAGCAGGGAACTGAAGGGAAACCTAGCCCTTCTAGAAGTCATGCTACGGTACCGAAAAGAAGAAAGGAAAACGTTCAGACTCCAGCATTTAAGACATACAAGAAAGCAACGCCGCCGTGTAAAGAATCTTTGGTAAAGAGTAAAAGATCAGTTACAACATATCGCAGTAGAAATTCTGCATCGAGGAAAACACTTCCAGGGCCAGATAGTCAGGAGCAAACAAGGCCGCCGTTCACGAAGAACGAAAAGACAGCAGGAGGAAAGAAAAGACCACCACCAACAGAAGAAAAATTTAAGCACGATTCCAGACCGGAAGACGCCAAGACCAGCCGTCCAGGGGCAAAACGGAAAAGACAGCAACCCGACGACTACCACTCCGAGAGGCCGGCATACAGAGGGCGAAAAAGAAAAATCTACATGGACGAAACTCGAAAAACACAAAGGAGACGACTGACTTCGATGAATTCCATAACGTGGGAGCAGTTCTGCCAGAAGAGGATGTCGGAGTTCCAATCATAGAAAACTCAAATATAAGTTAAAATCTTCTATAAATTTTTCTTTTGTTCCGAAATGTTATGCGTAAATACGAAGTTCTATGTTTTGACGGAAGTCAATTTGTCTCGGTTGGGACTTAGTTTTGTTTTACTTTATTTAGCCAAGGCAAAAAGTATTATTTTCTTTAAGTATAAAATCTAAGAACAAGCAGTTCCTTTTGGTCGAAAGACTAATTCTGTTATGTTAAAGCCAAAATTTGGCCGAAAGTAAAATAACTTCGTATTCTTGTATTAATGAGAAATTTAGTTTCAGTGCCGCCAGCTTGGCGAAGAATGCGTGAAGTAAAAATTTATTTTTCTCTTATTCATTTTATGGTAAATTGTAAAAATCATATGTATTAGAGTTTTGTAAATATACGTAAATAATTGAAAGTTATGTAAAAGTAGAATTTAGTCTAGAAGCCTAAAATTTTAGATGCTAAAAGTAAATACTCGAAAGAAATGAATTAAAGTTTAAGTATTAAACAGCAGATAAAATCATGCTTTAGAGCGAAAGCCTGCATGTCTAAAGGTGAATGAGGGGGAAGTTAGAATGAATGTGTTTTGTAGGGTTCTCCACCTACACTTGAATTTTAAGAATGTTAAAATAGCTCATCGAGTTTTAGAATGTCGAGTAAGGTGTGTCTATTTGGTCGTTGAATTCTAACAAATCATTGTGGTTAGGGGAAGTGTTGCAATACTAAAACACGAATATTCCTGTTTGACACCACACAGGGTGGAGAGCCAGGGTAAAGTTAAATTCATGTTTGAATACTTGAATGAATGTGAATTAAGCGGTAATTAAGAAAAATAAAACGAACAAAAACTTTATTCAGTGTCAAGAAAGTGTAAATTATAATGTATTTAGAAAGATACTGATACTTATTCCTTCCAGATGTTGGAAGGAAGAGAACAGATTGATTGCTGAAGTCCAGGAAAGGTTGCTGTAAGAAGAGAGGGTAAAATGATTATCTACAGAAATTTATTCTAATTTGTGAGAAAACAGTTTGCTTTATGTAAACGAAGTTCTTAAATTTTAGTTCAGAATATGGAAACTTTTCAACAGGTCGTTTCTAGGACCTGCTTTCAAGTTTACCAAATTCTGGCAGCGGCAAATGTAGGGTTTATATTTATTTTAACTAACATTTATTTTAAGTTTAAACTACCTTTCCTGTCAAGCCTTACTTTCCCCTGGAATTGCCAATGCCAGAGTATGTAAATTTTAGTAATTTACATACTCTGGCATTGGTATGTAATTACGCGGTTAAATACGCGGTTAAATACGCGGTTTAAGTTTAAACTACCTTTCCTGTCAAGCCTTACTTTCCCCTGGAATTGCCAATGCCAGAGTATGTAAACTTTAGTAGAACGCGCAAAGTGTTCAAATTTTAAGCAGAAGTAATTTGACTTAAGGGAAACGAGTTCGTAAGTGTGCTTTCTTGCTTCACGAGCGCGAAGGTGGCTAGGTAGAAATTGAAGAACCGCGCGTTTCGGCCTGTGTGCTTGCCTCGGCGGATAGTTGAATCTTTCAACTTAATATTCAGATAGTTTGCTGAAATATCAGCTGTATCTTAGAACGCGGTTAGGTTAGGTTACGTTTAGAGAGTCTCGTAGGTAGTAACTTGTTATTGTTCATTTTTAGTTTCTTATTTTTATTTTACCGCCGGGTCGGCGTAGTTTGTGAGCGTCAAGTGCACGCATCTGTAACTTCTAAAGTAGAATAAAAAGGGAGTTAAACCCTTCTTAAGAGTTTTGTATACTTTCCAGTTCATAGCAGTCACTATTATTGTTGCATGCAGGTTGGGGCCGCGCAACACCACGTTTCTTCTAAATATTTCGATTTCGTGAAAGAATGGTTTTGAGAATTACGATTTAAATACAAAATAATCGAGTGTTTTATTAGCTAATTAATTACCTTTACCAAATACTAGACTCAAGGAATATATCTTTACTGTAATGGCGAGTTATAGCTCTTCTCCTAAACTCACTGTGGGTACAAGAGATATACAAAATAAAAATCTCAACTGTATTTTCTCACCGCTCGTGAGTTGCTTTAAAATAACAAACTTAATTCTCCTTGACTAACAGCTACTGAATGGAACGTACAATAAATTAACTGGCTACAACACCAGTACGCCTAATCGATGCTACAAATATCAACTGGATCGAATTGCTAAACTCTTCTAAAGTTCATACTTACCGAACCATGCCGAATGCTAGGCCTTCACCTTTAATTTAACCACCGGCTTTCTCTCTAAGGGGTAAGAAAACGTCACTAGCAGTAGTCAGATCTCAACTACAAGTCATGCCAGTTACGATTTCGGTTCTCAATTTAAACTACGCCGCTTGCCATAAAGATCTGCATAAGCCTCTAGACTGAGAGAGTATATGAAGAAAGGAATCATTAAACGAATGACTCAAAATTAAATATTAACGATTAGGAAAATTTAATGAAATGTCACACTAACCAATTCCAGGCAAAAGACTGGTATCCTGAAATCGACTTTATTACAAGTTAAATCTTACTTTTAAAATCCGACTGTCTTTTATAGCTCCGTGACAAGTTTGCAGCTTACATATTTTCTTTTTTCGCAACTTCCCAGTTTGACTTGGAAGGAAAAAGATCTTTTAAAGCGTTTACTTAAAATAGCATCTCTTCATGTCATTAAAGTTATCCTCTTACAGGATAGTTATATATGCACTGTCCTCCTCTAGGGTCATTGTGCATGTGTGGACGCCATCAAAGCGTACATACTTTGGTAATGAGTACACCTTAACACTGCAAGCTATCCTAATTTCTGAAAAAGAAGGAATGTTTTAATTACAAGTGCCGGCTATAGAAACTAATTTTTTCCCTTACATATTTTAACTTTTCAAATACCCATTACAGAATTTAAATGTGTTTACAAGAAATCACCAATTGTTTTTTGCAGAATTCAACACATTTCAAAAAGCATTTAGCTTTCATATATCTTATTCAGAAGTCAAACAACAAAAATCAGCGTTATATTTTCAAAATTTTCACAGGACTAGTTTCGATGGTTTTACCGAACCACCATCCTCAGCTGCAAAACCGCAAAATTTATATATCTTTCCAAAATTACAAGCTACCTGTAACATTTGAAGTTCAAACTGAATTTGAATACTTTCAACTATTCATAAATGTTTAAAACACTGTTACTGTCGCCTCAACTCTTGAATTACGTTACACACTAATAAAAAAAAAAACTAACTTAGGTTTTAGCATGTACACTGGGTAAAAAAAAGGGGGGACAGTTTTATATCTCCCGTTCTACTGGGCCGATTGACGAAATTAAAATTGCGTTTTTAGGTAATAGTAACACAAAATAGGTGTCTCTAAAGAGCGACTTAGGATATATATATATTAGATTTATCTGTAGCTTCATTCTAACATAGGTATTTTGATACAAAATCGGACTTTTTCTGAAATAACATGCCGCTTTTTTTTCCGTATTTCGATTCTCTGACTCAAATTATACCAGACTACCAAGTTTTGTAAAAATTGCATGAGTAGTTTTTAAAACATTAGCTCTCAAAATTTTAACTCCTCAATTTTAATTGAATTTGGTATATATATATCTATTAATATCTCATTTTTTATTGAACTTTTTTTTATTCTTCCTTTGACATTTCAAAATACTGATTTATTCCAAATAAAATTAACCCATTTTTTATGATTTATTTTTTAAATTTGTATTTTTGAATAATTTTCATAAATTTTTCGAAAAAAAATTTTGAATTACAACCTATAATTCAAAATCCATCCTCATTACCATCATCTTAAAGAAGTTGTATTTCTAAGCCTACCTGCAAAAAATTAGACTTTTTTATTCAAAATTTTCTGAGATATACACGAATTTACATATTTGCACGTTTTGAAGCTTAGTAGCTTATTTTTGAGCGATAATAACGCCAAATGTGGTTTATGGATTTTGTTACAGATATTTTTAACCTTAGATTTTGCTATTTTTAACCTTAGATTTCAAATAAATTTTTACGGTGAATTAATTGTACGAAATGTTTTCCCTCAATGATGCGTAATAAATATTTACTAATACCATGTGAAAAGCTATTTTTTTAAAATTATAGATGATATTATTCAAATTTTTAACTTTTTAAAAAATTTCTTTTTTTCTTCCTTTTTTTAAAAGAATATTTGTAATTATAAATTTTTACATTTGCCGTGTTATCATCTGCTACTTTACTTTAACTTCATTTAAATTGAACTATTTAAAACTGAGAAAGTCCTTTGATAATTATTTTCAGAATGTTTTTAAGCAAACAGAACGTTGAGAGTTTGTGTCATGTCTCAGCTTTAAAAAATATACATAAATATAAATTTTTGCACTAATCCTCTTAGAAAGAATACTTTAAGTAGTAATTTTCTCTCGTGTTGTAAAAAAAAAAATCTTCTTTAATACAGAAATTTTTAGGTTTAAAAACCTTAAATAATATGATTAAGATTTTTTGCGCACGATATAAGTATTGGGTTACTCGGTGGTACAGGAGCACTGCTGAAGTTTTCTTTCTCATTTAACAGAAAATTTTTAATTCAAATATTTATCCTTTGGATTTTGCTTTAAACTTTATTTATAGTTAAAATGTCTAGAAGCGGTCTTCAGCTGAAATGCATTTAATGCAACTGATATTTTAAAAAAATGGCAAGAATGCAAAATTTATGGAAGTGTAAGAATCTAAAATTTTTAATTTTCTTGTGTCAGCTCTGAAAACAAATGTAGAAAAAAAGGAAATTAGTGGGGGGGGGGAGCAAAAATTTAAAGGGGAATCTACTTCAAGGAAGTTGGGTGTTCAAAGAGAAGACACTTGGACGTGTACACCAGCAAATAGCACCAATTGAGTTTGTGCTAACGGACAAAAACGGTATCATTGCATATTAAAGCGAAGAGCGACTGGTTTTTGATTATATGGTTGTATAAATTTAATTTACTTCATGGAACATCATATCGTATCAAAAACGAAGCATCCCTTGATTTCTCAGTCGAATTATTTAAAGATTCCGGAATTTATCCAGTGACGTATATCAGTTAAAGCCGTTTTCCTTCTTGATGAAACCAGTCTTTCCTTTCATCTCACGCCTTCAAAATGGTTAGCCTGTAAAGACTGATAAAGGCTCTGACTAAATGCTGATGAAACGGATTGCTTAGGACTAGTAAGTTACGGCAAAGCCGGGTTATCTGCCTTAAAGGAGGTATGCCTTCGTGAAGAATTTCTAAGCAAAACCAGCTCGTATATACGCTGCACATAAGAAAAACCACGAAAACGTCCATGCAACCAGCCCATTCGTCGGGATTCGAATCCCGAAGTGAACTACCAGTACTCAGCGACTTTACCACTCGGCCGTTTGTGGGCCCTTTTGAAATGGAAGGCTCTAAATTTATTTAAAATTATTGTCAGAAATACCAAGATGTTCGAAAAGTTTGATGCTTTTTAATGTACTTACAGAATGCCTGAAGAAAAAGAGCAAGCCATTAAGAAGAAGAAATAAATTTTTGAATAAAATTTAGTATTTTTTAATTTAATTTTTTTTAGTTTTATGATATTTGATTCTTGGGATTTCAAAAATAAAATATTTGACTAAATTATAAATAACAATTAATTAATAACTAGAAACAAATTTTTAGAATAAGAGATTTTTAAACCACAACTTGAATTCAACAGACCAAAAATCATAGTTAATTAGCCTGAGTTAATTATGAATTTTACATAAAAAATTTTCGAAATAGATAATTAAAGAAAACACTGTGACAACTTGGACTTCAACAAAAACTTCTTACAAGAACTAATTTTACGACTTTTTATTGCAAGTACACACATTATTATTATTATTATTTGACTATGAAATTTAATTTAATTAACTTTAAAATTTATGAATCTTTGATTTTTACTTTAAATTGGAATTGTTACTAAAAACATTCCAAGTTACATACATAACCAAGTAACAAAGTTATGCATGAGGAAAACCTCCTCTTGGAAATTCTTTTTGTAAATTCCTATTGCCAACTCTGACTTGAAAATTCTTCTTGGAAATTCCTATTGCCAATCCGGATCCGAGCCCGGATCAGTCTTCATGCGGTTTTATTCATTCGATCTTTGGTAACGCAAGAAACTGATAGTAGAAAATAATGTAAGTGAATTAGTTCTTGAGTATGTTAGTGAATTTTGTAATGAAAATTTTATATTAAATTTGCTGAAGAATGTAGACTATTTCAGTGAACGGGAATTATTATTTGCAAAGACAGTATAAAAATAAATTTTTTTGTTTACAAAAATCTCTCCTCCTCATCACCGTCTTCATAAAATTTTATTCCTTACTCTGATATGTCTACAATTAGTATTGAGGAAAATAAAAAACACATTCAGCTATGCTTATTGCTTTCTTATTTTATTATTTCTGTCAAATTTTCTCTTTAACTCTGGAGTTTTAAAAATATTAAAAAACAGTTATGTAATAGAATATAAAATATAAAAGAATTGGAAATTATAAGGAAATATATAAACTAAAATGTAACATTTTAATTCCCATAATTTTCTTTTCAGATAAAACTTACAAGGCTGCATCTTTACTTTAGCGCTTCGAAGATTACGATGAACATCACTTTTCCCATCAAAATAAATCTTGGATAGTGATTAAGCTGACTCAGCCAGATATAACGGATTACGTTCAAAGCTATTGTCAGACTTCTCATTATGTACATGTAGCTACGTTTTAACATCGGCTTACCGTAAAATATTCTGGTTTCGCCGATATTTAAAAATTTTAATGTTGAGGCCTTCTATTCCAGAAGTCTTTAAAATGACATTTAATGCACAAGATAATGAATGATAGCTTTAAATTCACAGATTTATGGTTTTGGGGGGGGGCTTTCAGAAGGACTGATTTGAAATTCTTATAACAGAAGGCTTTTTTAATATGGATATTGCTTTAGTTCCAAACTAGTACGGATCTTCAGTGTAAGATTATTATGAAATTAATGTAAAAAGATATAAGTTTCATCCCTGACTCCTGACTGTAGGATATTTTAAATGTTTCATTTTCTGAACTTTCTGAAACTTGTAATTGCATCTTAAATATGAAATGCCTTTGTAGCAATAAATTTTTCAAATCCTAATTTTTCCTATCAGCTTATATAAAATTTATGATCAGTCTTATTCCGAATACAACATCGCTTTGAAACACATTTCGGTTACAAAAAGCATTTCGTCAAATTACCCTCTAAAACTGGCATCTCCTTTTCATATCATTTACGTTGAATTTATGCTAATCGAGAATACTCCGCATATATAACAGTGAAATAATATACCAATCAAAATTTTATGTAGAAATTAGATAAAAGCACTATTTGCGCTGAAGATTTAAATCTTAAACAATGAAAAATCCATCTGAGACGTTCCAATTCTATAACTGTTCCAGTTCGTGAGTTAAAATTTTAGCAATGTATTTACCATTTTTTAAGCTTCATTTAATGTTTTAAGGAAACTTAAGATTTGGTTTTGTCTTGCTTCTTTTTGGGGGAATAATCCTACTGATGTAACCTAATTAGAAAAGGCCTACACATTGTATTTTGGCAAAGTAGGAGTGCGAGAAAGGCTGCGTCTGTTGTTGGCATAATCCTTGAAGACCATATAGAGGACGATTTTACCTTATTCCATTCTAATTTTGGAGGCGAGAACCCGAGGATTCATTGTAAAACGTTAATATTTTGAGTACATTTTGGTCAAAACATTTCGTTTGGCATCGAAAATGCATTCTTCCTTTTTGTCGAAAAGGCTCTCTTAGTGACTTTTGGTGTCTGCATTTGATTTTACGTTTATTCCCATCACAAATTAACGAAGATGCGCAGTTAAAATTAAAGTAATGTCATGCGCGTTAACTTTAAATTCAATTATTTAACATTAGAAGCACATGCATTAAACTCGAATAAAGATTTTGGAATTTCAATTTGGAAAATAGGAAAAATCGGGACAAAAAATACAGGATTTCAAAATGGAATACTTTTGAAGCATGCAAATAAAAAAGAAAATAAAACTGTTCTATTTTTGTATTTGGCTTTATTACTACTGTGGTTGATTTTGGTGTGAACACATTTAAGGAACTCATCAAAAATATCTCTCTTGTTTCATTGTGACCATATAGCGAAAACAAAATAAGATTTTCGAGCAGAGACAATGCAAGATCTTAGGGCAATTTTTATCTGTATGTATGATAAGTTTTCTCACAATTTTGGAGCAAAGTTCCAAAGTAGCATTATTATTGCCGTTTCAATGATTCTCAGACTTACTTGAACAATGCTTCAGAGATACTTTTATATTTATGAATAAATTAAACTTCATAAATTTTAATTTATGAATAAATTAAAAATTAAAAAAAATATGAATAGAAAGTTACACGGAGATTTATGAATAAACATTAACATTAAGTAGATTTTCTAGTCTTTATTTTCTTTGAAATAGGATAAATGATTTTGAATAACTATATATCTTGAATAATTTTAATTTTGATGTTTAAAATCATATAAATTTAAGAAGGCAAGGAAAGTTATTAATCTTGCTGAAAATATCGAATTATTTATCTGAAATTCAGTATATCTGTATGGCCGATGATATCTTTTATATGACATTTATATGTGGTATTGGAATTCTATGGAAATGAAAATACTTTTATTACTAAACACTTATACTAGTATCTTGTCATTTAACTTTTCCAAATTTTGCATGTAAGTTTTATGCTGGCTTTCCTGTTAAAAATGTATATCGTAATGCTTTATGGATGTTCAGACAAATGCAGGTGTAAGATAATTAAAAAATTTTATTCTTATTAAAATCCTTATAAACACGTTTATATTCAATTTTTTTTTTTTTTGTGTATTGCAATATGAAAGACATGTCTGATAATAGCATAAAGATTAGTAATACTTACTTATATTTTAAGGACGAAATCGCCGTTGTATTGACAAAAACTTTGGCAGTCTATTTATTTTATGGGATCGAATATTTGGAACATTTGAACCAGAAGGGAACAAAGCAATTTCTTATGGAGTGACGCAGCCTATCCAGACTTTTAACCCAATTTCTATTCAGGTAATAAATTTCAATATGTTTCTTGCTAAGTTGTATTTATGAGATTATATGAACATTTCGAATTTTATATGATGTTTAAATCTCCTGATATATGCATATATGTACATGTGTATATATATGTAGATATATATGTTACCGGCAATGTAAAGTCCATGAATGAATGTCCGCAATGAAAATCTGCATTCTACAGAATACTTAGGTCTTTGATAGAACGCCGAAATCTGGCCGGCAATATATGATACATTTCCTAGGTATTTTATAGAATGCCAAATGACAAACCGATAAACTATGAAATACATTTCTAATTTTGTATACTCATACATAATTCACACATATAATACATTTATTCTACATACTTCCATGTATTTCATACATTGTTTTCTTTAATAAGAAAGGCATAAAATTTGTTTTGCTTTACGTACGTATTTTGAATAAAAGTGTTTTAATGGCTCTCTTTCATTATTTTTTCAAAATAATATTTGTATTTTTGAGGAATGTACGTCTTTTAAATTGTTTTAGCTTTTAAATAACAGTTTTTTCCCTCTCTTCTCTTATGTTGCTATTGGTTCTTTACAATGCTGTTCTTTGCCAAATGTTTTATACTTTAATTTTTTCCAACTTCATTTCTGTTTTTTTTTTTTTTTTTTTTTTTTTTTTTTTTTTTTTTAATGTGCTGATCGATTTGCGCAAGAAAATACTTGTTGCGGCGGACCACACAGAGATGGGAAAATCATGTGTGCAGTCACCACAAATCACTGTTTTCAAGCTGTTACGAAGCGTGATATGACATGGTCTGACATTGCAGACGCAATAGTTCTTTCCTGTTGACAATACACGAGACATAATTTCACGACCAGTGTTAATAAATTTTAGCATTCTGCGCTGTGTCTGTCGTCAAAGCCTCTCGATTTCAGGAAGGCTGACGAACCAATAATCTTGTTTTTCCTGATATCGTTCCAGATATACGGAATCAAAGGATGTAAAGTACAACTGAAAAATTAAGGAGGCGGGACTAATTCAGTCTGGAGATTGTTTCCAACAGAACAGCAACACGCCAGAATGCTTTGGAACTCTCGACTAGAGAGACTAGCCGTTAGCAAGATCCTCACATTGTAGAGTCATTAGGTTAATTGGAAGCAGAAAAGATGAAAAATATGCAACCGCCTTCCCCGGGAATCGAACCACGGATCTCTGGAATACCGGGCCAGCGTGCTACCGTTACACCACGAAGGCACGCTAGGGAAGTGGGAGAAATACCTTATAACATAACGAATACTATAACTTTACATACAATAATTATTCCATGTTTTCCATGTTATTATGTATTATAATAGAGCTTCTCCTAAATTTGTAATAAATATATTTTGGGTTCAAAAATGCAGTAGGTAATACACATCCTTAACCAATGTACTAAACAAATAGCGTCTTAGTCGGTTACTAATCCTTACATGGAGTCATGAGAGCAACCTGCCGCCGGTTACAACATAATTGTTGCCATTTGAAAATTTGGAATTTTTTTTCTATCAGTAAACGTAACCATAAGAATTCTATTGTTTTAAACCATCACAATCTAGAGCGCATACCTTCAAATAAAAAAATAACGATATTAAATTTCATTTCGATTAGTTGAGCTGATAGGCCATTAGGGGTTCATATATCGGGGAAGTTTTTTTTTATGACAATCCTGTACATCGTGTCCACAAAAGTCCTTACCCAGCCTTGATTTTTGCAACCGTTAGTCGTAAACATATATTTCCATTACAAAACTATTTTAAATAACACACAGATTCATGTTTCCATACTTTTAAGTATCAAATAATTAATTTTGCATAAAGTGCAAAATCCAACGATTTGCACTTGCTCGACTCCTATACTTCGAAAATTTTGTACTCCTCTTGGAAAAGTAAAAAGTTAGACACCTGTAGGACAAAAGTTAACAGAGATATTTAACTTCAGAATCTGCAGTTTTTGAGATCATTTGCAATTTGCATTGAGGGTTAACAAATAAATTAAGCAAATTAATATTTAACAAATAAATTAAAATAAACTGAGATTGATTTTTGTCTTACATGCTACTCAGTGGTCGACTTTTGTGATTAGCTAGTATCTTTAATTTACATACATATTTTACATTTGGTATGCCGAATGAATTTTCACGCGTGTCATTTATAAGTTTTCATTCATTTAAGTCATTTATAAGTCTAAAACTGCATCTTAATATATCAGAAAATATTTTCTAATGTGGTATTTTATTTTTAGTTACGTATAATTACAAAGATTTTGCTCTTCAATATGTGGACGGTTCCTGAATAAGATCTCCTATTTTAATATAAAAAAAGCTGATGTGTACACCGCATGACTTCCTTGTACGGAATATTATATTATGCGGATTTTTTTCTGCACTTCATTTAAACTTACCGAATTGAATTAAATCTACTTCGTCGATAGGACATAAACCACAATAGAATAAATGCACTCTTTAAAATTCACTATATTTATTTACCATAGCGACACTCTGGCGCTAGGTTTACTTAGCAGCGTTACATCTCAGCGTTTTTATAACAAGCACAAAATTGTTTCAAATACAGGAACAGGAGGAACGTATAAAGTATACATTTCATAATTATAACAAAATTGATTTCTTTAAATGTAAAAACGCGAAAACGTGAATATTTACGTCATTTCAAACATTTTTGTAAGTGAAAGTATATGTCTACGACCGACGGTTACGAAAATAAAGGCCAGGTAAAGACTTTTGTGGACACGGTGGATATATATATATATATATATATATGTATATATATATATAGAGAGAGATAGATATAGATATAAATATAGATATATATCCACATGCATATATATAGACAAGAAAATACGATAAAAATGCTTTAAAAATAATTGCCGACCTCAAACTTAACGATTCTAGATTTAGTACTCTCCATGTATATTCATCTGTTCTCTCAAATTCGAGATCCTTCTATATTATGTAACAACCTAAGATTAATCAGTCATAGCTTACAGTGCTTTTTCCATGTACTTAGTGTGGCTCTTGGCACAAAAAACTACGTCATTCTTTTCCTAGCTTCGCCGCTGCTAAGATATCCTCGCTGCTTTGCTTCCCGAATGCCTACGTCATTCCTTTAAAAAACCAATGTACATAACAACTTACCCTATTTAATTATATTGAATAAATATATTCATTAGAGTTTCATTAGAGTCATATTCAAGAGTTTATTCAAACAAGTATGTGTAAAAAAAAACTCTGTTTAAGAAAAAAGAAATGTTTTTCCCTCTTTCTTTGTTTATGTCAAAGAAAACAAATAACAAAAGAGAGACAGAGCGATTTCTTTTATGTTTAAAAAGAGGAGAGGGGAGAAACTCGCTTTCCATTTGATTCTGATTAGACTATTTTAAACACCACTTTTTGTGAGGAAGGAAAAGAGTATGATGAAATAATATATTTTTGTGTTCTAATTAATAATATTAACGGCAAAAATTTCTTAATTTGCAAGTTCATCTTTTTAACATTTAGAAAAAATTAATTAACTGTCCCCAAAAATGCGATTATTTGGTTTAATTATTGAACAAATGCTTAGTAATATTATATGGAGTATTTGCTTTAATGTACTAGACAATTTGAGCCAGCAATAACATTTTAAAATAACATTTTTAACCACATATTTTAATTTCTGTTTAAGATTTCCTCTAATTTAAGTTGCAATATTTCAAACATCGTCCCAACAAGTTGTGCCAGAGTTTGGAATATCATTAAATTCGAACTGAGCTGCTGAGTTACACAACATGTCTATTCGTTTTTCATCAGAATAGCAGAGCAGAATAGTTTTTCTGTTCACTTGTTCCAAGAGGGAAAAAAAGAGCAATGTAAATGTAAATATTCGGTTAAACGTTTGTAAAGATGTGTTCTTCTTCTGATTAATAAATCTTTAGATGAGCGTCATATGCAACTTTTACGGTTTCGAGTCTATTGACAAATTCTCTCCAGATCGGGCATGCAGATAAGCCAAATACAACTGAAACCTAACTTCGATTTGATGCTACACTTCTGTTCCACCAAATTCAAATTCTTCTTGCGTTAACTCAGTAATCATCCAATTTGGCGGCACACTATCCAAATGAAAAAATCACAGTTGACTGCTATGATCCAATTGCTAAAAACCTACGCTCAAATCTATTAAGAAAATTGTTCGAAGCCGTTTCTTACTAAAGAATGGATTAGTCACAAGGGAGTATGTCAGAGGCATCCAATCTTCAAATCGGCTTCTTGGGACACTAACGACGCCTACCTAGTACTATCCCATGTCGAGGCTTATTGATAAAAAGAAACAATGTGCATAGAACCCTGTTTGAATCAATGAATGTTAATTCAAGAACTTTTTTAAAATATCTTTGCAGTAAATATATTTCAAACTTTTTCAGGTGAAAATTTAGGATCTTTCTGGGTTCTTAAAATGCATTTGAAATAGTACGTAACTCATGGCCACAACGATTCACGTGATCCGTTTTCTATCTAAAAACCATAATTATTTTAATAATTATCATTTAATTCGACCTGAGCTGCTGAATTACGTCAGTTAACAATTATCTTACCTTGGCATTATTTTTGGTGTTTCATCAAAGCTCTTAATTATGCACAAAAATTACTACTGAATATTGCATATACTTTTAATGACTTGCGATTTTAGATACTATATCAGCAGACGAGGCAAAGTAGTGCAGAAAATCCTAATAATATTTAAATGTTTAACTGTTAGTAAAATTATCAATCATATCTTTTTAGTGTCATAGTTTAAAACTTTTGTCTTTATCTGACAGACAAATCATTTACAAACCATATGGAAGCGTCTTCATGTGGTCGATGGATTCTTCAACAAATTATGCGTTATTTTTAAAGGCCCAGGATGGAGCCCAGGAAAGCCATGGTTAGGATATTTGGAAGATATTCCAGAGGTATAAAGACTCTACTAAATGCTTTTTCAGTTTAATTTTATGTAATATTTGGATAAAGATGTTTCTTTATATTTTCATGTAAAACAATAAATTTGATAGATATTACTAAAGCCATAATAATTCTAAATTTGAATTAAAAACCATACTTATTATTCTTTTCCTCACATTTTATATCTGAAGTTTACTCATTTATTACTCACTTCAGTTTTTTATGTTTACGTTCTGTTGATACTTAAATTTATTTTGCAAATGCCACGAAAGGTTCGTTGTAATGTCACTATAATTCTTACGAAAGAACTTGAATAATTGTTTGAATGGGAATGAGAAAATTAATAATAATGAAGAATCTTTTTATGATTTTTTTATCTCAGTGAAACAAAATAATTTCGATCTTGCATACCTTCTGTACATTTGTATCTACTTTTTAAGTCATTTCATTGAAACTAGAGATTTCATATTTGAATCAAAGAAGAACATTTTTGAATTTATTTCACTTCTTGTTATGCTCTTAAAATATTTGAAATAAATATTTTGCCACATAGAAATACCATGTATTTCATGTTTATCCTCCTAAAATATAATTGGCGAAACCTTAATTAAAATTATTTGTAAAAGCTGAAGCATTTTCTGTCAGGTATCACACAAAGAGATTTGTATAATTGCAAGCATGAAACATTACTCAATTTTCTCTCTGTCAAGAAATTATATTTGGAATTGTAAAATGTATTTTAACTGTTCTTTTCCTTAGAGAAAGAATTGAATATATATGTTACTCTAGAAATTGAAGATCGATAAATCTTAGAATTTTCGGGGTTCAGATTCTAGCGAACAGGCTGGCTGTATGGGCGTTTCTGAGGTTTTCAACATGTGTAACGTGTATACGAGCCACTTTACCTTAGAAAGCCCTCTGAAAAGGCGTCCCTTTTCTTAAGCAGATACTCCTCCAATGCTTTGCCATAACCAGATAAACCAAACAAACCAAGCCAAGAGGCATCTAAATAGCAGTATATTTGCTTTAAATTATTAATATATCTAATCTGTAGGGGTGTCAACAGTTCTGATTATCTGGGATGCTGAAAATACTGTAGTCGGGCCTACCGTTAAATCTTATTTAATCTACAATGGATGGTCCCGAACATTTAGTAAAATAGTTAAAGTTTTGGGATTTTACAAAAATAGGCAATGTTAGCTCTTGAGATTTGCAGTTAATTGATAAAAGCTAGATCAAACAAATGGTCGAGGATAAAATCAAATTGCTTAACCAAATTAAATAATTTTTAAGTATAGAAAAATAAAATTTGTTTAGCAAGCTATTATTAAAATTGCAGTTACTTTCACCGCGGCTGATGATAAATTATTACACTTACCGATAGCAACTCATCAAATATGAATATTTTCCTAGTTCGTTTTGACTTTTATCACCCGATGCTAGTAAAGTTTAAGTTTTGCCGGTCCGTTTTGAAATTTATCATACTTAGAAGTTTTATTGTAACTTATATATAATTTTAAAATGTTAATTTAAATTTTACGTGATTTATTCCAATTCTTACCTCAGTATTACTTAATGAACATAACAAGACTAAAAGTAGACACTTTGGCATGTTGTGTATTTGCCATTTTCTGTATTATAAACCAGGCGGACAGAAATATTACATGTAACTCACTGATTTCGAGACAGTCGGTCTCCCGAGGATTACATACGAAGCTAACCCAACCAAATAAATTTCCCATTCACATCTTAGTTTCGCCTTTCATCTGCTAAGAGTTTGTTTCAAAAGGGGGTTTGAAACAAAAACAACTCAAGTGGAATAGTCATGAAGACTGTGAAGGATTACAAAGGAAACCCTTCGAAATTACTAGAGTTGGCAATTCTATCTTATACATCAAAGGACTTGCAAAATACGCAAGAGTCATGAATAAATCAAAGCTTTCTCAAATTAGCATCATGGTATTTGGATAGCTAGTTTTCATATTTTTATTCCTAAGTTATGCTTAGTTTCAAGGAATCTTTCCAGACAACGTTTGAACTTCTGCGTTATTCAGTTAAATAGCTTCAGGAAACGAAATGTATAAATTACTGCTTATTCAGACCCTTGCGATTAGACGAGACCGTTAATTCCATATAGACAATAATGATGGAATTCATGTAATCATTATAAATAAAGTTCATTGAATTATCTATTAAGAGAAAACTGTGATATATCACTTCATAATTACTTTTGCTCTTCATCTCCTTAATTAAAATCCTTTGGGAGCGCATTTCAGCTTAAGCGGATAGTTTTCAAATGCATTTCGTGCATTGAAATATTTGCCTATCTTTATTTTCTTATTTTTTAAACTTTGTAGTTATTTATGAGAAGAGAGTTTATTTTGTAATACTGTTATGTAGGCAGTTTCTTTCACGTTTAGCAGGACTTAGGACTTATTAATTGACTGCATCTTAGTAATTGTATTTAAGGTTTTCAAATATCGAAGAAAATATCTCAATGACATTGACGAATGAAGTTTTCGGCTGAAATTTTGTTTTGAAATTTAAGTGAAAGAAAGCAAATAATTTCACATTTGTTAGAACTTGGGTAATTTAAATGTTAATTATCAGCTAATTTATTAACCGTTTTGTTCTAGCTGTTGCTGTTTCGTTTATCTCAACTTATATTCTTTTGTTATATGAAGTATTTAAACGTTTTTTTTTTATCAAATTTACCTGCTTCTCTTCACCAATTTTGGGCATGTCTGTTTTTCAATTCTATGTGATCTTTTCCTTCAATTCATATTTATTGAGAATTGGAGACTTAAGTATGTAGATTTCAAATCAAACTCTAGATCAAACTTTAAAATTTTTCTTCTTATTAGGAGCCTTAAACTAAGGACTTCTGGCGAGTTTTCGCCTTTTCCTATAAAATGCCACAACTGGGGAAACATAATGAAATTTTAAAATAGATCCTGTAATGCACGTTTGTTTTGTGTACTCTGGTAACAAACAGAATTACGATTACAGTGCAAGTCTGCAAATCAAATAGAATTACAAAGCATGACCTTTCGTTTTCAGTGTCAAACACAGTGACAGTGCTCAGTTTATTCAATTACAGCAAAACATTCAAAGGTTGTCTGTTTAAAGGTAGGACATCCTCCTTGGAGAACTTTCTAAGAAAAAATCTCTCGTATAAAGTTGTCCAAAAATTTCGTAGAACTCCCCACAAAGCAATCGGCTATTAGAAACCTAGCAACATTCCTCTTCTTTCCTGTTCATCAATCACACTTTTCAATCGTTCTAACAAAACAACTGTACCAACAGCAAAAGGACGACAGGTTTTAGTCATCTAAAACCTTTTGAATGCAAGAAGTCACTTCACACCCCCCATTCAACCAAAACCTTCAACCACGAGCATGCTTCTTCGAATTCGAATATATGTCACGGTTCAAGGGAATTAGATCTCTACCGTAATGTGAGGGAATGGCATATCGAATCCAGCATCGTTGGTAGGTATCTTCTTCCACGCCTTGGATTCAACCTTGGATAGAGGATCATAGTGAAGAAGTCATTAATCATCAGCAATTACTACGGGTCACGGGCAAAGCTCTGCAGAAGAACTAGAATTAACAACAAATGTCCATCCAGTCAGTGCTATGAACTAGTGCCAAAGCTTCGAGATCCTACAGATAGAGAACTTTCTGATACCAACAAGTTCCTGGAACGATATGGGTGTAGTGTATTTGAAATGACCAACATCGTTGTAATGCAGTGCACGAAAATTCATCAGTCATTGATAACAGTTCGCTCAACAGCAGTCATGATTTCATTAGTAACGGAGCTAATGCATTGGTCCGATCGGCTGCATCTTCGATCGAAATTTCTCCTCTTTTGAAAATCCGGCACACATAGCAACCACGGTAGAAGAGTCTTCATCCACCACACGATCAAACTCACTTCAAATCTATATGGAATTGTAGCATGAGACTGAACGTATGTTGTTTTAATTCATTTGTATGAAAAGGAAAAGGATAAAAGAAAACGTTCAGTAAAGAGCAAAAGCGGAAAACGGAAAAAGGAAAAATGAAACGTTGGTAGACAAAAAAAAACAAAAAACAATCAAGTTTCTTTTCATTGCTTTACCGCTTTCAGAATCCGGAACTAACCTTTTGACGGACTTTTACGAAATTTTTTGATAACCTGACATTTGTGTTACAGACGAGGAAAAACTACGGAAACACATATGCAGCCGACCCATTCGTTGGCATTCAAACCAGATCAAACTGGCAATGATCGGCAGTTTAACTTACCTGGCAACTAAGGAAGGGGTCAAAAGCCGAAAAATTTAAAATCTGGAGCTTTCTTGATTTTCTAAGGTGTGCCTAAATTCTATACTGAAAGCTCAACAACAGGATATTAGAATCTTACTGCTCTAAGTAATTGTCCTGTTGGGTTGATCGAATAAATGAAGAAGGAAACGAAAATATGATGAAGCTAGTCTGTTCCCTGCGATGTGAGTCTACTTCGAATCGCCAGTATTCATGATCTTAACCACTCGGCCGCTGATGAATTCTAAACATCCTGAAGATAACTTTAAATACTATCTTTCAGTCTCTTCAAATATTTTTACGAGCGTGCTAATTGAGCGAACTGTGTAGGGAATGTTACTGCCAGTTCTACCTCTTTCAATACGAGTATTTCTTAAGTACTCTTCACTGATTTACATCTTCTTGAAGTGGTTAAGATGAAGCAAGGGAATCAAAGGAACGTGACAAAACATAAAGAGAACTGGTTAGTAAACGTCGATTGACGGTTGTTTTTGTTAAATTGCATATATTTCGAAAGCTACAGGCCCGGGTATTTAAGGTAGCCTCCTGTTGTTAGAGGACAACTGAACAAATAGTGATCATAGTACTCTCATCAGTTTTCTCCCCATAATTGGAAAAGTTAGAGAGTTGATGGACGTGAAAAATTGAAAGAAGGCCATGCCGTATAATGTACTTGTTAAGATGGTGATTAGTTTTGAGTGTAGGTAGAAATTCATATATGTATCTGTCTTGTTCACAAATTGACTATCCTACTAGTTATTCTCATCTGAGGAAATATTACAAGAGAATGCTTGCAAATATGTTATCGTTTTACACGTATTAGGTACGATTTAGGTCTCCGGATATAGATCGTTTCGACATTATCTTCTTGAGTTGCTTGTTTTGCCTCTGTATCAGTTAGTTCACTTTTTTCTTTTCCAATGTAAACTTACATCCATGAGACTACAGTCTTTATAAATGGATCCCTATGAATCAAATCTTTTATCCGTTTAGCTATTGGAGTTAGATATTTGATGTTTTTAATAAGCTAGCAATTAGGAATTTGGTCTGATTATTATTTGGAAGAAATTTTCTGAAATCGAATATGTAACAGCTTTGAAAGGTGAAACTTATTCTACTATTTCAGTATATTTAATATGAACAAATATTTTGCCTATTGTTTCTCCTTTTCGAATGATGTTACTTACTTATAATTCAAACTTTTCATTCTTCACCCGGAGAAGGCATGGATGTGATCTGTTTGTTCCTTCATAGAAAGCAACGGTGGTCCATCTATTTGGTGCCTCCATAATAAAGAGAATACCACTTCCGACTTTAGTAGTGGCCAACGCCTATAAACGGTTAGAAACCGCCATTGAGGAAAAAAATCTTTTCTTATTTTGCACAGTTTATATGCAAATGACGCATAGTGCTCATTTGAACTTAATTAAGAGATTTTTAATAGTAATAAGTATATTTATTTATCGTTTTCAATGTGTGGCTTTGGTTTCTTGTTTATTGTTCGCTACATTATATTAACAAAAATATTTACAATATTCCAAATTACAGTTTCTGTTTACATACACATTTAAAAACATTTATGAAGAAATTTAATTTATTCTTTGACCACCTTTTATTTTTTGGTTTAATTTTTTTTTGTTTTGTTTGTAATTCCTTTTTCAGCCATAGAAATACGAATATCGTCAAACCTTTACTACGAATATTATAAATACTTTTAATAAGCATTTAAATGAACCCTTCAGAATGCTGGCGTCTTGCACGACTGTCTAGTTAGCATATGTTCAGACAATTAATATTGACTTGCTGTAATATACGATACTAGCATATTACAATCTGCATCTACAATGATCTTCAGCCACTGAAACTTAACTAGGATTTCGGAAACTGCTAATTTGCATTGAGGTCTTAAATTTTGGAAGTGTATATAATTTGAATATATGAAGCCCATGTAGAATGAATGTATATGATATCTTTACCCTATTGACAACTTTGCAATGAAAAGTAACTTTGTAAGTTCCTGGACTTAGAAGAAATCCATTTATCCGTGGTAAGTTCATAAACATGTCAGATAAATTTGCGATTTAATTCAATAATGTATCATCACATTTTACTTTAGAAAATACGTAACTTATAAAACATAACAAAAATAACTGTCCATATTATGTATACGCCTTCTTTTGTTGGATTACCTCTTGAAACTCTGTTAAACCTTAAAAATGCTTTTTCTCTTCTAAACATGCAAGGATGACATTATATGCTATTTTTTTACACAGAGGAGTTTTGCCATAATGTTTGCAACGATCTTCTTAAAAATAAAGTATAAATTTTTTATTGATTATCAAGTTTGATAATAATTTATTTCTACGTTAATTTCTTAGATAACACAGGATAAAAAAATAAAATTTATCTGTTTCCATTGCAGTAAAAGAGCATTTATTTGGCTTCCGGGAAAATGATAAGCCAAATAATTATCTAGATTAAGGATTCTCAAACTTTTTCTGACATTAATCGGTTTGAAAGAAATGGTTTTCTTAATCCATCCCCTTACGTGTTTCGCAGTAATATAATATATAAGAAAATATAATACAAATAATTGCACATTAATAACTTAAAAATAACAATTAGATTAAGAATAGGAGCAAAAATTTCTAAAAAGTGGTTTATTAAGTTTTTAGAATCTTAAAATATCTTGAATCCTTCAGATAAGAATAACAGTAAATGAAGAACCTAATTAAATAAGCGATTCGCGAGAGTTCACAAAAATTGATAAAACAGCTGAAATTTTTGATATGTTTCCGGGATCTTCTTAAATAAAAGGGAGTGTAGAGGATTAGTTCAAGAGTTAGAATTGATAAACATTAGCAGTTGAACTCCAAATAAAGAAATATACCATTTTTGTCTACTATGAAGTGATACGGATCATTCAGATCGTGCGAAACAGAAGTTGTGACTTTGTATTGAATCTTGATAGTCACGGTCTTATTTAATGAGCGCTTTTACTATAAGTTAACTTATTTAATTATTTTCAGTGTTTTTAATTAAAACGTTTAATAGTTTTTTTAGGTTAGAGTTTAAAAAATTAGAAAGGCTAAAAAGGGAATTTTATGAAGATGCGTGGAGTTTGAAATTTTGAATATCCTGTTCCCAGTAAATGTTACAAAAATGTGTGATTAACAACTTTTGCCGTTACAAAATCTACTCTCTATATTGGTAATATCACATAAATAGTTATATTAACAACAGATGCCTGAGAACTCGTATATTAACCCTTGGACAGTGAAACTACCGCTGAGAGCGCGATTTGGCACCAGTTATGGATAAATGTGGCGTAATGGCACACTCATATCATCTGCGTTTCCTTTGATGTAATCCGGATTGATTTTGATAAGCCACGTTTTGTTTTTATGAAAAAGGATGTAAATTAACTTTTACAGCTGAATTTATTTATTGCACTTAAAAAAATGTTTAAATTTTAGGGCCTGATTTCTATAGAAGAACAAGCAGAATTGTATCCTAGCATCAAACAAAATGTGCATTAATAGACATGATATGGAAAATTAAATATGGCCGACAAAATAGTATTATATTAGAAAGTTTACCTGTGGGAAGTTTGCATTCATAACATTTTAAACAGAGTTTCCGATAAAACTGGAGGCCCTAACAAAAAGTACAAACCAGCACAAGCCTTTTTACGAAGTGCATAAGTCAAATGAGTCGAATCATGCTTATAAACACATATTATGTATTAAATGAAGAGGTGTTAGTTCCTTCAGAATTCCTCAGAAACGATTGGCGTAACTTTGGCATCATCTCCTCCAACTTTTACAGTTCAATCGTAGCTTTCACGGTCGATGGGATAGGATATACACTGAAGTGACAAAAATCATGGGATAGCAATATGTAAATATACAGATGGCAGTAGTATCGCGTAGAAAATGTATAAATGCGAAGTGCTTTGGCAGGGCTTTCATTTGTGTTCAAGTTATTCATGTGCAGAGGCTTTGACGTGATTATGGCCACACGACGAGAATTAACAGACTTTGAACGCGGAATGGTAGTTGGAGCTAGACGCATGGGTCATTCCATTTCGGATATCGTTAGGGAATTCAACATACCGAGATCCACAGTGTCGAGAGTGTGCCGAGAGTATCTAATTTCAGGCAAAACATCCCACCATGGACAGCGCAGTGGCCGACCACCTTCACTTAACGACCGACACCAGCGACGTCTGCGTAGAGTTGTCAATGTTCACAGACAAGCAACACTGCGTCAAATAACCGCAGAAATCAATACGGGACGTACGAGGGACGTGCGGCGAAATTTGTCTTCCTTGGGCTATGCCAGCAGATGACCGACTCGAGTGCCTTTACTGACAGCACGACATCGTCTGCAGCGACCCTCGTGGGCTCGTGAGCATATCGGTTGGTCCCTAAACGAATGGAAAACCGTGGCTTGGTCAGATGAGTCACGATTTCAGTTGGTAAGAGCTGATGGTAGGGTTCGAGTGTGCCGCAGACCCCACGAAGCCATGGACCCAACTTGTCAATAAGGCACTGTTCAAGCTGGTGGTGGTTCCATAATGGTCTGGGCTGTTTTTACATGGCATGGACTCAGACCTCTGGTGAAACTGAACCGATCATTGACTGGAAATGGATACCTTCAGCTACTTGAAGATCACTTACAGCCATTCATGGACTTTACGTACTCAAACAACGATGGGATTTTTATGGATGACAATGCACCATGTCACCGGGCCACAATTGTTCGCGATTGGTTAGAACATTCTGCACAATTTCAGCGAATGATCTGGCCACCTAGATCGCCCGACATGAATCCCATCGAACATTTATGGTACATCATCGAGAGGTGAGTTCGTGCCCAAAACCCTGCACCGTCAACACTTTCACAATTATGGACCACCATCAACACTTTCACAATTATGGACGTCTATAGAGGCAGCATGGCTCAATATTTCTGCAGGGGACTTCCAACGACTTGTTGAGTCCATGCCACGTCGAGTTGCTGCACTTCGCCGGGCAAAAGGAGGACCGACAAAATATTAGGAGGTATCCCATGACTTTTGTCACTTCAGTGTAAGTACCGATGTTCTTAAGTATCATTAATTAACTTCACTTGCTGGGGAAATCTTTAAGTAAGCTAGTATTCAAATCAAGGGAATTTAAATCTCGGGATTAGAAAAATATGGCAATCAATAATTAGTCATTTAAAACGTTGCTGGCATAGCTTCATAATAAACTTGGGCAGGTAGCATGTAAACACAGGAATATCACCTAATTCTATATACTTTGAGTAAATCAAATCGTTTGTTTATTTTATTAAAAAAATATTAATTTTATTATTAGTATAAAATATATCGAACTAAATTTACTGAAGACAGCAAATGTGCTCAGAAATGTGGTCCATAGAATACATTAATGCTAACTGATGAGTTTAAAATGAAACATTGTTCTCTCATTAAATTTGTAATGGAGTATTGTTGCATTAAACAGTAACAAGTCTCACTGTGTTGTAGCTTAAACAGTCGCACAGCAAATCATTTAGTAATGTATTTTCGCTAAACGATATCCATTAAAAATCATATGCGTGTAATAGGGACATTTTCTTAAGAGTTGTTAATTATTTAGATTTGTTATATCTTTTATGCAGCCCAAAGATGCAGAAGCAAAGTATGATCCATCATTGCCAAATTGGTTGCAGTTATATGTATTGCTACATGGCTCAGCAATGGTAACAGCATATTTACTGATGATTCTAAACCTTTCTGTAAGTATTTGGTTTTCGCTATCAAAGTAAGAAATAGCTATTTGCATCCAGTTTTAAGACTTATGACAAAGTAATGTCCACTAGATGCATTCTGAATGAGAAAACTTTTCATGAAGTGCATTTAATTTTATGTAAAAAGATTTGATAAATATTTCATTTCATTAAAACAATGTACTTTTTTTAATTTATTTTATAGTAGAACGGAAGGAAAATTTAACACTTGTGCTGAAAATAAGCTCTTAAAAAAATTACTATCGTATAATTATTTCCATGCAGTGAAATATGAGACATGAAACAATGAAAAGGGCTTTAAGAACTTTGCGAATAGTAACGCCGTTTGTGATTTCAGCTACCTTGCCATCTTTGGCTGCTGAAACAGAAATGATGGAAAAAATTATTGAACTAATTAATTCTTAATTTTAGTTTTCGTTGTTTTATTCCTTAGATTCTACTGATTTTGCTTAGTGCATCATTCTTATCCAGCTCTAGTTGTTGTTAAAAAATCTTTATGAATTAACATAAATTTTTATCAATTAACTATATCATTTATCTATGAGATGATTACGATTTTTTTCTGTGAACTCATAGAAAACATACAATAACAGCTGCAGTAGTTAAAATGTTATACATATTGCTTTCGAGTTTAGATACGCCATTTTTTCATTGTTTGAAATTAATAAAAATTTCATTGTTTCTTTAATAAAGCATGGCATAATATACTTTCAGCGATGCATTCACCTTTTTGTCAAAAGCATGTCTTAATACTATATTTCAGAGACTTTTCAGCTTAGCCGTCTCAGCTCAGTTATTTCACTTTTATTCAAAATAAAATAATGCGTGAAATTAGACTTTTGGCCATTAAAATTGATACATATGGAAAGAAAGCAAGCAGCAGAAACTTACTTTTTATGCATATACAGTATCTTGAGAACATGACATAGTTAACTTGTTCAGGAAGACTTCTCAGCTTAGCCGTTGTCGGATGGTTTGTAAATTTAGTAACGCTGAGTTAAAACTATTTTTATTACTATATTTATGAAATTATCTCGATATTTAATGAAGCTACTCAGACTAAAATACAGATGATAAAGATATTACAGCAAAACATTCATATTTATCTAAAAGTTTTAAATTTCAATCACAAAATAAGAGAATTGTAAGTAAAGTTACGCTTATAATTTTTTTTTTTTTTTTTGAAAGGATGGATCCTAAATTATAAAACTTCTTATTTATTCTTCCTGCATCGAAGTTTAGGTTTGAGAAAAAAATTTTCGTTAATTATTTTCTTTGCATTAATTAAAATTGACAGCATAGTACAGCATATTTGTAAAACTTTAGCTATTTCTCAGTTATTAACTCTTCTTACCTCATTATTTGCGTATGCCACCAGGAAATAGAAAATAAAATTTAAATACAGGAATCTCTTAAACATATCTTTCAACGTTTTATTTTGGAGATATATTTCATTATTATTTTACAGTGCTTGCTTCAGTTTACGCCTCATCCGTTGTTACTGCTGCTTCCTTATTTAATGCTCTATAAAATATTTCCAGCTGTATTCGTTTACAAATTGTTCTTCAGCAAGACAGCATTTCCTAGATAAATTCTAAATGAATTCTCTAACGACATTTTGAAAGAGCATTATTTGTTTTTGAGTAGAAGACTCAAGAAATTAGGACTGACTTCATTTCTTACGGATGTTCAGGAAGTGGGCTTGTACTATATTTTCTAATCTTCGTTTAATGTTTACGTCATCTTGTTTTTTTCAATGAGACAGCTCTCAGAATGCATCATAAATATGCTGATGTAAAGAAATACAAAATGAATTTTTCATTATCACCCTCTTTTTTATGTAGGATATTTCCCCTTTATTCAAAACAAAATAATGCGTCAAATTAGACTTTTTGCCGTTAAAATTGATGCATATGGAAGGAAAGCAAGCAGCAGAAACTTACCTTTTATGCATGTACAGTATCTTGAGAACATGACATAGTTAACTTGCAGATGGTTTGAGGAACACAGCATGCAGAATGCAATACATAGAGGTTGTATCTCTGGTCGTAACAGCGGCTGTAATCGGGCTGCATATAAGCTTAACTAAGCCTGGATGATAGATACGAGTACATCATTTCATGCGACTTCATCTCTACGATAGATATCTTCAGTCGTAATGGCTGCCAGTCTCTCGGCAACCCATGACCATATGTTCTTAGCGGGTAAGAAATCTGGAGAACGTGCTGGCCAGAGCGAAAGTCGAACATTCTCTGTATCAAGTATACAAAGTCAAAACAGCTTGGTAAACATGCGTTTGTGCATTGACCTCGGTACCTCTACACACGGATACATTTATTATAATACTATCTACAAGACCTGAATTTGTCTGAAAAGAGGATGTGGTGCCACTTCTGTGTCCAGTATCCCTATTCATCTCACCACTATAGGCGCACCTATCATTGCTTCAGAGTCTTGTAAAGCTTCAACAACGATGCCCTCCTAAAAGTCCGCGGCGCTGCAGAGGTCGTCGCATTGCCCATGAGGACACTAGTCATCCTGCACATTAGCTAGATTCTCGACTCAGTGTACGTGACGCGGCTGTACGATTCGGCAAATCATATTTGTCCGAGATAACAACATATTGTCCTCTTGGGCGTTAGTTTCTCGGGGTTACTGAGATCCTGTATGGCTGTCAGTATGGCTCTCTTGATCCATCGATTCATACGATTTCCAAATAAGAAACTATTGTGAAATTCTCCCATTTATACACATTGTACATGTTGTTATCCATACTTGCTTTGAGCACATGCGCTGAAATGTTAATTATTTGAAAATTGCAGCTCGTGTACCTTTCACGCAAATTTGACGTTTGTTGCATGCCGCCTTCTTGGTGAGCATTTTAATGGCTTTAATGGTGAGCAATTTACTATATTTTCGGTAGTTTGCTTTGATAAGGAATGCCCGGTTAAAATCGTTTTGGGAAAAAATGTATAATTAAATGATTAAGTAGTTTATAAATAAAGAAATTCTATATAAAATAGATTGAACTTCTTTTAGCTGACAGTTGTCGAACAAGTGCTATCTATTATGTGACAAAATATTTGTTGGCTATATTATGTTACTTTTATGACTTGCCCATTATTTATAGCTGTTTCTATTTTTCTTACAGATAATATCTACATATGTTGTCATCATAAGTGGTTGTTCCATTGCTTTTACTACCGTAGCTCTCGGTTGCTTATTGGATCTCAGGTAGGTAGATGTTACGTCTACACTGTTTCTTGACTTTTTCGTAAATTTTTATCCCTACTTCTTTTATAAGCACTGACTTGTTAATATCTTTTGATTCACTTCAAATGTCTTGAAGCAGGTAGCATTTGACACATATGAGGAAGTTTAAAGATGGATAAAGTTGCATATCTATTAATACTACAGTGCTAAATCAGGGGTTGCCAATGGAACCAGTACTGGTCCTCTGGAGGATATTGATGAAATTTTAAAGGAAGGTTAATGATGATTAATGGGGTGATAGCAGAATATGGACCGGCAGTCGATTGGCATAATGAAGATCCCACTGATTACTAAAAGAAATATTAATAAAATTTATATGATTGTTTACTAGTATAAAGCTTCATCATGACGTAAGGAAGAAATGAACTGGTATGAAATTGTAGTTAAAATTTTAGAATTGAAGTTTCACTAGTATTCACGAAAAAACTTTTGAATGAATGAACATACAATTATTTTGATATTTCTACTAATTGTGCTTCATATTTTAAATTTCTTAAAGTTGTACTCCGCTAGTAGTCAAGGGGTAAAGTCACTAAACACTTCGTTCACTGTTCATATAGTTCGTCCCGGTTTAAAATTCCTGTGAAAAGGCTAGCTGCATGAGCGTTTTTGTGGTTTTCTTCGTGTGTAACGTAGGTACGGGACAGTATCCCTTAGAAAATCCTCTATGGGGTCATCTCTCCTCTGAGGCAGATAGTCCTCGTGTGCTTGGCCATTACCAAATAAACCAAACCAAACCTAAAACATTTAATAATATGCCCTATAATGCAGTAGTCTGTTCCGCAGTGAAGTTAATTATACTTGTTTAAGGAAATTCAGATTTCGAAGGACACGATTTCTGTTGATTTTGATCAGTTATTGTAGATTTCGCTACTTGGAAGCCGAAATGGTATTATAATCATCCAAGAGAGCATTATGTGAATAATATGCAGTGCATTGGAAATGTTTCAGGAATGATAGAAAATCTTTATTTGTGCAACATTTACAAAGTATTACATAAATTCACCTCCAATGTAATTTCTTTGAGAAGTTACAAAGCTTTCACAATCTTCTTAAGGGTACAGTTTTGAAAGGAAATTTTTGAAATGCTGTTCAAGCTCTTCTTCTTCCTTCTGCTAAATCGTATCTGCATCTTCAAAAGAATGACATTTAAAAAATATTTTTTTGCGAAAACGAAAAAAAAAAAAAAAAAATTCGCAAAGGAAAAGATCGGGAAAATATGAAAACTGCTTCATGCTATTAGTTTATTACAAAGTTAAATATTCTTTGACGATGAAATTTTTACAAGCAGTATGGCTTGGAGCGTTGTTGCAAAGCAAATAACTTTGCCTTTCTTATTCCTGTTTTCACCCTCGGAACGAATTGTGCTAACCTTTGCATCACTTATAAGTAAAATGTTTTGCGAATAGTTTGTCCTATAATTGGGACTACTTATAAATGATGTCTTTTGAACTATAAAGAGTGATCAGCAAGCACTTAAATTGAATTTGTTATCGTCCTTTCCTTTGCAGCAGACAAAGCTATTATAGACCGGTCAATTAAAATATTATTATGAGTTTTGTATATAGTCAAACAAATTTAGTGCAACTATACGTAAAATTATAGTATCTCTTCATAATATAAAATGAAATGCCTGAAAAATGCGAAACTCCTCCAGAAAAAATAAGATTACAAGGACAAGTCTATTTAACATTGAGGTAAATATAGGGCTAGGCTGGTGATGATTTTGGCGATTAATTTTTGTCTCCAAATTTGGCGAGAAATCTCCAAATGTGTAGATGTAATTGATCCCTGTATGCAGCTGCAACCGTGACCGTTCCTTATATGCCTTCCAATATTTTCGAGAAATGGAAGGTAATGCAATGTAATATACGAGTGGGCTGCAACCCTCCTGGCCGATAATAATCGGTCTCATGGTTAATTCAGCACAATACAGATTAAAACAAAAATACAGTTAAAAACGTCAAACCAAAATTTCCAATATTGTTCTATTGCCATTTATAAAGTTCATCAACTCCTTTGCAAATCTAAATGAATAGAAGGTACTGGAATGAACTAGAATGAAAGGTAAAAGAAATGGAAGGTACTGGGAAATTCTTGGCGGCCAGCGGAAAACTATATAAGACCGCAGAGAGCATAAGTTCTTAGTTTCCTAGTTCAGAGTCGTCTTCGGAGTATCGAGAGATTTCCATGCGAGCTTCACATTTTAGATGAACTTTGCATTGCGTTATGTTTAATTTTCTTAGAATTTGAAGTATTAACTAACTATTGACTGAGTTGTATCTTACTGATAAAAGCTGCATGAGTTCTTTTGTGGAATGTTCGAGAATAAATAAATTTTTTCATGCTGTCATCGGTTCTGTGGGCATTCAATCCACAAAACCGATATATATATTACTTACACATCACAGACTACAACCTGTGACATCACAATTCGAACATAATACCTCTCATAAGAGTTTAGTATAATACGAAATTTTTTTTCACCTTTTATTTAGATGACTTTATCACCTTTTAGATGAAAGATCCTAAGACCTTTATACCTCAGTATAACGAAAAAGGGCTAACTAAAACGGACAACTGTTTTTATCTGCTGCTTTGTTTCTAGGATGTTCAGCGTTTTTCGCGTTAATGTTTTACACCAATGGAGTTGAATGTACATAAAGTCTCGTATTAAGTATCGTTTTAAATGCTAAACCTAATATTTAATTTTTGAATAATAAATAATTAGTTTCCATAGTTAATGAAACTAAACAAATTTAGCAGTCTATAAGGAAAACAAATTATCGAAGGCATTGATTTGAGTATGAAATATTTATACTTACGTTAAATCTTTTCATAAGCTGTAGGGGATGTGCTTGAAAGTGCTCCTACAAAAGTCTAGTTTTTAATTAGCGATTTTTTATTCATGTGAACAAAGTTAAAATTAAATTTATGTTATATGCAAGATTGACATTTTTAAAACAGTAAAAAGTGTAAACCAATGTACCGGCTTACAATGCGGCTGACCTTTTTTTTTTTTTTTTTTTTTTGTTTTGTTTTATTTTCAAACATATTTTATATATTAGTTGTCATGGCGTTTTTTGATATTTCTTAGTGTTGAATTTTAAATTCGACCTGTTTAAAGAGTTCTAATGCCTTTTAATATTTTTATAGTGTTTGGGGACCAATCATTGAGCTTCTCCGATGTCCTCTCTACTTCTTGGCAGAAACGATGATTCGTAAAGAGTTTCCAAGCACGTTTTACTTGCTACATGCGTCTATGTATGGATTTAGAATTTTGTTCTTCATATCATTTGTGTTTTGGATTTTTGCCTTACCATTCGTCACTAACATTAACTGGAAAAAAGCAATGAAAGGTTGAAACTAGCTTCTTCATTACGCTGAAATAAAACTGGTCGCGTTTCCAATTGTTTCATTTGACTGCTGTCATTTTAGATTTTACTACAAATTATTAGCGTTCCGTATTTTCTCGCTTACTGTGTTCATTAAATACCGTATTGCTAGCTTATCATCATCAATTACTACTTCTACTTCAATAATTGTAACCTTTCAAACTTACAAAGAGAAAATTATGCGATGTATATTGTTTCTGAGAGGAGAAGGTTTTAATTACATTAAAACATACATACGAGTATATGTACTGATGTTACTGCATTCCATATTTACAAAATAGTTGTTGCTTTCAGTACTACTCTTTTTTCCAGCATTTCTGTCAATTTATACTTCTCACGCTGCTACTATAAATCATTAGTTTCTAAATCACATGCTGGAAAAGGTTGGAGAATAAGTATGCAAGTAAATATGATAATTTAATATTGTGCTTGGATTAAGCATAATTTTTATCTTTAAATTAACCAAGAAAAAATACAGTTACTCAAGCACTAAAATGTTTGAAGGATGAAAGGCAGAGAGTTCACCTTAATACATGAAGAAACACATGTTTATTTTGAAAAGTCTTTCAGAATGTCTCATTTCTTCTTGTTTTATTAAATACTGAAATAAAACATTTGGTTAAGATACGGTTTTGTATTATTTCAACAAATTAAAAATTGTCTAGATTGCGAAATAAAAGAAATGCTTCTGAAATTGCTTCTTGCTCAATTTTTAGTGTACATCATAAAAAGAAATTCTGAAGATAGGGGATTTCTTTCATCTACTGATTTTTTAGCACACTTGCATTAGGATTTGTACTTCATGGAGGAACATATTTAATAAAACCACAAACGCAACTGAAAAAGTATACATACAACTCATTTGAAGAAACATTATAATAAAACGGTTAAAACCTTTATTTTCTCATAAATATTTAAAAAAACATTTAGCATTTTTCATTTTGTTTAAATCAAATCCTTAAATTTTTCAGAAACTATTTTATAGCATTTTATTTAAATAAATTTTAATTACAGGTATCCATCCTTCTTATAACACGATTTCGCTCTTACGCGATAAGAAATACGATAAAAAACCTTGTATAGCGAGGCAGTACGGTTTCATTTTAGCACTCAAATAAATATGCAATTTACAATATGAAGTTTCCTACTATGCCATCGTGTGTAATAACAACCTATTGATTTATACAGACAAAAATAAAAAAAATTCTGCAAATACTTACTTTCTCTCACGTCGAAATTCTTTTGAAATTGAGTTGTTTCCATCATTACATAGTATTCATCTTATGCTGCAAGTGTTCAGTTTGGCAGATTGAATAAATTACGTAATTGTGATTTTGGAAGAAACTTAAAAAAATTAGGTATGTGTTACTAACATGCTTTGACATTTTTAGGAATAATTATTGCGAAATAATATTTGAGTCCCAAACTATATCTGAAAGTGAGAAGTCAGCTTTTAAAATAAAATTTATTTCTTTGGAGATGGAAAATTTTGAATGGTTTGTTAAAATGAGAGAAAAGGAATCTCCCGCTGCAAAAATTCTAAAGTTATGAGTTATGAGTTATGAGGTTAATAGAGTTAGTTATGAGTAAGTTATGAGGCAATAGAGAGAACCATTAAAAATATTTTGCTCTCAAAAGCTTTCGAAGCACATCGCTCTATTTCATATTGGTTATTAGTCCTGTATAACACGTTTCACAAAACACTTTGTTTTCTAGGAGCCTATCTACTGTGGTAAACAAGCGATACTTGTATATGTTATTTTTAAGTAGATTATAGCTAGATATAAAACTACTATCTACTTAAAACTATGATGATTAAAATTTATTGCACAGTGTGATTATTACGCAGTATCAGTGAATGAAAAACATTGCAAGTTATGACTTAACATTCACTTGATAGCATACTGCAGTGTGGAAGAACGTGGTAAGAAGTAAACACAGATGTTTGCCTTAAATAATAACCTTTATTGATTCAGCTTGCTTGTTCACAGAAATTCATCTTACATACTTCAAAAATAGCATACAATCTTTTGCTATTATCAGCTCTTGATGTAAAGATTAATAAAAGTTCCAAATATTTTGGCAAACTCGAAACACTTCGCAAACTTTTGCACAATTAAATTTGTTTACGAATAAAAACGCATATGTGTCCAATAAAAAGTAACATATATACATAGGGTATTATTTATAGAAATTTAAGATATTCGGCCAATATCACAAAAGAAACTTAATAGTTCCTTTTAATGTAATATATTAAGGGATATATTTTAAAAGGTAAATGGAGGAAGGGATTCGAATTTAAGCTGCCTAAGTCTACATTTATGTTATTTTGAAAGGTAGTTAGAAATTATTTCATCAAATATTATACAAGAAGTATGTGCCTTTAAATTAACGGAATATTTCGAGTTTGCCAAAGAATATTTTGCTTAACTAGCGCTGCGTAAGGTCATTAGCACCACTCAAAATGAACACAGCTCAACCATTTTCAAAATATATAATCCAGTCTCTTGTTGTACTCTGAACTGCTTGGTCCTTTCCTCGGGGCGAAATGAAAGAAGCTAAGGTTTCCTCCTTTTTGTGCAACTGAAAAAATGCCAGAAAATTGCGGCGTCGAGGCAAAGAGATTGAATAAGGTAATTAGAAGCAGTGCCTAGATGTGTTACAGCAAGCTTGTCTAAATTGCGATTATTGATTCTTCATGTACATCAAAGCTCATTGTATTGAATTTTCTTAATCTTGTGCAAGATTTAAAGGAAAAATTTAGATTTGTTTTCATTTTAAGATTTGAGAATTTAATCAGTTAGATGAAAAATATTTTTCCGGCGCCTTTTTTTAAAATTAAATTTTTTAAATTTAACTTTTAAAAATTAATTAAGCTATTAGAAGCTAGTTATTTAAAAAGCTTTAAAATTAATAAATGGATCTTTACACACGGATCATGACATACAGTCATTCAGGTGCGTGTATTACATTTTCATTGGCTGCCATCAAATTTATCTTTATTCGCTTTTCACGTTTAAGATTTTAATCGACAATAACGTACTAAATTTATTTGGCAAAGTTAGAAACTCTAAACACATTGAAAGAAGAGAAGAGAAAAAACCATCCCTTCAATGTTGTCATTTCGCAAAATTTTCAGTCATTATGATTTCACTTAATTGGAAAATATAATCAGAAGTCTGTTCTCTTACATTAGAACTACGATGGAACATACGAGTACTATATCGTCGTATTCGTACTTAGTATATCAGTGAAAGATTTCAGAATGTTTAATTGTTAAATCGTATTCTATCAAAAGATACAGTGTGTTTAGTAAGGGATATTTATAATAATTAAACGCATTTTTTAATATTTCAATATCGAGTTATTATTTATAAAACTTAGATGAAGTAAAGATTAGCGAGTAAAGAAGTTTTAGAGTTAGTAAATAAGTTAATACTTCTGTAACTTTTCTTACAGTATTGTCTTTATTTATTAACTTGGATTACTTTGTCTTTTCAATAAACATTTAAAATCTTGATTATGAATGTTTTTATGCAATTTTGTTTTACAAATTTACTAAGGTTTATGGAGCTATTTACAAAATATTTTCCAAATTTCTGAAAGAAGAAACAACAGTTCGCTATGTTTCTTGATTTTGCCTTCAAAAGTAAGTTTGAAATTTTGATTTAGAAATGTTTAAAAGTTTTAAAAAAGTGATCAGAATTAAATATGGTTCTATGTTTCAGACTTCTCGAATTTAACTTCTCATTTTTTCTTTAATTGTCAGATAATTTTTCAAGTACGGAACGCAAACTTAATTTCAAATTTTATAAAGTATGATAGACACTTCTAAAATGTTACAAAAATTTTATTTATTTTACGTACGCGATTATTTATAGAAGGAAATCATCAATGACGAGTAACTAGCCTTTTCATGTCAGCGAGGAAAGTAACCGAGCAAAGAAACAAGCTTCGTACAAGTGCAAAGTACTATTAGACTGCAAAAATAGTACAACGTTTAACGTACAGTGACTGGTACAACAGAGTATGTGCAGTGCATATGAAAAAGAGTTCCAAAAAGGAGGATATAGAATATATTTATCTGATTGCGCTGAGCAAATCATTTTATGCAAAACGAACGACTGAGGAAACAGCTAATGGAGTACAGCACTATCGTATCAAATGTTATGATTATCAAGACTAGAGGCCTTAGAATATGTGTTATTACAACAGTTGCTATATATATATATACATCACAGCAGTCATGGTTCTCTTTCTAAACAGTGTTCCCTTTCTCAAAGATCATTCTTTTATACATATATTACATACTAATTTCAAAATATATATTATGAATACTGGAAATTTCTTTTATTTTTCATTCTTACCTTGGATATGATTTTTAAAAATGCATCAAAATGTATTATAAATGAAAGGAATATTAATACGTGTGTTTTAGCTATTCAAAAATTTGTTAACCATTCACTTCATATAAAATATAACATCTCTTTATGAAATACGCATTGTATAAAACCACACTCACATGTTCCGAATACCTTCAGTTTTAAAATATTAAGAACATTTTAAAGTAGGATTAAAATTATACATATCTCTAGATTATTAATTTTTTTCGCGACTTCTTTTAATGTAAATAATGTCTGCTTCAAATTATCATAGTGATGATTTTCATATATTGCGAATAATTTCTTCACTGCTTGACGATACAACTTAGTTTATATGAACTTAAATGAAAACTATATTATATCATTACAGAAGAAACATTAGACAAAATTTGCGGAATTTGACTTAAATTTTTGAAAAACCTGCTGAATAAGAATGACAGACAAATTCATGGTGAATGTTACTCTGAAACTGCATCAAGGACAAGCAAAACATTAATTAGTAATCCTCTACTCCATTCACTTTATAATTTACAAGCACTGAAGTGAAAATAATTTAAACTACAACTTCATGTAAGTTAAATTTCAATTAAGATCCCTTTTTATTGAAAAAAAATTAGAATAATTATTTTATCCGTTCTTAACTTGTTGGGATTAGAATATCATTTAGTTTTTGTTTTTATATTTATTTAAAAAAAGGATCATAGTTGCATTTCAGAAACTAAAGTGTAATAATGATTTAAATAAAACAAAAGTGCGATTTAAAAATGCACTTGCAAAATTTTTCAGAATCATTGTTTTTACATTTTCGAATAATAAATAACATTAGAATTTTGTTTTCATATGACTTAAAAAAATTTTATTATGTGAAGATTCATAACATTCTGTCCTTTCATTTAATTATATTTTTCGCTTAAGCAGCTTTCAAAGGACTTGCAGCCTTTAATAAAATTTGTTTCAATATGAAAGAATTAACATTACTTCGTTGGTTTTAGGGATTATTTAATTCAGTTGATTAAAAAAAACACGCACCATTGAAAAACATGCTGAATAAGAATGACAGAAAAATGCATGCTGGACATTACTGTAAAACGACATCAAGAACAAGTAAAACATTAATAAGCAATATTTATAATACTAAAAGATACATATCTAAAAATACGGAAAAATGCTTTGCAAAGTATGAAACTGATATTTTAATTGCATATAATATTGTTAAAATAAATTAATTTGTTTAATTCAAAACTTAGCAAATACATTTTTATTTCTGTATATGACAGATATGGATATGCTTTAATTATATAAATACATTACAAATATATATTTCAGAAAGAAGCTAAACTTACTATAAACGTATATAATGTAAATATTTCCATTGTTTATTATATGTTAAAATAGCTGATACAATTTTCTGTATGATAACGTTTTTGAGAATATTAATTGCTTTTATTTTCCAATCAATTTAGAAAATAAATTTAAAACTAAATTTAAAAGATTAATCGATTTTGCTATTTGTACTAAAATATATAGTTGATTTACGTTTAAATAAAATGTGTTGAGGAAACTGTCTATTCAGATTTCAGGGAAAGTAAAATTTTCAACGATTTTAGAGTTGTACTTTATGATAAAGATATAACTCTAAAGTTGCATCTATTTTTAATTTTATTAGAATATTCCTCAGTAGAATTATATTTCTTTGGCAAATTTTTACGAATAAAATTCAAGATATACAAGCAAAAATATTTACTCTCAAGAAATCAAAAATGTTGAAATTCTTTCTCACGTTATTACACTATTCTTCTCCTCTTTACAAACTAAAATCTTATTCGTACCCCTATTTACTGTCACATCTTAACTAATACACCAAAGCCTACATTTAATTGCTGGCTTGACTCACTACAGAAAACTGCATAGTAGCTACATGGTGGCCCACTAAGGGATACTACAAGTGCTCGATTATATTTCTGACTCTCCTGATTATCACTATCATTATAATAACATTTTTGCTTGTTGGACTACAACAATAGTGTTTGTTATATTAACAAACAGTACAGGGCACGGGTGATTTGCTTTTTAAGGCCTAGCAAGCAATGCTTGGAATTACAATTCCTTGTTAAAATATAACTTGCAGCATCTATTACTATGCGCTTGCTGAACAGCCTTAATAGCCGTACAGATATCACGTGAGTGCTTTGCAACGGAATGACACGATGATTTCTGATTGTTAGAATGCGCAACTAAATCCATGGCACTATTTGGTGCATTTGTTTAAAACACCTAATGCAGCAATTCTCAACCTTATGAAGAAGTTGAAATGGAATCATTCTAATCTATGATAAAGGATAATAATTGCAATAAAAACATTTAGGAGGCTTTCGATTCCAGATTTAATATCAAAACCAAAACTAATAAGCTATTATTCCATGTCATTTGGCTTACAGTATGGGGACAAATTTTGTCTGATTGCCTACTGCATACGTCTTAAATCGCAGCACAATGTGTTTCACAAAAACGTATTCGTTTGCCTAGAATGCTAACCTCGATGTATGTTGAGAGAAATGGCTCTGAGCTATATGCAGCCATGCACTGAACTGTGATAAAATACAATTGGCGGATTAATCACGCGTATGCAGAGAGGTCATAGACTCTACGAAGGTTGAACAGCTATCGTAGATTGTGTTTTTGAATAACAATTGTTTATTTATTTTTAAATTTTTACTTTCCGTTTAATTATCACTAAATGAATATAATAATAGTAAAAGAGTTATAATACTGTGGCACATGAATACCGAATAGTTTGCTCTTTTGATGCTCATAAAGGTTTAAGTTTTCTGCAATTATTAGTTGAAACTATTGAATTAAGATATCGAATTAAGTGTAATGTAAAATAAATTGTTATTTTGAGCAAAATATTAGTTATTGGAATAGAAAATATTGAACTATTCAATTTTAAAATTATCACACAATAAATTGATAATAGCTCTAAATTTTTCAATCGAATAATTTTTCATAGAATTATTAAATAGAATATTCACAATACTTAGCTGTAGAATATTCACAGTACTTAGCTGTTTTAATTCAACCATGCTTAATCGATATATTTCTGGTGTTTTAAAAAGGAATAAGTTGTCTTTCTTAACAATAACATCATTGAATTAGGAAAAAATTGAAGGACTTTTGCTATTTTGATGGTTTGCACTGCTTTTGTTAAAATGTAAAAATTCCGGTGTATTTGCATATTATGGAAGTGATGTAAATTTTTCCACAAAACGAAAAGCGGAAGAAATGAATTTAAATTGGTAGCGTTTTTAAGTAAGTGCAAACAAGTAAAGCTAATTTCCTGTATTTCCCATTCTCGAAATTACCTTACGTTATCAAGAAAAGATAAGACAGCTTTTAGAGGATAGATAGTTTTCAAAGGGAAAACAAAGTAATTTTTTGGGAGAATCTATTTACTGTACACTTTAAAATGATTTTGATTTTTACTACTTATTAATTTAATAAACTACTTCTTAGCATGAGACCTGTATATACAATAGAAAATTAATAATTTATAGGCGAGCTCCCAACACTTTTGTTGGAAATGGGACAAGTTGAGAATTCCTGGACTAATGAAGAAGAAGCTCGATAGAAAGGAAACCAGGATTTAGTTGACGCTTCGCACACATGACTTAAAATTATCGATTCAAATTCTGAAATAATTTTCCTACCAGCAACTTATGCTTCATATTTTTTAGTAAAAAAGTGTAAAATTAATGAGAGAGAAAAACTAAGAGGCACAATTCTAAAGGTTTAAAACATTTTCTGCCTTAATTTTGAATTTAGCATTTGTAAAATGATTAGTTTGGAGATAGAAAATTATTATGAGTACTAACTGTAATTTAGCCCTTCAACATTTACAACTTTAATGGCGATGAAACTCCCTTTACATGAAAATGTTGTTATTTAAATTTTATAATATATTAAATTTACTACTGTGCATAAATTTAACATTCGAGAAAACTAAAACTTCTGAATTTTAGAGCTAGAATAATCGATTAAATGTGGAAGTATGCCTCTTATGTTTCTTCTTTGTAAAAATATTTCAAACAATTATTTACTCTGGCCTAGATGTGTTATACTAGCAATAAAAGTCCAAAAACTTCAATTTTTCTACATTTCCGCCATTTGTGGATCTCTAATGTACCTAATGTAGAATTTGTGAAGACGAGCAGCTTACAAAGAAGTCATTTTGCAAATAGTCATTGATTCTGATTAGTTTTATAAGCGAAGCTTTTGAGCTTAATGACGTACCTCTTGCACAGAGTAATTGTCTGGAATACTTTTAATTATTTAAACTGATCATCAGCTGGTTAAAAATATGATTAAATCTGTTATTAAAATACAACTTCATAACATTTGAAGAAGGTAATTATGCAACAGAAAACGATATAATGACTTGAATACATCAGAATACTTTGTAATTAATAACTACAAAACTATTCAAAGATTAATTTTATAAATTTTCATTAGTTTCATTAATTACTTGTAATTTAGTTACACATATAGCTGTCTAACTATCAGTACTAATATTTAAAAAAAGTATTTTTTATACAACACATAAATGTAACATTTAAATCATTAAATTGATTATTTTTTGCATGAACAGTTTAAGTATTTGTATATGTAAATAAAATTTCCTAATTTAAACTGCAACAACAGTTCTGTAGTTAACGTCATATTATATATTAGTTATCACAATCTTGATATTTAAATTTGTTATTTTTCCTAAAAGCGTAGCATACTTCAATACAGCCATATAATACATACCACACTACTTGCATATATAGGACGCGTTCTTGATTTCAGAATAACTACTTTAGAACGATTTGTTTATTATTTGTTTTAATATAATGAGGAAAAACGCATAAAAACAACTGATCTTAAGTTATATAAAGGGTATATTGTCCTAGTTAATTAAAATTAAAAACTACAGTTCATAAATAATTATTTCAGCAAAGATATCAAAAGTAAAAATGAAGCTAATTTCAAATATACTGGCATTTTATTTCTCCTCTTACACCTTTCAAATAATACCATCTAATATCTGATTTAATTGCTGCCGTCTTTTTAAACGGGTCGTCACTTGTCTATCCCATTCTGGAAGGCAGTCGAACAATGATGTATGGTACTTTAATGTTGAAAATTTATCATTATAACCTTCATTATTAGAACATTATATATTATTATTTTTTCATAAATTGATATTTATATCCTATTTTCTAGAATTTTCGTGTGTTAAGTAAATTCACTTACGATACAAATTAAAACGTAGTTTAATTTTTAGTTCATCTCACGATGCGCAATGATAAAACTACTAGCCTCTCCATTTTTTATAAAATTAATCTTTTTTGTGCTTATTAATAAAATTAATTAACAAAAATAGTTGGATAAATGTAAATACTTTTAGCAAAATCTATAAAACTTTGGTCCATTTAGAAAGTTAAAAAATAATTACATCATTTTCAAATTTATATAATTTTCATTGCAAAACCCCAGTACAATGATCCCATATTGGTTCAAACTCATAACCACAAACCTAAAAGAATGCTGGTTTCTTTTTAATCATTTTAACACTTTTCATAACCTTTCTCTTCAAGGATCAACAATCTAGAAGGCATTAATCCGGCTAATCATCATCGTTTGGTTAACGAGGCTCTAATTAACTGGGATTTCACTAAGCACTGCGGAAGTTCCGCTAACGATGGATCTAACTTCACATGAATATTAGCTCGATTACGCTCCAGTCTTCATACTTAATGAATGATAGCACTCCTCTAGTGCGCTTTCGAAACTTCAAGGTTAAGGCATTGCTATTAAGTTTCGAGCTCTGGAGTAATGCCATGCATTATTCTCATCGAAAATTTTCTGATACTTTAGTATGACGTTTCGATATAATTTTAAATAACTTAAATGCTAATAAAAACTTAATTTAAATTACAGCTTCCTGAAGTCTAAAGAGCATTCGCGCTAAAAGAATTTGTTGATAATCTGAAATATGAAATTTCATGAATTGTTCACAAACTTAGTTATTTTAAGAACTTTACATTTTCGGTGTGACACAACACAGTGTAGTACAAAATTCTCATAAACAGTTAGTCAAAAAAATAAGATACAGTTCTGCATTTTTTAAGTATATTGGGGATTATAAAAAGCTTAATGATGGATTTGACAAGCAATTTTAAATTTACATATTTTTTTCATATTTCAAAATGTAAACCAAGTTCCTTGAAAATTTTTGTATGCAATAGTAATTTAAAACATCATCTAAAATAAATCATAGTACATGAACTGAACAGCTTCCTGAATTATAAAGGATTAAAGTTTAATCTCATATTGAGAAAATGTTATTTTTTAACACTAAAATTTCACAATTTTTGCTTTGCAACAAATCGTTCTAAAATAGTTTTGAACGCAATCAGCATAATATTAACAGTTAGACTATTAGTGCTTGGATTGATAATCCATTCGGTAGGTAATAGGAAGAACTGGTTGAAGACCACGTGAATATCTTCTTTTTCTGATTTTCAAACTCTGGGTGCTAAGTATTTTGTTAAAAGAATGACGTTTAATAATACTAATGTAGTTGCACCCATTGAATTGTCTGCACGCAATCGGCGGCGACATGCGGGTGTTTCTGAGTTTGCTCATGCAAATATTATTGGTTGATGTCACTAGTGGAGGTAATTAATTTGACTTCATGCTTGGAACATGGACTGGAAAACCTGCTCCGTGTTGGGCAAACTTGTGGCTTGATAGAAGGTTTCGGACCTGTGCATGGATCCGGGCGCGGAATTGTCCGGAAATCCCAGGTCCATCCGCGGAAAGCAGCTCTCGGACTTGGGTCTGGGCATCCCCCTCGCCACGGACAAATGACCGCCCATGGACAGGAGGCCGCCTCCTTTGTTGGAGTCGTCGGAGTCGCTCTGGGCACTCTGCAGCAACAGACTGACCGTCTTTAGGTCTGTCTGTAGGTCTTCTCTGTTGGAAACTAGACTCGGGTTCTTGCCTATTTTGTTGAGTCTTTCCGCAGCTATGGACTCCATCGTCCTTCGCATCAGCGGGTATAAGTCGAGGACGGCGTTGAAGTGTTCCACCGACAAAGAGAACAGATTGCAGTAAGTCTCAGCTCGAACGCTCGCGACTCGCCGGGCGTTCGTCAGCAAGCAGATTTCTAGAAGGAAAAATAATAGTAATTATTAATCATATAAATAATCATTTCGATATTTCCTGCTATAATTATTTACTTACGGCTCTCTAAAAGTCAGTTAAGGAGATTTTCTAAAAGTCACTTATAGAGGGGAAAAGTAAGCATTATTTATATTAAAAGTACTGAAATGCTTTATGTAAAAGCATAAAAAACCAATGTCACACAAGTACGGTTCCTAAAATTAATTTATAAAATGGAGAAATTATTCCCGGTAGCTAAAGAAAAACTGAAAAAAAAAAAAAAAAAAAGTAATAATGCAAAACGGTAATCATTTTCTGAAACGGTGATAAAATTTCCGCTATTTGCATTATAAATGGAAGAAGTAAAGTATTACTAGCTCACTTCATCATGGAAATAAAACATGGTATAAGATAGTGACTCCATTATTTTCTAAATGTTTATTATCCGATTTCTCAAATTGCACTCTTTACGTATAGAAAACCATGGAAACAATTACAAGATTTTTGTATAGGAAAGTAAATCGTAGAAACAATTAGAAGATTTTTATAGAGGAAATTATAGTAATAAAAGTACCTAAAATAAAAACAGAGAAACAGAGAAACAGAGAAATAGAGTTATAATTTACATTACATGCTCATCTTGTTTTGAAGATGAATTTTAAGAATTTTACCTTTTAAGATCAATAAACGGTAACTTGATCGTCTTTTCAACAAGACAAATGGAAAGTGAACACAAAATACACCTAATTTGAATAAAATTGCTTTTATATTCATAATTTTGTAATTTTAATATGAGCTTAATATATTTTTCTGTTTTTATAATGACTATTGCATATTTAACTAATTTATTAACTAACATATATTTAACTATCAAATTATATTTTGCGTTTACATAAAAGTTTGTATAGATTTGGGATCTGATTGTCATTTTAGAAATAAATAAACACTTTGCTGCAGTGAGTGATGTAGAAAAAGAGATAGAGGCCGCTGCGCCGCCCGTATGGTTTAGCTAATGAAGAGTTTTCACCAGAGGGAGTTGAGAGATTGATAAGAGTGGTATAAACTAGATATCCTGTATTCTGTATATAATACTTGTACATAGGCTTCTCTTCATTAAATAGATTTAGTTAAAGGAAAGTGTCTTTATTTGTGCCAATAGAATAAAGAACCACCGATAATGGAATATTAAGTTATTGCATAAGTGGTTAATTGTGCTTTCTTATCTATCTGAATATTAATCGGTTACGGATACTCTTACAGAATTAGCGCATATTTATTGAAATGCAATATCCTTTCCATATCGTTTTTTTTTTTCAGAAAAAGGGAAGAAACCACAAATCGGTTACGTTTTCAGTTTTACCTACGTTATATTTACGTGTAATCATACGCAATTTGCATGGCATTCATATGCTTAGAACAATTTTGATAATTTTTAAATTCAGAAATAATAAGAAAATTACTGGATATACGTTAGATGAAGTTTATTCTAAAATTAATTTGCGTTCTAATGCTAAATACTATATTTTACAGCAATTTATCACACCATTGAACTAAGGGCTTGTCCGGAAAGTAGTAGGAATAAATTTAAAAACAATATTCACAATTTTGACATATCGACTTAATTGTTTGTAAGGATCCTAAGTTTTACTAACGTTTATTTTGTTTTAAATCTTTACTATCACTTCTTATTTTCTACTTCCGGCCAGAATTAAAAGCTTTAACTTATTTATGCAAATTTGTCTTGCTAACGCCAAGTACTTAAGTTGTGGCTTTTTGCCAAGCGAGAGAGAGGAAGGAGTTATTAGAAGCGGGCCGCTTGCCATAGTAGTTTTTACTCGGTTGCTGGTTGCCTTCAAGGCCAGAGGTTTAGTCCTCTTGATAATTTCAAACGTATCGTAGTTTTAGCAGCTCTCTGTACTACATACGGATTTTGTTAAATAACGGCCAATCTTAAAGTTAGGCACTTGTATATTAATCCAAAGTTAGTTTTAGTTAGAGTTTTAGTTAGTAGTTTTATATTCTTACGTTCAGACCACAAGTGGTTGGTCTCTGTATTCCGAAGTTCCGGAAATCTCTGTAAAGATAGACAAATAAAGGGTTTCGTATACCCTTCCTGTGTGTATTGTCTACTTCACAATTTATTGAACATAGCTTGAGTAAGCTCCCTGTTCCGAGTCAGGACAGTTCATGTTTCCAAAGCAAGTAAAGAGGAACACAAGTCCTGATAAGTTTCCAAAATACATCCTTTCTGCATCAACACAGAGTTTCCAGCGACTCCGCCAATCACTGAAGGCTCCTTGGAACGCAGAAATTGGAATGCTTTTCAGTTTTCTCGTTACGGCCCCTCTTGAATAGCCTGGGCCGAGACGTAGTGCCGTCCTTTCATAGCCCTTTTCAGTCGGGGGAAGAAGTCTGAAGGAGTGACATCTAGGTTGGCTGGGGAAGCTGTTATGATGCCATATTTGGCAAGCAAGTCCATGACATCAAAGGCGCTGTGGCCATGACATTGTCGTGGTGGAGCTTCCATGATGCAGCAATTGCTGGATGGACGCTGGAAACTCCTTTTCTCTTTCAGGTACAGGTATATCCCAGAAATTGCTCCTTGAGACTTCTTCCTCTTCCCCTGACTGAAAAGTGTCATGAAACGACGGCACCCCTGCTCGGTTTAGGCCATTCGAGAAGCCATATAGAGGCAGCTAAAGAAAATTCCAGATTTTGCGTTCCAGGCAGCCTTCAGTGATTGGCAGAGTCGCTGAAAATGCTCTGTTGATGCAGAAGGGGCATATTTTGAAACTATTAAGTCGATGTGTCAAAACTGTGAACAATTTAAAAAACAAATTCATTTTTACTACTTTCCGGACAAACTCTGCGTTTACCAGCCTAAGTTCCTGTAATATGAAAGACATAAGCATGCTCATGTGCCTAAACAACTATTAATTAATTTACAAACTCTGTTTTAAGAAAACATCATCGAATGTTGTGAATAATTAAGCTAAATTAAATGTTTGATAAGATTTATTTTAAATGAGAACTCTAAATGTATTGTACGTAAAACAAAATATATCGTCTTCTTAAAACCAGCTATCTCTTTGCAGAAACAGAAGAAGAGAGCATTATTTGTCTATCAAAATGCATTGAGCCTTTTCATTTGCATTCGATGATCAGTAAAGTTTAAATTTTAATGGATTTTGTTAAAGATTTTTAATGTAATCATATTTTTACAGTTTGAAAAATCTTTCTTAAATTTTAATATCCCTTCTATGAATTACTAAAAAATACGCTTTCGACATCAGAGTATTGCAAATGTAGAAAAATTTTGCATTTTTGGAAAAGGAAATTTTTGGATCTTTTACATTATAGGATAGTACATTATAGGATCTTTTACATACAGTTTCCTTTAGAAAGGTGTATTCTCCAATTTGATACTTCCAGCGAGAAAATACGCTTTCGACATCAGAGTATTGCAAATGTAGAAATATACCTGTATCTCTAAACTAAAAAATCCTAAATTCATGCATTTAGCGTTTAAAGTACATATATCGCAGAATTTTCAAAATTCTACGACATTAAAAAAATCAATAGAAACGACTTTCATTTGACTTTCATTTCTCCTCTCACTGCAGTACTCAGCGTGAATGCCAGATAAGAAGAAGTTTATCTTTGAAACCCCATTTTTTCCTCAAAATTACCATGGGAATAATGCACTTTCTTGATATACCTCTGACACTTTACACGTGGCATCGTTTTCTTTAAATATACGACTTTCATTTCTTTGACATGCTTCAAAATGAAAGTACATATACTTATCTGAAGACGTTAAAAATATTCTAGGCCGTATTGTATGCGTAAAATACATTTATATACGTATATATACATTTTGACAGGTTGCAAGATTTTATGGAAAACATAGACATCAGTTGATGAGTTCATCTGAGGTACAGAATCATATTCAGATGGAAATCAAATACGTTCAAGATGTGTAATGTTTAACAATACAATGCATAATAATGTGGAAATATTCCGATATTATTTTCTTAAACGTTTGTATTTACCTCCAAAGTAAGAGCCATCCGACAAACTGGTGGCAACTTCGCCATTGCTCATGACGATGTCAACGATGCCCTCTTGAATGAAGTACATCTTAGTGCCGAGTGTGCCCTCTTTGATTATGACGTCACCCGGCTGAAATACTTCATATTTTAGCTTAGTGACGACGTCATTTACGAAGTTCGGGTCCGCATTCGCGAAGAACGGAACCGATGCCACCAGCGAACGGCAGTTGTAATTGATAACGTCCTGTGAAGAACAAAATACTTATTTTAGAAAAAATCAGTTACTAAATCCTAAATTCAGTTTAGGAAACCATTACATAACTATTAATTACAGTAATACATTTTTTAGTTATGTTGAGAGGCATAAATTTTATTTTGCATCGCTATATTTCCTTTCTATTTGTTAACCGATTTCTTTTTGGGGCCATGCAATTCAAATGATCTGCCCATTTGCATACATACATTTCACGTATGCATATTTTGCTAAGTAATTTATGAATTGTTTTCTTTGAAGTCTATTTCGGAGTAGAAGTTTAGAGTAAAAATCAGAAATTCTCGTTATTTAACGAAACATGAAGAAGATATTTATTCATATAATTTTCGCAGAGAACATGCAAAAAGAATTATTATTTTATAATTTATGATAAGTTTGTACATACGAAAAAATCCAAAAAAAATATTCGAATCAGGTCCAGTTGTATATCTCATTTATTTCTGCTTGTGTTCACTCATTCAGTTATTTCCTCTAAGAGAATGTATCTATTAATCTTTCTTTGAGAGCTGAAAATTTTTCTGCGATTGCTATCAGATTATATCTGAAAATCTGCATTTTTTATTTACTTGCAGACATATTTAAGACAGATCCTGGTGGTGTTTTGCGGCGTAGTTTTCCTATTATTCCTTAAACTCTTATTTCCCTTTCCTCGGGTTTATGTCAGTTTACAATTGAGTTAAATGGTGATTCGCGTCTTGACAAATTGCTATTAAGGGAAGAGGGTTGAGAGATCTCTGGACCATTCCCTGAACCAGTGGTGTTCGCCTTCAAAATTGGGGCAGAAGGGCATAATTAGTGCGGTGGGACCAATTTTGAATTTCTGTTATCCGTCCACTTCTACGTGTACCTGTACCTGGTTTATTCTGATTTTTAAATTTAATCTGCTCTATGCAGTTTTTTAAGCAGGATTAGTTCACTTCTTAATGAAAATAGGAATCCGTAATCTTTAATTTACTATCTGCATAATAAGAAAATGTTTGATTTATCTACTTTAATTAACATGCTTGATAATACTAAATCTCCCTCTCGATTATTCCCCGCTATGCTGTTAATCCTACGTTATTTTCCTTCTGCCACTGATATCGTTGATACTTGCATTCATAACCGCAGTTCTTATTGAAACTTCTTTTGTTACAATGTAAACGATTTATTGCAGTTTGTGACATTTGACTAATAGTTAGTAGATTCTTTGTCTCGTTTTGTCACATATTGTCTCAACCCAAAGAGTTATGCAAATGGTGAATGTTACAATGAAAAGAAGAATCGTAACTGTCATAATTTAGAATAGAGACCTGGCTGCTGCCGCTTACTTGTAGAAAGAAAAACAGCTGATTGCAGGATAGAAGTGAAATTTTGACGTTGGCACGTTTGATAAGAATTAAATATTTGCTAAGATTTGTTTTTCCGACTAGTTAGTGCTGTATCTTTGCATAGTTTTACTGAGAGTGTAACCCATTTAGTACACTGTACGGTTCAGCAAGCTTCTGTGTCAAAAAGACTTTAATTTTGCCCAGTATTATTTTAAGTTAAAAATCACCAGGTGTGAAAAAATAAAGTTTTATAAGATTAAAAAGATAAGTTTTAAAAAGATAAGTTTTTAAAGATAAGTTTAATCTTCACATTTCAAAGGTCAGAATTTAGTATAGGATATAGAGATTATAAACTTGAATGATACGTTAGTGATATCTTAAAACCATAGTGTCCTTAGGCCATTTAATATTAGTTATGTTTATAAGATCCATTTGATAACCATAACACTTTGGGTTGAGACAATATGTGACGAAACGAGACATAAAAAATGCACTAACTATTAGTCAAATATCACAAACTGCAATAAATCGTTTACATTGTAACAGAAGAAGTTTACTTACATTGTAACAAAAGAAGTTATTCTTAAACGTTTATTCTTCAATGTAAAGACATTTACATGTCCACTGAGAAAAGTAAAATTTCTGTAGTTTTTAAAAAATATTTTGTAAATTTGATTTGAGGTGAATGACATATTAATAATCATGCTCATACGTCTAGTTTTGATCACGTATCTTCTTCAAAGGTAAAAAGAGCCTGAAACCCGTAATCCTAAATTACTTTTAATTTAGCTCGAACGAGAATAAATTTATGTGATCAACCTAAACGTAAGAAACAAGATAAAAATATCTGAATTCTTAGTTGGCCGTATGACTTAAATAGTATATCATGAAAATTTTGTTTTGGGGTTGTCGAGGGTCCGTGAATCAACATTTGTCAAATTCTGAGTTCTAAAAGGCCCCCAAAACAGTAAATAGGATGCCACTGAACTGGTGTAATTAAATGTAATCTTAAATCTTATTTATGGCTGTCGTTCTGTATGATTCATTTTGAAAATAAAATAGCTAAGGAAATTTTTAGATCTTTTACATTATAGGATCTTTTACATACAGTTTCCTTTAGAAAGGTGTATTCTCCAACTTGATACTTCCAGCGAGAAAATACGCTTTCGACATCAGAGTATTGCAAATGTAGAAATATACCTGTATCTCTAAAGAAAAAGCCCTGCCTACTCAATACTGACTTGTAAAAAAAATTTTCTAAACATAATAAATATATCTGATAGAATATTTATTTCCATAAGCAAAGCACGACTAAGAAATAATACGCTTTAAAAACTTTATTTAAAAACTTTATTGAAGAGACAGAATAGAAGGAACTGGGCGGAACATCCCCAAGGTATAATATTACCGCACTTAGTGCACAGATTCATCACAATTTCCTAAATAATACCCTGCAATACTGGCCCGAGGATCTCTCATGCCTCTTCCTTTGCCTCCAGTTCTATCAACATAACTTTCGATTTGTAGGTATTTTAAATGCTCCCATACCGTACAGATATTACTTGCTAATCACTGCATTCAAGGATCAGAAGACACCCTGCTATATTCAAGACGAAAGCAGCTTTTATTGGCAATACTTTCTTTAAAACCAAGATCACTGTTCTAAAAGATAAGAATGCATTAATTTTTAACAGTGGCTGATAAGCAACGTTGGCGCATATATCTTTCTAACAGTCTTTTCTGTCTTTCTATGGAAAGTAGTTTGGTAATTGTTATCCTGTAACGGTTAGATTAGCTAATTTGAATACATCATAACACACGAGAGTTATCTGCCTAAGGGCAGAGATGCCTTCGTGGAGAGTGTTGTAAGGGAAACTGACTCTTCTCCACATTTACACTCAAGGAAAACCACAAAAACACCCATGCATCCAGTCCATTCGCTGTGAATTCAGGGCAAACCGCTCATGTTCAGCTGCCTTAACCACCCAGGTATTGGTGGGTCTGTTCTTTGGTTCTTCCTTTATATACATATATGCGCACACACAGATATATAAAGGAAACACTAAGTTTTACAATTTAAATATAATTGAGTTATATTTAGATATAATTTTTTACGAAATTGTATGCAGATCATCCAGTGATACATTTATGTATTAAATTTTAATGGAAAAAAAAAGTAGGTAAAAACAAGAAAGTTTTCATGGACTAAAACATTAAAAATTTTAAGAATATTGCATATAAATGCATCTTATTTCGTATACTTATATCTGCACAATATTTTGAGAGTGGTTCATATACACAAATAAAATCAAGGTTGTTATTCACCGAGTTATGTGCTAGGAATGTGCAATCTAAGCAGATCTGAAAACAAAGCATTAATACCTAAAAATATTCAAAATATAAAGTAAAACTGTCGACGCTAATTAAGAATGCACGTTTCTTAAAAAATTTTTTTTGCTTATTTATATTTAAATAATTGTAATTAATAGAAACATGAATTTCACTTTTTATTATGCCATATTATATTATTTCAGTGATCAAGTAAACAAACGTTTTTTTGTTTTTGTTTTCTTTGTGTATGATTTCATTTTGTTATTGAAAACTGATGTTATTACTTACAATTTTGCATTTTTTTACTTACGATTTGTAAGTAAGTTATTTGTGATACTTTCTGGTGCACGAGGATTTCTTTTTCTTTAAATAAAAAAAAAGTAAATAAACTTACTTCTCTAAGTCTTTCGGATAACTCGCCAAGGATCATCTCCTCGTCGAAGAACTTCCCTTGGTACCGGTGTTCAAAGTAGTCTGTTATACGGGTGCGTAAATCCCGATGTAATTTTCGATATGCCATATATTCTTCGACTTGTTTTAACTGTAAATACGGATATCTAGCATTAGATAACACTTCATGCTGTATTAAAAAAATAATATTCGCTATATCTTCTACAAAAGACATTACATGTACACCTTTTATCATTATTTCGAAGAAATTATATACCATGTTTTCTTGCTTAAATTTGCCCCCTTCTTTTAATAATTTAATCGTCCGAATTCAAGAGGAGAAAAATTATGGCATTAACGTATTCGAAAGAAGCGCCTGCAGTGAGAACATAATAAATAGAGCATAACAAATGAAATATAGTCATGTATATACTACAGGTAATTATCACACTATTATTTCTTTAAAAGAATCCTTCATTCCAATAAGAATGCATAGTAATATTAAAATATCTAATAAGATCTTCATTTCTACCTCCTTGTAACTGGAATATTCTCCGTTCTTATTGTTGTCCTTGCAACTTTTTGGGCCTCAAACCATCCATAAATAATTAGAGAAATCGAAAGTGGGCACATATTTACCAGACGCACAGCCCGCCAAAGTTAGCAATTATTTGTATGGTATTTTATCCATGCAATATTGCCCAGATTTTGTTTCGTATGGCAACCCAAGTAACCAGTTTAGGAGTTTTTGTATACTTTCCTTTGGTTACTTTCTTATTTCCACTGTTCTTTACGTCAAAAAATGAATTTTTTCTATTTTTACCGATGTTCTAACATCGTTTTCGTTTTTTTAGAATGGTAAGTGCACTTGGTCTTAACTGTTTTAATTATTTAATATCTTTTGTTTACATTTCGAACATTAAGCTAAATAAGTTTTTTGGCGGTACCTTTTTGTCAATGCGATACGTCTGGCACATTTGTTCCTAAATGTGCAGCTGACATAACAAAATCGCAGACTGTTTATTAGTTTGAGTTTGCTTCGCAGTCATTGGTTGGTTCTTGTATGAGGCTAACATAGAGTTCAACAGTTGGAAGGGTAAGGTTCGGAGTGACATTCGCTGGTAATTTTCGAGAACTTATCTATGTTAGTAAAACGGAAACTGTCATTGAGTGGACGAATCCATTTAAAATTTAAAGCAGCTTGTTCTGTGAACGCATTTAGAAAGGCGGAAATTACACAAATAATTTTATAATTTTCAGAGCACGGTGTTAAAACGTTTGGACTAAAAACACGTGAGGAAGTACGGTACTTAATAAGAATCAATAAAAATATCGATCAGTTAAATCTAAACAATAAAAAGTCAACGTTATTATTCTGATGTACATTAATTTTCCGTTTATAATTGTAATATTCAGTTTGAAAGCTTTCCATTTCTCACCAGCAAACCTCAGTGTAAAACTAAAAGAAAAGATATTTATTCATTATGCATCACGAATCCACGTTATAAACGCAGCTAAAAACTAAAAAATTACTGAATTGTGAATCGCAAAGGTATTTCAATCATCAAATAAGATAAAGAGCACAGTGCTCTAGTGTAAGCCACTGAGGAAGAAATATTGCTTCGTTCATTATTGGTTCGCGACAGCATCATGTTACGAGAAATCCCTAAGGATTTACCTGGTGGATAAAAATTGAATCGTTTTAAGTTGAAGAACATCTTAAACATCAAAAGAAATGGAAAACTCTGCTTTTTTTCAAGTCTCAATTGCAAATTACAAATTGGTTTTGCCCTTGAGGGTAAACTCGTATTAAAGGTTGCGTGGTAGAAAAGAAATAAAGTCAATTACTTTTCTGAGGCATGGATTCAGAAATTTAGGGGAAAAAAGTAGGTTTATAATCTGAAGCTTTCATTTAGCAAGGTTTAAGTAATTGGGAAAAGAAAAGGTAAGGTATTGTTATGGAAAGCTATAAATCAATATAAATGATTTTCTTTCACTTTATTCATAACATACACATTTTTGGTTTAAAACTTGTAACTAAACTTTCAAATCGATATTAATACATTTTACGTTTGATTTAACATTTTGGAAAAAAAAAAGAAAAATGTCATTAATTACTTTATTAAGCGTTATGTCTCAATATAACTCTTTATTATTTAGTAAGATAAAATCAGTTATGTGAATTAGTTATAAAATTGATTTTATTTTTAATGTTTTTAATGTTTCTTTTAAATACGTAAGATTAATACGAGGGTCACTCTGAAAGTTTCGAGATACTACAAAATGGTACAAGTTAAAATTACCAAATCATAGGAGCAATTACCTTCAGCATCAATGTACTTTCTTGAATGAATTTTCCCAAAATTAAATGCTTTAAGCCATCTAATTTTTGGAATCGATCAAAACTGCGTTTGTATAGTCTCATAAATCTGCTCTTTGAAAGGAAAACGACGGCCATTCAAATTTTGTTTTCGTTTAAAATCAGCCCAAAATCACATATAACAAGATCAGGAGAACAGGGTGGATGATCGATCACTTTAATATGATTTGTTCAGAAAATTAAACTGCCAGTCTTTCTTAAAGCGAAGATGCATTACGGTGAAGCCTAAGTCCTGTAATTTTCAATTCTTAATAAAATACTAGAAGACAGTGGTAAACCTGTTAGCTGTTATTGTCTTCTGTCCCTCTAATTTGATGGCTTTGACCAGTCCTGTATTTCTGAAGAAAATAGTGTATATTACTTTTTTTTATTGCTCGTTGTCCTTTCATCATCGTTGATTTCGGATCCCTTTCAAAAACCTATAAATTCGTGACATGTTAGAACGCCAAAGACAGTATATTTATTTCATCTCTAGTTATAATTTTGTAAATAAGGGGGTGTCCATTATCTTTAAGTAATTTTTTAAACTGATTCGGACATGCTTCACGATTCGATTAATTTATGGAAAATCCAACAACAAAATATTATATACAGCTGCAGGTCCAATGTAAGTACATTTGGTAGGTAAAGCGATTATCACTGATTAAAATTTTTTGTATGACCAGCACATTTCTTAGGACTGCAGTTGACGAAAGTCTTCCTTTGTATTATTCATCCAGGATAGAATTTCGACCTTCACGAAATTCTGTAAACCATCTGAATACAATGGCAAGAGATGGAGCTTCATTTCCATAACTGTAGACTTTGAAGGCATTCTTTTCGATTTAACTACACCATTAAAATCATAGAAAATCATAACACGATAACGGTGTCAAGTCAGCTTCACTTTCCTTTCTTTCAAAATTCATCTTACGATAGACAAATTGTAACTGTTGCTACAAATTATTGTCCAAGTATCTGTATCTCCTCTGGAAATTTCAATCTTTAAGGCGCAAGTTTAAGGGATAATGTGAGATAACAGGAAAACGCTGCTTAAACATAGCAGTGGAATGCCAGTTTAAATTCCTGAATACAATAATATAATTATTTTCTGCGAGCATATATCTCACAAATAATCTTATTTTAGCGCATATAGTTTGCCTCTAAAAACATTTAGAGTTACCTACGTATTTTTATCTGCTGCAGTTACGACAACAGCACATCATATGCAATTTTGAATGTCATAAAATGGCTTTAAATACTGGATTTACATCGATATTTTAATTTCTTTAATATACGTATTATGAATTTATGTAATTGTAAGTTTTACTACACAAAATTAGTAATCTAAGAAATGAACTACAGGTATTACTGTAATATTTATTTTTAAGTTCTATTGGCAATAATGTTCACTAGCTTATTTTATTTTCATTCAAATAACAGATATTTGCTCAGTCCGTAATGTTATGCAAATGATTTGCCCGAAATTTTTGTGAAAGGTAACTGTAACTTATTATGCTCCCCAAAAGAGAATACTAACCAGAATTTCTCGCCATTGACAATTATTAATGTAAAGTTTTTGATAGCTGCTTTTGAAAGGAAGTCGGTATGATACTGGCGTTCGATGCCTTCCTAAATTGTAAGGCGAAAGTTTTTAATAGTTGATTAGTTAATCCAGATGTATTGCTTTAAGGATGAAAATTAAAAATTATGCAAGATAAGATGCCTGACTCTAAAAGTTAAATATCGACTTTCAGTTTACAGACTTTCTCTGTAGCTCTTACCTACAAGTGCTGGGTCAAAAGTTTGTTTCACATCTTACACTAATTATAAATTATCTTATGTTAATTAACAAATTTCGGGGAATTCGATCTGAACTGTAACTTCTTTTCGTTTGCCCTCATCAGGCTCATCAGGTTGCAAATGAGATTAAATATTATTGAAATCAAGGCTTTTGAATGTTTTAGATATTGAGCATTTGGCAGTTACACTTGCAGTTTTATGTTTCTATCTCTCAGATATGCCAGTTAATATTTCGGCATTAGCTGTTTGCTAGCTAAAGTTAAGATTAAAGATTGAGCCAGCTTAATTAGGCTAAATGTGTGTAGTTTCGAGCTACGATTCCTTTTATAATAGTAAATTCAACTTTCTATTACCTTACCCATAAGTGGGGATGTTTTGATTGTATGTACAAGCTGTGCCTTCTCTTTAATTCCAACTTAAATAAAAGAGCTATATTTAAAACCGTCATAAGATTGCATTGATCACGTTGTGTCGTAAGCTCGCTTGGGTGCCGCTCGGTATGTAGTTGCTTGCTTGTGTCGCTATTTGTTAGCGTCTATCAGAAACGCAGCAGCAAACGAGTTTCATATGCGCTTTAAGATGTTAATGACTTTGAGATTTGATCCTGGGTCTACTACGTGGTAGTCGAAAACCTTATCAGTATCACAAAAGTGCTCTCGTGTGACAGATTCTGATATTCGAACTGCTTCATAGTATGAACATTTTTGATTGGCTAATGTGATCGCTAGAAGATTCTGACTTACATTTTCAGACGAATGATAACTCTCTTGGCTGCTTAAAGGATCTGAAGGACTTTGAAATAATATTATTCAGTAAGGACCTTATATACTACAAGGCCGTCACGTAAAAGGAATTTATTCAAAATTTCCTTTGAGTCAAAACATATCTATTACTCTTCATAAATTTGTCTTAAATGGCTGCAAAATGTGATGAAATACAAAAAATGAAATTTGTAGCGTTTGAATGTGTACGTGGTTATTTATTTCTGATTTCAAGCTATTTCAAAAACATTGATAATGCACAATTACGTTTTTTTATAGTAAGAGGTTTATTCATTTGATTCTACTCTGAATCCATTTTTAATCCCAGTTGTAAAGCCACAGAACAAATGCTTAGCAGACAGTCATCGATATGAAATATAAAAGTTTCTTTCCGTTACTTTCAATTAATTTTGCTAACTGCATTTATTTATATACAATTTATAATGTGGTGAATTTTAAAATTTAATACTTGTGTGATGTAACAGCAACAGCTACGAGATAAAAAATCACAATTAAAAGAACTGAAAAAAAAAAAAAAAAAAAAAAAACTAACAAATACATCTCTTCGCATTTATTACGTATCATTTTTACTCAGTACGTGCTTTGCTAATTTTTCTTTGAACAATGAATTAATTTTTTAAAACTTTTTATATATATTTTACTGAATTAGATTTTCAAATGATGCCGTTTGCCTGAACAATTTTTTAGCAGAAACGCTGCTGAGACTGTACTCTGTTACTTTAAAACAGCCATTTTAAGTTAATTTTTCACCATCCGACCTGCCTCGTAATCGTGGGAACGACGGTTTCTGTAGATAGTTTGAATTGCCTAATTCGTTTCTTCACTTCATTTCCTTTAGCATGTTTCTCTTCAAGAAAACCTCGTGAATGAAGGCTGACTTGATCTATAATCTCAGATGTGGTGAAAGAAACAACTGCTGTGCTGTGATGACTGCATTTGTTATAATCATGAATGGGGGAGGATGGTAATGCCTTTGAAATATACATTTTAAAGTAAGTGACTATAGTTTGCACGCCATTGCAGCTTTTGTAGCAGTCAAGCATCAAAATCTTTTCTAAACATATTAAACTGTTGAAATAACTTTACCTTTTCTCTGTACTGTCGTCTGGAGGAATCTAGGGATTGTATGAGATTGGTAGTATGGCCCAAAAATAGAGCATAACACGTAGCACCACTGATCATACTGAGAAGTGTAAGCCACATGTCGGTCAGACTCTGAGGTGGAAATCTGCCGTAACCTATGCAGAGCATGTGCGACATGGCCTTGAATAACGCCCAAGAATATTGATTGAACCAGTGGGCAGTCTGAAAAAGAGCGTATTAATATTATAGTCAGATAATAAAATTATAGACGTCATAACAAAAAAAAGAACATGTATGCCTATCAGGTTCAATGTTCCGTCTTACTTTCTTTGGGAACATGCAAGGACCTGACTCGGAACAGAGAGCTTACTAAAGCTATGTTCAGTAACTGTGGTAAGTAGACAGGATACACAAGAAGGGTATACAAAACCCTTTATTTTTCTCTATTTACAATAATTTCCGTACTTCGGAATACAAAGACCCACTACTTGTGGTCTAAACGTAAGAATATAAAAATAGAACTAAACTCTAACTTAACTTTGAAATAATAAACGTGGAAGATTGGCCTTATATTAACAGGAAGCCGTATGCAGTACAGAGAACTGTTAACACTACAATACGTTTAAAATTATCAAGAGGATTAAACCTCTGGCCTGGAAGGCAACCAGCAACTGAGTAAAACTTCTAAGGTAAGCGGCCTGCTTCGACTAACTGCTTCCTATCTCTCGCTTGGCAAAAAGCCACAACTTAAGTACTTGGCGTTCGCCAGACAAATTTTGCATAAATAAGTTAACGCTTTTAATTCTGGCCGGAAGTAGAAAATAAGAAGTGATAGTAAAGATTTAAAATAAAATAAACGTTAGTAAAACTTAAGATCCTTACATGCCAACAAAAAAAGAACATGTATGAAAAGCTTCGCCAAAGCAGGAGTGGCTACGCCAGAACACAGGGGGTAATATATACTTCAAGTTTACTTTACAGGAGCTATTCATCCAGCTTCAATATTTTTTTGCGTAAGTGCGAAATATCTGTCGAATCAGTCCAGCCTTAACACCTTTTTTGCGCAAGCGCGAAGTAATTGTCGAGTCTGTTTCGAAGGTCGAAAGTCAAGTTTATAAAGAGTTTAAAGTTCTGTGATACCATTTTTCCCCGGCCGTATCGACGTAAATAATAACGAAAATCCGAGTTTAAATTATTGCTAAACGTTTTGTCAAAGAACGAATTCTGTAAGTTCTTGGTTTTTGTACCGTTTTAAACAAGTTCCTGTTCACCTGACGATTTGGTGACGAGAATTTGTCCCTTCACGATATAGCAGCGCAAGAATCAAACTGGTTTACATTACGTCTATGGGAGCTTTTCGTCTCTACGTACATGTTCGTTGGTCGTACTGTCGTTATCCACGGCCAATGTTGAAGGTCTGCCACTTTTGTCAAGGATTCAAAATTCTGTGACATCATTTGTTTTTCCGCCGTATCGACGTAAACGAAAATCAATGATCTGTGCAAGTAGATTAATTAATGGAATGAAAATCTATTTTAAATTTTCGTTTGAATATCGTTTAAATTATCGTTATCCAAGTTTAAATTATATTTAGAATGTGTGCTTTTGCCAACTGGACAGTTTCAATGAAACCATCTCGCAGAAACTTCCAGAGCTCATTATTCATATAGGAACTGCATTCCGTCCTGATAATCCCTGTATTGTGTTCAAGGCTCTTGCCAACGGCAGGTGCAGTGTTGCGCTCCTTGCTACGATGAATTTCGTGGGCTTGTTCTGATGTTAATGTCAGACAAGTGAGTTAAGTCACAGCACAACACATCCCGATAACGCGAGACCACACACCCAAGTTTGATCACTTGACAAAAATTAATGGAGTTCAAAAAATGTTGCCATGCGTACCATACTCCCCCTCAGACTTTCTCTTATTTTGCTCTCTTCAAAATTTCTGTTGTGCTATAATATTTATTTTAGATGATGCCGTAAATCAGTACCTTGTTTAGATTTTCATCTATAAAGCTAGGTTCATTTCTAAATGAGAAATTACGAAGCTCATTAAAATAAAGTAAAATGTTATTGGACAAAACGTGCAGTATATTATTCATTCTTTATATAAATAGAGGATCTTTGTAAAACAACTTGTAGATCTTTGTAGAAAAGTTGTGACGCATTTTTTCTTTGTAGAACTTAGAAGAAATGCGTCACAACTTTTCAAACAAGCCAATATGAAGGTCTAACATGCTTGTACTCAATCTAATGGGCAAAGAAATGCTGAAAACAATTCCAGGATCATTAAAAATTCTGTACATCATTTTCCTCAAAATAGAAACAAATTATATGACAATTTCTTGACTATTTAACTGAACACACTAATGGAACACACTGGTTTTATCACATTCAAATAAGAAGCATCTTTACGGCATTTTCATATCAAGCACAAAACGCTTGAATACATATATTAGTGCTCAAAATTTAGATAATTTTCACCTTTGGTTGATTATTTCCAGAACTGATGGACAAATTTTAATGAAATTTGTATGGGCATTTAATGAAACACACAATTATCACAAGGAAAGCTCATCGGTGAAGGAAGGTCTAACGAGCTAAATTTAATAAAAAGGAGGCTAATAGGTAGAATTATCTCACTTAACAATCATAAATATCTCATAATGTGACTTTATAACGGAAAAGAGGCAGTTTATTAATCTCTGTGGCAGTTGGTCTCGTTCCTCCGGTAACATACTGTATTCAGGTCCTGGATGGTTCTGGGAGGGGTAAAGCGAATACATTTGCTGCCACAATTGTATCTCAAACCTATACTATAAGTTTTAGATATTCATGCTGTGAATATTCTCAAGTTCTTGAAAAACACCCACAAGACTTCCCATGTATGAATATGTGTTATTGTTCCCGTAACTGAACCGAGTGTTATACACTGAGAAAGTAAAAATAATGCTCTAAGGTATTCCCTGTACTTTGCAGCACTCTCAGAGCCACTATTAAGCACATGAAGAACTGTGCAGTTGACCAGCGTGACCAGACAATCAAATTTCCATTGTCATACTGATTCCTTTCTTAGTGCTGGAAGTCAGGTAGTAAGTCCGTTGTTCTTTGCAGGTGAAGACACATATATGATCAAGGGTTAAGCTGAATTGAGACCCATTTGTAAATAGAAAAGTTCCCCACCTATGCTTGATCTAAAGTCGGTGTTGTCAGTATCATGCTAAATAGACTGACGTTCTGCGCAGAAACAAGCAGGAAGCAGGCATTAGGACATTTTTGCAAACAATTGAGATCAAAGAGCCCTTTGTTTTCAGTTCCAGAATGCAGTAACCCTCAGCTAATTTTAATGGATGATAGTGTTCGTTCAGATAGGGCAAATATGGTGGATGATTTTCTGAAAAGTGAAAATATTAACGGATGGATTGGCCAACTAGATCTTTAGTTCTAAACTCAATAGAACATGGCTGAGACACTCCTGGGAAAGCACTCGCAATTCCACCCCTGCCACTCAGAGTTTTTCAATACCTTAAAAGAGCGTTGTTACAAGAATGAAGCTGACTAATACACTGACTCACAAACTGCTCAGTTTCCAAATGAAAGTCATGTTATGAGAGCTACATGACTGTTACAAAGAACCCTATTCCTTACTAACCGCCTTTTTGTTCGATTTCAACCTCTGTTTCAGATCATCCAGAGAAATGCTTACGCGTGTATAGCACGATTATTATATGGCACATTTTTTGTATTATATTAATCTATGTCCATATCGCATTTCGTCCACCTATTCTGAATAAAACGACCAAATGAGAAAATTCTCTTAATTTGAACACTTGTATACTATATGAAGGGCAAGCTAATGTAATACTTGTGTGATATTTTTGGAATTTCGTTTCCAAAATTGCAACAAATAAGCTATATCATTACATTATATTATGTTAACCATTATGTTGGTTTGTACTGCTACTGTCACTTTTCCGTTTTCCTACCAGAATGCAAATTTAGTTTCAGAGTATTTTAACTGAGAGTTTTAGGTTGTCAGAGCGTGTTTCTGCCTCTTGAGGCTAAATTACTAGGTTTCGCTAGCTCTGAAAGATTAGAAGTTTTCGGCTTTGCGTTATAGCTGGTGATATTTAAATTGTTACGTCGGTGAGAAATTGCAGCCAACTCTGCATTAAATCACTTGTGTAGTCTTTGACTACTAGTCTTAGATTTAATTTGAATTTTGTCTGTTAATTTAAATTACATCGAGTTGTGATTGCTTATATGAGCATGAGAAGTGTCATTTATGTTCTAGTTATATCCATTAAGTTATGATTTAATAAAGAAGTTATTTTGTAACCTTCTCAAGACTTTGTCGTTATCTTCAGGAACAGCGATACTTCTCTCTACGTCTGCACATAATTTGGTTTTAGTTTGTTTCCATATAACACCAAATTTCCCCATTAATATGTAATTACACTTAACTATTATCAAGAATTATCTATATTAATTATTTCTTCAAATTACGTTGCGTGCAGTATTTACATATTATGTCAGTTAACCGACTATCAAGCAAACTTCAGATTAAAAATTAACATGCTGTTTAATATCATTTATACACTTGTTTGCTCTTGAAATATAACGATTTTAAACAAATATAATAGACTATGTTCGTGGTTATCAGCTCTTTTGGGACGTCTGAGAGTGACTAGCAACTCTATGTGTATAACTATTAATATTGAATATTGTTTGTCTATGAGAACCACTTCCACCAAAGACCAAAATCATCTGGATCCATGGCCGATTTTCTTGAAAGTGGTTTACTGTATGACACAAATTAATCTCTTTAGAATGAAATTTTTAAACAGCTCAAATTGTTATTGAAAATTTTGTTTGAATAAGTTATCTTTATTTCTCAAGGGCAGCATATCAGAAAGCCAGACTAACTGAAAAAACAATAAATATACAAAAAAAAAAAAAAAAAAAAAAAAAAAAAATCATTTATAGCAAATTACGAATGAAAATATTTTACGTATTTAGTGAGTATCTGTTCTTTACACTCTTCGTAAATGTAGCGAGGTCGCCTTGTAGTATCATTAGGATTTTTTGGAAGCCAGAGAGATGAAAAACTAACAACCGCCTTCGCTGTGAATCGAACCACGGACCTCTGGAATACCGGCCCAGCGTGCTACCGTTACACCACGAAGGCACGCTAAGGAAGTGGGAGAAATACCTTATATACTCCCCCTTTTTAAAGGGCGACTAGGGTTTTCGGGGACCTAGTCGCCAAATCCTGGGTGCGGAGAATCATCATCCACAACCCTTTTTAGTTCGGGCGCCACTGTAGAGTCATTAGGTTAATTGGAAGCAGAAAAGATGAAAAATATGTAATCGCCTTCGCCGGGAATCGAACCACGGACCTCTGGAATACCGGCCCAGCGAGCTACCGTTACACCACGAAGGCACGCTAAGGAAGTGGGAGAAATACCTTATAGCCTTGCACAATTTGTTTCATGACATTTTAGACTTTTTTAAAATTAATTCTTTTTAGGATAGTGACTCAGTTAAAATAAAATATTATGAGAATAAAATAATATGGTCTGTCTAAGTTCATAACTGATATTATTTGTAATTTTGAGAGATTATGTCTTGAATAGTTAATTCTCTACCAGATTAAATTTTTTTTCACTTAGAAGAATTTTGATTAAAAAATCAGCTATATATGTGAGCGTCCTTAAAGACTTAAAAAAAACATGTTCTAGTTTTGAATACTTTTTCATATTTCATGTTGTTCGAGAGTGCATCATAATAAAGTCTTCTGCTCACCAGTGGCCGAGCAACAGATTCGCTGGTAGCTGGATCCGGAGTTCGAATCAAGACGAATGGTCTGACTGCATGGGCGTTTTCGTGGATTTCCCCGTGAGTAAATTGCATACGCGCCAATTTCACTTAGAAAGTCTTCAGTGAAGTTATCCCTATTTTACTCGAGATAGACCTCGAGTGATTTGCCATAATTAAAAAATCTATAACTGAACCCAAATATAGTCTTCTTCTTACTGAAACATGGCTGCCTTTCAAACATTCACGATTTTATGCAACCAAAGCGGCTTAATATTCCAGAAAAATATTAAGCTGTACAACTATGCTCTTCGCAAAGATCATAGATGTCTACTTATAAGAATATCAGTAAAAGATAAAAAGAATATCATTTCTAATATTAAAAACAGAAGGAATACTTCATCTTTTTTTCTTCGGCTCGTAACAGTAATAGTCTTCGTATTATATTATAATAACCTCTTTCTCTGCTTTTCAAATAAAGTGAATTCATAAATTGAAGTAGCTTTCGTTACTTTATAAATAATATCGTGGATTGAAGCATTGCTTATTTTATTTTTCAACCAGAAAAAACAAACATACATCTATCTGACTTCCATCCGGTGGAATGTAAAAGGGGGTACACTGAAACCAAGTAGTAATTTTATCTGCAAATTGAGTATGTTAAGCTAGCTTTCTTTGATCCTTAGTAGGATCAGTGCGATTGTAAAAGCTATAAATATTACTACTATAAATTCTCCAACTGAAGGTTAATGAAATCATGCAGGTTAATAGAAAAAAGGTTATTTTTTAAGACATCAGAATTGAGTCTAACTAGGTACTATTTCTCTTCCCCCCGCTTTGAATATAAGTTTTCACCATTCTTAGTTGATGGGAAGCTAAATCCGGTTATTATTCAGGCAAGGTAAGTTGAATGAAATTGGATTTGGGACAAATATACGACTCCATGAGTTTTAAGGACAATAAAAACTTCATTTTAAATTGTTAAGACAGGATGTTCTTTAACTATTCCTCCTGGGGACTTTTATTATATAGTACTCTCTAGAAGATTCTGATGCAGAACTTTTAATTCCAGTTTCGTCTTTTCAGAGAAAAATAAAATGGAACAAATCGCATTCATCATTTTACGCTCTAAAGAAAAGATCTTTTATTGTAAACAATTTCAGAACCTATAAAAAAGCAGTTTGCTTCTAAGTTGGCTGCAAAGCGCAGTTTGCGCTAAAATGTATATAATAAGAGAACAAAATCTGAAGATATACTGTTGAATACAAACTTCTTCGGATGGAAGGGAAAAATTAATAAATCAATAATAAAAAATAAAAATAAAAAACGTATTTGTAACTGTAATGAAAGTTCCGGTTTTGACACTACCGAAATCCATTTGACGTGTTTTAAGCTGATATTTGTACACACTGCCTTTTTTATAAGAGAAATATATTCAGTTGCCAATATTTTAGGCAAGTCAGAACTTGGCGTAATGGTTTCTAATACATTGCAAAGTATTAACCACTATAAGAGAGATTTCCTATTACTGGAATATCTCTTAAACATATTATTGAAATAAATTTTGATATCATACGAAGATGGAAGAAAAGAATCGTAATCAACAAAAGTTATTAAATCAAGAAAAACGAAAAAAAGAAAAATTTCTGGTGCTCGTTCTCGAACTCTGTATATATATGTATATACTAAATTTACTATACATTGTGTAAGAGTATACACTGTATGCTCACAATTTATATTATATATATATATATCGGTTAAATACGTCTGAAATACGTCCACCTGGCACGTGTTTCGGCTTTCTTTAGAATACGTGAGAGAAAAGAACGTTCGCTTGAATAAGCGAAGATAAATACTATGTACTCAATGTTAAGATTAATTTTGCAACTCTTTAACAATGCTATGTTTCAATGTAATTCGTATTCGTATGGCCTCTTTTCACTGTATGGCTTATTTGTTTTGAATTCTAATTTAACATATTTGTGAACAGTCACTCTGGGAAGAAGAGTTAGGCTCAATTTTCGTATTTCTGTTCCAAAATTAAAAAGGTATACTTTTGAAGAAATAAAACATTAACAAGTTAATATTTTAACAGAGTATAAACCATAAGATCCAGTGCTTATACTGATATTCTAAACACTGAAATTAGTTCTTTTTTATGTGAAAACATCATATAAGTAATATCATTTTGTCTGAGGCAAAAATGGGTAAAAATGGGTGTCTAACTAATCACTTTGTATCCTTTGCGATTAAATAATGTTTTCATTACTCAGTGAAAGAGTTAATTAGTCAGAGAAAAGAATCCATCACATTTTTGTATGTTAAATTGACATTATTCAAGCTAAAATTTTATCCTTCTTTCTATCTGTTATTTCTCAGTTGTATATCCACTGAAAATTAAACAAAATATTAAAGTAGCTTTTGAATGGAACGCCAGTTTTATTTTGTGTAAAAAATTTCTCTTATTTTCAGTTATTACACCTTCTTGTTCCTTCTTGTTGTTCTCGCGTTTTTGTTATCAAGTTTTAGTCAACTACTTCTTGAGTAGTTGAGCGAATTACGTCACTAATATCCACATCCGAACGATACTAACCATAAGTGACAGTTTCTGAAATTACTTTAAGTTCTGAAAAATTCTGAAATTACGGCACTGTTATGAAGCGATCCCTTATAAATGAGCATTTTCGTAAATGAAACAATTGAAAATTTTGGTTTTCGTAAATGAACTATATTGAATAACTGCCACTCTTATAATAGCCATGTATAGCTAGGCAATTTCAATTTAGGCTCCTTTTCACTGCAATGGTCGTTGGTATACTTGAAAACTAATAAGTAACAATACACTTGGAGAAAACTAAAGTAATTGTTATTTCAAGAAAATTCTGAAGGAAGGAGAAAAATTTAAATTATGTTTTTCAGAATTACTACAAAACAAAATAAATATTCGTTAACATTTTTACCTCTTAACATTTGTTCTAAAATGTAAGAAGCATTGCATAGTCAATGGGTTATTCCAAGCAGGAGACTTGAAAAATGTTCAATTCCCTTGCCAAGATTAGAACACTGGACTTCCCGTTTGCTAGCTGGATATGCTATCTAATTACACCACAAAGGCAAAAGATAAGGACGAAGAAAATACCTTACAGATAGGGTTTTAGTTTAGAATGCATTATAATACGGTTTTAGTAAAGAATACGTTATATGACTTTAAACTTGTTAAAATTAAGTATATATTGTATTTGCAGTTTAAGAGTTTAACTTTCTGTTGCATTTGCTGCCCTTTTGAAAAGAAAGTAACTTAAAAAAATATGATGCGTTCATGATATGATTTCCTTGTATGGCTTATTGAATTATACACATTTTTTGCTGCACTTCCTTTAAACTCATATCTTCGATTTTCATTAAAAATATATATCTCATTCATTCATTTCAGTTTTCACTTCACGGCAAGACACCTTCATTAAAAAATTTAAACTACAAAAAATCTTAAAGCAAAGTTTTAAGTTTATTTTGAAATTTTAATTTAACTTTTGGGCCCACTGTAAGAACGACCTAAAGTTGGTGCACCAACTGACCTAATTCAGTTTATTACTAGGAGTTTCAAATGTAAATAAATTCACGCCATCTTAATCTTAGCTTCACTTACATTTTTAAATTGTTGATAATTCTACAACTATTACACGCACACACATATATACAGGGTGTCTCAGTCCCACACTTCAGAAATTCCAGGAGGGGTAGGATGCACCCCAACGACTCAGAATCCTATAGAATGCAAGGACTGATATGCTATTCTGACGTGGTAGATTGCGTTGCGTGAAATTTGCAAAAGTTTTTGCAGGGAATCTTCATTTTGTTCGAGGACACAGAGTTAGTAGGGTGAATAATTATATGAACTTGGAATTAGCCGATAAGCATTTGACATATGGAGCTGTAGATAGTAGTGGGCCAGCCGGACAGCGCTTGTACGTGGAGCAATATCCTATGAGGCGTACACCCAGCATAATTTCTTTGAAAGGCTGCACCGGAGGTTAGATGAAACAGGTTCATTTCAGAGCTGCCATGAATCGGGCATGACCATCATGAACTAAGAACATCGAACAGAATGTGCTACATCAGGTACAGAGGACTCCAAGTTTGAGCACGCAAAGTGTAACACACGCAGTCAGGGTTCCCATTCCAGCACCTGGAGTGTTCTCAGAGAAAACAAAATGCATCCGTATCACATGTAGCGTAGCCAGGCACTTCAATAGGACGGTTATGCACCTCGTATTGCTTTTGTGCAATCGTGTCTTGAAAAGCGTGCTACAGATTTTCGTTCCCCCCCCCTAATGTATTATTCACCAATGAGGCATCCTTCACAGGGAAAGGAATATTAAACGCACATAACACCCTTCTCTGGGAGACAGAAAACCCTCATGCAACACGACGTCATGTTGCGCAGAGTCGATTTTCTGTTAATGTTTCTCCCGGCATTGTTCGAGATCACCTCATCGGACCTTACTTGTTGCCTTTACGTCTATCCGATTGTAACTTGTGGGATTCCTCACTTTGTAAATGCTGCGGTACAGTTGAACATGAATAATCTTAAGAACTGATAACCGAATAATCGATTGGGTTCGTGTGACAAGAAACAACAAGATGGAAGGGTAAATAACCCTTTATTATTCAAATAAGATTTAACAGAACTCCGTCTTGGAGTGTACAATAAAAGCCGACACTTGGGCTTTAAATTAAGAGGCTAAGTAGTAAACTAAAACTAATCTAAACCAAAGAGATATAGCCGAAGCTATCAAAGTTTTAATGGAGTTGGCCCCTTAAACACGAGATGACTGCGAAGCTATCAAGGGCCTGAGTACGGCCGAGCGTAATAACAGCTTTGAGGGAGAGTAGCCAAAAAGGCGGACGCGCGCTAATCAGAAACTTTGATTCTCTCTAACTCAGCAGGTAGAAATTCGCGGTTAAATACCGCTCCTCCTCATTATATATTCAGACGTGAAACTAAAACTAGACTCTGGCCGGAAGTAGTAATTTGAAGTTAAGAATTTGACAGGAAAGAAGTTTAACTCAAAATTTAACTGTTAATAAAATTAACATAATCCTTACAAACTGCTTTATCTTTCTGCAGCAAGACATGCCACAACTTTTTAATAAAATTAACATAATCCTTACAAACTGCTTTATCTTTCTGCAGCAAGACATGCCGCAACTTTTAGATGACTAACAGATTTCTGCATCGATGCAGGAGACGATGTAGTTCCAACATGATGTGTTCCCTGCCCATTTTAGACATCATGTACGTAACCACCTAGACGTCAGATTTGGCCAATACGGAATCTGATGTGGTGGTTCGGTGCGTTGACTTGCTCGATCACCGGACTATCATGTCTTGATTTCTCTTTATGGAAGCATATGAAGACACTGGTTTATGAAACCCTTGTTGAGAAAGCCGAGTTGCTGGTAACACGAATCGTATTAGCTGTGAGGAAATTCAGTTCGAGATATGCCTGGAATATTCTAGAATATTCGGAATTCCATGCGATACAGAAGTCTCTTTGTAGATGTGAGGCGTGTATGGAAGCATTTCCAACCCTGCATCGCTATATGATTCACTGGGATGCACCGTACCCCTTCCTATATATATATATATATATATGTGGTATAGTGACAATTGGTTGATGCTTTTTACATATTGGGAATTTAGAATTTTACTGATTGGTACTGAATTTGATTTCTTTCATGTCTTTGTGAACCCTTGGTTCAAAATTTCTTACTTTTTTGTTTAGGTATATATATATGTTTGATACCGTCAATTTCAGTAAAACACAGAGATGCATAAATAGATATTGTAGCAGTCCCATATACAAATTTTGAGCATTTGAACGTCACAAAAAACTCCTTTTAAATCCATTTGAAATCCATTTTACAATTCGTTTTGGAAAACTGAGTCCTTTATTCTGTCGTATTTACAGATGTCATGCAAAAAGTCGTCCAAATGAATTAGGAAGCGGTACAAATAGTTATTTTCGTTGAAATATGATACTCGAAAATGTTTGCGATTAATTGCAATACTTCCTTTACGTCTTGCAAGGAAGCAATAACAAGCTAGTCGCGTGCGAATATTGAATTTGTCCACGGATATCATGAAAAATATGCTAGCGCATTATTAAACATCCAAGGTTAATACTTTGCGACTAAGTTCATGAAAGAAAGCTTCGTAGTCTTAATTCTCTGAAAAAGGAGACGTACAGAAGTGCGCATCCAAAAATCTGTCCGACTGTTTAGACTATTCTCTTACAATGAGTACGCTAACTAAATCTACATAAATTTTGTGTGAATTATGAATTTCCACAAATTTACATAATATACCCAGTAAACAAAATAGGCTAATTTGAGTTTCTTTATGGAATTACTCTAAGCCAGTTGACATGTCAAGATGTATCTCTAAATTCCAAAAGGAACGTAAATTAATTTGGCATTATTTGCATAATATTACTGGTTGCATTTTCATTACCATGACCAGAAGCAGTGTTTCATTCCTTTAATGCTTAACTTCAAGTACAAACCAAAACTATCGCTGTAAACAATAATTTTCTGCTTTAAGGCATGGTTTATTTCTGGAAGTATGTTGTGCTGAAATCACAGCCTGTTATGAGCTTTTCATGCTTACGATCATCGTGAAACACATGCTTTTGCATCTTAAAGTTAGCAGTATAGAAGTCAAGAGAAGAAGAACTTTACAACTTAATTAACGAAACTCATCGCTGTTAAGCTGCTACTGACTAGATTTAAATTAATGAGGTACTGCTAGAGTAATGAAAGCAAATGAACGCAGGAAAGCTTCCGACTCCGTTAGTGAGATTCCATCTCTGTAGAACCATCAGGCTGTTAACAAATGCGCTTCATTTTGTATGTACATTAAAGAGCATGGCAGGCAAATGTACGAATAAATTTATGCTGCCTACAGAAGATTAAAATTCAAATGGGTTTTACTGAATATCAGGTTTAATTAATCTGCAAATCGCATAAATAAGTTTTACATTAGATTAATTTTAATGACAAATTAAGTAACATATCAATTTTGCTTTTATACAGTATTATATAGTAAAGCATAATACGAAATTAAATTTTATAATAGATTACACTTCATTGTATTTTTTTATTTTATAACCTTTTAAAAGTCCATCACTATTGAAAACTGTTACTAACCTTTTTGGTAGACGTTAAGCGAATCACTATGTCTGAAGTACAATACAGACTTAAGAAGGGTGTAAAAGACCATTCATTTACAACTTAGTACAATGAAGGAATCTGCTGATTACAAGTCTACCAGCATTTATAGCGACATATGCAAAGTAGAAATTCAAATATTAAGCTAAATTTAAATAACTAATAGCCAAAGGTTACACAGGGAAAATTAACGCAAAATTAACTTATACTTCTTTGGCGTGAATTAAACTATGGGCAAGTATACTGAAAGGCCAACGACAAAAACTCTTATCTTAGAACAGCCTACCTAATAAGGTGGCCTCCGAGTGGCAGAACACTGTCTTAACAATCTCAAACCCTCACTGAAATATACGCGAACTCATTTGCATTCTGGCTGAAAAACGGGAAGAGAGAAGTGATAGTAAAAATTTAAAACATAAAATAACTGGTTATTTAAATTAAAGGAAACTTCAAAATTGTATAACAGTTTCTGAGTAAAATTCTACTTCTACATCCATTAAATTATTGATTTTGCTCATTTAATCTTTGTTTTGCTCTATTTTCTTTCGAAAACTTGAGTTACTATTGCTGAACTGTCGTAAAACATTTCCTACGAACAAAGCAAAAGAGTGAAAAGCGAAGAAGCAATTTATGTAATAGAGAAACGTTTTCAACCTCAACTTTTAAATTAACCCAGTGAGTTACAAAGCCTAAAATAATATTAAAAGCAAGAGTGGTACGACAAATTCAGGGTCCAAATAGTAAAAGTGGTACATAGAAATAATATACAGAGTCCTTGAGAACGGCGGGATTTCATGATGTCTATATAAAATAATATGTATTAATTGAGAAAGCGTTCAGTATATATCTAATTTTTGTCTATTGGCTTCCTCTTTGCTAGATTCAATGAAATTTAATATTATTTAGAGAGGGAAGAAAAGCCAAGAGCAAATAGCAAATTTTTGTTATCCTGATTGGAGGTTTCTTTTTTTCCTCATTGTTTATTATTCGCTCACCGTTTTCAATTCTTCGTTGAGAATCAATTTAGAGTGGTACCTTAACGGTAGTTAACGACGTACTTGGTTAATGACTTATTTGGTGCTGTAAGCCAAACGTCACATCATCAACTGGTAGCAGATTTCAGTGAAACATGAGTAAAATACCCTATTATAGGCGTACACGGCCAATAGGTTTCGAGAAAATCGAATTTACAATTTAAGACACAATCCGTGTATTATACGTTTTTCTGGTGAAGATTGCAATTTAAGAGAGCCGTTTATGAGCTATTCATTTTGTTAATGATAACTTTCTGTAGCAAATATATATGAAAAAAATTATGTTTAACATATTTTTATGACATTTGAACGGATTTTTGGAGACAATTTCTATTATTATACTTGTAAGTAATTGCGCTTTAAATAACGACGGTAATCCTGGAACGGACTGTTGTCGTCAACCAAGGTATCAATGTATATCGTCCGTTTCAGAACTAAAATTATACTATTCTGCAATCACTACATAAAGCTGTCTGTGAGCAATTCTTTTGCTTTTTGTTTCTTTGTTTTTAGAATTTTTTAACATATGATCTTTTGCAAAAGAAAAGTGGAAGGAAGTAAAATTTTATAATATTGATTACATAAATAATAAGTTGTAATAATAAATTGGTATGATTACAGAATTTATCAGAACCATTCAATAAAGTTCATGGCTGGAGTGCCTGGACGAAGATAGCAGATAGCTTGACCCTGTGACATAGTAGATAGCTGGAACTCTTTTGAAGAATCACAAAATTAATTGATAATCTGACCATCTCTTTATTACTTGTCAATTCTTATCAACTTACTTTATTGCATAACATATCTCATTACATGGTACAGCATAACTGGGATAATCTGCACCCCATAATTTTAAACTATGCAGTTACATATTTTAAACAATGGAGAAATATAACTTGGCGAAGAAACTTTATTTAACAGGATGTGCAAGCGGCGAAAAAGAGTGTACACAAGGCATTTGAAGTATTTATACTCGGAAGTCCTTTAAATGAGTTCTAAATGATGACGTGAAGGAGAGCGATCTCAATCGATTCTGATTAGTCTCTTATTATTTAATGTGTTTCAGTGTAACTTAAGATGTCATTATCTGAAAATGTGACAGAGAAGGAACTATAGTGATATAATAGTGAAACTGAAACTAAATAAATTTATTGATGACTAGTTAATTATACGAGGAATGCAAAGGTTTTCAAAAGTTGAATATACATCAAAAAGACTTGCATATAATATGACAAGTATAATTTATTAGCTTTTCTTAGCTTATATCCTAATATGAAAGTGTATATGGTCATAAAATATATTTATGTTGAAGAAGAGCTGAAAATAATGTTATAATGATTTTTTTTATCATGAATGGCATTAAACAATATTTTGCATAGTATAAAAAGTGACGATCCTTTTATAATGAATGACATTAAGTAATATTTTAGTATCTTGTAGGGTTTCCTTTAGTTCAACTAACGTATTATTCAAATTTTTGTTAGCTTTCCTGATGGTGTTGATTTTGTTAGCTTCGCTAGGATGTAAATTTAAAATTAAGTGAAACGAATATTTAAATGAGTGAATTTTGGAGCTTATTTCGCCAGCCAGCGCACGTTTCGTTTCGGACCTTGCTGTTATGCTGATACGCCCTTTGGGCATTTTCGAGTAATTATCACGCCTGTTAGGTTTGTAGAGTCTTTTTAGCCGTAACTTAAAGTGCTAGACCAGCACTACTCTTTTTTAGATTTGGACTTATTGTGTTACAAATTCTTAGTTTTCACCGCAAGTTGTCGGTGTTATTGTAAAGCACGAAGTACGTGCCTTTCTGTTCATAGTTGAAATTAATAAAGAGTTATTTTTCACCCTTTTCTGTTCTGGTACTACTTCATGCCTGTGCTAGAAGCCGCTAGGTTCATTAGTAGGATGTAGATTAGTTTATGTGACCTAAGAGGACTAGATCTTATAATCTGACATAGTAATATTTGTCAATCTAGAATAATAATTATCGTAAGTGTATTTAGTTCAAGCAATTTAACATTTTAATTTCTGTAAGCTGACGCATTAAAATGAACCCCAAATATTTAGGAAATTATAGTTTTACGTTTCGTTTTAACTTTAGCTGAATTAAACTGAATTTTTAGTTAAATGATTACTAATGCTTTGATTTAATATACCTTCCTGTGTAGTTTAACTAAAGTCTTAGCTTAACAGTCATGCTTGAAAAAAAAATAATAAAAACTCTGATATTATTTAGTAAACAAAAATAAATCTTTGGCTTTTATAATGCATTGAAAGCTCAATTAAAAAGAGTAAAATATTCCTTTTATGTGCTTTTGTAAACGTGTCATTATTAATCTGTATGCAGTGTTAGGGAATAAATTTAAGAAAGAGATTTCTTTGTCAACTACATGAATTTGAGAAAAAATGCGAAAAGCAGAGATACTTGAAAATTGATACTTACGAATCAAACAATGGTTCTTATAGAGCAATTCTTTCCGGAAAAGAAAGATAAAATTTCACCTCTTTTGAAGTTCAATAAAAATGAAAGAAGTGGAAGCCAAACTCTAGTTTCCTAAAAGTTTAGAGTTAAGTTTAATGGAAGACATGGATCAACTTTCGGTGTTGGAAGCTTTTAAGCAGCCTTGGGAAGGTGGTTACAATAAAATACATTTAAGGAATGTGAATTTCTTGCAAAGCAAACTATAAAACAGGACTTTAAGGTGTACCCAACTGGAAAGAAAAGAATGGTAATAGAAAACTTCGAAGGGGGAAAAAGTCCTTATAGTCTTAGGCAATGAATATTTCTCCTTTTTAAAGTAAGGCTTAACTCTAAATGTACTTGTGAATAGACCCTTGATCTTGTTATTAGGGACCGTCAAAGAATGAAATCGCATTGTTTCAGAGAGAAGGCATCATATCCTTATGTTAATTAGAAGATAAAAATTGCGATAAGTAATAATTTGTAGATCCGGTTCAATTCAATGCAAAATACACTAGACACTGATTAATGATATAACGTTTGTCCACCGCTATTTTGATAAAATTAACCGAATGATAATATGAAGCGAATTCTCATTCAAATGAGCAACAGAATTTAACTAATTTAATATGAATATAGCTCGAAGCTTATAGATACGTAATTTCATAGCATTTCAATTAGGAAGAAATAAATTACTGATGGAATGTTTCAAGTGTTATGGAAAACTTCATTTAAGAACTGTTTCAAATGTTTCTGAATATTATTCGACTGATTCTGTACTCTTAATCTTATTACTTAGCATCCCTCATCTTAGCATTTGAACGAAATTCACCGATTTCATCATAAACATATTCAGAAAATTTGTCGCATGATGTGCTCGGATTTGTTTTAGAAAACGACTGGCAAATTCAAGTTTCTTAAAATGGTTATTCCCATAAACTTTGAAAATAAGTTCCTATGTTTACGTTTGACGTGCTAAAACTAGCAGAAAACATGACAATATAAGATTTAAAACTAAATAAAAAATAAACTTTAGTAGGCCGTAGGTTGTTCTTAGAAATTTGTTGAGAAGGAAAAACAATCTATAGAAATATTTCGTTGTCCTTTGGCAAATTTATAACCAATTTTGACTTTATTTGGCGACTTTATCGTTTAATTTAGTTACTTTGCTTCAGTTTTAAAGAATTCATTTGATCATATTAACCAAATTGTTTATCGCATTGAGTGATGCACTGTACATGTTTTCTTATACTAATGAGCGAAACTTCGGTAATTCGATAACAATATCCGAATGATAATATTAACTGCGATCACATTAAGTGACGTCTACGCTAGCTTTCTTGACAATATTCACTTTTCCCATAGACTTTAACTGAAGTGGAGAAGTTAATTGTTAACAAATTAGTTCTTGTAAACTTATATTATCATTAATTGTTTAATGTACCTGTGGTAAGATTGTAATGTTTCATCTAAATTAATTAGTTATTTTTATGTTAATTGTGTTCAATGTCTCTGCTGTTCTGTGAAAATTTATCAGAATATAAAATCAGTAAGATATAAAAACATTTATTTGTTCCCAGCTTGTATTGGCTACACTGTCTGTTGCTTACCAGCCACTGACTTTTAGTCTGTGTTCCGGGAGGTTGCCTATTGATTTGGAACAGCAGCCACATTGGCGAGTGTAAAATAATATGTTGGTTAGCATTTACTTAACGCTTAATTGAATTAGTGAGAAACAGTCTGAGACCGGGAAATGATTAAACTAATTTCTGTGATCTTTAAATATTTAAATACAAATGCATTCAACTACAGCGTTTATACATTGTAAGTAAACGATGTAATTCTACATAGGAATTTAAAGAAAATGCATTAAATGCGATCCCAGAAGAGGGTAATCATTTTCCGCTTAACTTGATTCATTTCTCTGGGAAAGAAAAATAAACGAGAATCTGTAATTTTATTTTTCGAATCTTCTGAAGTTTCAGAGTAAATTTATTATTAGTTTTTCTTTCGAGTTGCTATTTAACTACATCATCTTATATTAGAAAAGACAAAGAGGATAAAAAACGAGTGTGGCGTGGGCGCACTCATCTGATCAGTGTTTACTTTTGCAGAGTGTTGTTTAAGGTTAGTGTTGTTTTTACAGAGTGTTGTCATACTTATGTTTGTTTAATCCCCTATATTATTTTTTGGAGGGAATGTAAATGATGAAGATATCCCGACTGATATCATTGCCTATAAACTGTTACTACCTATAGCTGTAAAAAAGGATTCAAAATACTTTGTTAATTGTTTTGCTTTTCTGGTATGTTTATTCAAAGACTTTATACGAATTGTTAACGCACAAAAATATAACTCTGTATTTGAAAACACTGGAAAATATCAAAATGCTTGATCTAATCATTCTTTCTATTAAAGCTGAGAATGACAAGGATCTTTAGAGCAAATAAAAACGGGATTCTAAGATTTTATTCAGAAAGACCGGAAAGATGCTATTTTATACATTTAAATTGTGAATTTTAAGATTCCAATAATGCAGTCAATAGGATGTTACAAGCTTATCATTATGATCTAATTTTTTTATTTGCATTCTGTAAACAGTTTTGGTATTAGTTTTAAGATATTATGAGATGAATGAGTTTTAAGACATGCGTTGTTAACTTTAGTTATTATTTACTTCATTTACTCTAGTAATTATTTTCAACTTTAGCAGTGAAATCAATATCTTGGCAGAGTATAACGCTTTTGCTTATTCGATAATTAGAGAAGCTGGATCTTATTAGTGGTTGAATAACAGTCGTTGCTAGTCGCAACTATATGCCTAAGGGGAAGAATACTTTTGTGGAGGGCTATATGAAAAAATTGGGTGGTAACCAGGTTACACATGGGAAGAGACCCGAAAGCTTCTAAGCAGGTAGCCAGTTCTCTTACCCAGGTTAAACAACATATAATTAGGAATCTTATCGCTTTAGCCGCTGGTGAACCTGAACAGCTCTGAAAGAAAAATGCTACTCATGTGCATAGTTTCCCGGTATCGAATTTTTATTTCCTTTTGTAAAATGAATGTTTTATTGTTCTAAAATGAACTCATGATAATTAAAAATTTTTTAACGAAACATTTATGCTATAGATATTCAGACTGAAAAAAGGAAGGCAAGTGTTTGAGGAAATAAACTTAATTTGTAAAGTAAAAATTGTCATACTTAGGTATTCAACTTCGGTTGGGTACCATGCTCGTTTTTCTTTTAAAGATATTACTACTTAATACATTGATTCGAACTTTAGCATTCAAACACATATAAATTACAATTTTATGAACGATAAAATTTCTTTAAATATTTTAAATTCTATTGACGTAAATATTGCTGATCTAAATTTCAAAAATGTTGTTCGCAAAATTTGTGTTCCTTTATGGAAATAAATGATTTTTCACGGTAATAGCCAAGTACAGCAATATACAATCAAGTGCCAAAACATTATGACCAGCCCTAAATTTTGCGATGAACGCGCCTGGATGACGTGGAGTTTAACTGCTGCTGGAGAGTTTGCCATTCAAATCTTCGCTGGCAGTATACTGAAAGCTTTCAGAGATGCTACAGTTACCATTCAATTAACTAACAATAATATTCGACTTCCTCGCAGTATCAGAGACATTATCAAAGAAAGAAACCGATTGCTGAAGCTTTGGCACCGTAACTGGGACCCTGCCCTTAAAAGAGAAATCAATATTTTTAATAGAAGAATCAAGAAGCTTATAACTGATTTTAAAAAGGAAACAAGAGAAGATTTTATATCTAAACTTAATATTAATGATGGTTCTTTGTGGAAGAATCTTCAAAATCTTAAAAGAAGTAGTATTAACGATAGACCTATTCATACGGATACTAAAATTGCCTATTCACTTAATGATAAAGTCGATATTTTCGCTGAATACCTGGAAAAGCAGTTTACTCCTAATATGGAGCCCATGAATCAGACCTTTAAAGATGTTCTGGAAAACTATGTGTATTCCTGGCTTCATTCTTCTTCGGCTCATAACATCCCAAGGCTTACTTCTCCTATGGAAATTACTAACATTATTAAATATCTCAACATCAAAAAAGCTCCTGGAAGTGATCAAATTACTAATAAAATGCTTCGTAACTTACCTAGAAAACTTATCAATAAATGCGCTAGTATTCTCAACGCTTGTCTTACTCTCAACTATTTCCCTGATCCTTGGAAGCAAGCCAAGATCTTTCTTCTCCCCAAACCGGGTAAAGATGTGACCAAGCCTGATGGCTATCGTCCAATCAGTTTGTTATCCAGCCTTGGTAAAATTTATGAAAGACTTATTCTCACTAGATTGGAACCTTTTCTTCACCTGCTACCTAATGATCAGTACGGATTCAGAAAAAACCTCAGTACTACTCGACAACTAGTAATATTAGCATTGTAGAACGACAACTAGTAGCATTGTAGAATTTGTGGGATCTGCATTCCATAACAAGCAAAGTGTTGCGCTCCTTATGCTGGACGTGGCAAAAGCCTTTGACCGCGTCTGGCATGAAGGGCTCGTCTTCAAGCTTATCAACTTGGAACTTCCTAGAGAACTCGTTCTTCTGATCTTCTCCTTTTTGCAGAACCGCACTTTCTTCGTCGCTCAAGGAAATGAAAAATCCAATTCAAGACCTATGAGATCCAGCGTCCCACAAGGAAGTATTCTCGGTCCAGTACTATATCTTTTCTACATATCAGATTTTCCTCACCCTGGTTTGGACAATTACTCTTTGTTAGCATGTTATGCCGACGATACGGCGATTGCAATTAAATCCATCCAAGCTAATCATGCAAAAGACAAAATGCAAAATTACCTCTATGCCGTAGAAGACTGGTGCACAAATTAGGGCGTAAAAATGAATGCTAACAAGTCACAACTTTTAATTCTTAGCAAAATTAAGAAAAACATTACTTTTAAAGATCTCTACCTTTTTCAGGAAGCTGTTCCTATGGTCACAAAGGCCAAATACTTAGGAATTATTTTGAACCCAAAGCTCACATGGTCTAATCGCATTAATAGTGTCAAGAGCAAAGCCATGGGCATAATATGCAGATTTCTCCCGGTCATTGGAAAATATTGAACTCTTAGCTTGCGTACCAAAAAACATATCTATACCACTTGCATTCGACCGATACTTTGTTATGCTGCTCCTGCTTGGAACACGGTCACTCAAACTCAACTGCATCAATTACAAGTAGTGCAAAACAAATTTCTGCGCATTATTACTGATTCACACTATCTTATCCGCAATAAACTTTTACACAGGGACTTAAACCTTGAGACGATTCCAGATTACATCAGAAGATCTAATGAAAACTTCTTCAACAAAGCTGTGCAATGTGACTTTGTTAATTACTCCCAAGTCTTTAATTATGAAATTCCCTTCGAAGATAGAAGCGTCAGACCACTTGCAGCTCACACCTTCATGGGAGGAGACGACAACTTTTTCACTTAGATCCTCAATTGGTAGCTGTTTATACTTCCAATGCATCTGATTTTGATTGAAGTTCTTCTGTAGCTTCGTTGAATAGTTGTATTTAAATTGTGTTGTATAGTTGTTTTGCATTGTGTTGTATTTAGCACTACTGATTGAGGTTGTTTAATTGTATTTGAATTTGTCATTGGAACTATTGCTGTAGTGTATCTTCTCATATTGTTGTCATTGATTTACATTGTCTTGGGTCCTCCTTGAAAGCTTTGATCGCTCGTCACGTTTTGCGAACTTGTCCGATTGGATTGTCTTGCTCCTTTTGGTACTTCTCTTCTTCCCCTTATCTCCGTTTTCTCATCTGAGATTTTCTACACGTCCGGATTTCTTTATATCAAGTGCCCTTGGGTTTTAATTCTGGAACCGGCAACATTGCTCTTCGCAATAGCTCGGTCAATTATAGAGTCTAAGTCTGAAGAATCATTCTTTCACTTACTTCTGTGTGTGATGGGAAAGGCTGCGGATCTAAGCGACTTTGATAGAGGACAGATTGTAATGTCTCGAAGGCTCGGAACAAGTATTTCCGAAGCTGCACGACTCGTGGGTTGTTAGCGATCTACAGTTGTTAGAGCATATGAAAAGTAGATGAATGATGGTGAAACCAGCAGTAGACGACATGGTGTTGGACGTCCACACGCTATCAAAGAAAAAGGTCGTCGGAGACTGTCTCGCATGGTGAAACAAAACCGGAGCCAGACAGTGGCTCAGCTGACATCCGAATACAATGCAGGGCCAAGTCGAAAAGTATCGGAGTACACTGTTCAGCGGATACTGTTGGATATGGGGTTACGCAGCAAACGCCCCACTCGTGGGTTTTTGCTGACCAAGCGTCATCGCAAACTGCGCCTGCGCTGCTCCCGGGAACATCGCGACTGGTCCATTGATCAGTGCCTGGTCAGATTAATCACGGTTTGTCATTCATCACGCCGATGGCCGTGTCAGGATACGCCGTCTTCAAGGCAAACAGTTGCTCCCTCAATGCACAGTAGGTCATACACAGGTCGGTGGTGGCGGTATTATGCTCTGGGGGACGTTCTCTTGGGCGTCTCTGAGACCCGTGGTTGTGGTAGAGCAGACCATAAATGCTACAGGGTATCTGAACATCATTGCGGACCAGTTGCACCCTTACATGGCCTCAGGTTTTCCAGCTGGAAAAGGAATGTTCCAACAGGACAACGCCCCGTGTCACAAGGCTACAACTGTGTTGAAGTGGTTCCAGGAACATGATGCTGATTTCCATTTAATGTCCTGGCTGCCTAACTCACCTACATCTCAATCCGATAGAACACATTTGGGATGGCAGCTCAGAGGTCAAAGACCACCAATTCGCAATATCTCGGATTTGCGTGAGCGTTGTTACAACATCTGGTACAATCTGTCTCCGTCCATTTATCAAGGACTTGTGGCATCCATGCCAAGGCGGGTTGAAGCTGTGTTGCGCGTCAAAGTTGGCCCAACTCGTTATTGAGAGGTGGTCATAATGTTTTGGCTCTTGAGTGTATACCTGTATATCTAAAATTTTTATTTATCCCAGACATTTTGCAAAGCTGTAATGTTTTTAATAAGTAGCATTAAAAACAAAACGTATTGGATAAGAAGTTTTCCGAAAGAAATTTTAACCTGTTACAAAGAATGTACCTTTGGAAATATTCGAAGCTTTGTCTTCCTACATTACGTTAAGTTACGCTAACCGGGACATTTATCGCTTGAATGGCTTTTAGTATTGCCATTATTTCGGGTCTAGGATCTTGGCATTTCTCAGAGATATTGCCATCTGATATTCCATTAATTCATTTTGAAAGTTAGAAACAGTGTATTGCTTAACTAAGCAATTTATTAGTAAATTTAAGAGTACTTTAATAGCAAGTGCATAGTAATTTGAATCTCCATTTTATTTTTAAATAGTACCTGAAATTTATACAATTTATAATCCGTATAATTCATGTAATTTAATAATGCATTTAATTCATAATTGTATAAACATTTCAGCATGACTGTAAACAAAAGTATTTCTAATGCCGTATATGCTGAATGAAAGGAATACTCCTTTGTGCTCCGTTTATCAATAAGTGTTCAATACCCTTACGAAAAAGTAATTAAAATTTGATCATTAAAAGGAGAATTGATGCGATTTTCGGGTTGATTACAAATTAATCCTTCTTTGTATACTCTTGCCAAAACAGCAAAATAATAAAAGAAAGCCTTTCAAAATTTCATTAAAATCTACTTTTGTATGCATTACTGATACATTTGGAAGGTTATCAAAAAGGTTAACGCTTCGGCATGAAGAAAAAAGTCTTTTCTATTTCATTCTTGCAAATTATGCTCCCAAACATATGCTAATGCGTTTAAAAATATTCTACGTTATTTTTAAACATTATGAAGTAGTGCAGAGGTTTCAAACTGGCCTCTCGCAGGTTGCAACTAGCCTCGAAGCAGTTTTATGTGTCCCGCAACGATATTTCAGTTATGTATTTGTTCCAAACACTGTATTGCCATTATTTCAAGATTTTACTTATTTGAAGTCCGAGTTATATTTAATTTCTGATTAAAACTATTAGAAAATACTCTATAAAATCTATGAATGGTGCTAATTAATTTATAATGAGATATAAATCTTATTCAAAGATATAAAGATACAAATTCGATTAATTTTTATTTCACTTGTTAAAAAATAAATAAGCTCAGTTACGGATTTTTGCACTAAGTATAATCGCTTTGTTTGGGAATGCAGAGTTTGTGCAAAGTTGAAAATTAATAAGAACCCGATTGAGCGATGAACATTTATAATCCTTGATGACAATAGTTTCAAGCAATTCGTTTTCAATGCTGCAAGCTTTATCAGAATTGAAACGCCATCAAACACCAAGCTATCGCAAGAAATAAAGTTTATATTTTTTTACATATAAACATGTGTATTTTTACTTCTGCATCGAAGAAATATTTCATAAATAAGAGACAGAGGCTAGGTCGTTATTATTCATTCTCAAGTTGTGTCCCACTTGGCAAATTTTCTCTAAAAACTTAAAAAGTTGCCCTAATTAGATAAATTTTATTTTAAATTAAAGCAAGTTATTTAATGATTAATTAAGCATGTTAGAATTATTTGAAAGAAGTGTTAGTCTAAGAATTTAATATTCAGAAGTCATTATACATTAGAATTATAAAGCTTAGCCAAAAAAAAAAATCTTTCAAATCCGAAGCTTTAGATTTCATTTGGAAAATAAGTACAACATTGACATTTTTTCCTTTGCTTATGCATGTATTATTGCTTGTGTATATTTTAATAAATATTTAACAAGTGTATTTTAAAATTTTGCATTTTGTTTTAACAAATTCTGGCTTGTAAGCTGTTTTTAGCTTGTGATTTCGGCCACCATGCGATTTTGAGAGAACTGCGGTAGCTTACGTCACAGATCAACGACCAGGATATATAGGGGACATAATTTGATATATAGGGAACATAATCTTTACACGAACGATATTCATTGAAAAACTAGCAGTTAGATATTTGTCCTCTGACGATTATGTAAATGCATTGTCTATGAAAACTTCCACAGTTATACTATAACCATCAAAAACATTAATTAAATAATTGTCAGATCTTTTTCTTTTCTAAGTGTAGAGCCAAGTGTCGATTAAGTATTGCTTTATTATTATTATTTTTTCTTGAAGTTCAGCTGTTGCAATTCCTTTCTGCATATTCTTTATTCTCTAACGAAAATATTTCGTGTAGAGTACGGCAACCAGCTATCGCACCAGGCAATGAAAGGATCATGACCTACTTCTCATATGCAACTCCATACAATCCCTTATTATTTAGCAGGAAATAAAGAGTGGAAACGACGGATCCCCTGCTGTTCACAACTCTCCAGTCCACGGGAAATGCTTTAAAGCACAATAACCCCCATTCGCTTTATAGATTGCCTCATTCTTTCTGGTGCTATTTGGGCCATAATTGTCTTTACCATGGTGAATTGGTAGGTTAATTTTTCTTCTCTGAAAAGTGTGCAGCTTTCCATGAAGAACATGTTAAGGAGCAACTACTGTTTATAAATTCCTTCTAGAAGAAGTGAAATAATTAAGTAACTTCGAGTATATAAGGGTAAATGCCTTTTCTAATATAACTCTGTTTTATTTCTTCCTCCGTATTAAGTAGCAAATTTTAAATCACCATATTAAGTTAATTTTTTAACCTGATTTAATATAGTGAAAGCGCAGGATATATATATATATATCCCAGGTCCAGGATACGATTGATTAATTTCTTTCTCGGCAAAATAAGTTCAATCATTTTCTTTAAAAAGCGTTCACAAAAGAAAGATCTCTTTCTGCTCATTAAATGCTTTTTTATTCATAAAAAATTATTCTTCTGCTCAACAAAAAAGCAAAAATCGGAATAAAACAAATACTATTTAATAGATTTCAGTGAAATTGATTAAAAAGGTTAGTGTAGCATTACTAGACTCCCATAACAAACATTAAAGGAAAGATGTACAAGCACATGTATTAGACCAAATGGATTGGAAGAGTGTGCAATGAAAACATCACTCTAATAACGGGTGTGATACCCTCTAGTAGAAGTGCATGCTTGACAATGACGAGGCAAGCTGGCAATGGTGTGATTGATGGCTTGTTGTGAGAATAGTGCTTATTCTTGTAGAAATGCAGGTAAGAGCTCATGGAAGGAGTTTAGTGACAAATTGCGATCTGCTATCCGTCGTTCCAACATGTCCCACACATGCTCTGTGAGATTGAGTTCCGGTAATCCAGCAAGCCAAGACAGATGTTGAATAGTTTCAGTGCCCAGATAATTCCGAAATATTCGAGCTCTATGCGAGCAGGCGTTATCATCCATAAATATCGCGTCGATACAAATTTTCAGCAATAAAAGAGCTCACAAGAAAGTGTAGAATTTCGTCGCGATATCTAACGGTTGTGATGGAACCACCAGGAATTACTTAAGGTATCTATCTGCCTACGTTAAAAAAACGATTTCGGCGAAAAAATTCGATTTTTTTTATTGCCCAATTTAAAAGGTCAATTTTGTAGGATTCCAAAAATGGTTCATTTTTACGTTTGTGATAATTAGAAGAGAAGGTATAGCCAATTAACGGCACTGGAAGTGAAAGCAGAAAGACCGGAAGTGCCATTTAAAAAGCTCAACTTAAAGGTAAACAATGTTGTTATCCGTGTTTTTTTTTAACTGTTTGTGTGTAAAATTGGGCTAAAACATTTCATTTTAATTCTGGGTACATTTTTTTGTTTCTGGCAATAATTATTTGCCTTAATTCTTTGAACTGGGACTGGCAACATTGCGGTTTTTTTAACTGGGTTTGGCAACTTTGCGATTAGGTATAAAGACTATGTTGCTGGGTGCATATATAGCCGTTTTAATTTTTAATTCAGGGTATCTTGGATTACTTCCTGTGTTTGAACATTTAGGCATATCAATTGAACAAGAAATGATTAAAAATTACTTTGGAATTGATAACGAAAGAATAAAGAACTAGAAAATTCATTCGTCGCTCATTTCGAAAACAGCCAGAAAAAAATTAAAATCAAATAGGAAATCAAAATTACTTAAGTATAAAGATATGGAGGGTGTGATGTACAAATGTGGAGAATTTTAAGTGTGTAAATACAACAGAACAGTTTTTCTGTTAATGTGAAATCTTTAAATGCGTTTTCTGAAAAACTAATTTTTCTAGTGTTTTTACATACAAGAAATGTAATTACTCAAAATGTTCTAAAGATATCTCTATTAAATTTCACTAAAATGTTTTCTATATTATTTATTAGGTTTTAAGCTACAATCTAAGTAATATTTATTAATTTGATTGTTTTATAAGTATTTCTATATAAAACGATAAGAAATATTTTACAAAAAACTGTGTTTTTTCATGTAATTACACATATTTTAGTAAATTTTAGAAATATCATATACATTTTAGTTCATAACACAGATACGTGTTGTAGTAGTATACAGTATAAAAAAAATTGAAATATATGCTGTGAGAAAAAATATACGGCATTTAACGTAAGTATTAAATTCTCCTAAAAATTTGCATAAAATTGCATATATTTCAAAAATTTATAAAAATATTCCTAAAAATTTACCTATTTTCATGATTTGATATCATATTTTGACTAAATAAATATATATTTCATCAAAATTCTATGTTTTTAAAAAAAAGTGCTCCGAACGTAGGCAGATACCTTAAAGGTAAAAGTGGCCATTCTTTGCTATCCCAGCTGATAGAAGTAAGCCTCCTTGTCTGTAAATGCCTCTTTCAACTATGTTTTGGTGCGGAAAACAGGTCCCTGGCTCTCGCTATATAATTTCCTTCGGGAATTGTTCTGGATGTTAAATCGAGACTTATCCGTAAACAGCACGGGGCTCCATTGTTCTAGTATTCAACTGCGGTATTCACGGGCTCAGTTCAACTCCGCTCTGACGTGCCATGAGGACAAAGGAGCACAGCCTACACAATGACACGTTGGTCATTCGGCGTATGCAGTCGTTGGGCACAATGGTCGTTGGGCGTATGCAGTCGATACGACAAAGTTTGGCAGGATACGGGCCGTCCTGCAGCAGCAGAGTGATGGGATATCAGCTGTCTTGCTATTAATGACCTATGGCGTCTTGCACGTAGTGACAGGAAGCGATCGTCTGCCGTTGTGGTAATCCTCCGGTGTCCATACCCATGTCTTCTACAAGGATTTTTGTCTCTTTGGTAACGACTGCACAGCCTGTTGATGATACTACGATGCACACTGTAACAGCTGATTGCCTTGCACTATCTTTCAACACCCGACAACCCTCCAACGCATTTCATCGTGCAAATGATGTCTTCGGCTCATGCTTTCCGCTTTGGTTATCTCGGATTACTCGGAACTATCGCTCCTTGCCAACTCATATATGCTTCTTTTTAAGCCGTTCTGGTGTGACTGCGGGATTGCGTTTTATGCTAATTTTTGTTGACGATTTGCATTCGGCGATGCAAACTCATATGCAAATTGTATGTTTTTGTTTCCCTTTTTATCTTTTCCTTTAGAACCATATGTGTTCGGAAATTTGCACTCTACTTTGCGTCTGCGTAGTGTTGAAACAGAAAGAAGAGCAACTGTATTTGATCCCCAGTAGAAGTCCAGACTAGGTATCACTGTGGTTGTGCTTGTATTTTTTTTTTCTCACTGTCGTGGTACAGTGTTTTGAGACATGAAATGTTGACATGGATATACTCTCGAAGACGTGAACGGCAGTAGAAATCTGTAGATATTTTCAGTCCGAGTTAATTTAGAAGCGTTTTCATTCAGGGTCACTATAATGGTGCTTTACCAAAGTCGAGAAATAGTAGGGTCATCATTTCGTAGAAATGTCAGTTAGTGCAAGGATAAAGATGACATACATGGTTTTACATCCATTACTTCAATTAGATTAGAAAATATATTACTTAGCAAAATATATTACTTTACATATAAATAATAAAAAAATGTGATATATGAGACGCGCGATATAATCAAGGAGCAATCATAGGCTGATACCGATATCAGTAAAACCCATGCTAATTCACAGGAAAATGAGCCGGTACTGCGCAGCCGGGGCGAGGTGAGTTCGATACTCCACCTGAATTGTAGGGAGTCAGTCTCCAATTACCCCTCCCCTAAATTACCCCTCTTCTAAATTCCCCTTCCCTAAAGAGAGAAAGTTGGAAGTTGACAACTCTTCAACTAACTGCTACTTAAGAGTTCTCCACTAGTCCATCACAAATGTGAGATTCCGTTGCTGACTGTTATCCACTAGCGCACTGAAACACAGTCAAGTTTCTGCCGACGGATATAATATGCCAAGACGGCATGATGCAGTAGAGTTATACTAGCCAAGTTGCATCTGCCCATCTCGTCTTGTTTTTGCGTTGTCGTATATATATGTTTAAATATTTTGTTAAGCTTCACGTGAAGACTGATTAAAATTTCATGTTATTCACTTAGCATTCTCTCAATTATTTATAGTATACTGCAATGGTAATTTTCAACACTAACAGTATGAATACACAGAGTAAATTTCATACAGCCTTACAGATTCCTGTAGAAACTAAGATATTATGCGTGTATAAACAATTAATTGTTTATTTAAAACGCATCGGAAAATGAATACTGGATACATGAGATTCATTGTATTAGTAGATTAAATAATACCGTAATAAGGAACGCAATATTAAAGCCTCATAATTTTCAAAGTATTATGCAAGCATTTAGATTTTTGCACTGCATGCTATATTTACTACTCCTAATATTTTTTTTTACACTACATAATCTCAAGGCAGCATTCAATGCTTGAAATTAAAATTCTTAATTAAACAATAGATTTTTCATTTGTATATATTTTTTATTTGGACTCATCTAAGAACATTTAAATAAGCAACGCTATTTTTAATATTGAACAGAGAAAAATAATTATATTTTTTTTTTCTAATTTCTAGATTCGAACACTGGATAATCGCGAATTACTAAAATTAATTTTTAACAGTCATTAATGTTTTGTAAAAGTCGTCTGCAATCAAAAAATGAAACGGTTAATAAATATAAATTCGTGTAGAACATTCGTCAGAAACCTGAATTCGTATCTAATATTAGTAGAGCATCCCGAATTTCTGTGAGGCCTCAAATCATTACTATAATGAGATTCAGCTGAAAATTTTATCTCAGTAATAACTTTTAGTAAATATCATTTCAGTCTTATGGAAGAATTACTCGTACGAAGGAATTTTTCTAGTACCAATTGGAAGGGTTTTGGGACCATATTACAAAAAGTATATTAACTAGTAACGTTTCTCACTAATATTTCATTTTAGGACGAAGTAAAACAAATTCCTATAATAATATTATAACATATGTTTCAAAGAATGCTACTGTTTCAAGAATAATTACAAAGTAGTACATACTTCGAGCTCATTGATTGCGACCCATGAATTTGCTGGGAATCCCTGCAGCATGGGCACGAGGAACTGCAAGCAACCGCTCCAGTGTCCTATCAGAAGCATCATGCATATCAAGTTGAAGATTTTCATAAATACGCTAGCCATGTTGAAGAACTGAAAAAAAAATAAGTCTTTATTCAGAACAACGCAGTATAAAAATGGACAATGTATGCAATATAGAGTAAAAATGAACAATACGCTGAAATCTTCTCACTAAAATCTTCGTCATTCTCACTGAAATAAGCTTCCTTGTTGAAATCTTCCTTCGTACAAACCTTTAGAGCTAAACTTTACTATGGCACTTGTTTTCAAACTATTGTGAGCAGGGCCAGAAATTTGATGACCTAAATTTCACTGAAAACGATTTTACAAATAGCCGGCAAATATTTTTAAAAGGCAAAAAAAAAAAAAAAAGGCCCTTAAAAATAATAACAAAAAAACCGCCAAGTAATAATATAAAAGTAAAAAAAAGTAATAATATAAAAATGATATAACTGACAAAGATTAACTAATTACAATTGAATTTTAGTTTTTTCTTCGGAAAAGCACTGTCGCCAAAAACGTCTTCCACATTCCTAGAGACTCCTACAAGACAGTTCATTTTAAACATTGCAAAATACAAGGTCATTCGCCAGTCTACCGCCGACGGACTATATTCCAGTCGAGCGAAAAAGAGAATGGAAAAGATTTTATCGAGGTAGAAAAAGGTGTTGCAACAGCTGTGAGTATGTGCTACCAAAAATGTATCTGTGAAATAGCCTTTTTCCTCTCTGGATGTAATACTGTGGAACTGAAGGGGTACAAAACGTCTTAAAGGTCTAAGAAATGCTAGTGTAGAAAATTATTAGAAGGGACACACATACTTGTGGAAAAGCCTGTCATGATAGATAGTACTGACAGATCACATAATCAGTTTTCAATGGACGGGACATGCCTGACTAGTAAAAATGAGTTCATGGGAGCTGAGATAGGGTTATGCCTCAAAATGCTCTAAAATGCCCGAAAAATCCATTGAAAAACCTGAGATATGCTCTAAATATTCAAAAATGCTTTAAAAGAGGAATGGCAAAAATTGCCCCCTTCCCAAAAAATGAAATGTCAACAAACTCCAGAACCTTGATCGTTAGACATGTATTATGGACTTTTCCAATTACAGTAGTGGATGTCTATGCCAGTTGTGGACTATTACTGGCTGTACATTGTGTATACATGGATTATTCTGATTACGAACTATTGCTGACCATAATTCACTATTATTGGCCTGTTATTTACTATGGGCTATTAACTATTATTTTTATGGACTATTACTGAACTATTGACTGTGAACTGTTACTGATGCAATTTCTGTCAATGTATAAATAAAAGTGACATCTGTAAATATATAAACAAAACTATTCTACTATTAAATAGCAATATAAAAATTACATTGTACGATTGCACTAAAGATGCAGCATATCATCCGATTAAATAATTTTTTGTATGTAAACTTCCATGTAACGTTTCTAAGACTCAATAAATACCGTCGGGATGGCGTAATCCGTTTGATCTATATACAGATCTTAGACTGGATGTCATCACGATGGAGTATAGACTAGAGCACTTGCTTTAACAATAGAGCAAATAAATGGAATAAACTTTTTTCAGTGAGACTGAAACCTTTGTCTAACAATTCAATGCACAGAAATCGGGCTCTAAAAAAATTCTTTATTTGGCAAATAATCTAAAATTCTATCCATTATGACTATTAATTCGAATAAAAATCCTTATTTCTTCGAAACACCTTAATTCGTGATTTGTTTCTACTTTACTTTCTGCTCGATAGATGGCGATAGTGTTTCTCTTACTATCGTTATAGAATAGCTCTCGAGCTTTCGCAATTCCTAAATTTCCGTTCACAAGCAACTGTTGATCATCCATTTGTTAAATTCACCATTAATGCTGTGTTCTGTGACTCATTAAGAAAATTGCTGAAATTTTGAAAACACATTCATATCAAATTTGAATTGATTATGTAATTTTTGCTGACTATTTTAAATAGTCAGCAAAAATTACATAATCAAGGTACCTAATTCTTTCAACAAATGTTTGTAAAAGCTATGTATATGTGGATTTTCTTTATTTCATGCGGCAGTTATATTCAATTCGTTAACATGGAATTAAATAATGAATCACATTATATCTAAACGATATACTTTTGATTGTAATAAAGATGAAATATATTAGAGATTATTACTCAACTGAAATTCCGGAAACGAATTTATATATTTCAAATTTTTAAACAGAAATTAAATAACACAGAAATTTCTTGTTATTTAATTTACCGAATACATATTCAGTGCAAATGGAAATCATATTATTTGTTCGGAATGACAGAAAATTATTGAATAAAAAACATGGTAAATGCAATATTATAATAAAAATATCAGCTGATTTAGAATCCTTTTCACTTTCTAAATATCAAGTACACTATATTTAAATTTTGAATTTCTTCAAGCATAAACAAACAAGGACCAGAGCCTAATTCATGTGCTTCGTACCTTGAGCTTTAATCAAGATACATGCTGTAGTATTAAATTTAAGTATTTACACTGTTGAACGTAACTGTATGTACGTGTATATAAATTTGAGTACAATGTTGTAATTATCTGATGTTTATTTTTTTCTCAAGGCATGTGAGCATTTTAAAGAGTGAGTACTCTCAGAGTACATTTTTAAAAAGAATGTGAATAATTTTTTGTTATTTCCCAGATGCGATCTTTGAAATAATTACGACTAATTATGTTTTCTCAAAGTATGTGAGCAATTTAAAGAGTGAGTACGCTCAGAGTACCTTTTTAAAAACAGTGTGAATAAGTTTTTGGTATTTCCATGATGCCATCTTTGAAATAATTAGGACTAATTACGTTTATGCATCAGAAGCGCTGCTTAATGGGAGTGCCTTTCACCCAGAGAGGCGGTAAAACCCGCCGTTCGACCATAGTTCAAATCCTGACGAACGAGCTGGTTGAATGGCAATTTCCGCGGATTTCCCGATGTCAGATATAAATATGAGTCTACTTTTCCTGAAAAGTACATCATTCGGCATGTTTTTCTTAGGTAAACAGCTTTGGAGTGCTTTGTTTTGATCCAAATATCCTTTTTCCTTTGACCTTGAATGATGCATGTCTGACACAGATAAAAATTTTTAAAACGTATTAAAGAATTCCTTCGAAATTTTGAAACTTTTAAGCAAAACTGTTTTAATTATGAAAAATTAGCTAAAATTGATCACGTTGAATAAGTTCAAATCGCACTATGTTTCATTTCTTTTGAAATTTAAATAATACTGCTTTTTGTGATTAAGTCTTAATCGATATTTATAGTCACAGATTATTTATTGCAATTGAAATTGATCTTCCCGTCAGAAGTCGTCAGTTTCCGAACAGAAATTTTTCTTTTTTTCATTACAAATTAAAGCTTTCCATTTTTCTGCGTTTTAAGGATCAAGAATATTCAATTAAATGCAAATGTTGCAGATTTCTTTAAATATTTACTGGTTGTCGAGAGAGACCAGTTTATTACAACTCTAAACCTCTTCATAGAATCACATAACCGAATTATGGATTCATACCATAAATGTTGTTTCAGAACATCAATACAACTCATTAGTAAGCTGGCGATAGAAACACCAAATGGCTTTTAGTTAATATACAGTGCGCTTTTCCTTTCGAATATTGAGTACTGTAATAGAGCAATTGATTACGGATAGCTATGCATTAAAAGCTTTTATACCTTAAGTATCCCATTTTTATAATGTTTTAAAGTATTCTAAGTTTCTTATGTTTTCATCTCACTTCCTAGGGGATATTGTTAGCTTTAACAGTGGATTACCAACAGTATATTAATTTAAATACAAACTCTGTAACTCTGCACTGGTTAACCACGAAATTCATTAAACAGGCAGGCTTTTTAGAAGTATGAAGAACTAACCTTAATAATTTTGTTTAATGTCCGTGAAGACTTTGGTCGTCTCGTAATTTCATACTTCGACAGTTTTTTTCATATTTGTAATATTGTAATAATAATTTTATATTTGTTATATTGTGTATGCCACTGTACCCCAATATACTGTATTTCTTTTAGTTATACAGTTTGGCAGCTTGAACAGTTTGGCATTTAAGCTTTTGTTATAATTACACGCATACACATGTGCTATACATTATTGATGCAGTTACTTTGTTTTTGTGCCATTTGTATCGATTGAGCTGCAGAAGTCCCTAATAACTGGGCCCACCAGCGGCGGAGCGGTGAAGTTTCTGAACACTAGTAGTTCCATCCAAAGCTCGATTTCCGCGAAGGGGTCGGCTACATGGCCCCCTTCGTGACCTTCCCCATGTGTAATATGCACACGAGCCAATTTCCCTTAGAAAGTCATCCACGAAGGCATCCCTCCCTTTCGACTGTCGAGGACTTTGTCATAACCAAATAGACCTAACCAAATCCTAATACACGTATTTTTGATATTTTATGGAATGCTAGACGCTTTCAGAGGAAGTATAAAATATTAAAATTATGAGATATTTTCTCTAAACATTTTTTATATAGACATTCTACTGAATAACAAATCCTTTATTTCGGTAAAGTATGAAGTAGGGTAATGATAAGTCTATTATTTAAAAGACGTGCTTTCCTCAAAATTACTCATGCCATTTTGAAAAAATAATGAAAGAATGCCATTAAAAGCCTTTTATTAAAAAATGCGCTAAAAAATTGAAAGTTGTATAAAACAAAATTTATGCCTTTCTTATTAAAGAAACCTAGGTATGAAAATATATGAAATGTGTGGAATTATAGAATGAATATATTAATTATATGGATTATATATAAATGCATTAAATGAATGGATAATCAAAATGAATCGAAGATGTGTTTTATAGTCTGCCGGTTTGTCATTTCGCATTCTATAGAATGCCTGGGAAAATGTATGAAATGTTAATTGTTTCACACAGTGTCAAACAGTTTTTGGCATTTGATAAAATACGTAGCTATTCTATAAAATGCCGGGTTTCATACATTGTCGGTAAAACGATAACACAGTATCTATGTAAAGTTGAATTTTCGACCGAATGAAGTAATTTAAAAACATTTCCCTGTTTTTATGCAAACGAGCTTGAAATATCAGTGTGCTTACTTTGATTTGAAAAGTTAGTATTCGAATTTGATAGTTTATTAAGTTACAAAATATTGCTCCTCGCACATCATTATGATCACAGTCAGCACATGGCTGCCTATGAATGATTAATTTCTTGTCTCTATCCAGCGAACATACAGATAAACAGGACGATATGCCATTGAAAAACAAGCTGTATTTATGCATTGTTACTCTTAATAAAAAAAACTAATTAGTTATTTTCCAAACTGTGGTGAAAGAAACTTGTATACTTTCATTTCGACTTTAAAACATTTCATTCGATTTTAAAACAGTCACGATTAAAATTATCAGTTCGAAAATTCATTTTGCATATAATTGAGAGCATGGTATTTTTTGTTTTTACAAAGATTGGAGAAAAACATTGCTAACGTTTATTTGTAACCATGACATAAATTGGGTTTTGGAAAAACAGCGTAAAAATAATAATCGGAATCTCCACTAACCAGTGATGTAAAAACAGGAACAAAAGTTCAAGTCTGAATTATTGGCGAACTAAATTGTTTTTAAAAGCCTCTTTCGAAGCTTTTGCAGGGATTATAGCATAATAAAATGTTCAAAAAGGTTCTTTTCTTATTTTTTTTATAAAAATTGTGTAATTAACTTTCTGATACATAGTTAATAAAGATGCTTCTTTGGAAATATAAGATTCAATTTTTGATACTTTATGGAACAAAAATTAAACTAAAACTGTAAAAAAAATTTTTACAGTTGTTACAAATAGTGTTTTGTAACAAAGCCTTGAAAATGAATAAAGCTTGACATGAGGCAAAGCATAAACAAGAGGCAGAAGTTATAGAAAATACCGATAAATGCTAATGGTTATTCTTATGAATTTGACGACTCGACAGACATACGTGACGTAGACCCAGAGGGAACCCAGAGGGACGTAGACCCCGTTTTTGTCCACTGACAGAAATTATGAGAAAATAAATTTCTTCTTTGCTGTCATAATTGGCTCTTCCTCAAATGGAATACTCTCCCCCATCATTTTTTTTTATTTCTTGAATTAGTTTTGCTTTTTCTTTTCTTTTAGTAAGTTTTTCGGATTGCTGTTTTGGATGTCAGTCTCCGCTTTTAATATATCACAAGACTACAAATGTCCTTCTTGGGTAACTGAATCCGATATTGAGCTTAGAATTAAAAATATCTCTGAATTTATCATACAACATTATATTGATCAGATTGTTAGTTTTGTACATGTCGTGTAGATTGTTTATATTTTTAAGGCTTTAATACCTCTTTTTTCATGCTTATATAAAAGCCTAATTTATAAAGATTTCCATATTCTTTGAGAATAAACACATATATTATTGCTATCATTTATTTTTGTTTCATAGTACTTTATCAGCTGCGCCCCTCGTGGTAACTTAGCTCAGGCAACTCGAATATGTTAAGTTTCATGAGTATACTATACAGATTGCGGTTAATTTGTCATGCAAAAATGTAGATCTGGACAACAAAGAAGTTATCAGTTATTCTATATACCATTTTTTAAGGGACAAATTACAGTAAAGCCTGAATATTATCGTATTAAATTATATGCGTTATTGCGTTATCTTAAAGCGAAAGGGGACCAGAAAAAAGTGCGTTATCTTAAGCGTTATTGCGAAAAGGGGACCAGAAAAAAGTGGCGAGAAAAAAGAAGGGTGAAGATAGAAAAAATGTGTGTTGGACGCATCCACTCAAATGTTAGGATTCTACTGCAACTGGAAGCTAGAACTTAAGTCCTGTAGACTACAAGACAGGTAGCAAGTTATCGTTTTTCTTAAATTAATCACAAATATTGAAGAAGATTAAAATGACCTTTTCATTTATTGTTAAATTGGACAGAACAGGCACAACTTGCTAAAACGAGCTTCCGCTATATTTCAGGTATTTACATTAATATGACAGAAAGTTAAATTCAAAATGCAGATAACGTTAAAAAAATAATTATGCTGGCTCAGAATTGTACCGGCACTTACTTTAGAACATCACCTAAAACGTTGTTAAAGCGAGTATATTACTTTAGGCAGAGCTGGCGAGAGTATAACAGGAAGACGCGGCTGCCAGAGGCTCTGAATATTCGAAGACCTCAGCTTAAACAGACAAAAATAATTTGCGTTCAGGTGAAGAATACGAAAAGAAGAAATTCTAGTAAAAGCCCAAAGGTCCTTTTGAAAAAATCATATTAATTTTTTTTAACGCGAGGTATTTATTTGGATCATAGGATTATGTTTTTGCACAACACCTCAGCTGTGAATTTTTTAGAATTTCTGTTTTATGATTTTTCACTTCTATTCAAGGAAAAAAAGCGAAAAATTAGACTTATCACGAATGAGTTTACATAAAAAATTTCTAAATAAGAGCGAATTTATTAAATAAATTTTGTGAAATTAAACTGTAAATACTGAAAACAAAAAAATTACATTCTTTTACTGATTCAGTTCCCTGTTCCTGTAGAGACTTAAGCGCTATTAATATAATGAAAGAATACTCAACTAACTTAAATTTCTTAATCTCCGGAACTACATGCTTGAAGCGACTTTTTCTTATTTTACAAAGGACATAAAATCACAAAACTCTACAAACTTTTCGAGAAGAATTTAATTTTGGTTGTCCAAATGTTTATTACCTTAGTTAAGAAGCGTCTTTTTTCTTCCTCTTGATAAATCTCGACATGAAAGGTGAATTTTTCCTCTTCTCCCATTTAAAATTACCTTTCTTAGTTTAAAAGTCATTTATCTCCGTCCTCTTTCATACTTTTTTTTCTTTTGTTCTGAGATTTTTGCGTGGATGCTTGATGAAAAATAGCATTACTTTCTTCAAGTTATTAGAGTCTTTCAAAGATTCAGTTCCTTTTTTTAAACTCGCTATTATGCATATAAACTTTGGGAAGAACATTGCAAACACGTATTGCTGACATTTTCTTTAAAGTTTAAATGAATCAGAATGACATTTTCAACCTGAATTTTACAATGATGAAAGATTCTACCCAGCGCTGATGAAATTCGCTCGATGCACTTTAAGCGTTTTTAAAGAATACGTTTATTAGTTTCCAAGAATTTTAATATTAAATAAAAGTATCCAAAATAGAATATGTCAGTAACAGCATTGAACTTTTCAAACCTTAAAATTTTTAATATATTTTACCAAAGTAAAATTGAAAATTTATAATTTTGTCCTTGAAAGCGGTTTCTTTTTAAAAATTTATTACTTGCTTCTCCATTAGGCACTGCATGGAAAGAGAGAGATGCCTCATGGAGATTTTTTTAAGACAAACTGACGCGTATGCACTTTACACGTAATGAAAAACACGGACAAACGTATGCAGTAAGCCCATTTGCTAGGACACAAACTCTGGACCGAACTACTTATATTCAGCGACTTTTTACCGTTCGGCTGCTAGTGGGTCTTGAAATCCTACTGTTTGTTTGATTCTTCTCGTTTTTTGCTCTATCCTTGCTAACTGCTCTTCATTCACTCCTCGTTCCCGATTTCTCCTCATAGTTATTAAATACAACACGCACGGAAGAATGTGATGTTCATTACACACTGTTTTGTGAAATTCCAAAAACGATTTGAAAGTTTCAACACATTATGGTTGTAATTTTTTTTTTTTTTTTTAAAGACTGTGGTACATCGAGAAGTTGAAAATAATGTACCTGAACACTTTTACAGCTTTTCGTTTCTTGTATAGTATACGTTAAAAATATTTCACTGTTATTAATCAAATTTTTGTAAATTTAGTTTTACTTTGTAAATAACAAGTTATTAAAAATAAAAGTGATAGATTAAATTTTACGCTTTTAATATTTTCCGAAAACCATTTTTAAACATTAGTAGAAGCATTTTGTGATGCAATTCTGAAAGTTTTAAAAAATATTTCCAATAAATGGCTCCATTGTAAGCATTTTTGTGACAATTTACAAAGGTTTTAATATTTAGCAATGAAGCAGGTTAAGAAAGCTTTTATATTGCCTTAAAGTTTTCTTAGGTTCATTATATTCTTAGGTTCACAAACATGTCAACAACAGTTTAAACCGGAAGTATTGTCAGCCAATAAAGTAATTATCAATGTTATGTCACATTCAATTTAAATTCAAAAGTTAGTTTAGAAAGTGAGATGCGGAAAATTACTGTGTTCATGACACATTTTTCCGTCAACAAAATGCACTCATGTCCATAAATTAAGGATAATGCAAAATCAGGCAAAGGAAGAGTTAGAAGCAAAAAAAATCTGACTTGTTTGTAAAGCTTATTTATTAAACAAAAGGTAAAGAGCAAAAAAAGATGCTATATATTTGATATTATTAAAAAAATTAGGGATTTTTTCTCCCTGGAGCAAATTACAAAAAAAAAAAAAAAAAAAAAAAAACCTGTTTACAAAAAAACAATATTACATGGTTGGTATGATTGTTAATACATTGTATGTCTCCCAGACAATGCAATACAGTCCGTACATCGCCTAGGCATGCTGAGTATCAAATTATCGATCTGATCTTGGAGGATATTACACTACTCAAAAAGCAATGTTCTCCGAAGTTCCGGTAGACATGTAGGAAGAGGTTGACGGGCTGCAACTCGTCGGCCAAGCATGTCCCCACACGTACTCTACTGGATTTAAGTCCGGTGAGAATGCGGGCCAGTCCATACGGGTGATACCCTCCGATTAAAGGCATTCGCTTAGGATGTTTGCACGGTGAGGGCGGGCGTTGTCATCCATAAACACAAATTGTGCGCCCATGGCGCCCCGAAACAAACGTACATGTTGTTCCAGAATGACGTCCCGATAGATTTGGCTTGTCATGGTTCCAATTTGAACATGCAGGTCAGTTCTGGAACCCAGAATAATTCCACCTCAAACGAGTCAAACGAGCACTACTGCACCACCATAACGGTGACGTTCAATGATGTTTTCTTGGTGGTAACGGGTACCTGGAGCTCTCCATATGAAAGTCCGGCGAGAATCAGACTGCAAGCTAAACCTGGACTCGTCGGAAAACATCACACAAGCCCGCTGTTGCGGTGTCCACAATGCATACTCCCTACTCCAGGCTAACCGCAGGCGACAGTGAGTTGCAGTAAGTGGACTCATCTGACAGGTCTACGACCATATAGACCAATCTGTCCTAAGCGTCTGTACACGGTCTGCCTTGAAATTGTCGTACCAGTGGCTGAAGAGAGCTGACGAGATAGGTCTGAGGCTGTGCTCCGCGTATTTCTTTTGGCAGTAACCGCCAAATACCGGTCCTCATTCGGTGTTGTAACTTCTACTCACATTACCATCATCTTGGAATCGTTGCCAAAGCCTGGAGATGACACTCTGGGCAATTCCAAGTTCGTCTGATATTCCAGTTGGATACGCCCACATTCCAGACGGCCGATAATTCTACCACGTAAAAAATCATCCAAATGCGTCCTTTGTGTCATAACTATTCGGTTATTGCACTGAAATGCTTATAAAGCGCCTGCAAACAATTTTACTTCTTTGCCTGTATCACTTATATATCACTTTCTTACACTCTCGTCATTGTGACGTACCATCGTTGTTATCATCTGGTTACTTCCTGAATTTGCATATGATTCTTGAAGATGTGTGTAGTAATTTTACAGGTGACATATTTATTTTAGAGTTCGATATCCGCATGACTCCGAATTATCCTTAATTTATAGACATGAGTGTAGTAAAAACAGTGGTATTTAAATGTCTTTCTGCAATGAAAACATAACTGCTACTCGTTCAGAAAATACTTTATCGAAGAACTGATATTTTTTTAAATATAAATTTTATGAAGTAATAATTATAATAATAGCAGGGAGCAAGAAACGAGATCTTACGATCTTACATTATTGTAAGTATAAAAGGTCGAAATTAAATTGTTATTTTGGTTTTGTTGTTTCAGATTTTAAAACAAATAACATTTAATTTAAAAATTAAATTCAATTTTATTATAAAATTATAAATACCTCAAAAAGTTTAATGAATGGAACAGATTTGAAAAAATGAGTGAATAATTAGGAACTGTGCCTTCTCGAACTCAGTTTAAATATTACTGAATTTCTGTGATCTGAGATATTTTTAAAATAGCAATTACTTCATTTTTAAAAATCTGAAATTTTCTTTTGGAAATTTTTGAAAATCTGGAGATTAAAAAAACATATTTCAGTTATTTTAATTAGAATAAAAGTGAAACAAAATTAAATCCTACAGGAAATGAAAACGGAAAATATCGGGCTATTTTATCTTTGTCTTTTTTATCATTTAACCGCAAAAAATATCAGTACTTTTAAACTCTCAATACAACAAAACTTATTTATTTGTTTGGGAAACTGATTATATATTTCGATGCTGAAGATGCAGAATTTCAGAAGTTTTTCTTATTTTGCACTGACCGTGATTTAACGTAATATAATGAATTTTACAGCTTTTCCAAAGTCGATGCTAATTTGCACTTGTCTTATAAAGGCATATATTTCCTTAGATAATAAACTCAAATACTTATTTCTTTACATGGTGCTTCATATTATTTAATTCAATGGTCACAAAAACCACAGAAATATAGTTTCTAGACCAGGAGTTCCCAACGAAGTTGGTATTGACCTCCTAAGTGGTGGATGAAAGTTTAAAGATGGTGAATGAAGATCAAGGGGTCGATTGCGGTTGACAGCAGAATATGCACCGGCAATGGATCGGCACAATCAAGGTTTCATTGACTAAATTTATTAATAAAATTGACAATTAATTGTTTATTGATAGGAAGCTATATTAAGAAGTAAGAAACAAACTACATAAAATAATTATGAGAAGCAAAATAAACTAAAGTCTTTAATATATGACTTTAAAAACCAATAATATGTTTTTAGATGTGTAAATTTTGTATGCAGTAAGTGCGACATGAAAACGTAATACGCAGCAGCAAAACAAAACGCAACCAAAAAATTACGAACAATGAAAAACTAACAACGGGAAACAAGGAGCGTATTAAGCATTTTTGAAAGAAATGATTCAAGAAATTAAGCAATTTTTTATTAAAAATAATAAAAAGACTGCCTCAGTATATCAAATAACATTCTTAAAATTGAACTTTAGTGCAATTGGAATCTGTGATTTTGTTTCTAAAAATTTGTTTCTATTCGTAAAATTGAAAGAAACAACAACAACAACATAATAACAAAAACTAATAAAATATAAACATAATAAACCATTTTTCTATCAAAACTGTTGTTCATATTCTTATCTAATTGTTGTCCTTGAATTATTTATGTACTATTATTTTGTATTATGATTATATTGTATGTTGCATGTTGCGAAAAAAAATATAAGAGGGTCGATGAAGAAAACCAGTGCAAGAAATGTATTAGGAATCCCTGTTATAGATCGTTCACCAGTCTTCTGCTATTTCATTTTAAACCTTTCTCCTGTCTGAAAAAATTCCCCCCCCCCCAGCGGCCGTATGTTTTTCGTAGCGTGCAATGTTGTTTTCTCTGTACATCATAACTTTCCATACATGACTTTCGTAGTGGATGAATGTCAATGAATATTAAGTAAAATTATAAGGAAATAAAGCATAATGGAAAAATAATAGTATCTCTGCTTATTTCTAACAGCAGGATAATTTGATAACATCTGACCCAGGCGGTACACTCCTCCCATTCTGTTGTTGTAATCTTTTACAATTATTGTTTTTTTTTAAAGTTCTTTTTCGTGTTCCAACATCAATACATCAATCATCGAGTTATTATGGGCTGTACTCATCAAACGTATGTCCTTGTCTTTCCAATTCACAGCCACAGTTTCTTTTTTTCTGCTCAGTAGACGTTGAAGCCATCTCTCACTCTCTTGTATCTTATGTAAAATGGCGCGAATATTCATAAAACTCGGGACAAATTCAATTATAAATAGAATGCCTGATTAGTGCTACCTTCTAGGAGGTATTAGAATAAACAAAAATAATAACTCAAACAAGTAAACATTTAGAAAGCGTTTTAAACGTTTAAAAGTTTTAAAATGTAGAAGAACGCTTGAGGCGCATTACGGCCGCCTTGCGGAAGTTTCACTTGAACGCGCTAGACGCGTTACGGACGACGAAGAGGTTAAATAACTCTGTGATTTTCAGATGAAGAAGAATTCACAGTTTAGTCACAAGAAGCAGTTTTCAGGTTTGAGAAATTTTATCAAGTTTGTTAGAAAAGCTAAAAATGTTGTTTTTGATTTCGTTCTAGTTACATAAGAAGTTTCTTGGAAAATAGAAATTTCGAAATATAAGAAACGGGACTTCTCATGACTCAAGACTCAAATTTACCTTGCGAATATCAATGATGTTCACGAAATGTTTCTCGGGGCAATTACTCATAGCAATGATACTTTTCTTTAGTGAAAATTATTAATAAGCTTCGTCATGTCACTATTTTATTTTGAGGTGAAATGTTAGGCGAAATGTTTGTATCATTCTGCTAGACTTTGATCGATACAGAAACTTATAAAGATAACAAGTCAAAATATATATATCTAAAATAAGATAGAAATCTTTAATGCTTCTAAGTTATTGTTTAGAAAAGTGTTTTCCCATAATTGGCTCCCACTGTGACGGCTTAATGCTTCCTTTAAATGTATATATATATTAATTCACTGTAAAAAAGATGTGAACAGAAAGTATACAGAAACAGAACATATGCATTTCAGATATTCTTTCATTCCTTTAAATCAATTACATGCATCATGACAAAATAAGTTATAATGTTCTGTAAATTTGAGATAACTCATCATAATCCACTAATTGTCAAAATGAAGTAAATGTTGCAATTTAACGCATTTTATATTCACTGATTTTGACAAAAACTGTAGTTTTGATAAAATTAAAGAAGTAGGAGGAGGAAGTTAGGGACCTGGTTAGGAACAACAAGCGTTCAATAAACGCGTTCCTTTGTTAGGAACGCATTTAATGCAAAGTAAAGCATGAATTGTTTAGTTTACAGTTATAAGAAACATTTTGTTGCGGTCCTTAATACATTTTACAAATTTAACAAGTATTCTTCAACGCGCAGTTTCGTTCCCTCGAAATCTCAATACAGTGGAACATCTTTTGTACAAAATAGTGAGACAAAGGTCTTTTGGGTAATACGTTTTCCACGGATAATAGTTAATATTATTATAGATAATTAAAAGTAAAAAATTCTTTTAGTTAAGCCACACACACACACACATATACTATATATACACACACACACTAATGTTTGTAAAAAATGCAACACCATGAAGGAAATGTCAGAAATGAATGAAATTTATTCCACATATTACTGATAGTGGGTCAAATAAGCCATCAGATTTACAAGAGAAAAAAAAAAAAAAAAAAAAAAAAAAGAGAACGTCGGAAATCAGTGCTTTGTATTCCGCGAAGCTGGATAAGGAGAGCCTGTACACGTCGTGGTATCTGATCATAAGGGTTTTGAATGTAATCATGGGAAATGGCATTACATACGGCTGCTAACTGAAGCCAAAGTTCAGTCTTAGAGTGTGCCGCATCAGCTGTACGAGCCAGTCGTCGACAGATGATATGCTAGACAGGCTCATTGGACGATATATCCAGGGAATAAGCAGGCCATGGAAGAAGCGAAACCTGTTGTGCCCTAAAGAAGGCTTGTACAGTCTGAGAAACATGTGCATGGGCATTATCCCGCTGAAATTCAGTGCTCAGAATGCGCCGAAGAATGGGAAGGACCTCTGGTTCTACAACTTCTCTTAAGCAGCGATCACTGTTAAGTTTGCCCGCAGTCTGAACTAGACGGGATCAACAATTATATCCAATAGATTCCCCACACCATGATGCCAGGCGTTTGTGTGGTATGACGCTGGTTACATTGTGGGAGCAGACGTTCCCCTCTGCAATGTCTGACGCGTACTCTTCCATCATTGTCAATGGCGTAGCTAGGGTGAGGCAAGGGTGACATCTGTCCCCGGGCGCAGCATCCAACGAAATTTCTACGAAATTTTTAATGAAATGTTTTCCATTCTAAGCACACAGAAAGGGGCGCAAATTCTTCAGTTATCCCCGGGCGCTGGAAGTCCTAGCTACGCCCCTGATCATTGTACTCCAGATTGTACCGAGATTCATCGAAGAAAACGACTTGTTGCCACAGGGCAAGCCATGCACAGTGTTGCCATGCCTATTGAAGTCGGGGGAATCCTGCGTAGAGAAACCCTTGCACGCAGTACATGCTGCAGCAGATGGCGACGAACCGTGGAGCTAGACAACACAGTTTCTGTAGCCGTACTGTAACGTTGTGCTAACACACAAGAGGACGCTGTACGATCTATTACAGCCATGTGGATGAGGTGTCTGTCGTCCCGTGCCATTGTGCTATTGCGTGTACTCACTTCAAGGCATTCACTTTATTCTGTTCTTCTCTGCCCAGTTCTTCCAAGTACGCATCACTGTTGCGGCATTACGTTGTATGCACTGCATTACAGTGCGATGTTGTCTACATCTGCCAAAAACGAAAATGCCAACAAACCGGCTAGTATTGCGAAAGGGGTGAAATCGATTTCCAAACAAAAGTCAAAAACGTTAGAGTATGTTGAAAAATTGCTTTTGATCTGGAGACAGAAAAACATTAACGTACAGTATCATGTGCAGTGCTTTGCTCAACACACTGTATATATATATATATATATCACAGAGTGCATTTGTATTTTAGTATTAAATAATGTTATAATAATAATGGCAATGGAATTTTTTATAAAAAAATATATTTATTAATTTCCCATTATTTCTTACTAGAATAGTTAGTTTGATATATGCTCCACAGTCTGGTATACATCCAAGAATTCGGAGCTGACTAATTACCTATACCACATATACGAGGTACCACGATATTTTTATTTTCACTTATTTTTTAGGTACCACCGCATATCACGTATCTTTTTAGGTCGCATATTTCGGTAAGAGCAACCTTACTCAAACGCTCGCTACACGTAGCCATATATATAGCAAATGCTTCAGCAGTGCTGAAACCGTTGCATCTTCAATTAGGGTTGGATATGAAATCTTTTAAAGATGAAAGAAATTTCGATTTATCATAGACTATTGATAAAATACAATTAAAAAAGTTCGACAGTAAGTCGAAGGGGGGGATTTGCGGAGTTCGAAAATTTTTTTCGTTTCCAGCATAGAAAATCAATAATAATGAAATATAATTATAGTAATAAATAATTAATATATAATGATTCTATTTACGGAATAAATAATTCTATTTACCGAATTCTTCTATAAGTTTGTTCTGCAAATAATGAAAACGTGGATCACCCATGATAAATTAAAATATATAATGACTTATACATTTAACAATGCAATTAAATTAATAAAACATTAAAGAAGATAACGGCTTATACAGCTAAATGCAGAAAATGTAGTTAAATTAATGGCTTTCGTTATTTAGGTGATCCACGCTTTTATTTCTTGCTATATAAAATTGTATATGATATCTATAAAGAGCATTACGTAAAGTATTATTCCTATTAAACTATGTGAAAAATAATTTTTCTCATTTTATTACATTAATTATCATATCCATTTTAAATAAAAGCTTATTGTATAAAAAATCTTTTTTAAAGTTATATGTTATTTTCCGTTTTTAGTCTCAATTACACGTTATCAATGATGACATTTTCAGTCATTTTAAAACACAAGCCATAAATTAGAAGAAAATCATGAAATAAAAAAAAACAGCTGAATTTTTATCAAAGAATGAAGGAATTGCTTTGAATATTTGATTTCGGAAATTGGATGTAATAAAAAAGCTACAACGAACATTTTACTTGAAACTGAAATTGAGAAATGATCGCCGATTCAACATGCGCAAAGACGGCAGGCAATATCAAGACCAAGTTTTTAGCAAGAAACTCTTTTTTTCTCTCATCTGCTTCAGAATGAAACATATTTTTTTTAAATGAAGAAATCACTCGATTAATGTATTTTTATCATTCTTGCTTTTAAATAGAACGAAAAGTCTATTTTGTGATCTGCGAAAATTTCAAAACATTATAACCAAAACACTTTTAGAAGTTGAAATCTTAAAATTATAAACACCAAGTAGTCTAAAAATCGAGCGATTTTCATACATTCACCCAAAATTCAGAAATTAAGTTACGATGAAGTTTTAACGAAAATATTTTTTTTGTCTTGATTCTATGATGCAAACACTGAAATTCTGATATGCTTAGCTTGTTCTTTAAAGAATATATGCGCCAGAAATCACTTAAACATTAAATAAGAAAATCTAATAAGGAAGTAAGCTGAAAATCGATGACGAAATTCCAGTCAGAGTGGAACACCATGATTGAACTCAAAAGCTTATAAAAAGGGTATAATTTATTTGAAATATTGTGACATAAATGGCTTGTAATTGAAAAAAAAAATATTGGACTTTTTTTTACAATTTAGCATACAGAGACAGACCACTTGCTGATTGCACGCTTCCTTAATATTCGGCAATCTCATATTTATGTAACTTCAAAGTAAAATATCTAAAACTCAATCCTTGGTAAATTACCTTTCACAGGGAACTTTGATACACTTGGGTAAACAGTTATAAAAGTATTTCACTGCTTATCAGCTTATCCTTGTTTTTCCTTTTATTATTGATGCGTGTAAAATGCTTTTTAAATAAGAAATATTAATGAAAAATTTATTTTTATTGTAGTAATTCATGCAGAGAGATTTCATTTTTTATTTCTGCAGAATAGTTTTTTTCCTTAAATTTCTTCAAATTTATTATTTATGAAGGCTCATAAATTTATTTTTATAAATATTACTTACCCTTAGCTGAGTAGAACAGATGTTTAATAAAAAAATTTAAATAAAATTTTATATTGCTGAAACAAATTTCTAGTTAATGAGAAATTTCGGCAAAAAAAATTGTAAAAAGTTATAGTTGGAAAAAGAAAATTATCTAAGGCTAATTTTCGAGCACTTTTCGCTCATTTATTCTCTGGAATACATTTAAATCAAGACATTTCGCTGCTTTTATAAATCAGATAATGGTAGTTAAGCTTAATATCTAACATTTTTCTGTATTGTTTTATTCTTTGTCTATTAAGTTTTCTATTCTCTTAGAAGTGTATACGAAGGTATTAAACTTACGCAAATATTTTTTATGAAAATAGTATAGAACTCTTTTATAAAGCTTAGATGGTTTGGTTTATTGAATTACGGTAAAGCACACTATGACTATATGCCTAAGGGGAGGGATGCCTTTTCTGGACTTTCTAAGGAAAACTGACTCGTATACACGTTACACATGGGAAAAAACCACGAATACGCCCATGCAGCCAGCCCGTTCGAACCTCGGACCGAATTACCAGTTTCAGCGACTTTACCGCTCGGCCGCTGGTGGGCCATTTAAAAAGCTTAAAAATGATGTAATTTCTATAATAATAGTTCTTAGAAGTGGACTTTTATTAGTTTTAAAAGCTATGGTACAAATATTACACCTGAAAAAGACAGCCGTTTAAAAATGGTTAATATTTTGATATTCATTTACTTAATTTTATATAGCATTTACATGTATTATATATTTCGTATTAATAATTTTTAAAACCTAACAAAATTAAGAATTTTAAAAGTAAGACGTTATATATTTTGCTTATGAAAATGCATTAATATCTAACAGTAGCTAAAACCATAGAAAGAATATAATATATATTTAATCCAGTGCATTCTAAAAAGAATTATTGCATTTAATGTACTCTTATTGTGCTCTTAACAAACTTATTCCACTTAATTTAAGCTTTACATAGGAAATGCAAATTATAAAGCCCCCACCGTAAGGGAAAAACACAAAAAAAAAATTAAAATTATTATTTTTAATGTTAAAAATCTCAAATGTTTGAATGGATTTTTATCTCTTCCTATCTCGTATTAAATTGCTTTTATAATAATATTTAGATAAAATTTGATACCTGAGAACTGTTGTGGTAAATGACCGAAAAGCAATTCAATAAACCTCTGTTTTTTCTTTCCTTAAACAGAATAAAGTTAGAAAATCTTCTCACAAAGTTAATTTAATCGAGTAAACTAAAGTTTTCTTTCTTTACTTCATGCTGTTGTTCGTTTAACATACTCATTTTGGAAAGCACAATTACTTTTCTTTCCATTACTCTATATTGGATTCAAATGTACTTCAGAAGTTTACAAGATTTGGATATAAGTTTTCGAATCAGTTTAATCTGGCTTCATTTTATTGAGTTTAAATAAACCAACACAATGTTACAATTTCATAGCAAATTTTACGTTCTGTTCTATATTTCCTCGCATAACCCCTTAGCGTTTAGCGCCAGGTTCTTAATATATATATATATATTGATATTTTTAAATCAATTGATTAAATTAAATCCTAATCATATTGCTTAAAAATACGTTGGCGATTCTCTACCTAAATTGCATCCCTGTTCCTAATTTTGGCGAAATCCTTCTTTTATTATAGATTATATTAACCTGTTGGCGCCCGCCAAATCGCCACACTCATAAATCTGTCATATTACATAAAGTCCTTAAGAACACTCCTGATGAGAAGATAGCGTCACCTCGTGATTTCAATTAATATCGCTGATTGGATGAGCACCATGACGCACACATATCTATAAATATGGCTTCTCCTCAAGCTTGTGAGATGGATCGTTTAAAATAAATGTATCGTTTTATATTCTAAAATGTGTCTCATTCCTGTTTCCCGGCTGCACAACACAAATAATGTATGAGAAAATACATTTCAGAAAGCCGGTAGGATTCCACCTTCAAAGGGTTTATCTAAAAAAAAAAAAAAAAAAAAAAAAAAAAAAAAAAAAAAAAAAAAAAAGATACCCCAAGGATTATACGGATAAAATGTTACGCACTTTAGATGAATTTGGTGGTGTGAGAGTTCCACGTTCCTATATTTTTCTGTAGGCGTTCTCGCTTCAAGAAAATCATCCTTCTGTTACCTGTATGTTCTGGTATTCTGCAGACTTTTTTTACGTCCAGAGAATCATCCTTCTACCCCCTGTGATGCGTCATCTGTATCTACATCGAAATTTCGTCGTTCATCAAATGTGCTCTTATCGTTGACCTAGTTTTAAGGCTGTGAATCTTCCCTGCACCGTTCAGTGTTGCTCTCGAGAGCTGTGTGCTTCTGTGGTGATTGATCGTGTTTTACGGAAATCTAATCAAGAGTGCGCAAATAAGTGTGTTTTCGTAGCGATTTCATCACTCGTATTCTCGTCACAATAAGTCAAACAGAAGCAATTAGTAAAACGATTGATAATTACTGATTTAATAACTGTGTTTTTATTTTAAAAATTTTAAAAAGTATTATTTTGGTATAAATGTATTTTAAATTTGGTATTTAAAGGATATATTTTGGTTTCAATATTGTTTTGGAAAAAATAGTATTATTTTGAGAGTATTATTTTGATTTAGTTTTATTTATGAAAGTATTATTAAGAGAATAATGGCTAATGAAAATATCTCTGATCCTGACGATTCATTAAGGGCAGGTAGCGCTGAACCTGTCGCGGCAATTTCCCTTTCCTCAATGTATCAGAGAAAAAGTTCCCATAAATTATAAAAGGGATTCGTCCACGTAGTGATCGTTTTTGTCTTACTAACAAAGACATATCTTCGCAAACTACCTGCGAAGGTCACGCCGAATATTTCATCGAGAACAGACGAACTTTAGGCCAGTTTAAAATAAGAATCGACCCTTCACAGCAAAGCAAACGCGAGCTGACATTCAATCTACGATTTCACTCAGTCAACTGTACATTCACGTTCTCTAAATATTTATGGATGATTTGAGGCTGAAGAAGTGCACAGACAATAATAAAAATGGGCAAGATTCAAATTACAGGGAAGTAAAAACCAAGGTATCTTATTAGATATTATTATGTTAACATTACTATGTATTCTTATTGGATTTTAGGCTTCTTTAAAAAATAATATTGCGATAATCACTTGTAGTTTGTCCATGACTAATTTTAATTTGTTCATCAACTTTCTATAATCGCATCCTTCGGAATCTAAATTATATGCATAATTTTTGCCCTCTTTTCAATCGATAAAATTAACTCATAAAAGGAGAAAAATACGCGAAAATACAGTATACAGCTATTTTATAATATTTTGTAAATACAGCTTCCAAACAATTATAATTTCAGGAGAGTAAATTGTGCAAATCTAATTATTACTAAAAGTGTGTAATTCATTGTGCTTCATCCCTGTGCAATGTTTTTCTGTTTGAATAGCTTGTTATTAATATTTAAGTGCAACTATGCGCAATTGAAGAAGAAAAACGTTCTTTTTGCTCATAAATTATCTTTTTCTCGAATCACAAAATGTTACCTCTGGTATAAATGCTTCACTTCCCAAGGAAAAGGATTTTGTAATAGTTTAACTTTCCCAATTTCCGCGTTCTGAAATCGTTTGTTAAAATGAATTTCCGGAAGAGAGAAAGAACTCCATACGAAATCTTCAGATCACTCCCGCTCTCTCTCTTCTTTTCGTTACTCCTCGCCATCTTTGCCTGAAGGCAACAAAGAAGGACAGAATTCAAGCTCGTTAAAGATCAGACCGCTCGCTAACGATGCAAAGACGTGCCATTGTAAATTGCTTAGATGGGAAACTTCAGGGATAAAACGGCTATTTTTCTTTGCCTTACTTGTTACAATTTAACGCATGTTTTACTAGAAGGAAAGTCTATCGTCCGTTTAATTTCTAATGCCAACTTATTGAAGAACGCGGTGAGCTGCTCTTAACGCTGTTTCGTGTTGTCATAATTGATAGATCTTTGAAAGTCTGGTTTCTTTTTTACAGCGTTCATGCGATACTTTTATGGCATAGATCATAATGTAGTTGGAAGTAATCATCTAAAACAGGGGGTCCTAGTGGGATCGGATCGATATTTATCCGCAGGGATTATATGAAATTTTAAAAGAGGTCAATGAAGATCAAGGAGTCGAGAGCCGAATATGCATTGGTAATTGATTGGCATAATGAAGATCACTGTTTGCTGTGGTTTATAGACATAAAAATTGTTTACAGAGCTTTATAAGCACTTTTTATACCCTGATAAAATTATTTCTTGAAATTGACAGACATATGACAACACAATAAATAAAATCCAAGAAATATTTCTTCGGTTTGAAAAATATGTATTCATTTTTCAACGTCATACAAAACAACCGCAAGGAAGAGACATGAATCTTATTGAATCTAGGGTATTCATTCTAAAATTAACTTGTTTATATCGACACTGAATCGAAAGGAATTGTATAATTTTAATAAATAAATTACATTTCCCGTTATACAAAATGATTATATTTCCTCTTAAGATATATTGTTATCCTGCTATATATCATCATGCTATATACAGGCAACTTGCAGATTTTATAAGCACATTTTAATATTCGCTTCGAAGATTCCGAACATTTGAATGTGCCAGAGTGGATCATAAAACAGCTGAATTGGAATATATCTGATCTTGATATTATGGCGGAAGAAAATCTGATTGCTCTGAAGGAGGATTTTTCAAGCATAAGTCTTATTCAAAAAGGTTTGGAATTTAAAATTCATTGAAGAGAAATATCCCGAAATAAAAGCTGTTAGCGAACTGATATTATTGTCTTTTCCCCATCTTTCATGACTTTTCCCTTGTAGAAGCAGGTTTTAGTTAAGTCAGTAATTTATTAAAGAAAGCGAAGACCAGGTTGAATATTTTTGACGAGGTGCTTTAAGAATTAAGCAATTTTGTGTCAAATACTAAAAAACTGCGCAATGCATCAAATGCAACCATCGCATTGTTTACATTCATGTCCATAAATTAAGGATAATGCAAAATCAGGCAAAGGAAGAGTTAGAAGCAAAACAAATTTGACTTATTTGTAAAGCTTATTTATTACACGAAAGGTAAAAAGCAAAAAAAGATGCTGTATGTTTGATATTATTAAAAAAATTAGCGATTTTTTCTCCCTGCAGCAAATTACAAAAAAAAAAAAAAAAAAAAAAACCCTATTTACAAAAAAACAATATTACATGGTTGGTATGTGGTATGATTGTTAATACATGCAATATGTCTCCCAGACAATGCAATACAGTCCGTACATCGCCTAGGCATGCTGAGTATCAAATTATCGATCTGATCTTGGAGGATATTACACTACTCAAAAAGCAATGTTCTCCGAAGTTCCGGTAGACATGTAGGAAGAGGTTGACGGGCTGCATCTCGTCGGCCAAGCATGTCCCCACACGTACTCTACTGGATTCAAGTCCGGTGAGAATGCGGGCCAGTCCATACGGGTGATACCCTCCGATTGAAGGCATCCGCTTACGATGTTTGCACGGTGAGGGCGGGCGTTGTCATCCATAAACACAAATTGTGCGCCCATGGCGCCCCGAAACAAACGTACATGTTGTTCCAGAATGACGTCCCGATAGATTTGGCTTGTCATGGTTCCAATTTGAACATGCAGGTCAGTTCTGGAACCCAGAATAATTCCACTTCAAACGAGTCAAACGAGCACTACTGCACCACCATAACGGTGACGTTCAATGATGTTTTCTTGGTGGTAACGGGTACCTGGAGCTCTCCATATGAAAGTCCGGCGAGAATCAGACTGCAAGCTAAACCTGGACTCGTCGGAAAACATCACACAAGCCCACTGTTGCGGTGTCCACAATGCATACTCCCTACTCCAGGCTAACCGCAGGCGACAGTGAGTTGCAGTAAGTCGAACGCATCTGACAGGTCTACGAGCATATAGACCAATCTGCCCTAAGCGTCTGTACACGGTCTGCCTTGAAATTGTCGTACCAGTGGCTGAAGAGAGCTGACGAGACAGGTCTGAGGCTGTGCTCCGCGTATTTCTTTTGGCAGTAACCGCCAAATACCGGTCCTCATTCGGTGTTGTAACTTCTACTCACATTACCATCATCTTGGAATCGTTGCCAAAGCCTGGAGATGACGCTCTGGGCAATTCCAAGTTCGTCTGATATTCCAGTTGGGTACGCCCACATTCCAGACGGCCGATAATTCTACCACGTAAAAAATCATCCAAATGCGTCCTTCTGTGTCATAACTATTCGGTTACTGCACTGAAATGCTTATAAAGCGCCTGCGAACAATTTTACTTCTTTGCCTGTATTCCTTATATATCACTCTCTTACACTCTCGTCATTGTGACGTACCATCGTTGTTATCATCTGGTTACTTCCTGAATTTGCATATGATTCTTGAAGATGTGTGTAGTAATTTTACAGGTGACATATTTATTTTAGAGTTCGATATCCGCATGACTCCGAATTATCCTTAATTTATAGACATGAGTGTAGTAAAAACAGTGGTATTTAAATGTCTTTCTGCAATGAAAACATAACTGCTACTCGTTCAGAAAATACTTTATCGAAGAACTGATATTTTTTTAAATATAAATTTTATGAAGTAATAATTATAATAATAGCAGCTACAGAAAGAGAAACATTAGCCGTATTAATGGCTGTACACAAATTTCGAGTTTATTTCGGCAAAGCGCCAGTAACAGTCTTTTCGGATCATGCGGCTGTTGGTAGACTTTACTCGGGGAAAAACCTAACGCCCAGGTTAATAAGATGGGCTTTAAAACTCCAAGAATATAATATCAGAATAAAATATAAACCGGAAAAAGGAAAACAATGTAGCTGACGCACTTTCTCGTATAAAACTGGACGATGAAGGAAATGAACTTAAATGCGCTGTGTTGACTTCAAAAATTTTAGATTCTAGAGATACGATTATTACTGAACTGAATGGTGATCCTGAATTTGGAAATATCTATGCATATTTGAAAGATCCCGAAAGCTTTGAGCACACAGATATCGATGCGATAAGAAATAGAGCAGAAAACTAAGAAATAATAGATAATTTATTATTTTAAACGAAAACAACAAACGAAAATCTTGAGTACAAACCAGTCATCCCAGCCTCGCTTCGATTAAGCATTTTGAAGGAATTACACGACGCGAAAACAGCGGGTCATTTAGGGGTCAGAAAGACTTTAAAAAGGATACGCGAGGCGGTATATTTCCCGCAATTATACAAAATAGTAACGGCGTATGTCAGGTCCTGCAATCAATGTCAGTTAATAAATGATATTAATTACAGCCCGGCCGGGTACTTAAATAGCATTCGCGCTACATTTCCGAATGAAATTTTAGGCATAGATCTTCTTGGTCGCTTCCCCCAGAGAGAGTTAAATAAAAATCGTTTTCTTTTAGTAATAGTAGATCATTTTTCAAAATGGTCAGAAATTGTTCGACATAAACGCGCGTCAGCCAAAACAGTCGCAGATGCATTCTTACACAGATACCTTTTAAAATACGGTGCACCGATAAAAGTCATTAGCGATAACGGAAAACAATTCATTAGTCAAATATTTGAAAACATATGCAATGGACTTGGCATACGCCATATCAAAATGGTTCCGTATAGACCACAGGCAAACATAGCAGAAAGTGTGAATAAAAACATAGTAAAAATAATTCGCAGTTATGTGAGCACACATCACAAGCGCTGGGATGGCTACATAAATGAATTAGCTTATGCTTTAAGAACGGCAAATCACGATACTACGGGAAAAACCCCAGGAGAATTATTTTTAGGCAGAAAGTTAATTACGCCTTTAGATAAATTATTCTTTGTGCAACAAAGAGAGCAAGAGTTTAAACAGAAAGATGTGCAAAAACTGATTGATCAGGCGCTTAAAAGCTCGGATACGGCAAGAAATAAGCAAAAAGCATATTATGATAGAAAACGCCGTGAAGCAGATTTTAAAGTCGGGGATAAAGTATTGAAGCGGAAATTTTCTTTATCAAGTGCCCCAGACAATTTTACGGCAAAGCTAGCTCCAAAATTTGAAGGCCCCCATGTAATTCAGGAAATCAAAGGAGTCGTATTGTACCTTAAGAACGAGAGAGGGGAGATCTGTAAAGCAAGTCCCGACCAGGTGAAAAAATACTATAATCCAAATGATTTTGAAATCCTTAAAAGTTTCTTGCAGGACTCAAGTCTAAACGAAGTAGAAGGTCCAGAAATAACAACAACTGTTCCACCACCCAAGAAGCAGAGAACTGAAGAGAGACATAGCCCTTCTACAACCCGGACGACGGTACCAAAAAGAAAAAATAAAAACTTTCAAACTCCAGCATTTAAGAAAAACAAGAATACAGATGCACCGCGTAAAGAAACCGTGGTAAAGAGCAAAACACCACCTACAACGGATCGCAGGAGAAATTATACACTAAGGAGAACGCGCCCAGGGCCAGAGAGTCAGGTGCCAGCAAGACCGCCGTTCCGGAAACTGAAACGGCAACAGGAGGAACAAAAATACCAGGAACAACAGAAGAAACTCAAGAAGGACTCCAGGCTGGAGGACGTCAAGACCAGCCGTCCCATGGAAAAACGGAAACGACAACAGCCCGACGATTACTCCGCCAAGTGGCCAGCATGCAGAGGACGCAAAAGAAAAAGTAATGTGGACGAAACTCGGAGGTCAGTAAGGAGAAGATTGACGTCCATGAAACCTATAACTTGGGAACAATATTGCCAGAAAAGAATGACGGAGTTTCAAGCGTCGAAAACTCAAACATAAGTTAAAATCTTCTATAAATTTTTTTTTCTCTTTTGTTCCAAAATGTTATGCATAAGTACGAAGTTCTATGTTTTGAAGAAAGTCAATATGTCTGGGTTGAGACTTAGTTTTGTTTTACTTTATTTAGCTAAGGCAAAAGTATTATATTCTTTAAGTATAAAAACTAAGAACAAGCATTTTCTGTTGGTCGAAAGACTAATTCTGTTATGTTAAAGCCAAAATTTGGCCGAAGATAAAAATAACTTCGTATTCTTGTATTAATAAGAATTTTAGTTTCAGTGCCGCCAGCTTGGCGAAGAATGAGTAAAGTAAAAATTTATTTCTCTTATTCATTTTATGGTAAATTGTAAAAATCATATGTATTAAAATTTTGTAAATGTATGTAAATACTTGAAGGTTATGTAAAAGTAGAATTTAGTCTAGAAGCATAAAATTTTAGATGCTAAAAGTAAAATGCTCAAAAGGAATGAATTCAAAATTTAAGTATTAAACTGTAGATAAAGTCATGCTTTAGAGCGAAAGCCTGCATGTTTAAAGATGAATGAGGGGGAAGTTAGAATGAATGTGTTTTGTAGGGTTCTCCACCTACACTTGAATTTTTAAGAATGTTAAAGTAGCTCATTGAGTTGTAGAATGTCGAGTAAGGTGTGTCTATTTGGTCGTTGAATTCTAACAAATCGTGGTGGTTAGGGGAATTGTTGTAAGACTAAAACACGAATATTCCCGTTTGACATCACACATGGTGGAGAGCCAGGGTAAAGTTAAATTAATGCTTGAAAAATTGAATGAATGTGAATTAAGCAATGACTAAGGAAAACGAATCGTTTAAAAACAAAAATTTATTGTGTCAAGAAAGTGTAAATTATAATGTATTTAGAAAGATACTGATACTTATTCCTTCCAGATGCTGGAAGGAAAAGACCAAGATTGATTGATGAAGTCCAGGAAAAGTTGCTGTAAGAAGAGAGAGTTATAAGTATACACAGAAATTTAGTATACAATTTGTTACATAAGATTTTTTTTTGTGTAAACGAGGTTCTCGAGAGTTAGTTCAGAATTATAGAAACTTACAACAGGTCGTTTGTAGGACCTGCTTTCAAGTTTTCCAAATTCTGGCAGCGGCAAATGTAGGGTTTATATTTATTTTAAGTTTAAACTACCTTTCCTGTCAAGCCTTACTTTCCCCTGGAACTGCCAATGTCAGAGTATGTAAATTTTAGTAGAACGCGCAAGGATTCAAATCATCAGCGGAAGTATTCTGAGTTAAATAGAAAGGAAACGAGTTCGAGGTGTGCTGTTCTTACTTCACGAGCGCGGAGGTAGTTAGCCAGAAATTGAAGAACCCCGCGTTTCGGCCTGTGTGCTTGCCTGGAAGTATTGTTAATCGTTCAAAGTGATCTTCAAGTTTGCTGAATTAGCAGCGGTATTGTAAAACGCGGTGAGGTTAGTTACTTTTAGAGAGCCTCGTAGTTAAGAGTCTTGTCTTTAGTTTCTTTTCAGGTTATTATTTTTATTTGACCGCCGAGTTGGCGTAGTTTGTGAGCGTCAACAGCACGCACTTGTAATTTATTACGTTGAATAAAAAGGGACTTAAACCCTTAACAAGACTCTGTCTTTTATCCAGTTTCAACAGTCACCTCTTGGTTGCGTGCAAGTTGGAGGCGCGCAACGCTACAACTTAAAGTAAAAAGAATTACATCGAAAGTCCGATAATCTGGCTCATAGGGGATTTAAGCAAAATTGCAGAATCCCATGAGGATGATTTTTGTTTCCTCCTCACTGAATACCTTGAAAAATAATAAAAATCATTTTTATTATTTTTCAAGATGTGTAATAATTCTGAAAACACATTTAATGAATCACACTTATTATAAGATAAATTTATTCATATTTCAACTGTATTTAACCAGCCCCTTTTGATTTGAAATCATTCTTATTACCAGTGCACCTGTTGCAAAGATTTTGCTCTACTTTCAAAAAAGTATCCCGTAGAATTTAAAATGCGTTTAATTTTATGAATTATACAAACGTGTTTAATAATGCACCAGCTTGATGCCAGGTGATCTTGGTTGATGATTCTTCTTCGTCACTATTCATTTCTTTTGCTCCCTCTATATATAAATATATGTGTAAGATAGAAAAATGCAAATAAAAATTATAATTTAAAATGCCTCTTAATTGCTCATTTGTAATTTGGGTACTTTGTCTCTAGTAATAACTTTCTCTAAACTGCGTCATATCTGAAAACGTACTCCGCATTATGTTATGTCATCTTGAATCTTCTGCCCTTCTGAACTACAAGTTTTAGCCAATCAGATTAACGAAAAAATTTACTATAAATATTGTTGCAACCCTACCGCACCCTCTTTGTCTGCTTATGCTTGCTGGCGGAAGGACGTCTCTTGCTTTGCTGTTTTTGTTTAAAATGTAATGCTCTATCATCAAAATTGTGGGGTACGGTTTGCCCCCCCCCATTGTGAAGTGCCACAAGTAATAAAGGTATATTTGGAATACCAAGTGATTTTTTGTGATTCTTCAAAAGTTCCCGACTGCCAAATTAAAATTTATCATCACAGTGAAGAGTCGATAGGACTGCTGCTAACTCCAATGGATAAAAGTACCTGAAAAAAAATGACGTCAGCGAAATGTGTTGATTCCAGAATCAAGAGAATGGTCTTGTCGTGATTAAAAAGTGTGTCGTCGAAAAGTATTTGCATCAGCAAAATAACTGTGCTTAAAGTATAAATATTTAAAGTGAAAAGAAATCCATTTTTAAAAATTAATATAGAGTAATGAAGGTGAATTAATGTGTCCGAAGGTTCCGAGTTTATTTCAACAACGCAATCTAATGATTATCGAGGTCATCGTTCTTTCTGTGAATAATTTATTACTACAGCTATTTCATCGTGTAATTTATGCGTCAGCAAACTGCTTCATTAAAAGTTAGTTCAAAGTTGCTTTTCTTGTCCAAGCTGAATTGAAAAATGGGAATGATTTTTCTTGAACAATTTATTCATCAACTTCTGATTCTTAAGTTTTGTGATATTTGTGATTGATCCAGAATTCGGCAGGAAAGTAGCATATATATTTATGCATAAAACAAAATCAATAATTATATACAGAAATCGAAACAATATTAAGTTTTTGTAAGTTATCAGATAATGACATACTGGAGACTTAAATAGAATTATGTATAAAGTGAAAATAAACAACATAAAATGAAAAAAAAGGAAATTAATAGGGTATGTAATCCCCCTTCATCTGTATACAAAGTTTACACCTTGTGACCATGCTTTCAATTAGGTGGTCAACCACCGCAGAATTAAGCAATCGCCATTCTTCTTGTAGAGCAGTTTCCAGCTGAATAAGAGTGGATGGAGGTAGGAAACGTGAAGATACAGCACGGCCGAGAGCATCCCCAAGTTTTTCAATGGGATTAAGGTCGAGCGAATATGCTGGCCACGTCTTACGCGCAATCCTTTCACTCTCCAGGTAGTCATCGAGGATGTCAGTTCTATGGGAACGTAAGTTATCGTCCATTAAAATAAAAGTAGGGCCAACTGCTGCAGCGTACAACCTCACAATAGGTTCTAGGACTTCATCTCGATACCGGACAGCCGTCAAAGAACCCCGTTTAAACCCGTGCAGGTCGGTGCGGTATCCTAATGAAATTCCTGCCCACACCATAATACTTCCGCCTCGGAATGCGTGATATTCGGTGATATTTTGGGACAGAATGCGTGTTCTTTGTTCACGCCATATTCTTATACGCTTGTCATCTGGCCCCAGAGCAAAGACTCATCAGTAAACATGACATTTCCCCAGTCAGACACATTCCAATTGACATGTTACCGCCACCACTGTAATTACCACTGTAACGCCCCTCTTGATTGGACGGATAGAGGAACACAAACTCGAGGTACCCGGGCGTACAGTTCACGCATATGTAATGTTCGGCGTACAGTAGCTGCAGGTATCGCCTTACCAATGGACGCTGTAACCATAGATGCCACACGTGTGGAGGTCGCTCTGCTATTCCGCTTGGCTGCAGTAGCAATATATCGATCTTCCGCGGGGATTGTAACCCTTGGGCGACCGGCTACGGGTCTTCGGACAACTGTCTGTGTGGTTTGGAATTGTTTCCATAAACGTGAAATTACAGAATGTTGAACGCTGAAGAAAAGAGCAACATCTGTGATCGACTGTCCTGTTTCAATGCACCCCACAACACGCCAGCGCTAAGAATCTTCCATTCGTCTTCTGGAAGCCATAGAAACACGCATGTCTTGAAAACAAATTGTACGAAAGTTTTAAACACCTTCTATAAGCACTTACAATCAACTTCTGTAACCCTTCATAAAGCTGGTTTCCTATAAGACTGCCTTTTTTGCATATTTCTTGACATGAAAGCGGGATTGGCTGTTACCAAACATATTTGCATACTTCCAACTACCTCTGCAGCGAATTGCATCCTGATGGGCTTCCGGAAATTAGCATTTTCCTCTCCGTGCTTAACTTTTGGAAGTGAGTGTATGACAAAATTGTATTAAATACGATAGTAAATACAAATTGTTATGTAGAGAAATTATCTGATAGCGTTATAAAAATTAGGTGAATGATTTTATGATTTATGGAAATCTTAATTTTTATTTGATTATGAATTATTTATTTTAAGGCTTTAATTTTGGGGAAAAACAGATGCTTCTGGGAATATTATTTAGTTTAAAAGAGTATTATTTATTTTCCTCTATTTGTAAATCTTGTACAAACTTTTATTCATTGTGAAAGAAGCAGGGAAAGGGAGGCAATTTTTGCCAAGTCATGATTTCGCGCGCTTTAAAATGTTCGAGAAAGAATTTTCATTGTTAGTTGACCTTAAGAGAGGAAAGTACGTGACGGAAAGGTCAAAGGTTGCTACTTGTCTTTCAATGTAAGTCATTCAGGTTTTTGGCGATTGAGGGTCCGGTTGTTGGCTAAGTGAAGAAGGGCGCGCATGCGCGATCACCCTTATTTCCGCATTCTGGAGTTGAAAACGAAGACTTTGCCATAATTAAGGGGGCGATAAGTGAAGCCATAGTGGGAGCCCAGGTTGTAAAGGAGACGAAGGAAAATTCGAGTTGGACTTACTTTTTGGCTGACTCTCTGACTGACTCGCTGATTTTCGGGCTTGCTGGACTTACGGGCTTGCTGGACTAAATGTAATTGACTACGAGAGATGTTTTCCGCCGGGGAGCGGCAAAAATGCTCCCCGGCCGCGTTTTGGGTTAAGAGGCGACTCTCTTACACACTTACTCTGGACTCACTCACTCTTGGACTCGCTGATTTTCGGGCCGGCTGGACTAGTGGACGTTGCTCTTGAAAACTGGCTTGAAGGAAATTCGAGTTGGATTCTCTCTCTTACTGACTGGCGGGTGGAACTTACTTGGGACGTTACTCGTGAAGCTTGCTCTTGGGATGAGTAAGAACAGGCGAGCCGTAATTGCCTAGAAAAAACGTTTCTGGCCTGAAGCTGAAAACACTCTTCCGTGCGGCGTGCTGGTAAAGAGGCGAAATTTGAACGAGTTACCTGCGGGTTGACTTAGGACTTTCAGGACCAAGCGGATAGCCGTCCTGGGCAGCAGTGCTCCTGTTTCTGTTCTACAGTGGAAAAATAACATACCAGTGTAACGATGAGCCCGGTCGACCTTCAAGATGTCCACTCAAGATAAGTTTTATTTTTTTTGGTGTGTTTGAACTTTAGGCAAGTGTTTCAAAAACGTCCTTAGCAGTAAAAACAACGTGGAATCTAAAATTTAACTCTCAGGCCATAAATTGTTTCCCTTTCCTTTCTTTTAAATTACCAGACAAACCTTAAGTTTTTTTATGAATTTAAATGAAAAGACTCTCAGATGAGGTTAAGATTTTTCTTATTGTCATGTAATTGAATAAACTGATATTTAATCTGGAACCTCTTACAGTATGTTTTCTTTATATATTTAATATGAACTTTTCCTTTATATCTTGTATATGTTTTATGTTTTCGATCCTCTCACGGCGCGGTCCCGGGATGCATTTTTTTTTTCACAACGCAAAAATGCTTTTCCCTTTCACTATACGATCACTAAAATTTTGTTAGTTGGAAAATTCTTAAGAGTTTAGTTTTCCTCCCTAAGAGGAAGTAGAAACCTTTTCACGGCAAGTAGTTTCATATTTAACATTTAACATATAGGAATTTCAGATATAACATGGTACCTTGAAGTAAAGCTATTTAACCTTGGTGTCGAAAATTCTTCTATATAACAAAATTCATATTAAACCCCTTCTGTGCATGCAAAGAAAATAATTCCTGTTTTATTGATATTGAAAGAAAACTGCCGATTTATCGTACACCGCTGTCAATTTCGTTTTGTGAATATTTACATTATTTCGTAACGCACTTAAATCTGAATTGATCGAACGCCATTTATTCGCGCCAAGGAAGCTACAGAAGACAAGTACTAATTTTATTTACTTATCGATATCTTTTTATGTAAAAACTTGTAACACAAACTATTAGCGATATTTAAATAATCACAGTTATTTAAGATAACGTGCTTGTATTTTATTTATTTACACAACTACCCGTTAGGGACCTAAATGTTATAAATTCGAGTGTATACGTCATCGCCAATATTTTCTGTCCTTTTTTTATCTGCCCGAAGCTTAAAAGCGCTAAAACTGTTCATCGCGAATGAATAAAAAAATATTTTGACGCTCCCAATTTAGGTTTCACATATTGGTGAATTAGGTACTTTTTTCTGAAACATGATACAGAAAATTAAATTGCTCTGGAGAATAAATTCAAAGTACTTGCTGTGAGCCATTCAAGCATGTTGTTAATGTTTGCTTTTCATTATTATTGTAAACGCTATTTAATTTTCGTCTTTTATACTCTAGGGAGATGAGATTTCAAAAGTAACTGTGAAGAGGGAAAAATACCTCGGCAAAGGATTTGTAAGAGACTGTGTATTCAAATATATAGTGTAGAAATAGGTAGCATACTGGGCAAAATTTTGTGACATGTATGTAAACATTTGATAGTTAAAAATATTTTTACTGTTGCCAAGTGAACAAAACATTTTAGATTTTACCTGTACTTTGATTGATCCCATGATGTCTCAATTCAGTTTGGGATTTCCCAATTCAGCCTTTCTGGAAGGGATTATGAAATCGTACCATTTCAGGCGTTTACAGGTTTTCTGACTGACAACATAAAACATATTACTATTTCAGCCTTTCCATTCTTAATTGCTCATTATTGTTCATGGAAAGAGATTGGACGGGAAGAGCAGGTGATCGGAGAAAGAAGCTGGACTAATTCAAGCATGTATTAAGAACTATGCCCAATTTTAAGTATGCATGTTCAAGGAAAAAAGCTCTTTTTTCATGCAAATAATTAAAATCGAATTTTTGGAAAATGCAAGAGGTTAAAATGCGAACTATCGGTTTCAACAAACCTATATGTCTTGGACCTCGAAATGGATATGCCGAAAACCAGACTGTTCCGCATGTTTGCCATTAAAGCGTTATCACATTAAAGGAGAGTGTGCCCTGCATATTACTAAAATGGAAGTTCTAAAATTCATTGCTTAATACATGAAACCCTGAATGGTAAGGCTGAAATCAGAATCGTTCTTACCCACCCCATCAACAGAGGCGGAAATAACCTGATATTTTAAAAAGCTTGAAATGGGAAAGCCTTAAACGGGATGGTCCACTGATTCACGACAGAACTTGAGATTGCTTTGCTCCGTGACGTTCCATTTCAGGCTTTCATTTCGGGTGAGGTACATAAAAGTTTGAAATGACTTTTTCTTCCCATTTGCAGGAGTTCTGGTTGTAGAAATCAAAAACTGTACTATTTCACTCTTGCTGTTTTTATCCTTTTTTTATAGTTACTATGAAAACATTAGAAAAGGTACACAAAGGTTAAAATGCGGGTATTTTAAGTTACTCCAGAATGAACTGAGAGCCAAACAAGGAATTAAGGTGCATAAAAATCAGTTATTTCAGTCTAGAAAGAAACATAGCCTTTGTTTTATTATCAGATTGTAAAATCATTCGACAGAAGATTGTAAAAACCTTCTTTCCTATATTGAAATTATCCTCCACAATGAAAGACACATTTTTAAAAATTTATAGAATAATGAATCTATTTTATTAAAAACTTTCTAGCAGTATTACTGACGATTTTTCACAATTGTACGCTGGTCATCAAAATTTTAAAATAATTAAAAAAATATGCTAAGTTAATGTTAAAATAGTTCCTCAATGCTCTAATTATTTATGTTAATTAACTACAGTTGAACACAAAATTGCACTTTGCCGCATGCGTTAGGCCCAGAAATATGAAAATTCGAAGGTCAAAAGTGGCTAGAATTGATAGAATTGAGGGAGGTCAAGCGCAAATGAAGGTCCTCCAAGATTTGAAAATCCCTCAAAGTGCCAAGAGTTTGGAACCACTTTTTAAGCACTGAATCAGCTGATAGACAGCCTAGTCAAGGGCGACCAAGAACAACAGCTGCATCAGAAGACACTTTCACTGTCAGACAGTTTCCAAAGGTGCCCGTTTAAACTGGCTTCGTCGTCATGTTCAATGGAACCAAGACGACTGGGCCCGAGTATTGTTTACGACGAGTTTAGATATAGTCTGAACAGGCGTTCTAGGTTAGCTTTGATTTGGAGAGAGGAAGGAACGCGCAACTTGCCTTCACTTATCAGTGAAATATTCTGCGTTCGCAATCGATATTTAATCGTTTGGGTAGGAATCATGACAAACGGCCCCACCGAGCTGTATATCTTTCAAGGTGGTTCTGTAACCCTTCGGAGATATGTGGACAAGTTATTGGAACGCCAATTTAGATTGTTTTGGGGTGCTGTAGGGCCAGATGATTTGGTAATGGATGACAATGCTTGGCCCCATCGAGCGTATATAGTGTCAGAATACTTGCAAACAGAAGCTATCACTCAAAGGGATTGGCCACCTTACTCATCCGACTTGAAACCGATTGAGAATGTTTGGGATGCATTAGGGTGTCGAATTTCAGCACGCCAAATTGTTTTCCGGACCATCCAATAGCTAAAAAGTGCACTTTTAGAAGAGTGGCGGGCAATTCCACAAGACGTGATCAACTTAAGTCTATGAAATAAAGATGTGAGGTATGCGTATCTGCCCGAGTTAAACATACAGCATATTAAAGAAAATTTTTTCCACAAGAGGTGATTTAATTTTTCCATCATTTTCTAATTTCCATAAATTTGGTTTAAATTTCAATATTTTGCGAATAATCAACTGCCAACCATTAAAATTTAACTAATGCTTTTGTTAGAATTTCTATTAATAATTTTTCATTAAATATCAGGTACGTTTTATTTCTGTCATTATACTTTAATATTGATGACCAGTGTAGTTTTAATATATATTTAATGCTAGCCTAAAATGTTTATATTTTTTGCTTTAAATGTTTCAGTTTTCAAGATATAGAATTCTCAAAATAGTTCAGATACATTTACGCTTTTGAAATTCACATGATCCTGTTTCAAGATTATAATACTGAATTGCAATCAAATTTTAAATACATCTTGTTTTTGTTTTACATTAGGTTTAATTACGAGTGTCATTAAGGGCTTATCAAAACAGTTGCTAAACTAAGGGCTTATACGTCATGGTGACATCACTTTGTATAAAAAGTGACCTTCTACCGATCTTTCAGATTTTACGATGACCCTGAAGGAAAAGGCTGAAATAGCACGATTTTTAAAAAACCTTCAACCGAGGAAACCTGAAATGAGATAACCATTCTGCTCAGTCTCTTTGAAGCAACGTCAAGGACAAAGGGAAACAAACATTCTGAGTTAACGCTCCTTTTCTCAAAGTAATATGCAGAAAGTCATAGGACGGTCTTACAAACAGAAACATATATTAGTGTTATTCAGCAGAAATTTTTGTACGTAATTCACTTTGGCACTTAATTTAATATTTAAATAATACTGGTATATTTGAACTTTTTCTATTGTTTTAGACAAGCATACTATTACTTTTATTTACCGATTATTATAGACAAATCATTACATGAAATATTGCAGAATAATGAGTTATATTAAAATATAGCCACACAAATCATATTTAAATAAGAAGGGAGGACACACGATCATATTTATGCCAAAAACAAAGGCTGGAGAAAAGCGAAATCGAGCTTAGAGCCATATATCGAAGGAAACAGTAAAGAAACATGAATATTTAAAATATTTGAATTTTCAAAGCGCTAGGAAGGAGTGGATTGGATTACATTAGCTAACCAAAATACATTTTTGTGAATATGAAACGCTTCAAGAAACCAACTCCTGTTCACCAACTGGAAAAGCTTTAAGGATAATTTTTGCAGAAGTTTTTTTTTCCTTTTGACGAAGCAAAAAGGTCTTTTACCTTTTCATTTAAAATCTACGCCAATCACAAGGTTGTTGTTTTTGTCTAATTTTACGTTTTGTTTTGGCGGGTTTCTCTTTTCTCATGATGATCGTAAACTGTTTTAAAATGTTATCAGTTAGATGTAATGCTATTGTAAAGCACGTTTTTTCTTACAAAAGCCCGGGAAGTACACTGTACATGACATGACATTTTACTACCTATCTGAGATGCAGATGCAGAAACTGAGCTTAAAGTGCAGCGAAAGTTTTTTTAAGAATGGAAGTGTATCAATCAGCAAATAACGGGCTTTAGTTATGTAACTCATTTGCCGCTATCGCCATTTAGAATTCTATAGACAAATTTTAGACAGGTTTAGATATAAAGGATTTATTATTCACAATTCATTCATTTATCTATGAAAGGTGTTTTAATTTGAAAATAAAAAAAATAAATAAATATGGCAGGTAGCTAAATTTGTTGCAAAAATGTGCATATCGTACATTATTAGAATTATAAAGCTGATACAGCTGAGGTTCGATGGGATATTACTGCAAAAAATTTTTATAAAGCCAAAATTTGAGATTTCATACCCCGCTCTAGCCACTTCATTAGTTTTAGATCAATTCCATCATGTAACAGACTGTGAACGGTATTTAGTAGATTAGATATACAGCAAAATCCCTCGTAACCGGCACAGAATCAAATGGCAATATAAAATAACGCCCTTTTGTTCTAGATTTAAATATGGAATTTAGGTTTATGACATTAAGAATTATATAATAGGCAGTTATCTGAAGACTTAAATGTTGAAAACATTTGTGTTAGGGTTTTGCCACAGAATGTATCAAGCCTTCCTGAAAAGATATAAAGAATAAAACTCTACGTTGCTTATTGGAGTAAACAAATATTAATTTTTATCTGTAGGTTTTGTTATGAAGCTTCATTTTACACACAGCGAATATTCAAAACCTTGGCGAGAATCTTATTCGCAAGCAAACATTCGAAGTTATACGCCATTGCACAAAGAAACTCCTAACTTTCATACGATAATGAAATTCGTAACTTTAAAATGTTGTTAAATTTAGTTTTTATGAAATATACTATGTTATGCGCTTCAATTTTAAATAATCAGTACAGTATTAAGGATTCTATAATTTTGGACGATAGATCAGAAACACTACGGACGGACATCGTATGTTGTGATTTCTACAAATGGCACCATAAAACATGAGCAAGTTAGTTCTAGAAATACTTAAATGCTAAATTATCCGGAAAACTCTATTACCCAGAATCGGCGTGGTCCCGTCGCTGCCGGTTAAAAGAGAGTTTACGGTAATAAACTTTGGAAATCCATTTCCTCTCAAAAAAACGTATAGATGAAATAGGATTGCGTTTACGATCATTTCCTTGCAGTACGGCAAATAAAATTCGCAGAATGGTCTCAAACATTTGGTATTGTCAGAAGTAACTCATTAACAAAGTCACGGCTATTGCGCTGAGGAATATTGGTGCAGAGTTCAATAAAGAGAAGAAAAATTAAAATGGTACGAAAGGAAATATATCTATGCCACATTTAGCGCATGCTTTTGTAACTTTCCCCGCTTAAGAGCTCATTCTTTGTTATATACAATTTCTTAGTAAACTACGTGTTTGCTTAGAGAATCCCTCATTTTAAAAATTTTAGATTTATTTTCAATTTCAACAATTTCAAAAATATTCTATTTATTATAAATGAATATTTCACAAAATATTATAGATATTATACACTCTTCTTAATACTTAAAAGTAAATTTATTTTTCTTATGCGTAAAACTTTCAGTTTTATTTTTGACATATAACGATCTAAATTTGGCCAATTCTGTCTTACCCCTTTTTTCCAGTCATTCTTTAAATGGGGAGAGGATAAGGAATAACTGGAACTGCTCTTGTGGTGTAAGTGATAACCATGCTCATCTAGTATAGAAAGATCCACGGTACGAATCCTGGAGACAAAGCAGTGGAATTTTCTCATTTGCTGCGCCTAATAGCCTAAAATCTTTGCAGCAGTAAAATGAGATTTGATGTCGACAATAATTCTTTCCCATTTATGCAGATGTGGCTGTCGAAAGTATTTTAAGTGCGAATGGTACACTAAGGTCTGCAAATCTGCTATTAAATTATTTACATCGAAACAACAAAAACCGATTCGTTCATTTCCTACACTCAAAATTATGAATATGTTGTCACCTATTCACAATTAGTTATTTTATTTATACCTATAATAATCGGATTTGATTGAAAAGAAAAGAGAGTAAACAATATAAGAAAAGGGAATAAAGTTCATACGAATCTGAAGAAAAGTGATATATATTTTTTCAAGAAAATATTTATGTGAAGCAAGTAAATATTTTGAAAGTTAGTTGAAAAAAATGAAAATATACTTGCCGAGATATATTGCTATCTTTGAAATCTCGTATCACTGTATGCTAATGAAAGCAAAAGCATATGGGAACACTGCAATTGTACCTTCAACTTGAATGTTTTTCACATAAACTCTATAAGGAATTCAAAGTGAAAATAAAGTTACAAGGACTCTTTCTTTAAGAGAGTAATGATTTTTTATATAAAGAACTAAAACTTCTCAACAAGAAATAAAGTAAAAGGCTATACTGAAACCGCTTCTCAATCTGCAATTGTGAAGCTATTACTTTCTGTGTCTCTTGTGAACGCATATCGATTGCTGTGTTAAAATTTACGATCTTCTTTTTAATCCCCTTGAAATTTACACCATTTGTAACGTGTGTTTATCCCGCTCAAATAAAAATTTAGTTTCTAAATCATTCTTCTTGCTCGAAGGCTATTGTAGTTAATCTTTTAAATGAGCATATAAAGGATATTCGCATAAGAATGATATTATTTTGAAACTAAGTAAACTACGTTTAAAATGCTCCACTGTCACCAATTTTTATTAGCGTTAAGTATGTACTAACGACTCATCATGGCTAAAGATACGCTTCAATAAAATTTAATTATTATCTAAAAATATTATAAAAATAAACGTTCTTTTGTGAATAATACTGATATAAGAATACTTTGCTGTGTACCTGTATAAGATTGTGTTAAGAATTGAAGCCACTGGACCATTATAAGCGCCATGATTTGCTGCTTGGACTTCAGAGCAACTGCAAACGCGTAATAATTAATACTCGGAGAACAGCTTTTGCTGAAAGACGGCATGCCAATGTAAAATTAAAAAGTAGACATAAAAGTAACCTTAGTAGGCGTTTTGATAACCTTTCTTTTTTTTTTTTTTTTTTTTTGAAAAGCAAGGAAGAGGGGATGAAAATTCTGCAGATTTTTTTTGGGGGGGGGCTTCTGAAGAAGAAGCGCATTTGTCTGATCACACTCAAAATCGATAGAGTTATTTATCTACGTAAAACTGAATTTTTTTCCGCTTAATTTTAAATGGTTGATTAATATTAGAAACAAGCTGCTTTTGTGACTTAATCCCTTACTTGGCGACAATTTCTTGTCACTTAAAAATTTTTATAATCTATTTAAACCTTATATGGCGACTTTACTTCAATTAAAAATATTCTGTAATATTTTGATCATATTAAGCGAACTGTTGATCACAATAAGCGAAGTAGTCTCTATGTTTCCGTATACAAAGGCGTGAGAATTCGGCAATTTGATAACAATATCCGAATGACAGCATTCACCGGAATTACCATTTTACCAATTTTTATAATTACCAGTTTTTATAATCTATTTTGATCTTATTTGGCGACTTTCCCACAGTTTAAAAAATGTATTCTATATTTTGAACGAATTGTTACATAATATTTTAATCGACTATATTAACCGCATTGCTGATTACAATTAGGAAAGTATTTTCCATATTTTCGTATACAAACAGGCGGATTTCGACTATATGCGACAACAGCGATTACCAATCGTTATATCTACCAATTTTTATGATTATAAATTTTTTTGCCTTAATCGGCAACTTTACTTCAGTTTAAAAAATTATTTCATAATAGTCTGTTCATAGGAATCGAATTATTGATCACAATAAGAGGAGTATTTTCCATGTTTTCGTATACAGACGGGAGGGTCTTTGTCAATTCGCTAAAATTATCCAAATGGAAACATTAACCGCGATCACATCAAGTGACGACTACTATTTCTCCTTTCGTTCGTGTCTTCTGTAAGTTTTATAACCAGTTTAAGCAATTCGCTATCTTTTTGCAAGCTTTAGATTAGCCAAAAGTCTGGAATAGATGAAAGATGAATCCACTTTTATAATATACTTAAAAAAATACGTCAATGAAGAAGGTGGAATTTTATTTGTTTCTCATCTTACGCTACCTGTAGATGAATGCTACAGATGAATCACTTTTCATTTGTGGAGGATAAAGGAATCCTAGAAAAGAATAAGCATTTGAATCGCTTCCCTCAGTCGTAATCATTTTTTGGAAACTGAAAACCAATCTCCCCCCTTTTTTTATTTTGTTTTCACTGGGAAAAATTGGATTTTTCACGCTTTACGAGAGATGAAATTGGTTTTTGGAAACGTTTTATTCTCTTTACTCAGCATCTTTACCCTCTTCCGCATAATTTAAACTTTCTGTGAAAATGGTTCCAGTAGAAAATATTATTTGAAGTTATGAAAATGAAAATTTCGAAAACGCACTCCTGGTTGCGAGAATATTTAGTTTTCGCATTTCTTCAAATATTATGTTCGAGATGACATTCGGAAAAATACAGCTGAATGTGAAATGAAAAAGTCCTACCTTTCCCTCTTGTTCTCCCCAAGCTCAGGAAGGGATTTTTATACCTTTCTGAATAAAAACTAAATCTGTTTCATGAAAATTTAATTTTGAAAAATATGAAATGCTTTTGTAAACGCAAGCGTGTGGTTGTTGTGAATGCAGTACTGAGGTATGCTGTCCTTGATGACTATGAAAATCTGGTTGCAACTAATATAAATCTGAAATTTCAGTTGAAAATAAAAATCTTACGCTGCTTTTAGGAGGAAATTTTCAATGATCTGCGGAAGTTTACTACAATTTTTATCGAGGGAATTTTCTAATTTTCATTACATCTAATTTCACTTGAAATTAAGCTTAATAATTTAAACATAATAAAGTGTTACTTAAAATTCTATGGAAATTTAACTACAGTTGTACTTTGAAATACGTCCAACTTGGTATACGTCTTGTATTGAACGGGAAAAAATTTTTTTGGAATGTAACTCGAGCTCGATGTGTCACGACAGCGTGCAGACAGAGAGACAAAGTAGACAAGATGTCTTGTTTTGCAGCCGCTAAGTCTTTCAGCATCGATGGGCGAAAAATGAAGTTTAGATGCGAAGGAAAGGTACATAGTCGTAATACTTCTTTCAACCACTCAGTTTACAGTTCTGAGTGTTACGACCGTTGAGCATCAGTACATCTGTAATACTATTCGTTAAACAGCTCGAGCTATAATTCTGAGTTTTCAAGTAATTATGCGCGTTTTCGTGAGTGTTTACAAATTCATTAATAAAAATTTTATGAAATTGAATCAGAATAGTCACGCAAAAAGGAAACTGTTAGGATCACCATGAGGTTAAAAATTATTGTTTAAAAGTAAGAAGATGGCTTGCGTAGCCGAAATTTGGCTATTGTTTACCTTATGTCGAATATGATGTCTACCACTGTAAAAAACAAAGGCTTTATTAAATCGTCAGCGTTGCTAAGGGGTCGAAAGTGATTATCAAGCAAAGACCAGAGACGTTAGAGAACGTTGAAAAGTTAATTTTGATCTGGATAGCAGAAAAACATTTAGGTGAAGTATCATTTGCAGTACCATATATGTACAGAGTATATTTCACCCTCCGAATTCATATTTTAATATTCAACTGTGCTATGATAAAAAAATGCAGTTTTATTTGTAAAAGTAGATTAATTATTTTCCCATTAGCGAAAAAGTAGATTTGGTTGTATGTTCAGTTTTGTATACATCAAAAAATCTGAAAAGGCTTGTGCTTTACATAAATTTCTTCGACGAGACTTTACTTATCTTGCAACATTCATTAATAGTTACATTCAATGATAGTTATATCTAATATTTTGAGAGAAATATATATTATATTTATTTGCACTTGGGATGCTGACTGTTTCAGTGAAAAAGGTATACATTCAAGCGATGAAGAACAACTCTATTAACATGACATCATGTAGTACAAACAGTTATATGAAAGTTACTTTTTGTTTAACATAATAGCTATATCTGAGCCGTTTGGTTTAGGTTCCTGAATGAATCAGCAGACGGTTTTCAAAACGTAATCTTAACCACTTAGCAATTTTGCCAGTAGTTCATAAGGGTAAAGTCTTTTGTATGCAGCACGATTTCCCCGTATGTGGTGCGGGCAAGAAGCTTTCAGTGCTGACGTTTCTGATTATTACGTATACTGTATTCCAGTTTATGTTTAGATTCATAAATGACACTATAGGATCAATGATCCGTAGAAACCTTCTTTTTTAAAAAACAAAAAGTCTCAAAGGGGCTAAGAGTCTCGAAATGGGATGTTGCGTTGATTCGGCGAAAGAAGTTAGAATAAATGGAGTAAGCGTACGTCCTGTGCAATGAAAGTGAAGCCATCAAACATCACGGTATGACGTCACGACTTATCATGGCGCCTGCTATAAATGGACATCTGGTTTATTTATTTATTTTTTTTTTGTTACATTCTAATCGGCGTTGTATACATGATAACTATTCATCATTGAACATTTATGTCTTCCGTTTAATTTTAATACTTAAAAGATTTTCTACTTAGAAAAATCAGCATTGGCAAATAACGCTTGCAAATTTAATAAAATCTAGGCACGTGGAAAATATGTAAATGGTAAGTACAGCACAAATATACAGAGTAAAAAAAATCTGAAAGATCAGTGGAAGTTTCATTGCTATTTTATCAAATTATGCCTAAAGACATAATTAACATGTAATCAAATCATCTGAGCCTGCGGACGTTAGAGCTTTCAAATTCAGTGTAATTTATCCGACGCTGGGTTTCGCAGTTTATCCGTACTCTGTTTGGAGGCCATGATAAATCTTGACGTCACGTTGCTCACATTTCCTTAACTTCAGTTTTGTGACGTCAGGCTTACTCAATCTATTCTAACCTCCTTGAAACGGCATAAAAGTTTTCAAATTGTTGCTACCATATATTATAGCCCTGTATTATTTAAAAAATTGAATAAAGAAGAATCTCCATGTATGTACGAGTAGTATGTATATTCGTAGCATTGTGAAAACGACGTTACCTAGAGCCATCAGATTTTGAACAACTTAGTCCTTCGCTCAAACATGCGCATCTGGAAGCACGAAAGTTGAATTTCGAATTTGCTTTATTAACTTTTATTTCATATTTTGTAGATATTTATTGAATTTTTGATCAACAAACTCACCGATTAGAAAGTGAGCATTTGGAAAAATGTAAGATATTTATTTATCTTTTAATTTTAATTACCGAACTCGGCTGTATAAAAGCAATACGTTGCCGCGGCCGAAAATAAAATATTTTTATCTCCCATGCACCAATGCATTGCCGTTCAGTAAAGCTAAAAATACTTTGAAATTTAATCTGGAAGGTTACTGAATAATAAATTAAGCGACTGAAAACAATAAACACACTTCTTAATATTTTTCTGCTTTTTAATTTGATTGATGTAAATAAACATGTAATTAAATCGTGAAATGTCTAATTAGAAAGATTGACTATTTTTATTAAATGACACTAGCTGGAGGTTTTAAAACCTTATATATCTTCTCTTTTTCTATGATACCTATTTTAAGCGCCTCGCCCAGAAAGCGAAATAATATAGCGAATATAAAAATTTGTATGGCAACCTCTAACACTCATTCGAGAGTAATGCTGTTTCAAGAAATGCTGTTTTTAAATATTTTGTGAATTTGCAGTTGAATTGAATTTTAAGTGGGAATAAAGTGATATTTAAAACATAAAGTTTACATGTAACAAGTTAACAATAAAAAGACAAAAAAGTATTTTGTTAACCATCTTACCCCCCCCCCCCGAAAAAAGAGAACTAAATATATATATAGGATGAACTGAGAAAAGACTGCAAGAAATATAAAATCTGTACTAACATTAAACACTACATCGGAATATATATATATACGGTCGTCCGTATATATATATATATATATACTATATATATAATGTTGTATGATCTTAAATTCATTTAGTGTGAAAACAAGTTACCACTACTTGCGCAATTGCTGCAAAGTAGGTTAAAAATAATTTATTTCCTAAACAATATTGATTAATTGATTATATTATCACTTAAGTTTAATTAAAGAAGAATTATTTTAAAAGAGTGAATCCATACTAGTAAGTTATATTTTGAAAAACGGGAGTTGGTTTGCTCCTTGAAAAGTCAACTAATTTCCGATCAATAACAATGATTACATGCTTTTAATTTAATTTTTCCTTTTACAATTGAAATTTTGTTCTTCATGATTTAATTCCAGTCGCCGTTAAAACATTATTTACATTTTACTTTCAATTTACTTCAAAACATCTTTCAAAATATAACTTACTAGTATGGATTCACTCTTTTAAATTAATTCTACTTTAATTAAACTTAGGAGATAATATAATCAATTACTCAATATTAATTAGAAAATAAATTATTACTATTATATATATATAATAGGAAGAAAAATTGTAGAGAGCTCGCTAAAAAGTTACCAGGAGCTATGGCTCCAAGAAATAGTTCAACGCAGTATTTTTTAAAATAATGACATTGAAGGGTGAACAATTAGCCTACACGCGAAATAAAATGCGATGCCTTTGCATAGTTTGTTTTTTTTTTCTTTAATTATATATATATATATATATATATATGTAATGATTTCAAATGCGTAGATGAAAGTAGTGGACCTCCCAACAGCTTACGATACTGCGTAGATGACCGAGAAGACCGTAGTGGCTTGAAGTTGGCAGAGTCGAAAGCATGATGACGTAATTTAGCACAACATATCTTGAAAAGTCACAATCTTTATTTTTTCCATGCATATCAAATAATCCTTTTTCAGAGAAGATACTTCTTAATAATATTTGAATAGAATAACTCCCAATTTGAAGTACGACGTCATCTTAAGCAAGTAAGCGGCAGCAGCATGGATTAAGGGCGTCTTACCAGCAGTAGAGCCAACGCAAAAAAAAGGGGAAGGTTATAGTATTTTCATAGCAAGAAGGCTGAAGTTTCAGTTCACAGTTTTGGTTTAGAATTAATTTGATTGGACGAGAGGCATCTGCATTAAAACGTTACATAAGATAGAAAAGTCTGGAACCTGTGAGAAGAGATGAATTTAGGAGCAGATTACCAAATTTAGAATGTTAATTTTGAGGTCGTCAATTATTTTTTTTGAAACAGCTATCATATTTTGTTATATCTTACATATCCCCCTTCAAAAGAAAAGTTGGGTGAGTAGGGTGGAAGAACAAGCATTAGAGCAGCAAAATGTGAAAGATATAATTTTGAAAATACAAAACAAAAAATTATTGTCATAAAATTTTGACCGATATTTTGAATCAATTTTGACATTTCACTGAATGTCATTAAATTTTGAATTCAATAATAATTTTAGACACTGTACAATTTTAAAACAAATGCACATTTTATTGTTCTGAGATAAGAATGTCCAATGAAATTTTACATAATCAAAACTTTTACATAATCATTGTAATTAATTATGTAAAATTAAGAATTAATTAATTATTATTAATTAATTTTACATAATTAATTTTATAATTTATCAGTATGAAAATTAATATCATAAATATTTATAAGTAACGAATTTTAAGCTATTTAAATTACTCATAGGGAAGGATATTAAGATAAGTTTTTATGTTTTTTGAAATTTTGTTGAGAATTTTGAATACTAATTTTATAATTATTCTAAAAATGAAGTAGGTGTAAAAAATAAATGAAATTATTAAAGATATGTAATATGAAATTATGGTAAATGCATGTTAAATTTATGGATGATTGTATGTTAAGTATAGTATGATGAGGGTGTACTGGTTCCTACAACAGAGGCCTGTAATTACCTCTGTACAGTTGTTCCTTTTACCCTCTTCATGCAAGATAATGTTGGAGGCTCTCATTTTATGAATGCATGTAAATTTTTTATATTATTATTATTATTACACTTTTTTATTATTGAATGTATTAATGCAGTTCTCAAAGGCCAGTTACCTTAATGCAAGGAACGGAGGCCTTTTCAAGTAACTGTCTAGGCATCCTGGGCCACCAGTGCAGAGAACACACTGGTTAGCTCAAGAGGACAGTCCTATTGATGGATATGTTTGTTTAGAAGTATTGCGAGGCTTCCAGTTTGGTAAAATCAGGAATTGTAAATGAAAGATGATAACTGTGAAACCATAAATTCTGAAAATCTTAATCCTGTTATTTATAATGTTAAATTATTATTTATCAGTATGGAAATAAGTATCATAAATATTTATGTGCATTACATTTAATTATAAGAAATGATTATGTAAAAGTTTTTGTGATATTCTGTAATAACAAGAACCTTCCCTGATGAATTATGATTATGCGAACTCTCAAACAAAAGGACTTTTGGACTGAAATGTTGAAAAATTCAATAGGACTCTAAAAATTAAGAATCTATTTTTAAAAAAAATTGATATTTATAAATAATACTTTACAGGATCAAAATTTTATTATTTATTTATATTTTTTTTAATTTGCTTGTGCTTTAACTCTTTTTCTTTAAAAAGGCTTCTCTGTCGCTACGCCTTTTTCTTTTTGAAGGGGGGAATATGTAAGATAAAAATATATGAATCAGAATTATAATATAACTATAAACATTAATTCTTCCTCTCTATTCTAAAATCGTAATAACTTCTCTGCATTGCGTCATTTCTAGATCATTCTATGACCCGCGCAACTTCGATGACGTAATAATTAAGAACTGAAACTGTCGTTGTAAACCAAAACTTTTCTCTTCGCGTGCTTCCATCTTTCATAACGACACACTTCAGCTTTAGCTCTGTGCTGTGCTAAGATGTAATTTCGCTGGCTTGCTTTCTATCTCAACAATATCAAAAATGTAAATCTTCTGTGGAAAGGCACGACTAGAGTGCCAAGTGATTGTGGCCACAAATATCAATTGGAAATAAAAATGGAATTAAAACTGCTTCGACTGCCAAGTTCTTTAGATATTACCAAGTTAGCATTATTACATACTACGCAATCAAAATTCTTCTTCAATATGGATCTAAGCACGCATCTACAGTATTCCGTCTTTTCCTTTGCTTTCATTATGACAATTATAAGTAATATGAAATTATGGTAAATGCATGTTAAAATTTATGGGTTATTGTGTGCTAAGTATAGTATGATGAGGGTATACTGGTTCCTTCAACAGAGTCCTGTAATTACCTCTGTACAGTTGTTTCCTTCACCCTCTTCAAGTAAGATAATGTTGGAGGCTCTCATTTTATGAGTGTGTGTAATTTTTTTTCTATTATTATTATTATTATTATATTTTTTTATTATGGAATGTATGAATGCAGTTCTCAAAGGCCAGTTACCTTAATGCAAGGAACGGACGTCTTTTCAAGTAACTGTCTAGGCACCCTGGGCCACCAGTGCAGAGAACACACTGGTTAGCTCAAGAGGACAGCCCTATTGATGGATATGTTCGTTTAGAAGTATTGCGAGGCTTCCAGTTTGGTAAAATCAGGAATTGTAAATGAAAGATGATAACGGTGAAAACCATAATTTCTGAAACTGTTACTCCTATTAAAATATAATTTTTCAATATGGATATTAGTATCATATATATTTATGTGCATTACATTTAGTTATAAGTAATGATTATGTAAAAATTTTTGTGATATTTTGTAATAACAAGAACCTTCCCTTGAAGAATTATGATTATGTGAATTCTCAAACAAAAAGACTTTTGGACTAAAATGCTGAAAAAGTCAATAGGACTCTAAAAATTAAAAATTTATTTAAAAAAAATTGATATTTATAAATTATACTTTTATAGAATCAAAATTTTATGGTTTATGTTTTTCTTTTTTAGTTGCTAGTACTTTAACTCTTTCTCTTTAAAAAGGCTTCTCTGTCGCTACGCCTTTTTCTTTTTGAAGGGGGGAATATGTAAGATAAAAATATATGAATCAGAAATTATAATATAACTATAAACATTAATTCTTCCTCTCTATTCTAAAATCGTAATAACTGATCTGCATTGCGTCATTCAAATTAATCATGCGATCTTACGTAACCGTTAATACCAGATGCCTTCTCGCCTTCGTCCTGCTAACGCTTCCGCTATGCTCCTCTTTCTTTGTTAGAACGTTATGACGTAATCATTGGGAACTGAAACTGTCCTTGTAAACCAAAACTTTTCTCTTCGCGTGCCTCCATCTTGCATAACGATGCACATCAGCTTTTGCTCGCTACTGTGCTAAGATGTGATTTCGCTGGCTTGCTTTCTGTCTCAAAAATGTAAATCTTCTATGGAAAGGCACGACTAAAGTGCCAAGTGATTGTGGCCAAAAATATCAGCTGGAAATAAAAATGGAATTAAAACTGTCTCGACTGCCAAGTACTTTAAATAATACGCAATCAAAATTCTTCTTCAATATGGATCTAAGCACGCATCTACAGTGTTCCGTCATTTCCTTTGCTTTTATTATGACATATATATTCTTTAATTATACATATATATATATATATATATATATATATAATTTATTTATTAAAGAAATATTGATTATATTATCTCCTAAGATTAATTTTAGTAGAATTATCTAAAAAGAGTGAATCCATTGTTAGTAAGTTTAATTCCGAAAATTGTTTTAACTTGAATGTAAATTGTTAGAAATGTTTAACGGGGACTTGAATTAAATCATGAATAACAAAATTTCAATTGTAAAAAGAAATGAAATTAAAAGCAAGTAATAGTTGCCATTGTTTGGAAATTAGTTGACTTTTCAAGGGGAACAAACCAACTCCCGTTCAATGAACAATAATTAAGAAATAAACACGAAAGTGTTTCGTCCTTTACTCAAGTAAAAAGGCGATGCCAAACTGGCAATTTAAGTTAGGCCAAATATTTCCGTGAATTGAAGGGAGCAAAAACCAATGCAGAGCACTAAAGAACTTATTCTTATTAAGCATTTTCGCTAATTGAATTTTGAGTGAAAAGCAATTTATGCAGTAAAATTGATAAATTACTTGAGTAATTGTGCCCCACACCCTCATGTTTATGGATTTTAATTCAAAACTACTTGTAAAAAATTAAACATTGGAAATTGGCATTATGAAATAGAACTCAAAGTAATTGAAATAAACATTAGAAAATTAGGAAATATAAGAAAAATAATGCAATCTTTGCAAAAACAAATCAAAAAATAAAAATTGAAATTTAAAATATATATATATAATAAGAAAAGGGAATGTACATGAAGATATAAAAGGCCAGAAAAAGCATTAATTAACTTACGTTCTTTCTAGTGGGAAGTGGGCAAAGCGTTTGCGTCTTACTCAGAAGGGGTGTGTTTCCGAAATTCTTTATCGGCAGCGGTAGCTTTGAATTATTTCAGTCGGCGAAACTTATGTGAAGTAATTTAGGGGAGAGGGAGTGACTAGGAATGCTTGAGGGACGTATGTTGTGGAATTCTTATTTGAGTGAAACCGTCTGTTAAAATGTTTGAATAAAAAAAGGAATTTTTACTGTCAAAGAGCTATTTGACAGACTAAAGATTATGAAATAGGCCCATTTTTTAGTAACAGCGTAGTAACAGCATAAGTCTGAAGACAATTAGCTTTTTACATTATATACAGTTTTGTAATTACACTATGTACAAATCCTTCAACTGATAGTCATCCAACTTATACCGCCTTCTCAGGTTTAGGAATAAATTATCATATCCCTATCAGTTAAATGATTTAGAGTGAGTATTTAACGCCTGCTCTTTTAAGGCAATGGTTAATAAATTGATTAGGTATTAGATTATTTTTGCGAATTTTAATAAGGAGCAAAATTTCGCGTTGTAGGTCTATCGTATCCGTGCAGATATTTTTAATTCGTTGTATTTGATTTATTATTGTACTGTTAATTACTTTTTTGGATATGTTGGTATTCCAACTTATTAATTTTGTTAGTATTGAAACTGAAGTTTCTTGTTTTTTCAAAAAGTAAAATTTTTTTGTAGTTAATGATTTGGAGATCGAGATAGTCTATGCTATTTTGTGAATTATTAGTTTTATTAAGTGTAAGGCAATTTGGATAAATCTCGGAGTATTCAATTTTATTAAAATTATTAATTGTAATAAGATGATCAAGATATCTGTAAGTGTGCTTGTAGTAATTTAATTCTTGTGTTTGTAGATTTTTTGGAAGTTAAATTCTTTGATAAATAAAAAGATATTACAGATCGAGGTACTGAAATTGGACCCCATTGGAAGACCTCTGTCTTGTTTAAAAAAATGATTTTGAAATTTAATGTAATTATGAAAAAGTGTGCATTTTAGTTAGGTTTTCCATTTGTTAAGATTTATAATCGTGAGCATATCAGGGAAGAGTTTAGGCAGATCTAGTAGACTAGTATAAATTTCTTCTAGAGGAAGTGAGGTATAAAAGTTTTCAAAGTCATAGCAGTTAATGTTCTGTATGTTAATTGTTTGAATGACATTAATGATAGGAGTGTTATTATGGATGATCCAGCAATAGTTATGATTAGTGTTACAATCGTTGAAAATAAATTTACAGATTTTTTTAAGTTGAATTGAAAAATAATAGTCTACATTTTTCTTGTAATTATTAGTTCCATTTGCTTAACTGATAGGGATATGATAGTTTGTTCCTAAGCCTGAGAAGGCGGTATAAGTTGGATGACTACGAGATGAAGGATTTTTACATAGTGTAATTACAATGCTGTATATAATGTAAAAAGCTAATTGTCTTCAGACTTATGCTGTTTCTAAAAAAATGGGCCTATTTCATAAGCTTTAGTCTTTCAAATAGCTCTTTTGACAGTAAAAATTCCTTTTTTTCCTTTTCTTAATTTCTTCCTCGTTACGACACGACAATTAGCCAGAAATTAATTAACTTCCGTTCACTAGTATATTAAAAAAATTTAACAGACGTTTCACTCAAATAAGAACTCCACAACATACGTCCCTCAAGCATTCCTAGTCACTCCCTCTCCCCTAAATTACTTCACATAAGTTTCGCCGACTGAAATAATTCAAAGCTACCGCTGCCGATAAAGAATTTCGGAAACACACCCCTTCTGAGTAAGACGCAAACGCTTTGCCCACTTCCCACTAGAAAGAACGTAAGTTAATTAATGCTTTTTCTGGCCTTTTATATCTTCATGTACATTCCCTTTTCTTATTATATATATATATTTTAAATTTAAATTTTTATTTTTTGATTTGTTTTTGCAAAGATTGTATTATATTTCTTATATTTCGTAATTTTCTAATGTTTATTTCAATTACTTTGAGTTCTATTTCATAATGCCAATTTCCAATTTTTTATTTTTTACAAGTAGTTTTGAATTAAAATCCATAAACACGAGGGTGTCGGGGGACAATTACTCAAGTAATTTATCAATTTTACTGCATAAATTGCTTTTCACTCAAAATTCAATTAGCGAAAATGCTTAATAAGAATAAGTTCATTAGTGCTGTGCATTGGTTTTTGCTCCCTTCAATTCACGGAAATATTTGGCCTAACTTAAATTGCCAGTTTGGCATCGCCTTTTTACTTGAGTAAAGGACGAAACACTTTCGTATTTATTTCTTAATTATTGTTCATTGAACGGAAGTTGGTTTGTTCCCCTTGAAAAGTCAACTAATTTCCGATCAATGGCAATGATTACTCGCTTTTAATTTACTTACTTGCTTTTAATTTAATTTTTTTTTACAATTGAAATTTTGTTATTCATGATTTAATTCAAGTCCCCGTTAAACATTTCTAATTTCTAACGATTTACATTCAAGTTACTTTAAAACAATTTTCGGAATTAAACTTACTAAGAATGGTTTCACTCTTTTTAGATAATTCTACTAAAATTAATCTTAGGAGATAATATAATCAATATTTCTTTAGGAAATAAATTATTATTAACTTACTTTTCAGCTATTGCGCAAGTAGTAGAATAACTCGATTTCGCACTAAGTGAATATAAGATCATACAACATTATATATATATATATATATATATATATATATATATATATATATTGCTTTAATTTGTTGTGAAACGCGTGATTTCGTTTAGGTGTTGTATGTTATAATTCATGATAGTTTCGTTTGGGTAAGCTTTAAAGAAAATTATTATATTTAAATTAGCTTATTATGAAAAATTAATAACTGAATTTTTCAATTTTACTTTACATAGTTTACATTCTTAAATTTTTGCACAAACAAGAAGCGGGTGTTTCTGACAATAGCAGCAATGGCTGAGAAAAGAAATAAGGTATTATTGCCAGGACTGTAATGGGACTTTGAATTGTACCCAGTTTTAAAATATATCATACCAAGTTGAAATATTAACTATATGGACATATGTGGAATATTAACAATCTAGACCAGTGTTTCCCAACGTGAGGCCCACGGCCCACAGGTGGGAGGGGAATTCGATTGTTAAGAGGGCTATTCAGAACTCGTCCAGAGTTTAAGGGGACAAGGGACATTCAAATTTCCAAATCTTCTTCAAGAATTTGAAATTTTTCGAAATTTTATTTTGTTTTTATTCCGAAACCAAAGAATAATGTAAGTGATGTATACGTAAAAAAGATGTTTAAATTGCGGTGCATTTTAAATATTTTATTAAGAATTTTCTCTGTAGACATGGACATTTAAATTGCTTAGATATTTCTTACTAAAACCTATCTTTTAAGTTCCTTTCGTGAACATTTCAATTTTTGAATTTTAAAAATTATGTATATGCTGTGGGGACCATAATAATTTTAGAGAGGATTAGGTGGCGCATAGCACAAAAAAGGTTGGAAAACATTCATCTAGACTATCTGGACTATATCTGAACATTTTTATATATGTAATACATACCAAATATCAAGTTACAAAAAATTAGTTTACTTTTCATATCATCCTAAGGTAAAATAAAATCAAACATTAAAAGGATAATAATAATTTATATAATTCTCCTTATAATTATTATATATAATTTATATAATAATAGTAATAATAAATATATTTGTAGTTATCTCTCTCTCTCTATATATATATGTAATTTTGCGGCTAATAAATATTTTTTTACATATATTTTATGCACAAATGCAAATTTTTACCCTTTCAGTAATAAAAAATAAACATTTTGGAGACCGTTTTTTTTTTGTAATTTCTTGAACTGCTAAGAGATTTTGGAGAAATTACAGTAAAATTATGTCTTATTATTCACATATTCCAGAATTATTCCTTCTAGTTTGATAGAAAAAGTTTTAATTAAATCACAAAATATATTTTATATCGAATTGCATATTTTTTAGTAAAAAACTACTCATCGTGGTGATATTATTTAATTTTATTCGAATAGAAGTGATTTATGATATAAAGCAAAAGTTTATTTAGTAGTTTTATACAAATAATTGGCAAAATATGCGGAAAAAGCATGGTATTCTAAGCCATATATGTTTTCGATTGCTTGTGAAATTCATGTATATAGTAGCTGAAGATTCTTTAAGGCTCTACATGATGTAGCGATGCATGCCGTGGCTTATCCACGACGCTTTATAAATTTGGGCATTTAAAAAAATCCACATAAAATCTACAAAATGATGCATCAGAAATACATTTTGCACCTAAAAACTTATTAAAATTTGTAAATTTTTGTCATAAGAATAAAATGTAGCTCAAATTTTCATTGGTAGGTAATGTTCTTAATGTCGCTAGACATAGAATTAAAAAACCATTAGATTTTTACTGCATTTATTTGTTATATTTGAGTTATATTACAATAAATAAAATTTCATTTCCATTTTAAGCTCTCACTTGCACATCAAGTTTTTAAAAGTCTTTTTCGACCTTAAATGTATAGCACCATCTATCAGTAAAAATATGTACAAAGATGAATATCTGCAGTTCCAAAAAAATCCACTGATTTGTTAACTCTTCAGGTAATTGATACTTCAGTTTTGATAATTTTAAACAATTTTTTAAATGAATCCAAATTTATAGGACACTTAACAGTTTCATCATTATCATTTATCTATAAAATTATGTATAAGCTGTATATGCTAAAAAGTAATGCTTACATAATGTTTTTAATAACACATACAAAGACAGACTTAAGCATAAATAAAAGCCAAACTGAAATATGAGATAAAGTGATAATATTGGGAAATGTAGCATGAAGAACATTTGCGAAAAACAGCGATAGGGCAAAGATACATTGCATGCAATTTAATCATCGTAAGAATTATAATAGGAACTCGAAATAAGATTATAGAGAAATGAGAGTCAGGTTGACTTAATTCTACGTTTAGCGAAGAGATGGTAATGAAAGCTTCAGTAATAGCACAGGATTCTGTTTCAACGGTAGAAAATCGCATTATCGCATGAATTAGTTTCCACAACAGAGAAAATTTAGCAAAATGAAGCTGCAATTTTATGCGAGTTACTGTTACTTAAACATGTGCTACTTTGTGATGGTAAACTGCTAAGAGTATGTTATCTGGAGATGACAAAACTTGAAATGAAACAGTTAACTGTCCTGGTCATCTTTATTTGAATTCGAACACTTTCAAAATTTCATTAAATTGGCATTTGATGTGCAGAGAAATGGAATTTTAGCCCCTGCATTGGCTTAAGAATAGCAACTGAGAAAACGAAAATTAATTGAGAACAAACGCACACTGCTGGTTAAACTTATTTCAAATATGCTCATACATATAAAATATATCTTTGTGGCATGTTTAACTACACCACATGCACAATAAATATATTCAAATGTGTAAACAATAAACTTTTTAATGTCGAAGTGAACAGAGAAAAATAGTCGAGGGAATGCAAATATACTTTTAAATGGAAAAATAAATGCACAGGTTACTGTAAATCTATGTTAATCTTAAATATTTGCTTTAGAAATAATTAAATGTCTATTACTATTAGCTAATTTATATAATGTATATAAGAGATTATAAAAATAAATATGAGTAGGGATTATAGCATTAAAATTAAATAACAAGACAGGCTACGCCAGTTTCATTAGCGATAAGAAAATTAAAAATATTCAGTCATTAGCTCAAAAGGGACATTCGTCCCGAATGGGATATTAGACTCGAAACGGCATTTTGCTCTGAATTACTCTAACGGCGTACCCTTTTCAAATTGTCGCCACAAAATATTATAGCCCATTATCCTATTTAAAGAAATTAAATTATAAAGAACCTGCATAAACGCAGGCATGTTTCTCGCATTGTGAAAAAACAACTTTATCTAGAGCCATCAAATTTTGATCAACGCTGTCCTCCACCGGAACATGGGAACATGGAAGATGGAAGCCCGAATTGTGAGTTTCGAGTTTGTTTTATCAACTACTTCATATTTTGTATAACTTTAATGAACCTCTTTGATTAACAAATTCAACGATTTCAAAGCGAGCAGTGGCAAGACTGTACGGAATAAAACACTCTTATCTCTAGTCCGCGAGACTGTCTATCGGAAATTCTAGAGATACGTTGCTTTTAAATATTTTGTGGATTTGCTGTTGAATCGAATTTTACGTGGCGTAAGTACCAAGATCGTGGTATTTAATAAATAAAGTAAGCAAACAAAACGTTAATAAATAAAAAGATAAAAAGGTTTTGTAAAGCCATCTTATTAAGGAAACTGAACATGGATATGATTAACTGAGATAAGATCGAAAAAAACAACAATAAAAAAAAAAAAAAATGTATGCCAACACTTAAGGTTGCAGGAGCTTTCTAAACGTATACTGCTATGCTGCTGTTAAAATTTTAGTAATTTCTCTGTTGAATTACACATAGCGTAAGTCCGAGGAAAGTTATTGTTCGCAGAAATATGTCGATCCGAAGATAGTCAGCACTCCAAATGCTAACTTCTTCACCTCACTGTAGCAATCTGGAAAACTATTCCATGCGTCGAATATAAGTACCTCAACTCGCGGCATTTCTTTGAAAGCTGTCTTTTAAAGCTTTTTGTTGCGTTACGTACATTTCTGGACTTTCAACTTTTCCAACTTGATTTTCATCTCTGTAAATTTTTCACTCCACAAAACTTTACTTTTTAAATCGATCAATTGCATTTCTAGAGATCCAATATCAATTCCAAATGGCTCAGTGTGGATTTCGTTACTATTTGTGTTGCGAGAATTTACTATGAATGCTAGAGTGATTTTGTTGGTTTTGAATTGCTCAAATCTGTCAGCTTCATCTTTAATTTTTTTTATAACTGTGCTGAAGTAATTCGTATCTACAGTTGCACTGGTTTTATCGCAATATTGCTTTAGAAATTGAAAATGAAGTAATTTACCGCTCTCAATATCTTCTGCAAAAAGAATTAATTTTTCTTCAAAACAACCCAAATCTTCTACCAAAATATAGGCTGGGTTTCCCTTTCCTTGCAGTTTTAGATTCAGCTCATTTAATTTCGCTGTGACATCCACCATAAAGTAAAATTTTTGCAATCATTTGTCGTTCTCTAATTCAGAGATTAATGTCTTTTTCATTTAGGAATGCATTTATTTCATTCAAGCACAAAGCAGAACGTTTCAACACCTTTCCTTTGGAAAGCCATCGCACTTGATTGTGAAGAAGGAGGTCGGAATACTGAGTCTCCATTTCGTTTAATAATTCTTTAAACAGACAATGGTAGAGTGCTTTTGACAAGATGCTGTTAACAATATTGATTACCAAATTCATGACCTCGACAATTTCGGTCAGAAATGTTTGGGCACAAAGCGCTTCTTGGTGTATTATGCTGGGAAACGTAAGAATTTCGTGGTTTATTTTGCTCTGAAGAATCGTTGTTGCCCCTTTATTTTTCCCTGCCATACTTTTGGCACCATCAGTTGCTATTGAAATAATTTATTTAAATAGATCTTATTGTCTTCAAGGCATTTTTGCACAGCATTCGCTATATCTTCCGAGAGTGGTAGCAATCCTATAAGTTCTTTTGGGTCCTGGGAAGACATATACCTGACAAAAAGAGCAACTTGTGCCATGTCTTTTATGTCGCAAGACTCATCTATAGCAAGTGATAAGGCAGAGGAAAGTTTAATATCTTCCACCTGCAAATATGTTACACTTGAAGACATTTTAGCTATTCTATCTTGTACTGTTTTAGCGGATAGTGGCATATCTTTGATTTTTTTAAAGAGTTCTGGTTTCTTTTTGAAATTACGAAACAGTTCTTCAGATGCACGTATGAAGCAATCTTTGACATACTCACCATCTGTGAATGGTTTGCCTTTTTCTGCAATTTCTAATGATATGCGAAGCTTGCCAGATTAACATTACTTGTGGATTGCGCCCAGTTACTTAACATGGAACTTGATTGCTGTTTTTGTTTTTGGAGCTCGTCGACAGCTTTTTTTTTCTTTCTTATCCGGCTGGATATTTACTAGCAAACCGAGTATGTTTTTTAGTGATGTGTCTTTCTAAATTTGATTTCTTATTGTGTGCGAGTTTTTTGTGGCAAATGAGACAAGTCGGAAGACCATCTGAGTTGCATATGAAAGCGAACGACTGCGTCCAATCCCGATTGAATTCTCGTGCTCTACTTCAGTTCTTCCACCCCTTTTTTGCGATAAAATAAATAATAGTTGCGTATGGAACTAAAGAGCCGCAGCTTCACACCCAAAGAGCCGCAGGTTGCCGACCCCTGGTGTAGGGGCTTGTTTTATATCATATAATTTGCTAGTAATTGTTTGGAGGAGATCCAAAATAGAAAAAATAGTAAATATTTTCTTTATCTCCGAGATCACGCGGTAAAAGTCAATGATGACAGTAGAAATATTGTCACAGCTATTTCTTCTTCATTCAGGAAGTAGACTTCTCAGACATTTTTATTTTCTCCAAAGAAGTTTTTGCACTTTCAGATGCATTTTGGGAGTTAGGAATTTCTTGACTTTGCTCGCCGAAGTCAGTTGATTGACCACGTGGCGTAGAAACAGTTGTCTTAATACTTTAAAAAAATTAATTTAGGGGATGTTTTGAACAATTACTATAAATTGCTGTATGTTCCCCACCGAACTTTCAGCAAGTTGTGTTTGGAGATCCATTTAATTATACAATCTGAGCTTTTGTGAAGCAGCGCACTCTTAACACACCTTAATTTACACTTGTCCGAGGAGTGGTAGAAATATTGACAATTATGGCACTGACTTGCTAACATCACCATCTAGCTTGCTCGTTTGAACAGATATGTGAAAAAACATAAGATTCTCAAGTCCATAAATGTTCTCCATCCCAGGCTTACTAACTAACTGAGACATTCGTACGCGAGTTCTAAATCTAATCATAGAAGCTACTTTAAGTAGCTTCTATTGAAACCAAGAGCAACTAGTTCATCTTTCACTTCCTGTGAGGGACACCCCGAAGGGATTTCTCTCAACACCACTTTTATTGGTTTAACATTTTTAGGGTTAACAATACAATGCTGAACAATTGTCTCAAGGAAATGCCTAGATAATATCGTATGGTCCTTTGGAGTGTCACGGAATATTTTTAAGAAATCACCAGAAATATTAGCCTTAAATGTTGCTTTGGTATCATCTTTTAACTTTTTAGTAAAATTCAGAATCTTCAGCGAAGGAATAACCTTGATGAGCTTAACTTTTGGTTTACTTACATTCCCATTTGGGGAAGCCTTACTGCTAATCTTAGTACATCATTAGAAACATTACTATCACCATCACTATTAATTCTGCCTAGCATATCAAATTTGTTACTGACATAAATGCCAGTGGAAATCTTCACAATTTTGCGCGGACGAGCTCTTTTCCTAGGAGAAATGAAATCATTCAAATTTAGAGAGTCCTTAGTACGTTTCGTTGACACCTTATTGCATTCAGTTATCTTCGAATTATTAGGGAAGATACAAGAATTATATTTTACAGCATTCGGATAGGATATATTACTAAAAGGCGATTCTATCGAATTATCCTTTATTACACTAGTACCAGGTTTAACAAAATTATTACAACAACCATTACCGTATTTATCAAGAACTTTAACTGCAACATCAACATCTTTATCCATACCTAACTGGTAATTAGCCTTAAAGAACTCACACTAACGTTTGATTGCTGCAAGTTGAGATTTGACCTCATTAATCCTAGTGTAGACTTTCGACCCGGGCAACCCATCCACACCTAGGCTATTTTGTAAGAACTTACCCACGGCCAATAAAAGCTGGTTCTCAAATTTGAGAAAATGTTTTAACCCTTTCCCGTGGGCTATAGGGTCCAATTTCGAATGTATTTTGGCCATTTAGTCACTTATTTTAACTGAAAGGAACAGAAAAACAAATCGACAGGGTATTGCACTTCCTAATCCGTATTAAGGAGTAAATTTTAAATCCAAATAGTTTACTGAAATTTCTTGAGACACATTTAAAGTAGTGAACGTGCGGGACATATATGTCCCAGCCCCCGGGAAAAGGTTAAAAAATTAACACTTGGCGAATTCCACTTTATCATAAACGTCAGTCGTAACAAAGTCCAAACATCGTCATGGCGCAATTTAATCAACATCCATTCATCGACAAAATAAATTTATTAAAAAAATTTTACATGATTTTTTTAGTTAAAATCTATTTGATTCTTATTTTGCTTTTACATAATTTTTCGTGAAATTATACTTTATCGCTTTACTTATCGTTAAATTATGTATCCTTTATCTCTCTTTTACGATCATTTAGCTATATTTGTTAGATTATGTCAATAATCCTTCATCTTTTCTGCCTCAAGGAAACTACAAGTTTTCTTTTTGGAACAAAGCTACAAGTTTTCTTTTTGGAAACTCTACCATCTGCAGAAAAGTAAATGTTAAAAAATATGTGTGGATACCATATGACTTTCTTGTACAGCCTGTTAAATTACACACATCTTTTGCTGCAAATTTCATTTAAACTTATTTCCTCGAATTATTCTAATTTAATTAACGATTCCTCAAGGCACTTTGAAAAAGACATAAAATATATCAAATTTTGAAATTAAGAACTCTGGTCCAATTTTGTCATACGGGAATGAAACTTCTTATATTTTAATTTTTTCATAGCGAGTATTAATACGATGTATGTACAGATGTCACGAAACATTCCACTTTGGATCCATTTAAAACCCATTTTACAAAACCGCTTGAAAAAAAAAGAGTCATTTATTTCATCTGAATGTACAGACTTTTACTCAAAAAAAAAAAAAAAAAAAAAAAAAAAAGTGCAATAGGGAATTGTCGATTTCGATTTTTCCTTTAAATATCCTTTTTGACCGTTTACTGTGTTTCTAATCCATTTTTGATCGTTTACTGTGGCTCAGTTTATACTTTAGAAGAATAGAAATGCATGTTCCTAATTATTTCTTACGTTAATACAAAGATTATAGTTACTTTAGCACAAATTTATGGATAAAGTTGTTTTCAAGATATTTTATTGCTTATGTGAAGCAATAAAACGAAATCAGTACTTGCTATCTTGGTTAAATTCGTTCTGATGTGTTCATAGTTACAATACCTTTTAATTTTACAAAAAAAAAAAAAAAAAAAAAGATAGAAGTCTTGTTTTCCTTTTTTACATAGTCTAAACTATTTTAGAGCATAAGAGAATTTATGTACAGTAACATCTCCAATGCTTCTTTCATGCACTGTATATATTTCACTAACTCCATCTGCATTTTAATATTAAATAGTGTTATAATAATAACAATGGGACAATGGATTATTTATTTGTCTTTTATTCTTTATTGGAAACTTTCGCTTGGTGTACATCCAAGGTTATGGATCGGATTAATGACGTATACTGAGGTACTATTGCATTTGTATCTGTCAATTTCATCTTCTGAAATCCTTTCCTCATTAAGAGTATCTGTACTTTCAAGAAATTATACAGTATTTAAATCAGAGGTTCTTAACGGGGTCGGCATTGTCTCCTGGATTGGCTCGATGATATTTTTAAAGAGATCAAGGAGTTGAGAACTGAATATATACCGACAGTTGACCTGCATAATTAAGACCGCATTGATTACACCCCCATCAAAAAATACATAATTATTTGTTTATTGATATAAAGCTGTGTCATGTCTTAAGGAAGAAATCCTTTAAAATAAATATAAGAGGGAAAGTATAGTTAAAAATATTTTATAAAGCAATAATATTTTTATCAAACACATAAATTTTTTGCGCAGTAAGTACAATACAAGAAAGGAAAACGCAAAAACACAAGAAAACACAGTAAAAATATGTAGAAAGCAAAATTTAAATGGAAAACGAGAAACAAGTATATGTGTTTCAAAGAGGTTACTTAAAAATTGAATTAAATACCGACTGACATAAACAATCAAGCTCGTCGTTATATTAATTAAAATCGAACTTTTGTGCAATTAGAATTTGATTCTGTTTCTGATAACTTGCTTATACTATTCATAAGTATATTGATTAAAGCTCCTTATTTTAGCTAACTTTCTGAAGATAAATAAAAGTTAATTCCTTGAAAACATTATTTTGCGGTTGAGAACTTTTATAAGGAATATGACTTATATTCTTCACCCAGACGGTAGAGTTGTAACGGGAGTCTATTGTGGTAGCGAAGAGCCCGGGTTCGAATTCTGGAGAAGGCATGATTATAATTGTCCCTCCCTTCATAGGAGGTAACGGTGCCCACCTATTAGGTGCTTCTACAATAGATTGGCCACAAATTCTGGCCTTAGTAGTGGTCAAGCCTAAGTCGGCTAAGTGCCCGCTAATAGGGAAAAATGTATACTTTTTTTTAACATTCTTAAAACATTTCTTTTGTCTCAAAATTATATTTATATTTCAAGATAAAAGCTGAACATCATTTTATAAATTGCAATAAACTATTTATCCCGTAGGAAAACAATTATTTAAAAACTAGTCATTAGAATTAATATTTTAATGCAATACTTCAAGCGTATTATTTACAGAATTCAGACATCCTTGTACCTCTCAGAGTTTTTGAATAACAAAGTATTTTAACGAACTTTAAACAAGTTTAGAATTATAAAACCTTTGAAACTAAAATGCTACTTTTTCAAAGGACTTAATAATCTTCAGTTATTCAACTGAAGACAGGAAGGAGTATATCATTTCATTTTGTTATACTGCAGCTATTAACTGTTAACTAAAATTCATATAAAATAATTTCTCTGTTAGTAATGCCAAAGCGTAAAACTGAAGTTTTGGAATCAATTACCAACCTTAAGTAATCCATTATCTGATCATAAAAACAGAAATAGTTGTAAAGCATGAAAAATGCAAAAGCATTTTGTTTCGAATTTTTCTCGGAATGTTTTAAGTTTCTCCGCAGAAAACTTCCTCCTTGTCATCGACAAATAAGTAAGAATGCATTTTTGTTTGTAATGGATTGAACCTTTAGAAATGAAAGTGTTCTTTTCTTAGCTCTTCTGACAGTTAAAATGTGTGTTGAGAGATATCGTTTGTAATATAAAGCTTTTTTCACAGCTCTTTCTAGCTACATAAAATACTTTGTATTTATTCTTTATGAAATTTACTTTTTAAACGAGACAAACTCTTCGTTTCATAATAAAGCACAACGTAGTATTCCATGAATTATAACTAAATCTATTGTTAAAAACAACCAGACTATTGCTGCGTATAGGAAAATAAGTTCAATGAAACAGTTTAGAAATAAGTTCAATGAAACAGTTTAGAAACATATTGTAGAATCGGTACTTACTGTCTAGGAATATGATGTTTGTAAACTTACTTCTTAGGTGGCTGTCTAGGGGCTAATAAACTAGTCCGATTTATGTAAAACTTGAATATTTAATGAAACATGAATAGTTGCTACAAACTGAAAAGTAATTACATACATAGAAGGAAATAGATGAGATTATTTACGAACGAAGAGAAGGAATCGTATTTTATAAGCAAACATCTTTGAATCGCGTCATCGTCTTAATGGCGGAATCGTCTGCCTTCGTCATCGAAAAAGTAAAAGATTTACTCTCACAGCTTGTCGCGTCATCCGATTATAATGAACGATGCCAACCCACAACTGCTCGTCCATCCTGATGGAATGCGGCCTCGCATTCTCGTAGCACCACTGTCTACATCTAGGTATCTGAAAAATAAAATAAAAAAAAAAAAAAAAAAAAAAAAAAAGTTTTTAGTTAATATTGAGGGAAAAGTCGTCTTAAAAGGTTTATTTCAGCCATCTTTTCTCATCATCTTAACATCTACAGAAATAATGGCGTTAGCTCTTCTTAAATGCTCTTTCAGTGTTTGTTCATCTTTAACAGTCTATCTGAATACATGTATTTTACAAACACGTCTTCCTTTGATGTTGTCTGGAACAATTCATCTTCGTATTTACGTCTTCTTAAACATAATCTGAATACGTCTTCTGAATGCATCTTCTTAGATACTGTCGGTACGTCTTCTGAATACGTCCTAGATATCTTCAAGATCCGTCATTCGAATGCGTCTTCTCAAAATCATCTTCTTTAAGCCGTCTTCCTTCATACATTTCATATTAGACATCATCTCCAATCTTCTTAAATTAGTTCACGTCTTTAAAACGATAATCCATTAGTCAAATCGGGAGAAATTTGTCAACTTGGGAAAAAGTCTATAATCAGAAGTCCTCAAAATCGTTATTTCATTATCAAAGATTTTCGATTTTTTTCCTGGGTCTTCTGAATCTGCATTTCCGCTTCTTTTTTCTCACCTTCTTTAGTTTCTTTTGTTCCGTCTTTGCTTTCCGTATCAGCGTCATTGTGATCAGGTTTTCTGACTGACTTCTGCTTTTCAATCTTCTCTTCTTCTTCGGTGGTCTCTGTAGTTTCTTCCTCCCTATTCCAAGGTATTTTACTGAAATTGTTCTAGTAGTAGAATTCGCATTTGTGTCATCATCTTTAGCAAATGACTCTTCTACGGGAAAATGCTTCTCTTCAGAATCTCCTTCTGCAGTGGCGTTTCTCCTCGTTGGCTTCAGAGCTAATTGTATTGTGCTTGAGTTTCCTTTTTGCACTAATTCATCTTTAATAGCATCATTTTCATTTACAGCAGAATCTACATCACTCGGGACATCATCAGAATTCACAATCAGGGAATCAATGCCACTTGCTTTGATTGTAAATGAAGTATCCAGTTTGATCACATTCTGTATTGTAGCAGTAACTATACTAACAGGATCAGTTTCTGGTTTTGGAAGTAAAACACCATAATTAACAACTTTTCCATATCCTTCTTCAGAACCATTTCCACTGCAATGAGCATTTTTCTGCCCTTCGGAATCACTATCAGATTTCTTATTTTCTGCGATAACGCAAATATTTGATTTAAATAAAGAACCATCAATTTGGAATTCACCTTCAAATCTCTCTATAGGTTTGTTGCCAAATTCTGTTAACTGGAGCTCTGCCGACTTAAGTTCAGGAGAACCTATCTTCTTATGTATATCTTCTCGGATTAGCGTTACTTGACTACCAGTATCTATTAAAGCATCAGTTTGCAAATTACCCAAATTAACAGTTTTATGCATTTCTTTCTGACAAGTCTGAGTTATTGGAGTAACAGCTTTGGCATCTTGGATATTTTTAGATGATGTTTTCGAACAATCTAATCCTTTACTCTTATTGTTAAACGAATTAGATTTATGGTCTAAACTTCCACAATTATAGCACCTTGGCTCTTTAATCTTACTAGGTACAGCGCGTGTTTTATTTCGTGTGTTAATACTTGAATAACCCTTATTCTTCGTATCTGGAACGCGAATTTTCTCATATATTTTTAATTTCTCTTTGAATTCAGAAATAGTTTTACACCCATACAAAACAATTTTGTTACTACTCTGATCTGGTATCCCATTGATTACATAATCAAGAATTGATGAATCATCAACAGAACCGCGACTGGCTATTTCACGCATGGCAATTAAATATTCGGAAAGTGATTCACCAGGTTTTAAGTGTCGTTTCTGTAACAAATTATGAAGTTGTGCACTGTTTATTTTAGAACCAAATTCAGATAAAAGATTTTCTTTTAATTTTTTCCATGATATAATACCTTTTAAAGACCTAATAAATACTTTAGCAGAACCAGTAAGCAATTTTTTAGCAAACACAATTTTCTGTAATTCCGATAACTTAAATAATTTAAAAGATTCTTCTAAATCACCAATGAAGGATTCAACTAGATATGTATCAGTGCCATTAAATTCAGAAACAGTTTCTAAAATTTCACGAAAATGTAAGGAAATATTGCTAGGCATTATAATGTTTTCATCCACTGAGTTATTTATGGGAGGTGATTCTGACCGAACAGAATTAATATCATTATTTTTATCAGAATCATAAACACTTTCGTTTTCAGATAACTCATCATCGTCATCACTTTCGGATTTTAAAAGCTTAAAATCACAAAGACTATTCAATATTAAATCACAGTTTTTATCAGGATTTGAGTCATAATTAAGATGTAACAAATTACACACAGAAATAAAATCATTTGCAGTAAAAGCTTTAAGTAATTTTTGTTTTGTTTCTTCAATATTAAAATCAGATGGAAAACCCCAAAAGTTACGCAATCTAGCTCTATTTTTTCGATCACCCAAAGTTCCAAACACAATTTGATGCAAAAGTTTAATTGACTTAGTAGGCCCAGTCTTTAAAGAATTTGAAATTCTAGGAATAGAATTTAAGGTAGTCATCTTAATTCACAGTATCATAGAACACTATTACTAGAAGTAACAATGTGGAAATAATCAAAACAAAACTTACTTATTTTGTAATATTCATAATGCTTCTTCTTAGGCTCATACCGGCCTGAGCTCCCAAATCCCAAATCGGTACTTACTGTCTAGGAATATGATGTTTGTAAACTTACTTCTTAGGTGGCTGTCTAGGGGCTAATAAACTAATCCGATTTATGTAAAACTTGAATATTTAATGAAACATGAATAGTTGCTACAAACTACAAAGTAATTACATACGTAGAAGGAAATAGATGAGATTATTTACAAACGAAGAGAAAAGGAATCGTATTTTATAAGCAAACATCTTTGAATCGCGTCATCGTCTTAATGGCGGAATCGTCTGCCTTCGTCAACGAAAAAGTAAAAGATTTACTCTCACAGCTTGTCGCGTCATCCGATTATAATGAACGATGCCAATCCACAATATTATGTTTAAAAGCTGTTTTCAAATTCAAAAATAAAATATTTCCTATCTCTATAAAACTGTCACGACCAAAAAATGTACGCAGTCTGACGGGCAATCAAAAAACAATATGTAGATGAAAACTGATATCAAAGAAACAACGTATTATGAATTTTAGTTATTATGATATCAAAGAAACAACCTTGTATAATAATTGCTCATAGGTGCAGCATTTATATACGCATACCATAGACAACAATATATTCAAAAAGTGTTTTCCTGATATTAACAGAAAAGTTCCTCATTTTAAAATACATTATGAATAGATATAATCTACTTGTTTATTTAAAGGTTAAAAAGGATAATGCCTGATGTTTTAGACATTATCAAAGAAACAACTTTGTATAATAATTGCTCATAGGGTGCAGCATTTATATACGCATACCATAGACAACAATAAATTCAAAAAGTGTTTTCCTGATATTAACAGAAAAGTTCCTCATTTTAAAATACATTATGAATAGAGATTAATCCTCACTTTCCTTCATTAATATGTGATTTCGCATCATAATTTTGTGAGAATGCTGTGATTTTATTACGAACGTAATGTATTTAAAATAGATAAGAAAATATTATAGAAGTTATACAAAGGGTCGCAGAAGAATAATAACGTACGTAAGTACATCGAAGTCGAATTATCCGGACGGATAATAGGAACTTCAACTACCTTTTCCTCCTATTAAGGCGAATGAAGTTAAGCCTGCTGTTTCATCAGTTTAATTGTTTATATTCTTTCTTTTATTTAGACAATATGAAATGATATCTCAGTCTTGTGCGTATATTAGGAACTTTTTTATTTCATTGGCAGTCACTTAGCCGACTTAGGCTTGGCCCCTACTAGGGTCGGAAGTGGAAGTACCTAATGAGGAGCCTCTGTTACCTCCTCTGAAGGGACGGATAATTATGGCCATGCCTTTTTCGGGATTCGAACCCGGGCTTTTCGGAGTCGCAGTAGGCCCCCCTAACCACTATAACGTTTAGGCGGTGTTAATTCATGGATCGTTTTCTCTGTAAATGAACCAAACAATCGTAGTGACGTTATATCAGCTCCTTATAAATACGAGAAATGTTTATCACATGTTATGCGGGCAAATTGACACGATTTAATTTTATGCTAATATTTTGCTATACTTCAATTTTTTCCTGTATACTTTTGAGAATAAACTAATTTTTCTGATTGAAGTATGAGTAATATTTTTCAACTGCACGATCATTATTAGAAAATTCGAAATAAGAAAAATAAAATTTTCCCCCTTAAATCAGAGTAAATATGCATTTTACCTAGAAAGATGCAACTCATCTATTCGGGCTTTTCATTTATTTGGATGCAATCTGGTTCCAGTTAGTCCAGTTGTTTGGAATTCTACTGTACAAAATAAACCGATTAAAACAGAAATTTGTAAAATTTGTTTTCAATTTTAATTTATTTAGAAACATATAAAAACACTACAGTAGGTCCCGTTTAATGGCATTTCATTTGTTTATGGCAGTTTTGATAACATCAACCGAATGATAACACTAAATGACAAGAAGAAATGTCCTTCAAAATTGTAATAAAATTGAACTAATGTAATATAAATTAAAAAAAATCAAAAAGCCTTCAGATTTTGCATTTTGCTAAAATGAGCTTTTTGTTATTTACAGACACACACACACGTTTCGAGAGCATTTCGGGTAACCCCTTTTGGGCTAAAAATATATAAAAATAGTATATTATTATAATTTCCAATAAGAAGTTTTGCACGCTGGAGATAAAAATGTTTTATTCTGTACAGTCTTGCCACTGCTCGCTTTGAAAGTGTTGAGATTTTTAATCAAAAATGCGTTAAAATTTAACAAAATGTGAAGTAGACAATAAACCAAATTCCAAATTCGACTTTCCAGGTGCCCTTTTTCGGGTGGAGGACTGTGCTATTCTAAATTTGCTGACTTTAGGTACCGTTGTTTATTCACAGTGCGCGAAACATGCATACATTCTTGTAACTTCTTCATTATTTAATTTCTCAAAACGTAACATAGGGCGATAATATTTGGAGGCAACAATATGAAAAGTAATACAGCCGTTTATAGCGATTCCACGCAAAATGCCGTTTCGAGACTAACAGCCGTTCTGGACTAGTGCCCATTTGGTCAAATAACTAGAAGCATATAAATAGGTAATTTCTCAGTATTTTAACTAGGAATATATAGAAGTTCGCTTACGAACTTTTCAATTGACTTTAATGCAAAAGTTCATTTATGAACTATTTATAACATTTCTGGAAATTATTTAATTCTTGCTGCTCAAAAGCAGCAGCCTTAGTTTGGCTTAGGGTTTTCGGGTGCTTTTCCCTCTATAAAAAAATTCTGCAGAAACGCTTTTAATTTCCAAATCCCCGTTGTGCTGTGATTATTAGCAACTTGCGTTAGCGACGTTGATGTGTTCTCGCCTTTAGGCTTGTCGCACCGGTTACTATACACCGCAGCTCTTCCTGGGCGTTAAAGCATTCGGTGGCCCGTTAGGCTAACTTACACACCTTGGAATTATTATTTACGCTCTTCTGGGAAGTTAGAGGTGTTGGCTTCCTGTAACACAAGTTTGGTCATTTGTTAATTTTATGCTTGAATAAAAGAATCTTATACACCCTTCTTGTGATCTCTGCTTAGTTTCACAAAGATATTATAGATAAGAAGATAAGATAATTCTTAAAGAGTCCTTTTATAAAAGTTTATGTTCCTAAAACGCCATAGACTTTATAACCCTGTCACTCAAAGATTTTTGTAACACATGTTGACCTTATTTGGCAAATTTGCTTTTTATTTGAGGACATTACTTCAGTTTGGCAAACCTTTCTTTATAATATTTTGATCACAAGAAAGAATACATTTTCCATGTTTTCGTATGCAAACAGACAGGACTTTGTCAGTTCAATAACAGTACCCCAATATGCTGTAGATCAGAAGATTGTTCTTACCTGAGAATTATCTAAAAGTACGAGCTAAAGAAAGTTAATTTGAAGGAGCCATGTAACAATGTCATACAATATCCTGGAATTACCTCAGAGGTATTCAAATTCTCCCAAGAAGATGATTCTTTACCACAATTAAATCAATCTACAAATTGTATTTGGTTTACATAATTTTCGCACATCTTCGGAGCATGCCAATCTGGTTTAAATTTAAACTCGTAGGGTCATTTTTGCATGAACAAGACAACATTTTATATCCCTGTTTTCTAAAAAAAGATGCAAGCCACAAGTAGTCGCATAGCTAGATTTACGTTTATTGTCTTTTATTCTCTTTACTGTTAAGCGTACATTTGAATGGCGATAAGAACATTTTCATAATGCTGAAAAAATGTTCATTAATGATTTTCAAAAAAAACCAAAAATAAGGAAATATTATTTATGTTGATATAAATGACTATGAATGAATATTTCACAGATATTCTTTCTAAAAGAAAGTTTAGGGCAAAGGATGTCGAGATCATTTGTTGCCGTGACCTGTTTAACCTCTTCGTCGTCCATAACGCGTCTAGTGTGCGGCCGCAACGCGCTTCATGCGTTCTCATACATTTTAAAACTTTTAAACGTTTAAATCGCTTTGTAAATGTTTCAGTTTTTATTTTCATTTGATCTAATACCTCCTATATGACAGCACTAATCAAGCATTCTATTTCTAATTGAATTTCCCCCGGGTTTTATGAATATTCGCACTATTTTGCATAAGATATATGACAGTGGAAGATGTCTTCAACGTCTACTCAGTAGAAAAAGAGAAAAAAAAATGGGGAGTTATCTCTTTTAGATTATAATGATACTGATTTATCTGATTCAGGTAACGAGAGTGAATCACGCTCATCTGATGAATTTTCAATTACATCATCGGAAAATGAAGATGAGCAATATAATCTCGCTGATGCAAGAACATGGAACCGGAGTTTGGATACCCAGTGTGCTCCGCCTAGATTTTCTTTCCTTGGAAAACCCGGAATTACTCAAAATGTTCTACAAAATGATCCTTCAACGCTTGATTTTTTAAAATTAATTTTCCATAAGGATTTGATAAATATTATCATCGAAGAAACAAATCGTCGCTATCAGCAGTTCATTAGTAGCAACATTCTAACAGAAAATTCTTGTATACACAAATGGAAGGAACCAGATGAGGAAGAAATAAGGGCATTTATGAGTTTGATTTTATTACAAGGCATTGTACAAAAACTAGCAGTTAAATGGTACTGGTCCAAAAAACACTTTATTGAGACACCGGTTTTCTCCAAATTTATGACAGAAAAAATATTTTTTCTTCTTATGAAATTTTTACATTTTTCAAACAATGAAGCGACTTCAAATAATGTTCAAAATCAAAAAAATAAAAAAATAAATAAAAAAAAATGTTGCTGAATATCTCAGGAAAAAGTTCTCTAGTGTTTATATTCCTATGAGGCATTATGCGTTGATAAAAGCTTTCTTTTGAAAAAGAGCCGTCTGAGCTGGATCCAGTATCTATCTTTAAAACGTGCTAGATTTGGAATCAAATTTTTTGAACTGTATGAATCAGATGCTGATTATGTTTCGGACTTTATACTGGAAAAAATACAGATCTATGTGTTCCCCCAGAAAATACATCTATGGGGACAAAGACAGTCTAGTATTATCTTTAGCAAACCCTATATTAGGAAAAGGTTATTGCTTAACTTTACATAATTTTTATAATAGTCCAGAGCTGTCAGACATATTACTAAAGAACAAAACTGATGTATTTAACACCATAAAACCGAACAGGAAAGACATGCCTCCCTTACAGTCAGTGAAAGTGAAGAAAAATGAGACGGTTGCTCTCAAAGAGGAAAGGTTCTTGCTGTGAAGTGGTAAGACAAGTAGGATATATGTTTGATGAGTGCACTCATCAAACATATATCCTGACATAACTCAATGAATGATATTTAAACAAGGAAAGGAATTGGTAAAAAGACCAATAAATGTAAAAGATTACAGCAACAAAATGGGAGGAGTGGACCAACTGGATCAGATGCTCTCAAATTATCCTGCTGTGAGAAATAAGCAGATATATTATTTTAAAATATTTCGACATTTATTGGATATGGCCGTGGTTAACGCATATGTTTTATACACGAAAAGAGGTGGCAAGTTATATCACTTGTCTTTCAGGCTTGATCTTGTAGACAAAATAATTGATAAATATTACAGGCCAACAGCAAGTTCACAGAAGGTGTGTTGTTTGAGCAGCTGTGATGTATCACGTCTTACCGAAAGGCACTTTATAGACCACATTACACCTACTGCAAATCAGAAAAAATCAAGAAGAAGGTGAAAAATATTATTAGGGAAAAAATGCTCAAAGAAACACGGTACTATTGTAAAGAATGTGATGTAGGATTATGTGTTACCCTATGTTTTAGTGTTTATCATACTGTAAAAGTTTTTTAAAGAAATGGAGTTATGTATTCAAAAAAAAATGTTAGTAGAATTTGTATATATTTTTCAAATTAATAATCATGTTTTATTTTCTTATAATTTTACTTAATATTTTACATTTATCCACTGCGAACGGATGGAAAGTGACAGCTGTACAGAGAAAACAACACTACATGCTGCGAAAAACAGCGAGTCGCTGGGGAGAAATTTTCGCTGACAGGAAAAGACGCTGAAAAGATTAAAAAATTTGAGTTCATCGAACATTTAATGGACAATAAGTAACATTTGAATTTAACTTTCCAGTTGGTACAGTGTTTTACAGAAAAATTGAATTAATTCTTAAGCGGGAAAAGTTTTATATACAGGCCCATTATAAAAGATTCGTTCATTTTCAGAACGCTATATTATATTCAAAAGTATTACATGTTCAAATATAAATGATATTCGAAATTAGCCGTTAACTCACGAAGTTTATATGCTAAGACTGCTGTGACTGGTGCAAGTTACCTGGATATGTTGCATTTATGGTTATTTCCACAACTGACTGCTGATTCTGGAAATTTTGCCAACAGAAATGGGTACTCCCCCACTGGAATAACCAAGTTCGTCGATACCTGAACAATAAACTTCTGTATCGCTGAATTGCTCGTGTTGGTAAAGATGACCTCGCATTGTTCCCTGGGCCCCCCAGGTTACCTGATTGAACGTGTTATGACTTTTTTTTTGGATACATATTACTTTACAATCTGGTTTATCTACCTCTACTATCGAAAACATCAGAAGATCTCAAATGGATTAGATGATGACCTTTAACAGGATGATGCTACAAAATCTATAGAACTAGTTCAACTGCCGCTTGGATGTGTATTGTGTAATTCAGGGCCTCACACAGAATATTTGCAGAGTATGCAGAAAACTTTGAAGTGAAGACAGTTTGAGGTAATTTTCGTATATCACTTATATTTGTACATGTAATAATTTTTAACATGTAATGAATCTTTTATCGTAGCCCTATATTAAAGAACACACAAACATCCCTGTATTAACACTTACATCCCTATATTAAGGATCTCTATAACCCTATATTACATCCCTATATTAAGGCTGGAAGAGGAACACGCAAATCTTCGAGATATGTTCGTCTTCACTTTGTTCCGCTTATTGTTCTTGACACAAAAATGATAGTCTCTCCTTCCGTTTTGCAGAAAGGATTTTGCCCTTAAAGAAAGGAGACATCTGTATGATCTGTATGATTGCCTTTGAAATTGAAATATTTTTTATTTAAAATCAACTACAAACTAAGGTTGCGTTTTTGCCTAAATTTATTTTTGATATATTTTAAATTTCTGCACATTTTATGCTTAGGTCAAGTGTTCCTAATCAAGATGTGAGGTAACCTTTTAGGAAATGCGAGATAATACTTTCATTTTTGTTTAAAATAAATTGAATAATTGTTTAAAAATTACACGGGCGACATTTGTATGCCTGCAAAACATATTTCCTCAGCGTGCATCGATAAGAGCTTTTGCCAAGCATATTTTTAAGGGGACTCATACCCCTTAAAACCCATAAGATCTTCGAATTCGTGACTGTTGCAAGAATTGGGATAACTTATTTATTTTAAAAGCAATTACTTCCAACTTTTCACAGCTGACTACATAATATAGCTGTTTTCTGAAATAGTAATCAGAGAGTTTGTGTTGCCACAAATATTTTTATAATTTAATCCGCTTTGTGACAAAATTTTTCGTCATGTTTTCATCTTGCGCGCACAGTTTAAAATATTATGTTGCATAATTTAATTCCATATTTAATATATAACTTATATAACATTTGGAAACTCATGTGAACCAAAAATTCTAAGAATTTCATGTTAAATCTTTATTTTATTTGGAGTTGAGTTTAGAAAATGTATTTTATTAACAAAACCTGTAATGGTTTCGTGCATAAAATTTTTTAATATTAAAATATTCATCAGATTTTTGGTTCAGTTAGAAAATAGTGCCCATATGAAGAATTCCTTTAGATTTCAAGTATGTACCGCAAGCCATTTTTAAAATATCATGCGCGCAAGGTCGAAACATGACGAAACATTTTGTCACAAAACGGATTAAATTACAAAAATATGTGTGGCAACACAAACTTTCTGGTTACTAGATTCCAAAGAAGCTATATTATGTAGTCAGCTGTAAAAAGTTGAAAGTAATTGCCTTTAAAATAAATAAAATATCCCAATTCTTGCAACAGTCACATATTCGAAGATCACAATGGGTTAAAGGTGTATGAGCCCCCTTAACATAAATAATTGACGCCTATGAAAAGTATGCGAAGAAATTATGGATCATTTGAAAATATTGCCAAAGTCATTGGATGGGTATTTTAACGGTGGAGAGCTGAAAACATCGGAACATGGGTTATAAACCCATACTGTTTCAATTTGGATAAATATGTCGGATGATGAAGAATGGATAGATCTTTTAGAATTGCTCACAAATCGTGGTCTTGAAATGCAGCCTGAAATTAATATTTGGCGGCAACATTAGTATTCGGCAATGAATATGTTCTCAGGACTTAGTGAAATCATCTAGGAATATTAATTATGCTTATTCCATTTGCATCGACTTATATATGTGAGTCTGGATTTATCACCCTTTTGTCAATCAAAATGCATTTCAGAAAACGCTTTGGATGTACAAGCGAATATGCGAATCAAAGTGCCCCAGTTGAAAAACGTTTTCCAATTAAAGGGACTGAAATGCCATTATATTTCTTCTATTGAAGGATTTATGCCAATGTTAATTTTTGTGATGGATTATTTTTTTCCATGTTTCTTTTTTTATTATTAAAATTTCATTTGACAGTTTTGATTTCTTTTTTTCTTAAAAAAACGGCTTTAGGATGGCGAAAATATATATAAACGTTTTACGGTAATTAATGAATTAGGGTAACTGATTTTAGTTTCTAATTTCCACAAAATTTATCATAAACCACAAAACGCATTCAGTGAGAATCCTCATCGTATGCTTTCTAATGATAATTATCGGTACTAAATAACATTTTGATAGCTTGGTGAACTGCAGTGAAATCTTATCTTTTTTTCTTGGTTGTTTGAAGACCATTTTTTATGATTTACGATACTATATATCTTTGTTCAAGTTATCCAGAAGTTTCAGAAGTCTTTCCGTCATTATTTCTACATTCACGTTGCAATTTTTATTCGCAAAGCATGTTTTAATCCTTAAAAAACCGACGTCTTCACTAAACTGTGCACTTAAAATAAGGAAACTACCGTCCCCGTCTGTTACCGCACAAAGAAGTGTGACTATTTCAAATGACATTTGAAAAGCAAAACATATTGCAATTTCAACCGTTTCGGGCAGTTGTAATCGTTTGAATGAAGTGTCATCTCAGGCGTTGTGGGCTTCAAAGGATTAATCAGATGCAATTCTAAAGGAACATATGTTCATCAAATAGTTCACAGTTAATTATTTTTCATTATAAATCAGAAACAAACTCGCCAGTTTCACTCATAGCTGATGTATGATACTTATCAGCCTTAAAAAAAGGACCGATAGTTTTTCGAAAAACTCAGAAAATTCGATTTGATTCGATAACAGAATCCTTAGATTACTTTGTACAAATCAATTCCTGAAACACTTATTGGAGGTGTTAAGGCAACAAAAATCAGCGTAATATTCATAAATTTTCAGAACTAGATTCGAAGGCTCAAAAGAAAGATATACATCCTCTGTTGCCTAAAACGGTAGGACAGAAAATCACATTTCTATTCATCCATAGCCAAAATTATTCAAAAGTGATCTTGTGTTCGCCAATTACATTTTATAGAGGCGTTTCCCATTTATAACAAGTTTCAGATTCAGTTAACAATCCAAATTCCAATTCATCATTACCCTTAGCTATTAAGGAAATTATTTCATAGTTGTTTTCATTTTTTACCAATAAATTGCGCCATCAGTTTTATTTCTTTCTTCTCACTGTTATCGCTGAGCACAGACTTTTCTTCTGCCATTTACACTTCTGCAGCTGAAGAAAAGTATTCTCTATTTAAACCTTCAAAACTAGAAATTTATGAATATTAATCTGATTCTTGTTGTCTTAACATCTCCAATAATCGTTATTTGGCGTGTTGTTTTAACTCAGCTTGTAAACCACACTGTCGTTTCTCGTTACAAATTTTTGAAGCCTAAAATGCTCTCAAAAATTTTCGCGTTATGATGCAATCTCACATTCGAGAGTAAAAAACATTCCACAAGCGGAAATCTGAGGAATGAGGGAGATAATTAAGAACAAATATAATTTTGTTAGCAATGAGCCTTTTGATGACAACTGCATTGTACAATGGAAACCTTTTTGTTCTCGTTGTTCAGTCATTAAAACATAACTGCTGATTTCGACTGCTGTTCATTCATCAGCGTGTGAGTGGGCTGTGTCAACTGGAAGAGAATCAGCAAATGGAGACTTCAAAAAGGAAAGATTCACAGTATTTACGATGTTACGAGGGAAAATATGTAAGACATTAAAGTTTGTTAGCGTTATTTTAAAGAAACAAATGTAAACGCTAAAGCTATAATCACATTAGGATTCCAAATACTCGAATTAAATGGTATTATAGCTCATACAGATTTTCGAAAAATTCAGGTAATTAGCGTAGTATTTATTTTGCTTAGTTCACATGCATTTAAATATGACATAATTATCTTTTAGTACATTTAAATTGTTCTCTGTTACTTATATAGAATATATTAGAGAGAATTAAGCTTCAGAAGAGGCATACCTGCATGGTTACGTTCCAACTATTTCAAATAGTTCAATATTAATTCAGTTTTTGCAGATGAATTGAGACTGTCATATTGTTATTGTATATTTTGTGAAGTGTTTCTGCTTATATAATTGCAACATTGTTACATTAAAATTCATCGCAACTTTACTCAGAGCTATCATGATACTTTAAAATTTCAGTCTTTTGGCTTCTGTTAAAGGTTTATGTTTTGAACGCATTGCTTCATCAATGATTTAATAGGCTTTCCACGAAGTTTCTGAACAACTTTTCCCTATTATCATGAGCACTCTGTAAGAAGGAGTGAAGCGGATTTTTGTGGTGCTATTACACATGTACTAAATGTTTTTCTCAACTATTTGTTTTAGTTTAATATACGAATAATGTTAGGATTTGGAGATCAGAGAATTCTTATGCCACGAGGCAGTTGAAGGAAAGCAACCTGAAGAGAACGCTTAGTGTGCGATACTGCATGACAAGATTTTTAGGATCATATTTTTTCCGTGAATAAACAATAACAGCTAGAGTTTACCTCAATGAATTGATTAATTGCATTTGCTTACAGATAGAGAACCACCAGTCAGGTCATTTTGCCACATGTCAAGGTTGTGTAAGTGTTATTTGTCGCAGAAACTTTGAACCTTGCTTTTGAAAGTGTGACCAGTATCAAAGATATAAGTTATTCTATTCTCAAGCAATAAGCTTTTAATGTTGTTCAGGGACTTTGCGAACACCTTGTATTTCTCCTGCTTCTAAGTAAATTTTAATTCAAATGACAAATTATAAATTATTCTGAAAACTAAATCATTTTCGCATTTTCCCTATTAATTATTTTAGGAGTATTTTTTTTCCTTTAGGAAATGTAAAAACTACTTTATCTAAAGAGAAAATATTTACCAAGGTTTTACTGGACCCATTTATTAAATGAAGTGACGTTTAATGTCCTGGAAATTTGTATTATATGGTGTATGGATTTAAATTATAATTAAGATGACTATTTAAAACAGTCTCAATATTATATGTAGGTGGTTTAGAAGAATTAGTTGTTCGTACTAAGTACATTTTTTAAGAAGTCTTTAAATTATAATTTCAAAAAATGTTTTTCTTGCATAAAGAGGGCTTTTTGTGTTCTCATGATACAAATACTGCTTCCTGAAGATTCTCATTTATTTTGACATTTTTGACGACCATAAAGTGCAAAACTTTCTGGAGTATTCAAATACAGTTGACCGCAACAAATTAAAAAAAGTGTTGGTAGTTAGGAAATAAATTAGAGATAATTGTAAATAGAGATTATTGTTTTATTCAACAAGAAATATTAAATAGCGGTCATATGAAATGATGTTAAAGTGTTATCATTGTCACCACTATTAAATAAATGAGTTATAATCCATTATTAAGAAAGGAGTTTTTTTTTTCCTCAGCGTATATTGAATACTATTCTGTTATCAGGAGACTGATTTGGACCTCAGAGGCATATTCAAGACCTTTATGGCAAGCGTGTAAGAGATAGCTTTAGTATTTCTACAAAATAATATTGAAATTGTGTTACATAGTATTATGCATACCTCATAGAATGTAGCTCAAGAACAATGAAGGATTAAAATCAATAGTTTGATGAGAATTAAGAGTATTTGCGAAATTTGATGATTAAAAATGTTTTTTTTAGCTGTAATCAATATTTAAATTGTATGCAATTTATAAAATTTAATATTCAGTGTCTAATTTAATTTTGATTTTTCAAAAGTTATCTGCATCTTGTCATATACAACTCTGCTTGCCTTAAATCTGCTATTAAAACTTTTATATAATGTTATAAAAACATTTTATCTAAAGGCATTAAGTATATACTATCTGTATTTTAATTGCCCCCTAAACAGTGTGAAAGCAGCCGTAGCAGCAATAAATTTATATCATATTTGCTCGCGTATTTTCTCCCTTTTTTTCTAATTTTACAGTGTGAAAATCTAGAGGAGAAAATTATGTCAATAATTTAATATCCGAAGAATGTGGCTGCAATAAGAACATAACATGTGAAAAATGTTCGTGGATAAACTGCTTTAAACTATCACAATATTATTTATTTAAAAAAACCTACGTTCTAAGAAGATTACAGAGCAATATATATAAGCTAAAAAGATATCGTCATTTCTATTTCCTGTATCTTGAGTCTCATTCACTTTTATTTATGTCCAGTGCTACTCCTTAAGCCTCAAATCATTTAATGCTGCTGGAACTGCTGTCAGTGTCGTCTCCTACAGCTTGCAAGTCGTTGTCATTGTCTTTGTTACCGTTTGGTCTGTCTTCCCATGTGCCATAATCTTCATGAGCATTAGATATATCCAATTTCTTGAAGCTCTTTATTAATATAGCTCTTCTAATCAGAGAATAGCGAATAAATTAGTAAGACGAAAACAATTGCTGCATGGATGAATCCAGTTTAAAAGTTAGGAAAGCTTGCTTTGTGAAAGTCTTGAGGAAAGAGAAAAATACGCAAATACTTAAAAATCGTGTGCTAAAATGTTAAGAAGAAAAGTACTCGAGAAAAATATGCCAGTAAATACGGCATTTAGCTTGGAAATATTTTCCGGATTCATTTGCTGATTTTAGTCTTCTTCTAGATTCTCCTAGATTCCTAAATTCATAACATAATCTTAATTGTCTTATAAAAGTCTAATTACTTAGTTAGCAATTAACTATCTAAAGTTGGAGCAGTAGAAACAACATCGCACTGCCAATGCTAGAGGAAAGAAAACACTTTAGCATGTAACAAAAAATGACTAAGTGCAGCAGCAGTAGAAATACAGCCAAGGATTATGAGGTAGAAAGGGATAAAAACAGACAGAAAGCGTTGATAGTGAGCACAAAAAATTTAAAGTAAGAAAATAAAAAATATATAAAAAGCATGCACAAAGCTGTTCTCTACCTAGCATTTCAGACCAAGGAGATCATATGACGATATTAAAACGAATTGGGGTGTTTCTTTTGTTCTTCTGGAAGGTAATGCCAAAATACTTAAATAAAAATTATGTACAAAAAGGCACTGGGTTACTTGAAAATTATGTTTTATTTAATTAAATAATGAAATGAGGTAATTTCTATTTTTTGTTTATTATAAAGCACATTAAATTGCATTTTTAATGATTTACAATCATAACAGAAAAAGTATACCAAAAGAAATAACTTAGATTACTTTCAGTTTAGAAAAGGAGAAAGTTAAAATCAGAATTATTGAATAATTATTCACTTGTAATAATGCTTCTATATTACATATTATTTTCATAATACAAGTAGAGCTGATTCAAAGTTTTCTAGTAATACATTATTAAAAACTATGGTAAGATCTGTTTATTCATATATTCATAAAAATACGAAAAATTTAAAGCGTGCGAGATCTTGTTTTAGCAGCGGTGAGTATGGTATAGTTACAACGATTTAAAAAAAAAAAACTTAGTTTGGAAATAAGGTATAAGTTCTTTTAGGCAGCATACTGCAAACGTGATCATTAATTTTTTAAAATTAAATTCACAAGCTTGGGTTGAATAAGAAAGCATGCTAATAAAAACTGATTTACTTTTTTTATGTTCCGAACTGAAAATGTATCTTAATTATATTTTAAGAGATTTGTAATACAAAATAGTTTTTTTAGTTAATGCCGTTAGAAATCATTTTTTATCGTAAAAGGTTGATTTTTATTTACTATAAATTCTATTTTTAATTGTGTTTCAAAACTGTGATTTTTGTGTATGCAGTTTTAACATCAAATGTTGTAAAAAATTTAAATTTGAATTATTTCGCTATCTATGTTTGATGAAAAAATCAAAGCGATGAATTCTGAAATAATTCTAATAAATTCTGCATTTAAAATTCATCTGCTCTAAAAACGTAAAACTAGTTTTTATAAGGTGAAGTGAGGTGAGCGCAGACTGGTTTCTGTAAAGTTGGAATTTCAACCAGTGTGTTTTCAGTTTAGTGTATAAACACTTAACATTCTCGATATCAAACGTTTTGCAGAGTTATTACTGTTTAATTTATATCAAATAGGATTGTAAGTATCCTTGTATATTTCATTTTAAAAGGATTTTGTACAAAATGTCAACTACTCGGCACTTGTCCCCGAAAATGGAGCAAAAGGGTAACTGATTTAAAAATTCTTTGAAACTTTTTTTCATGTGCAACAGGGCAAGAGGAGAATTATTTACAAGGCTACTATAAAATGCTTTGTTGATTTAAATGAGGAAAATACGTTCATTCTTGCGTGACATCGGTGCCGAATAGCACATATTAACTTGTAGTAAATTATTACATACTAGGTAGAGAAATTTTGCTCATATTATAATAAAAGTAACTTGTGCACCCAATTCTCTCTGTTCTAAACTTCACCCAATTCACCTAATATAAAATAACATTTGCCCTGAATATTACTGTCATGATAGTAAATGCATGTAACGTCATATGCTCTAAAAATTGATTTCACATTTTATAAATGCGTGAAAATAATCATCTAATGAGAAAACGAAGTTTCGGGTTTATGAATTCGTGTCAAATGTCATTTGCTATTAGAAGTAATAAAAGTATAAGCAAATAAATATAATAAAAAACAGATTTCTTATCACTAAATAATGGTAAGTTCTCAGAGGGACGTTTTTATCACGTGATCTCTTTGGTCTCATTATTGCTACTCGTGATGAGTCCTATCTAAATTAGAGTGAGGGATATGAATTACCCCTTTGATTTACCCACCTTTAAAGCCCACGATTCCCCGCAATATTCGAACAAATAGCTGAAAGGTCCCGTGCTTTGAGTGAGCGAGGCCAGGTTGTGCATCTGTAAAGAGTGAGAAAGGACAAAATTGAAGATGGGACCTAAGTCATATACATCTTTTTTGCAGTAAGCTCTTCACTAGCTTCGCCTACTATCTACTACTCTATGCTCTATCGGCTATGTCTATTTTAAGTTCTCACTGTAGCAAATATTCTTAGTAATATTTCACTTGATTAATATCTATGTCATATCACATTTGATTAGTTCATTTTCCTTTATCTTAGACAGCGAATTCATTACTTATTATGTAAAATTTATTTTCATTGATAATGATATATTTTAGATATTTTTAAATTCAGGATTTTTATAATAATGAAACAAAAACATTTATCATACTCATTATACTGTATAGAAATTTAGGATGTCATTTGATGATATAAATTATTTATATTTCTGAATTTTTAATGATTGTTTTTCTTAAATATCTTTGAACTGTACATGTAGTATTTAATTCATGTTTGATATTTCTTTAACATTATCAACCAAATTACAACAAAACTAAGTTTAATTATAAAAAATATTGCGTTTTTTTATTTCTTATCTTTTTTTAGTCCATATGTAATTTATTGTATATTCAGTACTCGTCATTTAACAACTGATCTTTAGTAATTGAAAGTTAATACCTGAAAGGCTAACTGGAAAAAAGTTTGATTTTTCTTTCAAAATTAAGGAAGTATTTTATCTTTAAGAGCATTTAACGATCTGGGCAGTCAACAAATGTTAAGAGAATTTTTAATACCTTTACATTTAATACGCTAATTTAATTCATTAATTTTCATACTTTTAATAATTCATTCAAAACCTTTAATTGCATCAGAAGCTTTTAATGAATCACCTTTTCTTGACTTTTAACTGTAGAAAAGAAAATGGCATTTAAAAGCTTAAGTATGAAATTAATAACCGAGGCTATAAAAGTGTGGTTGCAGAACTATTTGCGGTGCAGAAGCAAAGATTATGTGCATAATTTTGTTTTATCATTATTTCCTTTACTAGACATTCCTTTACTAGCTACTAAATGACTTTACCAGAATTAATTCAACCATTACATACGTTATAAAAATTAATAACTCAAGCATTATTCAAGATTCTATATCACTCATTTATTTGATCATAAGAAATTTTGATGTTAACTAATAACTTAAATTTCATGTTAACTAATGATCTGGAACATATTAATTTTAACAAAATTTTCGCTTATTAAAAACTTTTTTAATCACTAAGATTTTGAAATATAATAAAAAATCCTTTTTAAAATTAATTGTTTGGTCTGTGTGCTTACTTTTTTATCAAATGAAAAACATATCTTCACTGCACTCATTACTTACATTTGTATTAATTCTTTAGTACGTTTGTCTAGTTTTGATTTAGTAAGAAATATATTACATTTATTTCCATTGTTGCTTTTATAATGTCCAGATTGTGATTTTATAGCTTAAATTGTTTTACCATGTGTATTTTTCTAAATAATTTAACATTATTTTTCTATGACATTCAATGAAATTACTTTGATTAGTACTTAATTAATCAATGAAGTTTATCAAATATATAATCGCATAATGAATAATATAAATATCCGAATGTATATTACTACTTTTTGGAATCAAAATTTTCTTCATAAATACAAAGTTATTAAACTTTTTCGAAAATTAATATTAGATATATATGTGGGAGACTTATTTAAATTCCTTTGCGTTGAATTATATTTCATGAAGTTAAGAAAAATTGAGCTAGAAAATAACATGCATGGTTTCTTTAAATAAATTAATGATAAAACTCTGATTTTAATTTAAAACCTACCAATTTAATTTTATTTTATGTTTTACATTGCTTTCAAACTATTAGTGTAGCTCACAATATTTTATTTCTATTTTATTGTAAACAGAAAAAAAGAGCAAATATTATGATACAAAATTTTATTTTCATATTCAAGAACATAGCATTTTATTGGAAGACATAATATGTATGAAATAAAGCTGTGTTTTTCGATGCAACTAGAACACATATTTAAAGAGAATATATTATAATACTCAATGAGACTGCTTATAGAAGGATGCACATTCACATTAAGATTAAATGAAATTTCAAAATAAAATAAACGAGTAAAATTTCATTTTAAAGTAATACATACACAAATCATATTCATGCGAATAAAACGAAGTATGCAGGCCACTGAGCATTAAAAAGAGGAGTACGAAGCATACAAACACTGAACACGACATTGAGTGCTTACCTGTATGTGCACCGGTAGGCAGTGCGAAGTTCCTGAAGCTGATATATTAAGTAAAAAGAAGATTAATTTTGTAGTAATTTAATATATGATGCGGTAAATGTATAAGAATGATCCATGCATTCATTCAAAGAATTATTATTATTCTTTTTTAGTTTGAAGCATGTAACTGAATTACGAAAAGTATTATATTATTAAGTTATTATATTCAAAAGGTGGCATTATATTACTGAGTTATTATGTATAAAAGCTATTATATTACTGAGTTATTATGTAAAAGGTATTATATTACTGAACGATGAGAAGGTATTATTAGCATACAAGTATTACACACCTAAACAAGCATTATTAGGTGTCAAATTATGAACGTAAAAAATCTTCTTCTACAGAATTAAAAATTATTTTATTATTTATTTTTATATCATTTTACGAATTAGATAAATTAATATATCAAACTGTTTCAAACTGCATTTGATTGCTGTAATCAGCTATGATTTCCTCCTGTGAATAATATGTAATTTAACCTTAAATTTCATCGCACAATGTACAGTTAAACTGTAAAAATTAACATTCAACAGTACACTTTACTTGAAGTTAACGTCAATGATTATACTCAGCGTATAAGGAAATTTTGCGATTTCAGTTTGCTTTTCTGCAAAAATTAGATTATCTTTCTCTTTTTAAAACATTGTTAACAGAGAAATTTAATCAGAAAAGTATTACGGTTTTTCTAATATTTATAATTGTTTCTATGGTTTACACTCTCAAAACTGAGGAAGAAATGTTTTAAAAGATTGTATCAACGTTTAAAATCGTTTCAAGAACTCAAACATTTCCTAACGTTATTCAGAAAAAATAATCCTTACGAGTAAAAAAAAATAATTTTGTTGCGCATTAATATAAAATGTTTACAAACTACGGGATGAATGGAAATCAACATGTTATTTTGCCATTAATTAAAACAAACAACCAAATACGGTAAAGAATTAGTATAATAACCAAATACGGTATAAATATAGTAACCAAATACGGTAAAGAAGTAGTATTAATTTGGTTTTCTCCTTCGAAACATTTTTACTTAATTCGCCTTAGTAGACGTTAGACAATTAAGAGTTATGAAAAATTCATTAATGAGATAAAATAATTATTGTGTTGTTCAATTCACTGAGCAAGATTCACTGAATAAAAACATCATTCAGATTAGTTGCACATAGTACTACAAAGCTATTATCTCTTGTCAAATGATGTTGAAGGCCAGTTTACAGAGGTGACAAATTATGAATTTTTGGTGAAATTCGAAGGAAAATTAGTATAAAAGAAATTAACTTCCCCAGTTTCATGAAAAAAGACGAAATTACAAGCGGTATCTTTAATCAAGGCTATCACTGGTTTTCTTAAGTGGCCGAGGGTTACCTAACAGGCCATGTGTCACATCATTTTGACAGCATCCAATATTATTTCAAATAGGAATACTATTGTTGTAAGGAATTACCTGCGATATGCTGAATACCATAAGGACTGCATATCCAATGACAAATAAAAGTTTTCACGAATTTACCTTATTTGGTGGCGTTATTGTTTTGCATAATATAGAACAACGAATGAACGGACGCATAAAAATTACTAAATTATTATTTATATAATAAAATACAATATGTTGTGACATGTTTGCTTGTTTTTAAATAAAAACATTTATGATTAAATTTGTTGTCATATAAATTGATATCAATTTTCTGATTATTGTCGGTCGTAGAAATACTTAACTATAACCCTTTGAAATGTGACTCTTTTTCGCACAATGCCGAAGATATTCCGTTTTGATAGAAAAGTTAAATATTTTATTCTGATCATAAATTTAGCTTAAAATTTTATAACGAATGCAGATGTTTCTGATTTGTTTTGTTACTTGCAATGTAACTCATAACAGAAATATTATGAGTTACGAAGATATTCTGGTTCAGTTAGAATTGTTTTAATTCATTTGTTGAAAGGAGACTCGAAACTAGAAGTTTATTAAATGAACTTATATTTACCTACTCTCAGGTCATGATCGCACAAACGGACATCTTTTACTGTTTTGCTTTGAAAAAATGAAGGTAAAACTATTAAATACTCAGCGAATTTATATTGTGGGATACAGGACGAAATTCAGAAATTCAAAATAGGTATTTCATTATAACAACCAAATACGACAGCTACCTGCTTTCGTATTTGGTTGTTAGATTTCGTGCAAGACTATTGAAGCAAAATAAATTCTCATATTATGTATTATTTTACAAAGTCAGCAAAAAGTCCCTGGAAATCTTGAGCATTTTCAGAAATAATTGAGAAATTAGCTCGTTTATTTCATCCAATATACTTGATTTTTTTTCGTATGTTAAAAGTGAAGAGATAGTACCTATATTCTTTTATAATTGAGAGTGGATACAAATGTTTTATAATTGATTCATAGTAGTAATACAAACCTATAAGTTTTTTGCAAAAATCAAACTTTAGTTGATCCGTACTTTTACTTTTAAAATTTTTTTAAATTAGATTTGCCACTTCAGAAGTGCACAAGTTAATTTACACTCATGTCCATAAATTAAGGATAATGCAAAATCAGGCAAAGGAAGAGTTAGAAGCAAAACAAATTTGACTTATTTGTAAAGCTTATTTATTAAACAAAAGGTAAAGTGCAAAAAAGATGCTATATGTTTGATATTATTAAGAAAATTAGCGATTTTTTCTCCCTGGAGCAAATTACAAAAAATACCTATTTACAAAAAACCAATATTACATGGTTGGTATGATTGTTAATACATTGTATGTCTCCCAGACGATGCAATACGGTCCGTACAACGCCTAGGTATGCTGAGTATCAAATTATTGATCTGATCTTGAGGGATATTACACCACTCAAAAAGCAATGCTCTCCGAAGTTCCGTAGACATGTAGGAGGAGGTTGACGGGCTGCAACTCGTCGGCCAAGCATGTCCCACACGTGCTCTGATGGATTTAAGTCCGATGAGAATGCTGGCCAATCCATACGGGTGATATCCTCCGATTGAAGGCATTCGCTTACGATGTTTGCACGGTGAGAACGGGCGTTGTCATCCATGAACACAAATTGTGCGCCCATGGCGCCCCGAAACAAGCGTACATGTTGTTCCAGAATGACGTGCCGATAGATTTAGCTTGTCATAGTTCCAATTTGAACATGCAGGTCAGTTCTGGAACCAGAATAATTCCACCTCAAACGAGCACTCCTGCACCACCGTAACGGTGTCGTTCAATGATGTTTTCTTGGTGGTAACGGGTACCTGGAGCTCTCCATATGAAAGTCCGGCGAGAATCAGACTGCAAGCTAAACCTGGACTCTTCGGAAAACATCACACAAGCCCACTGTTGCGGTGTCCACAATGCATGCTCTCTACTCCAGGCTAACCGCAGGCGACAGTGAGTTGCAGTAAGTCGAACGCATCTGACAGGTCTACGAGCATATAGACCAATCTGCCCTAAGCGTCTGTACACGGTCTGCCTTGAAATTGTCGTACCAGTGGCTGAAGAGAGCTGACGAGACAGGTCTGAGGCTGTGCTCCGTCTGTTTCTTTTGGCAGTAACTGCCAAATACCGGTCCTCATTCGGCATTGTAACTCTGTGCTGTAACGTCTACACACATTACCATCATCTTGGAATCGTTGCCAAAGCCTGGAGATGAAACTCTGGGTAATTCCAAGTTCGTCTGATACTTCCAGTTGCATTCCAGTCCACGCCCACATTCCAGACGGCCGATAATTCTACCACGTAAAAAATCATCCAAATGTGTCCTTTGTGTCATAACTATTCAGTTATTGCACTGAAATGCTTATAAAGCGCCTGCGAACAATTTTACTCCTTTGCCTGTATTCCTTATATATCACTCTCTTACACTCTCGTCATTGTGACGTACCATCGGTGTCATCTGGTTACTTCCTGAAATTTGCATATGATTTTGAAGATGTGTGTAGTGATTTTACAGGTGATATATTTATTTTAGAGTTCGATTTCCGCGTGACTCCGAATTATCCTTAATTTATGGACATAAGTGTAATATGAAAGGAAAAGAGTTCAGATTCAAAAGTTAACAAACCGTGGAGACACTTAAATAAACTGTAGAGCACTGCTTGCATAGGAGTTTGACTCAACGTTTTCCTATCCTACTAGACTGCCAAGTAAGTTATCGCTTTAGTCTGAAATACTAAAATGTCATAAGAAGATAAAATTATCTTTTATTTAACTCTTAATAGAAGGCACTACGTGTGCTACAAATCCTGCTACTTTCGGGTAATTAAAATAACTTAAGATTGAAAGTTAAATTCGAATTTAGGTAATGTAGTCTGAGATTATACCCAAAATAGTCAGTCTACGTAAGCTGGTTCAAATAATAGTGCGTATTTAAATGTCGGCTAGCAATATGGCTAAAGCCGGAACAACTCTGGCAGAGCTAGCGACAGTACGTAACTGTGATGCCAGGCTGCCAGAAGCTCTAATTCTAAAACATTCAAACTTTCGGATTACACACTCATTAATTAATTTGCGTTGTAGTGAGAATTACGGAAAGAAGAAAGCAAGATAAAAATTCTGATCATAATAACTCGTTAATTGTCTAGTAATCCTATAAAACGATAACTATGTTACTGATATATTTCAGTTTTAAGTGATTACCAAACTTTCTAGCATAGCTGTGCTATCGTAAGTCAAACGTAGACTGGGGAAGATAGGAATATAAGAGGATTTACAGCATTTATACAATTAGCATTTGATTTGATTTCTTATAGGCCGGGCAGCTAGCAAATCATTTCTTTAGGGTAGTGAGAAAGAGAAGTGCCATTCGTTTACAAACTGATTCAGAGGACCGATGCACTTTACTGAAAGAGCGAACAATGATTGATCAAGAAAGAGCGGTAGTTTATTTAGAGTTAACTCACGGAGAGCTCTTGCTGGAAGCACTCCAGGAAAGCTCGAATTTCCATTTTGGAAGAAAAGAACGCATATTGTCCAATGGTGAAAGAGAATATAATTTTCAGCATTTCACAAATTTTTGATCATTTTTATTTCTAGAATTCAATTATAAGTTCTATGTAGAATAAGGATTTTAGCGAATTTCGAAACTACAAGTGATGGTTAGCGGTTAAAGAATTAGTGGATCGATTAAGCCGATACATTGCTCATTCGATTCTTTCTTCCCTTCGCTCCATTGCCACTTGCCATTCTTGATTTACTTCCCTTTTTCGATCTTACTCATCAAGGATATTATTATGATGGGTGAATCACAAAACAACAAGCGATTCAATTCAGTGAGCGAACTGTTCTGATCAGATACCATAAAAGAACGGGTTGTCCACCTCTAAGTGAGAGCTAAACTAGCAAATTATGGCTTCAAAGTAAGATATATCAATGGCTATATACACATGGATCCTCATTGTTAACCAAGCAATAAGAAGTTATCACTGAAATTGATTTGACTGCAATCAATTAAAAGGGTAGTCGTTCAGTAACTCAGCCATGATTTGTTTGACGATGATGATATCTAAACTCATTTCGTACAATATGAAAGTCATTGTCCTAAATTGCTCTCTTGCAAATGAAGAAAATTATTAATTGAGTTATTTTAATTTCTGTGCAATTGATAATTTATGAGTTCATCAAAAATGCTCCAATTATCCTCCATTTACAAGTAGGGTTTTATGTCTATTAAAGCATACCTTATTATAATTTGTTTTTTGTCACTTCTACTTTCGTCCGCTCTCACCTGGATCCAAATTAGTTAATTTATATAAGAACAAAGTCCTTAAAGTTAAGGGAGAGCTTTTAAAAGTATCAGCTAACCTTCTCCGAAATATTTTTATCTACCTTCTAAATTACTTCAATTGGCTTTAGACATTTCTTAACCGTGTTTCCTCGCATGATAGAGAATCCTGAGCCAATAAACCTGAATAAGATTTTGCTTTGCCATGTGAATCTGCAGTGACCAGCCAAAACATTATGATCTTCCCCATATGTTTTAAAGAACTCGTCTGGATGACGTGGATGACACGTGTTTAAGTAGGTTTGTTATTTGACTGCTACTGCAGAAGTTAAGGAATCATTCTTGTACTTTTGCGAGTAATGGGAAAAGCTGATTATTTAGGAGAATTTGATAGATGGCAGATTGTAAAATCAACATCAGATAATGATTCACGCTAAGGTGCTAGACGTCCATGCGTCATAAAGTAAAAAGAACACCGGAGTCTGTCACGCTTGGTAGTGCAAAATCAGCATTAGGTAATGGCTTGTGGACAGCCCAATACAACGCAGGTCCAAGTGCAAGTGTTTCGGAACACACAGTGTGCCTCTGTTGGCCAAGCGTCATTGTCAACTTCGCCTACAGTGGAGCCGGAAACTACGAGATTGGAACATGGATAAGTGGAAGACAGTTGCCTGGTCGAATCAATCACGATTTCGTATTTATCACATTCATGGTCGTATCAGGACACGCCGTCTTCCAGACGAACAGTTGCTTCCCCCCGTACAGGCGCAGAGTTACCTTCCCCTGTCATATACAGGCTGATGGTGGCAGTAATATGATTTGGGGGACGTTCACATGGACGACTTGCGTTAGCTGTGGTAGAGCAGACCATAAAAGCTGCAGACTATCTGAACATAACTGCGAATAAGTTGCAGCCTTACATCGCTTCTGTCTTCCCAACTGAAAATGGAATCTTCCAGAAGGATAACGCCCATGTCACCAGTCTCGAACTGTGTTGGAGTGGCTCGAGAAGGATAAGGATGAATTCCAATAATGTCCTGGCCACCAAACTCACCAGATTTTACCCCGACAGTGCACATTTCGGATGTTACGAAGCGGCAGCTCAGGGCTAAAATACCATCCTGTTCGAATATTTCGCCTTTGCGTGACCGCTGTTTACACATTTGGGACGAACTACCTCCAATCACCGACTAAGAACAGCTGTTTTGCAGGTCAAAGGTCACACAGCGCGTTATTGATTAGATGGTGATAATGTTTTGACTCCTCAGTGTACATAATAATTACATGAGTTTTACGTTCAATTTAGGTTTTGTTAAATCACGCAGTAAGCAGTGACTTATTCTGTAAGTACATGAAATATGTAAACTGCCAAGTTGAAGTTATAATAAAAACGTTTCTTTTGAGCTTTCTTATGTGTTCGATCTAACTTTACCGAGAGATTAAGATAAGCCACTTCTGTTACTACTTTAGTACTAAATTCTACATGGAACCAGAATTTAGTACTAAAGTAGTTATGTTCCTTGCATATTTATGTGTTCATTTAGTGCTTATTTATGTGTTCATTTAGTTCATTTAGTGCTTTGAAACTACAACTTAGCAATAGTTATTTAAAATTAACTTAGTAAATAGCGGAGTTAATTAGGTGCTTATACATTCACCTGTTTGATACTTGATCACTGTTATATTTTGTTCTTCAGTTAAGTATTTTATCTGAATTACTCAGATTTATTTACTGTTTCGGGTGTTGCGAGTGATGGTTGCGTAGAATGTTACTTCCCAAGAAGAATGCTGGATGGAGGTGAACAGCAAAAGATTTTGATTGGTACTCTGCTGACACTTAATGGGAACAATACATATCAACCAGGCATATATGAAGAAGCAAGATGAGATAACAGATGATAAATTCACATGAAAACGTCTTCTTCAGAACTTCGAGTTCACTTTGTTATAATATTAGGTCGCACGTACTTGATTACGAGTCGTCCGTTGATATATATGTAGCACAATCAGGCCGGGAATTAAATCCCACACTTTAATGAACTCTTACTTCTGTTTCCGAACAGCTATATCCATATAAGCTTTTCGTACATGACAAGAGAGCGCCACGAGGGACAAAAACCACAGCTATAACCACGTCGATAACCTCACGGTATTCAGTATATAACTAATATAGGCTGTAAAAATGATACATAGCTTGTAGCCACTACACAGGATTTAAACACGGTTGCACTTCTCTTCTCCAGCGCTGTGTAAACGCAAAGTTGTGCTGGAATTTCCAACTTTTACATTATATATAATCAAAACTTTATTTCTTACTTTAAGTGTTATCTATACTTTTATTTTTTCTTTAATTTCACCAGAATAGAAACGTGATGTGAGTTTTAGACAAGGAGTAAAGGAGACAGAGGGAGGTTGACAACATCAGCCTGATATGGTTAAATTTTTCTGCTGTTGCCTGCCTTTAGCACTGTTGCTATCAGCTGGTGAGTTTGGTTTTGATAGAAAATTAAATTTGTGTTGTAAGGATCTTAAGTTTTACTAACGTTTATTTTTATTTTAAATCTTTACTATCACTTCTTATTTTCTACTTCCGGCCAGAATTAAAAGATTTAACTTATTTATGCAAAATTTGTCTGGCGAACGCCAAGTACTTAAGTTGTGGCTTTTTGCCAAGCGAGAGAGAGGAAGGAGTTAGTCGAAGCAGGCCGCTTACCTTAGCAGTTTTACTCGGTTGCTGGTTGCCTTCCAGGCCAGAGGTTTAATCCTCGTGATAATTTTAAACGTATTGTAGTGTTAACAGTTCTCTGTACTACATACGGCTTCCTGTTAATATACGGCCAATCTTCCACGTAGGCCCTTGTTTATTATTCCAAAGTTAAGTTAGAGTTTAGTTAAATATTTTTATATTCTTACGTTCAGACCACAAGTAGTTGGTCTCTGTATTCCGAAGTACGGAAATTATTGTAAAGAGTGAAAAATAAAGGGTTTCGTATACCCTTCCTGTGTATCTTGTCTACTTCCTCACATTTATTGAACATAGCTTTAGTAAGCTCCCTGTTCCGAGTCAGGTTCTTCAATGTTCCCCAAGCAAGTAAGGAGAAACACTGAACCTGATAGTGGCGCCCAACGAAGAAGAATAATCATGGCCGAGTTTCAAGAAGAACCTGTGCTACCTGCAGAAGCGGCTCATAATCCAGAAATGCAGGCTGCCGCCCTGGAAGGATTTGGTTACATCGTTCAGACCATGCGCGCAGCGATGAAACCAGAAGCAACGTTTAATGGAAACTCACCGGTTACCAGTTTTTTGGAAAAACTAGATGACCACTTCATGCTCTACCCCGTGCACGAGTTTCAGAAAGTTACCTTAGCTACCAGCGCTTTGAGGGGCCAAGCGCTTAACTGGTTCAAATGTATAGGCAGAAGTATCTTGGGTCAAGCAGGAAGTCCCACCTATACTTACGAAAATTTCAAGACTGCCCTAGTAAAAGCCTTCCCTGTCGTAAGGGATCGTGCGAAATTAGAAACGGAACTTTTCAGCATATATCAGCAAAGAATCGAAAATCTCTCAAGCTTTATTTTAAGAAAAATTCACGTCTTCAAAGTCTTGTATGGAAACCGTCCGGATCCTGAGATAATTCAAGTGATTTTGCCGAGGTTACTTCCCCAAGTACAAGACTTTATTGAATTAAGGAATCCGACTACACTGGAAAAGTTATTTGAGCTAGCAATCCAGTTTGAAAGTAGAAGAACGGCGGACATTGAAAGAAGACGCCAATATCAACAACGAAACCAATTTGGTGAGCCAAGACCACAGCAAATTCAAGCACATGGCTACGGAAGCAAAGCGAATCAGTGGGCAAGGAAACCCGAGCATCCAAAAACAGCCGGCGAACGTCGACAGTTCAATAGCAATCCAGGAAAAAAAGTCTCAAGGCCAGTGGAAAAAGAAGGAAAGCATGGAAATGAAAAATGATTTAAACTAAAACGGATTTCTGCTGACGGGAGGGTGCGGAAATCCGAAGGCCAAGAAAACCCCTCTTCCTTCAAGTTAAATACAGTAATGGTGAAAAATTTGACTCTTCCAAAGATTGAAGTGTTGGTGAATAATATCCCAGCCACCGCACTCCTGGATACAGGCGCGCAGTGTTCCTGTGTGGCAGAAGATTTTTTTTAGGAAGTATTTTCGTAAATATCGCATATATAATTCGGATAATACGACAGTGTTAGCTGCGCAAGGAGAAAGATGTAAGTGCATAGGTAAATTACCGGTATACGTCCGTATCAAGGACGAACAAGTAAAGGTTATGTTTTTCATAGTAAAGAATCTTCAAGCACATATTAGGAATAGATTTTCTTTCAGAGGCAGAAGCAACGCTGGATTTTAATGAACCGTCCTTTAAGCTGACGATGAAACCAGTTCGAGAAGAAAAGGCTGAACCGCCGATGTTAAACCTTGACCACCTGCCTAAGGAAGAGCAACAAAGAATCCGACAAGTGGTAAGTGAATTTGCTTCGTTATTTAGTGATATTCCAGGATTTACTCAAGTTACTAACCATAGTATTGACACCGGAGATTCAATGCCAGTTCGCCACAAAGCATACCGGTATGATAAGAATAAAGAAAAAATTATAGAATGGCATATCAGCGATATGCTACGTAAAAAGGTCTAAACGCCCATCTCAAGTAGTTATGCTAGCCCGGTGGTTTTATGTAAGAAAAATAATGACTATCCTTTGGAGCATCCAAAAAGGTGGAGATTCGCTATTGATTACCGTAAATTAAATTCCATAACGAAATATCTGGTATATCCGTTACCGATCATAGAAGAAATTTTAAGGAACATAAAATCAACCAAATTTATGACGACTTTAGACTTAACGACTGGTTATTTTCAAATAGGGGTGAGGTCTGAGGACGTGCCTAAGACTGCTTTTATAACCAAGTCTGGCATTTATGCATTTTTGCGTATGCCGTTTGGCCTTTCAGGGGCCCCGGCAACATTTCAGCGATGCATGTACATTGTGTTAAGACCTGTTCTTGGAAAGTCCACATTTATCTATTTAGACGACATCATTATTACTAGTGATAATCTGGCCCAACATGTACAGGATTTAAGACAGTCGTTTTCTTTATTAAATGAGGCCGGTCTAAAAGTTAATATCGAAAAGACCAAATTTGCAGACCCTGAATTAAAATATTTAGGTTACAAAATATCTCAGAAAGGTATCGAGACAGACGAATCAAAAATAATCGCTGTGCAAAAGTATCCGCCACCAAATACGGCGAAGAAGCTCTCTTCTTTTCTAGGACTTTGTTCATATTATAGGTCCTTTATAAAAGATTTTGCAGCTATTGCTGAACCATTGTTAAAATTAAAAAGGAAAAAGGCAAGATTCTCGTGGACGGCCGAAGCCAATAGTGCTTTCGAAAAATTAAAGCAAGCATTAACGCAAGCCCCTGTGTTGAAATTTCCTGAAATGGATGAGAATTTAGAAATTTCAGCGGATGCTTCGGATTATGCGGTAGGAGCGGTACTGTCACAAAATCAGCAGCCCGTGGCATTTTTTAGCCGATCTTTAAATCAAACACAAAGAAATTATTCCGCGACCGAGAGAGAGGCACTTGCAGTTCTGTTAGCAGTGCCGAGTCTATTTTGTTCCGAGTCTATTTTGGAAAGGCGCCAATAACAGTGTATTCTGATCATGCGGCGGTAACTAGATTGTACTCAGGGAAAAGCTTATCCCCAAGGTTAATAAGATGGGCACTCAAGCTACAAGAATATAATCTGGTAATCAAGCATACCCCCGGAAAGGAAAATATCGTAGCAGATGCCCTATCCAGAATAAAAATAGATGAAGAAGGTAATACTGTAAAGGTGGCAATGCTCACAGCATGTACAATAAATTCCCGAGAAACAGTAATGACCGAACTGGGTAAGGATCCTGAGTTTGGAAGCATTTATGAGTATTTAAAGGATCCTGAAAATTTTAGCCACCAAGATATTGTGGGGATAAGAAATAGGGCGTCCCATTACGAACTAATAGATGGTCTATTATTTTATACAAAAACTACAAATTCCAACAACGAATTTCGACCTGTTATCCCAGGTAGTCTTAGATTAAATATCCTGCAGGAGTCGCATGACAGCCCTTTAGCTTCTCATGTTGGTATTCGAAAAACTATCCAACGCGTACGCGAGGCAGTCTATTTTCCTGAACTGCAAAAGTTAAGTAGGGCGTATGTCCAGTCCTGCCCAACATGTCAAGCAGTTAATTATATTAATTTCCGTCCGTTTGGGTTTCTAAATAGTATTAAATCCGAATTTCCAAATGAAATAATTGGCATCGATTTATTGGGCCCTTTCCCAAAAAGTCAGTTAAATAAAAGTCGCTATCTCCTTGTTATGGTTGATCATTTTAGTAAGTGGACCGAAATTGTTCCCTTAAAACGAGCCTCCGCGAAATTAGTTACTGATTCTATTTTAAATAAATATATTTTAAAATACGGGGCGCCCCTAAAAGTTATATCGGATAATGGTGCTCAATTTGTAAGTAATATATTTGAAGACATGTGCCAAAAACTGGGCATACGTCATTTAAAAATGGTCCCGTATCGGCCGCAATCAAATATAGCGGAACGGGTCAATAGAAATATAGTGAAAATTATCCTTAGTTATGTTAAAAACTTTCATAAAAGCTGGGATAACTATGTGAATGAATTTGCTTTCGCCCTTAGGACCGCAAAACATGATACAACGGGCAAAACTCCTGCTGAGTTATTTTTAGGCAGAAAGATTATAACGCCGTTAGATAAATTATTTTATGTGCAACAAAGAGCCCCAGAATTTAAAATGGGTGATATAGAAAAATTAATTAAAGAAGCAAAAAAGAATACTGAAGTAGCTCAGTGAAAAAACTTTATTATGATTTGAAACGACGGGGAGTAACTTATAAAGTAGGAGATGAAGTATTAAGAATTAAGCATTCACTTTCTTCAGCACCAGAAGATAAAACCGCCAAATTTTTTCCACGATTTGAAGGACCATATTTCATAGAAAAAATAAATCACGCTGTAGTGGTGTTAAAAGCCAGGAATGGTGAAACATGCTCCGCAAACACTGATCAAATAAAACCATATTATGATCGTAATAAAATGCAAATTTTCAAAGATCTTTTGCAGGATCCGGCACGGCAGGCACAAGCTCCAGAGGTGGAACAACGACAAGTACAAGGGCAAGCCATTAGGAGGCAGGACCAATTGAAAAGAAAGTTTCCCCGTTGGAAATATGAAGGTAACAAGAAAAAGAAGCCGTTCCACCGTCCAGAAAAGAGAGCTCACGACCACCCCCAGAATGAAGAAGGGAGAAGTATGACGAATGCAAAGAAAGCCAGGAGAAATAACGGCAACAATAACCCGGCTCCCAAACGGAAGATCTATCATCGGACAGGACTCTCCGCAGCAAATGTCGCCGAACTGCGGAAGGGCCACTAGCGGCGGAGGAAAAGATACAAGGAAAATTTGAACGGCCAGCAACGAGGTCCAAGCAGGAACGAGAGAGAAGTGTCCCGGTTCCGTCAAGACCAGCTGCCATCAAACGGCCAAGACCACAGGCAGAGGCGAAAAAGAAGGTATTCAAGGGTGACTGAACTGGAGGAAAAAGAAAGCTTCTAGAGGAAGGCACTGAAGGGCGAGCCCGCACAAGAAGGAGGATAAATCAAACTAGAATCTTCGCTACCTTCCAGGACTGGGCTGAGGAAAGAATGTCCGAATATCACAAAGATAAGTAAAATTTTATGTTACTTTGCAAACTTAAGTTAATCTTTCATTCTTACTGCAAGTGGCAGATTTCAAGAAGTTTTACCTCATGTAAGGTCTACCTTTATCGCCAAAAAGGCGAGAAATGAGTTGTTACCGATTTTGGTATTATGTTTTTCAATTACTCGCGAGTAAAACTAAAGTTGATGTATAATAGGAATGTGTAAATACTTGAATATTTTAAAAGTTATTGTATAAATTTTATTTAAACATTCTGGCAAGAAAGAAGTTTTAGTCTGAAAGACTTTTGAAATGTAGTGTTTCAATGTAGAAGAATTGGCACTTGCTTGGAAAAGAATAGAAGTTAACAATGTACTACTAATGTATGATTTAAAATGCGTAAAATTAACGGCATGTTAATATGTTCTTATATACAATGTGAACTGTTATTTTAAATGTTAAGAAATACCGTGATATGGTAAAAGTGAAAGTAATGTTAAAATTTTTTTTTATTCGTGTGACTGTAAAAAGACTAAATCATGGTGAATATGTGTTAAAGGTTGAATGATGTAGTTAGGCTCTCTGACGCTACACTTCAGAGTTAGCCACTTTCAGAATAGTACCTCAGGGTTTAGAGTTGAAGATAGGGTGTGTTACGAGGTCTTGTTATGTTGAATTTTAACACATAAGTGTTTTGATTGTAGGCGGCAGTGTTGAACACGTATACATAAATACATTCGTGTTTGGTGTTTTCTTTTACAACACATGTCAGAGAGCACGGGGAGAGATAATTAAAATAAAGTCATGAATGAAATAAGAATGTTAAGAGAAATATAAATATTCATGTTACTTGCCATTTCATTGTGTAACATTTCATTAAACTAGTTTTCCTTCCAGATCTCTGGAAGGAACCAGATTTGAATAAAAGCTCCTGTTTAGATGCAGTACAGATGAAAAATTGGTTGTCCATGGAGCTGATATTGTAAAAACAAATTCTTTTTTTTAAATTTCTAGTTTCTAGTGAGAAATGTTTGTAAAAGATTGGCCCCGCGTTAGATTCTAGAGCTAAAAGTTTTCAACAAGGTCGTTTTAGACCTCAGTTTCAAACTAATTAACTCTGGCGGGAAGTAGGTAAGGATCTTAAGTTTTACTAACGTTTATTTTTATTTTAAATCTTTACTATCACTTCTTATTTTCTACTTCCGGCCAAAATTAAAAGATTTAACTTATTTATGCAAAATTTGTCTGGCGAACGCCAAGTACTTAAGTTGTGGCTTTTTGCCAAGCGAGAGAGAGGAAGGAGTTAGTCGAAGCAGGCCGCTTACCTTAGCAGTTTTACTCGGTTGCTGGTTGCCTTCCAGGCCAGAGGTTTAATCCTCGTGATAATTTTAAACGTATTGTAGTGTTAACAGTTCTCTGTACTACGTACGGCTTCCTGTTAATATACGGCCAATCTTCCACGTAGGCCTCTGTTTATTATTCCAAAGTTAAGTTAGAGTTTAGTTAAATATTTTTATATTCTTACGTTCAGACCACAAGTAGTTGGTCTCTGTATTCCGAAGTACGGAAATTATTGTAAAGAGTGAAAAATAAAGGGTTTCGTATACCCTTCCTGTGTATCTTGTCTACTTCCTCACATTTATTGAACGTAGCTTTAGTAAGCTCCCTGTTCCTAGTCAGGTTCTTCAATGTTCCCCAAGCAAGTAAGGAGAAACACTGAACCTGATAGTGTATATACAGGTAGAAGTTGGGAAACCAGAATTTTCCATTTGGTCATGCAGATGTAGTTCAAACTGTGCAGTTCTCTCCCAGGTTTGGGGAAGAACACCCCAAAGGATGGTCCGAAGGTCTCACACACTTCTTCCATTACCAACAACCTCTTAAGAGGACTTTCAGCTCGCCGGTTTCTTTGAGTGCCCCCTTGACAGGTGTGTTGTGTGCCTACACGCTTATAAACATGCATGACTTCTCAGGGACTCTAACCCGGGTTCATTGATATGGCAGTAAACGTCAGTAACCACTATACTGGCTAATAAAATTAGTAGTCGTAGAAAAGCACAGCAAGACTGTTAAGCTTTAAATTTTGTTTTGCAAATACCATGAACTGTTGTTATCTGTCCAGCGCGAAGAAAGCGGAGATTAATTTTCTTAATTATTTTATCCCTGTAATTTCAGAATGAAGTTCAGATAAACTGTTTTTAACTGTAATTATTTAATATTTTACTATTTAAAGGAAGAGATGGTGTTTGGTATCCAAGAAGCTTAGACTAGATTTTAAGGCAAACTAAGTTTAACCTCATAGATCTAACAGTTATCAAATACCATTGAGTAAATTACATAAAATTTTATTTGTGAAGAAATAATTTAAATATTTCATTAGAAACCTAAGGCTGCTTTGGACAAATTTATTTGTAGTTTCTATAGACTTTTAAGAAAGTTTTAAGTTTCATGCATTGAATTCGTAGGATTCAATTAGCTTCAAAGTTTTAAAACCATTTTTCGGAGTCTATTGTTCTCTTATTCGTTTTCGTAAGTATCTATTCAGGAGATTTTCTTCGCTTTAGTCTGAGCATCAGAAGGAACTTGTGTACCATCGACATTCACGATCAAACTAGATTGAAGGAAAAAAAGTACAGTTAAAGTAATTGGAAACTGCACCATTAGAGGTGTACATTTAAAATTAATTGAAAAAACGGCGCTTTAGAATAAGGAATAAATTAGGGAGAATTAAAAAACGTCGCTTTCATTGTCTACTGCATCTTTGCCTTTTAAATTATTTTACAAACTTTGATAGTTAATTACTTTCGATGTTGTGCATTTGATGTAGAAAAGGATTATTTGAAAGAACTTATGGTACTAAAGTTCTTTGCTAATATACGATGAATACTTTGAAAAGAAGTCAAACCCTGCATAACAAATAAGACACGATGGGGAACTAACTTGATGCTGGTTGATGAATATAAATTAAGGTCTTTGTCTTCAAAGCGAAATGGCTTTTTTTATTAATTTTTTTTTTAAAAATGATCCCTTCATCATAATTGAAACAAATTCTTTACAATTCCAGTTTCGCATTCTCCACCCTTATTGAAAAGCTTTGGAAATTTTATGTTTTAATTAATCGAATGCATTTCTTTCACAGTGTTTTAATTTAGTTTTTTAATTTTATTTTTAAACAGGGAACAATTTTTATTAAACACATTTTTATTTAATGATAAACATATTTTTAATTTTCTTCAGTTCTTAGCTACCAAGCACTCCTATTGAATGATAAATTTTTGACATTTGCTTATTTTTTTATGTAAGATTAAAAAACAGTTTAGAAAGGAACTGAATAGAATATTAATGTGTTATTCAAAATTAAAACACTTCTCTTTTAAAAGGTCTTGTTGGTTTAACTGAAACAATTAACTTATTAGCTTTTGAGATTTTTTTCCTTTTTTTAATTATGACGTGCTCCGACCTTAGGCACTACACGGAAAGGGAGGAATTTTCCGTGGAGGTGATTTTAAAGGAACCTGGATCGTACCCACATTACGCCTGGGGAAAACCACGAAAACGCCCATGTAGCCAGCCCGTTCGCTCGAATTCGAACCCCGGACCGAACTACCAATTTGCAATGTAAATAAATAAAGGTAAATTCTAACTTTCCTAGAAGACTTTCAGACAATTTAGTTCTAATAGTCATGATCTCATCGCGAGTCCACTACTTAAAGGTTATCCTAATAACCTAATGCATAATGTACATTAAGCTATTAGGATTTATATTTCGAAATTTTCCTAATTTCTATTTATTGAAAACTTTAATTGATTTGTGCAATTTCTGGTACAAATTACTCAATACACGAGGAAACATTTCCATGTTTTATTTTCCGATAATTTCCTATCATTATTTTTCTTCCATTTCCTATTTTTTACCTTTAATGACTGGCTCAATAATCATTGTCCTTTTCTTTCTAGTTACAATTCATTTTGAAAACAACATATGCTAATTTAAGAATTAAAGCTAAATAATGCGATTCCCTAAAATGTATTAAGTAAAATTCAGTTCAATGTAATATGAGTATATAGTACGTCTCGCGTTTAGTTAAAGGTGTCTTTCAGTTACGTACATACATGATTATACCATCTTTGACTTTTCAGGTATTTTTTGTCTTTTGCTTTGTGTAAAAGTTTTTCAGATTTTATATATTTTAAACGTTGCTATTTTTATATTACAGTTACGATTTTGATAAATTGTTATACATTCTACTGTCTGATTTTGTGTGGTTTAGGGACACATTTAGATTTACTTTGACTAATTGCCTTCGTGGCTAATTTGATTCAGATTTTACTTTGTAATCTGGCTCAGATTAACTACAAATTAATTGCACTTTGAATTTACTATTTTATTACAAGACAATATTTTTGCAAACTTTTAAGTATTTTTGTTGAAAATTTTCAGGGCTAGAAATTGCAGTATTCAGCGGGTATGAAACATGACGTTATGAAGCTGCACTATAAAAGTATGAAGCTAGTTTCCTAAGTGCACATCGGTATCGTAACAATGGGAGTGGTTTCTAAAATATATCAATGGGCTTCAACTGAAATTTCGCTCCCGTGATGTTCCATAAAAAGAGAAACAAGAATTACATTTTTAAAGTTTTGAGAAGTATTTAATATGTATTCACCCTGTCCGATATCTATTTTAATTTCTATTATACCTTCCTGTATATCACTGCAATTTTAATTATTTTGCAAATAAAATTAAGAAAATTTTCTCGTAGATTACAAACGGGAGGCAAAACAACAAAGTTTGAGAATTATTCACGAAACAACAAATTGATTCTCAGAGACAACCCATTGCTCCGATGTAGAAAGCCTCTCCCATTGTAGCGCATTTAAGAAATTCGCAAACGGGAGCGCCTTCCTCCTGATAATACATACTTTTGAAATTATTCTATCATTCAGTTCAATTCTCTGGTGCTATCGATCTTCTTATTCGGCACTTCCACGTCCTAGTTTCTTGCGATATACGTAGGATTCTTGTATTGCTCAAACAAACCATAAAAAAATCATCCTGGTATTAAATCATCCTGTTATTATGTGCTGTTATCGGAAACATTTTTGTATAAGAAGAAACGAAATCCACGTGGACAGCATTGATACTTGAATTCCTGCGTGGAAGAATAAAGACTCTGACATAGTTCAAATACTGATGACTGATTCAAGTGCTTAAGTCAACAAACAACTGAGTGAAGACAATCATAATGTTTTATTTATGGGTTGTCTAAAGTCATATACGTCACCTTTTAGCATTTTTTTCTTTCTATAACATTTAGAGATACTGCTTGTTAAACAGATTGTTATGCTTCATTACATGACAAAGATATAGTAAGCGCTGTAATTCCACTTCATCTCTTATTTTCCATTCTTAAATTTTCCCTTGTATCTTGTATTTGATTTCCTGTTCTACAGTCATTAGGTTATTTTAAAGCCGGAGTACATGAAAAATGAGCAATGTCCTCGCCGTGACTCGAATATGGATCTATCGCCGAGTGTGCTACCGTTACACCACGAAGGCATTAAGAAAGAAGGGAGAAAATACCTTACATACTCCCCCTTTTAAAGGGAAACTAGAGCTTAGGGAACACAGTTGTTAAGTCCTGGTGGTAAAGAATTATCACGCACCATCTTTTAGTTAGGGCACCGCTGTAGGGTCATTAGGTTATTTTTAAAGCTGGAGTACATGAAAAATGTGCAATGCCTTCGTCGGGTCTCGAACCTGGACCTTTCGAATACGCACGGATTGTGCTACCATTACACTACGAAAGCATGCCGAAAGGAGGGAGAAAATACCTTGTACTATTATCTTCCAGCGTTTTGTAGTATTATTAGCCCAAAGGAGTGTTAGACGCCCAGAAAGGATATTGTTCTCGAAACAGCATTTTGCATTGAATCACTAAAAGCATTGAATCACTTTTCAAATTGTTTTCACCAAATATTATCGCCTGATATTACATTTAAAGAAATTAAATAATGAAGAATCTATCTGTATGTATGTATTCTCCCATTATAAAAAAATAACGATGCCTAGAGCCATCAAATTCTGACTAACGTAGTTATCCACCCGAATATGAGCGCCTAGATGCTCGGATTTTGATTGCGATTTCATTTTATTATCTATTTTATATTTTGTAAAACATAAAATGAATTTTTCATTAAAAAATCGATTTCAAAGAAGGCACTGGAAATACTGTACGGAATGAAACATTTTTACCTTCAACACGCAAGACTGTTTATCAGAAGCTGTAAAAATATACTGTTTTTAAATATTTTTATTTCAAAGGGGCATTAACCCAAATGCCCTCGAAACGTGTATGAGTGTGTAAATGAAATAAAACGCCCCTTTAGGCGCAATATAAAATCTGAAAGCGTTCAGTTTTGAAAATTTTTATTATTAAGTAATGAAAACTCTACATTTATATATATATATATTTATAAACAAGTTTGTTAGATTAACGAATCCAGGAATTTGAAAGCAATGTGTTTGCACTCAGCAAAGCCTAGACAGGAAATTGAGTAATTCAAAAGAAAGGGGTTGCAATTCAGCAAAGGGTAAAATGATAAGATAGATATCTTTCAAGGAATCCAAAATATTAGTCCATAACAAATCACAGATTCATATCGGTTCATTAGGAACACCGCGATCCATAAGGAAATAGGCATCAAGCCCTTTCACATTATTATGTCCATAAGTGCTGAAACATTCTTCAGAAATATTTTATAAAGTTAACAATAATTCAGTTCCCCCATTAGACTATGGTTATGAGAATGATATCAGCAGGAGACAGCCTGACGCCATATTCAAAGTTTTACAAAAATTTTCATTTTAAATTCATTTATATATTATTTTAGACAGTTTATCTATCCCCTCCTCCGTTTTCAGCGTATTCTTTCCAAATTGTATGGTTTCTCAGAGAGCTTTCTGGCATATTTTTCTTCTATCAAAAGCTAACTTCCACATTCTTCATCAGTCTCTTGCTTTCCTGTCCTCAAGTCATTTACCTGGCGAATCTCTTCGCTGCTACACCACCTCACAAAATGAGCTATCATCGAAAACATACGATATGCTCTCATCTAACAAGAATTTAATTTGTCAAATAAAAAACGATTGGAGTTATGCGCAGATACCCTCTTTCGCTGACCAAGCCTTACTTAGAGCATCTACGGTCGCGTAAGGAAGTTAAAAAAATACAGAAAGGTTTCGATTTTAACGGTAGCGCAAGAGGGTTTGTTAAGGTTTTTTTACTCTTTAACTGAACTCACAATGTATGAGTCTGCTGTTACACTCACCCTTACTAACTCCTTTTTTTAAAAAAATCTTTTTAGCTTTATTATTAAGCATAATTTTCTTAGAGTATGCTTGATGCAATAAAAGTTGGAAAACTTGTTCTGGAAATAAGTGCCATCACAACACATTCAGAACTGTTTCAGCATAGATTGGAATGATAAAGATGTTAATTGTGTTGATCAGTTATACAACGATACCACTTCAGCTGATGAACGGAATATTCGTTTAAAAGATGTTGCGAATCCCAGTGTTAGTTTTGAGGAGTTTATTAATGTAGATGATGATATTGCTGTGTGTGACCCAATGGAATCTGATAAATAGTTGCGTTTAAAGCGATAAAATGTCATTAGAAGAAAAGGAGGACGACACTGACATTCTGTCAGTCCGACAGTAAGTGTTACCTACCTTGGACACTTTAGAACGTTTTGTTTCAGCCCTTAAGCCGACCATTAGTTTTACGGAAGTCATGAGTAAAGTTGGCTGTGAAGTTTCCTGATATTTTCATTCCCATCTGCTATAGCGCAATATACAGGAATTGTTCATTGCTAAAATATCTGTGAGTACACCTTTTTTTTTTTTCAAATAACAGCACTGTAATTAATGTAGTACTGTAATATTTTCTATGTGATATGCATAATATATTTGTAAAATGTGTGCCGGCTTCTGGAGTGTGCAACTTGTGCCGAAGCACAGGGCGCCGAGCCTCCAGGTGCACCAATTCCTAATCATAAATTTGAAAATTCACGAGCGTTATATGGTTGTCGACCGTATACAAAAGAAACGTTTGGTTTGATTTGCTTTGTTTGATTACGGTAAAGCACTTGGCACTTGAGAGTTATGTACCTAATGAGAGGGGTGCTTTCGTGGAGGACTTTCTTATGTAAACTGACTCGTATACGTGTTACAATGGAGGAATCCACGACAAGGGGCATGCAGCCAATCCGTTCACCGGGTTACGAAATCCGTGGTCGAACCACCAGTGCTAACCAATTTTACCGCTCGGCCGCTGTCAGGCTTCAGCGGTAGATTGGAAAGTTAACCGAAAACACCAAGAGCGGCTAAACACCGCAGGAACTGAAACAAATCAACCAAACAGAACATGCCGTTAGCTAGGCAGGAGACCTAAACAATGAAAGGGTACCACAGTAATTTCTCACAAGGCGCCTGGCCCACCAGTAGTAGAGCGGCAAAATGGCTGAACACTGGTAGTTCCGAAATGGGTTCGATTCCAGGCGAACGGGCTGGCTGCAGAGGTGTTTTCGTGGTTGTGCTCATGTGTAAGTATATACTATCCCTTAGAAAGTGTCCTCTCCGAAGGGCGCCTACCAGAAGCCGAGTAGTAAAACCTCTGAACACTGGTAGTTCGGGCTAAGGTTCAAATGCCACGAATAGGCTGGCTACTTGGGCATTTCATGGTTTTCACCATGTGTAAAGTGTATACGAGACATTTTCCCTTAGAAAGTCCTGCACGAAAGCGTCCGTATCCTTAGGCAGATAGCCCTACCCTGCCATAGTTAAATAAACCAAACTAAACCTTCGTGAAGGCAGCTTTCCCCTTAGGCAGATAGGCCTATAGTGCGCTTTGCCATAATCAATTAAACTAAATGCACAGGGCGCATAATACTTCGGAGCAGGACCTGAGTATGTATATGTGAGTCTATGCTGTAAAAGGTTAATGTGTACAAAAAACTATTTCAAAAATAAAATTTGAGTCCAGTCAACACGAATTTTTTCACACGAACTCTTGATTTTTCGGTTCCTGTGGATTCGTATTAATAAATGTTTAATGTATAAAATTAAAATATGAGGACATCTGATGCTACCTTTTGAATCATTTATAAAATGGATAATAACCAAACAAATTACAAATAATCTTTTTGAAGGAACATGAAATTAATTTTCATAGATCCATGAAACTTTCGCTTACTCATTTATTATTATTTAAGAAAGGATACACTTCTTTGATCACCTGTATATGCAAGGAATTAATTGTCTGTTCTTTTAGTCAGATTCATTCATCCGAACATATATGCACTAGCAATTAAACCAATTTTTATACCCCAGGTAATTCCAACTTTTGCATTATGCTTCTCTAAGTAACGGTTTTTTAAAAAGTAGAATATTAAATTTCTTTTTGTTTCTTTTCTGTTTGAGAAACCCACAAAAAGAACTTCATATAATGTACTAATCAACAGTTTTTATATGAAGTAAAAGCTTTTTAATGATTAAAGAACTAACACTAAACACCATAAAAAGCACCCTAATTCTAATTCCAGAATTATTAAGAAACATTTTGTCGGGTTCATTAAGATTTAGAAAAATTGAACTGTAAATTAAAGAGTGTGGTATTTAAATTGTTTCAAATGATAATTATTTAAGGAAAGAGAGAGTAAAGTTATCAGAAAGCAATAAAAGAAGCCAACAAAATTACGTATTTTTCATTTATCGCCGTCTGGCGAATATGGAGATATTTAATCGCAATATACAAGAAATATAGTCTAGGATTTAGCTGATTACCTAATGGTTTATTTGACATATGAATGGCAAAAATTAACAAGATTTTCTAATTATATTTTAAATTTTGATTCTGTAAATTCACCTTCACTAACACCATTCAGACTTCACTGACACTATTCGTGCATCCAAATATTCGAGAAACCTTTTGAGAAAATGGAAAGATAAATTATTACTTGTGAAGCACAAAAGCCATGCAATCATGATATGGAACCACGAAGTCAGAGTAATCATAACTTTCTCTTCGCTTAGTTATATGAAAGTTTGTCTGGCATACATCATTAACAAAATTTGCGTAATTTTATTTAAAAAAGAACATGACAGAAGATTAAAAGAACTTTTCCTTGGTGCAAAATTCTGCAAACACTCCATCAAACCTTTTAAAAAAAAGGAGAACACAATATGTAATCATAGTCTGGATATTTATCTTTCCATTTGTTTAATTAAATGCTTTGTGTATGTAAATGTAATGTAAGTGTGCTTTTGATGTATGATTAAAAACGACTTTCGAACGAAAACACGATAAAAGGTTACGGAGAACTTTACCTTGGTGCAAAAATTCTGCAAAAGTGAAATTAGCCGCATTTTAACATTTATTTAAATGTTAAGTTTAATAAATAATATAACAATTTAAAACCAATTCTATAGCAAATTTAATATAAAACAACAATAATTTTTTCAATATTATGCATAAGAAAATGGAAAGAAATTGTAAACCTAATACACACCATTTTTACAATTCTTATCAACTGCAAATAATTTTGAGATTCATAAGAAGATAAGAATTTAAAATTACAAAATACGAAACGTTTTACGTTGCAGGGTTTCCCTTAGTTCAATTAACCAATTATTCAAATTTTTGTTATGTTTTCTGAGCTCCTCAACTCCCCTTTGCATTTCTTTGCCAGGATGGTAATTTAAAGTTAAGTCAAGTGAATACTTAAACGGGTGAATCTTGAAATTGATTCAGAGCGCGTTTTCGCTAGCTAGCGCACTTTACGAATCTGTCTTTGCTAAGCGGAGTTGCTGATACACCTTTTTGTTCATTTAAATAGTTACCACGCTGGGCAAGTTGTCGAGTCAGACTGGATAGCCGTCGATGGAAATGTTCATTGATGTATTACTGCTTATCTTAAAAACAAAGAAATTGAATACTATGTTATTTCAGTACTTAAAGATAAACCAGTAAAAGATATCATTCAAAGGTATCCTTCCTGACTGCCCAGTTGAGGATATAAATAATGAACTTACGTCAAGTGGGTTTCGTGTTATCAAAACTGCAAACATTCATAAAGTTAAAACAAAGCTTCCAATGTCTCTATTTAAAATTCTGTTCACAAATGCCTCGCATGTGGAACAGGTTTATGAGATTACATATTTTTTTATTTTAGATTATTTATTAACTCGTATAAAGCGCGATAAGATGTGGCTCAATGCCACAACTGTCAGTTTTTTCATCATTCTTCTGACACATGTAAACTGAATACTCGTTGTGCTAAGTGAGCAGATAGAAGTGTAAATTGTGAATTTAAGAGAGTTGATAAACCTAAGAGTTACAACTGTGGAGGGTTCCACACTGCAAATTTTAAAGGGTGCCCTTCATATCCAGTAAGAAAGAAAAATTAAACACACAAGATTCCTGTGTTACCCAAATCATCGGTTGGACAAACGTTATCCAAAGAAACCTGTCCTATTCCAGCAGAGCTAACCCACTGCTGACATCGAGACGTCCCGGCCCAAACCATAAGTCAGAACCCTATACAAGCTCCAGTTCAAACTGCTGCTCCTGTTTCAGTTTCGCCAAATCTGTGGGCCATGAGGCCCTAGCTAACAACTCTAGTAACAAAGCTTTAACTGAAATCTTACAAATACTTAAAGCATTTAATTACTTTCTTAATCGTGTTTCGATTGTTAGCATCATAAGAAAAATTGCTGATCATATGCAAGAAATAAATGTTGCCAGCAGTTCCATTAATTTAGTCTTTTCTATTTTAAGCTCTCTGAATCTGAATATCTAAATAATAAACTGAAATGTATAACTCTTTAAATTCTTTGTATACTGTTACATGTAACGCAAATGGTTTATGACGTAACGAGCTTTATGACTTTAATTGAGTACAGTCCAGACTTAGTTTCCTTCAACAAACCAAGCTTAGACCAGAGAATAATATTAGTATCTGCACTTACCCTACAATACTTTCTGAGTTGTCAGTTGGCAGAGAGGTGGTGATACCGCTCTTCTTGTAAAGCATTCTATTTCTCGTTATCCAATTATAATACCACAGCTATTAATATCATATCAAGTACTTCACTAACACATACTTTTGTCTCTGCCTATATACCTCCCAGTTCAAGTATACAATATATTATTTCTGATCTAAATGTTTTACTTGCACTCAACAGTCGAGTAATAGGTGGAGACTTAAATGCAAGACACCACGCGTGGAACTGCTACGACTCTAATGCCACAGAACGCATCACATTTGTTTTGGCGCAAGCCTCCATAATGCGAATAGGAGTTCCATCTATCCCAGCGCATAACCGGAATACCAGTTACTCTCTGGATATCTCCATACAAAATGAATTATACTCGGAACCTCGTCCGAACCTACTTAAGAGGAAGGAGGGAAAAAGTATCTTATATACATCCCCTTTTAAAGGGTGATTGGGGGTTAGGGGACCCAATCGTCTGGTGGTGAAGAATCATCATTCGCCTCCTTTTAGTTCCGGCGCCACTGTAGAGTCATTATAGAATTTTACGAAAGAAGGAAATCGAAAAATTAGCAGTGCCCTCGCTGAGACATGAATCTGGACCTCAAGAATAGGCGTCGAGTGCGCTTACCTTTACACAACAAATGCATGCAGAAAGGAAGGAAAAATAACTTATAACCACATAAAATTAGTTAAATTGTCAAAAATTTAATTGTTAAACAATTAAAAGATCAAAATAATAACAGGAAAATAGAAATTAAAATATTGTGCAAATTAATCATAGATGCTTAAGAATAGAAGATGAAATAATGGAAAATAATCTCGCGGATCTTTCTATAGGAATTGCTGACATTTACTATAAACAGTCACAACATGCACACACACTTGCCATCTAGTGGCCGCTGTTGAACTAGAATGTTCTTGAAGGAGCATGTAAGCGCAGGTTGCAGTCTGGTAGACTTTTAATGTCGTAAAGCGTTTTCAAATGCGGATTTGGTAAGACACGTAACTGGTTTTCTGCGTCAGTAGGGTAAGATAAGCATGCATTCGCATGTTGTAATCGGATATGACGTAGCAACTGTTTCCAAGACATCAGTGATGACGTAGTAAAAATACGTTAGTGAAGCCGCTTGTTGCAATCCAAGATGACGTCACAATAACACGGTATCTAAGTATGTGTCTGCTCCCGTAGTAACTTCCTGTGGGCCTCAATAAATTCTGCCCACTGTCAGCATCAGAGCCTCAGGCTCCTCTGCTGTTTGCTTCTTATGACGTAGAACCAACGTATTCTTACTACTGAAAAAATCGACGTTGTTCAGTTAAAAAGTCGACGTTGTTATTAATATCTAATTATAAAGAAGAGTATAAAATTAAACTTTTGATAAATATTTAAGTAATTCAAGCTAATATTTTAAAATAAATTACAGCATATTTTTTTAACATAACAATTCAACATTAACAAAATTATAAAAAAAAAATCAATCTAAACTAATAATACGTAATTATGTTCCTTAATCTTAGCAACATGTAATTTTTCCAAATTTAAAACTTCTAACCTTTAAAAAGTATATCTCATTGGTTTATCTTTAAGAATATTCACCTTGTACATTATATTAGACGGAAACATATTTTAAAATGCGTTCAAACATGCTAGTCATATAAAAATGATGTATGAGTATAAAAATTTTATCAGCTTTATTCACAATGTGTAGTTATTTGTTAATTCCATTTATGTTTTATATGCTGCCGTTAATAACTTATTTTTTGTTTTCCTGAATATAAGTGGATGCGCCTTCGTTTCTTCTTTTTGATTAAATTTATTTCATTTTTTTGTATTATATAGGAGTAATAAAATTACTTTAGGATACTGCAATAAAATTCCAACTAAAACGTATTTCTAGTTTCTTTCTATTTGCATTTTAGAAAGTTGTTTAGTTGAACATCATTCACCGAAAATGCTGTTTTTCAAAAAGTATTAACTTTTTTCTCCCTTTTTTCTTTGATTCTTTCTATCGCTCGTTCTTGCGTAATGGAGCAATACGCTTCAACTTGTAGAAGCGTCAAATTAGCTTTTCTAATTTTGAGGATCTGTAGCCAGTGATACGGACAAATAATTTATTCACGACCTGAATCACACTTTATCTGCAAGGTGACCCTCAGTAATGACTAAGAGAAGAAATAAAATGAAAGTTTTAGAGCCATGCAGGAGGAAAAGTTGACTGTAACTGCATTTCCCTATGTGAGGTCACACATTAAGGGTAGCAAAATGACTTTTTTAAACCATAAAATGGGAGGAAAATAAAAGGGAAAAACTGATTTTCAGAGCTCTTTCAAAGTTAGTTCAAACTCGTTTTTTCTCTTTGTAGAAAATAGATATCAGAATTTTTGCATGTTTAAAAAAGAGAAGGAGCGGACCATTTATTTTCTAGTGTAACCTACCATTTTTTTTATGATTTTCTTATTTTAGAAAAGTGTTTAAGATTTAGCATTAGCAAATCGCAAACAAGTATATTCAAAGGCAACAGAGCTTTCATAAAAGCTCAACTTATTTCAACAATGTAACTTGTCTTTTGTGAGTGCTAATTATTTCGCATCAAAAAGTCACCTTTCGTTCCGTTGCCTGTTTATCAGTCTTGCAGTATTCCCTTTCAAATGTTTATGATCGCATTCTATGTGGAATATTTATTGCAACTGTAAAAAAATAATCTTACCAGCTCTTTCTATTTAATTAGTAGACCAACTATCTTCTTCACCCATGAGTCGCAAATAAGATTATTAAAGTTGATTTTACTAAACTTAAGTCAAAACCAAAGAAAATTCTCTTCTTTGTCTCAACTATAAGAACGCTTGTTTTCGTCAGAAAATCGGCTAGCCTTTCATCAGTCACGTGATTATAACACTGATGAGCTCAAATTGTAACTGTATTGCTCAGTGACACTTCGCGCAGACACTGGGCAAAAAACAATTGTTGAAATCTGAAGAAAGTAAGAAAATTCACAAAGATGGTTTATTGTTACATTGCAAGGCCTAATATACGAATAACTTAATTCTAATCTATTAAAAACTAAGCAATTTTACATCTACAAATACATTTTCTACCATTTCCCTTCATTGCTCATGCTCAAAATACGTGTCAGTTTTCTATCTAATTGCTACTATCTACTGCGCTAAAAAATCCTTACGTTTTGGGGAAGAATAAAAATAGAGGTATAAGAAAAGAAAAACTTAACAGTGAATATAAATGGATTATCAGGAGCCTTTGCCGATCTTTGAGTGCCTTGTCTCCAATATACATCAATAACTACAAAATATCCAAAGATGTAAATGGAAATGAATTAAAATCATATTCGTAATTGAACTAAAACTTTTATGTAAAAAAAGTCTTATTTTCGTCCTTTGACTGATAGAAAATTCGTCAATGGTATTATTGAAACCTATTTCAGTAATTGGTTGCAATTTCATTCATTAGTTGTACACAGCATGGTAAGATTTTATAAGCGAAAGGTACTCATTTGTAAACCGTAGAGAATTCTAATCGATTTTTACTTTACTCAGTGCTAATAACACTTGTTACCAATTGTGAGAATAATTTATAATTGTATTGCAATGTAGTCACCCCTGTGTAAGATGTAAACCTCTGTAAGATGTACAGTGAATTCTCTGTATCACTCACGCATCCAGATGATTAGGGTCTTCCTTGAAGACATATGGAATAATCGAATCAATTAGCTATGCGTTTTGCTGTTTTGTTTTCGGAAATTTTATATTTTGTATGATAGAAAAAGTAAGCTTTGTTAGATTTACATAATTAATTGCTAAAAATTAAGGATTAACTAAGTAATAAGAAATTTCAAATGGTACTTACATATTATCCGTCGTATGTAAAACTGTCGCTAAGTAGTTATCGACAAGAGTACCGTAAGAATATGGTTATAGCATCTGAGCTTTTGTTTGATAAAACACAGATTGATTCTTGGTAAGCCACTTTTGTTTCTATGGCCAAGGATATAAATTATTGCTGTAATTATTGCCTTGCATTAAAAAAAAAAAAGATTCAAATTTGGAACTTGCCATTTACAACAGCAAAAAACAGATTACACTGGTGTGCAAAATTTAAGGACGAGACGGGTTTTTCAATATAACTTTGTACGAAAGCTTTCCAAATCAACACATTTAATACCGTAAGATCCCCAATACGTAAGGGCATGAGTAATGTAAGCAACACTTACTAAAAGAGAAATCAGAGGGATAAAAAGAAGCTTTATTGAAAAAGTAGCATGGAGCGCAATGCGACTGAAGGCCGAAACATCCCTGTGATGGGTGTCCAGCAAGAAACATCCGGTCTTTAATAGGGGATATGATCTCCCCTGACTGCTAGGCAGGTTTCACAGCGTCTGCCCGTGCTGAGAATATGGGTGTCAATGAGTTGTTGAGGCATTGCTGCCCATTCGTCTTGCAGCGCCAATCGAAGCTCCGGAATCGTTACTGGTGGTAAGGTACGAGTTGCCAAGCGTCTGCCTAGAAAATCCCATACATGCTCGATGGGATTGAGATCCGGAGATCGTGCCGGCCAATCCATACGTTCAATATCCTCACTCTCTAAGAGCTGTTCGGCAGCTACTGTGCGATGACATGGTGCATTGTCGTCCATGAAAAGGAACTGCGGACCCATAGCGCCTCAAAAAAGACGCACATATGGAAGAAGAATCTCGTTACAATAACGGGTCCCGTTGACTGAACCTGCGTCGAAGATGTGAAGGTCTGTACGACTACCAAGCATGATGCCTCCCCAAACGAGAACACCGCCACCTCCATACCTGTCCCTTTCAATGATGTTCGAGGGTTGATTGAGGCTTCCCCGCTCTCTCCAGACGAGTATGCGATGAGAATCGCTACTCAGACTGAATCTGCTCTCATCTGTAAAGAGTATTCGTCCCCATTCATTGTCTCTCCAATTCCGGTGTTCCCGGCACCACAGAGAACGCCTTCTCCTATGGGTAGGCGTTAGAGGTACACACCGTACAGGGCGTCGTGCAAACAGACCACCACCGTGCAGTCTTCTGGTCACGGTAAAACGCGATATCGGTCGTCCAGTCGCATGTGTCGTGTGTCTGGCGATTTCTCCCGCTGTCTGCCGCCTGTTTATTTTGGCCTGTAAGGCAATATACCGGTCATCTGCGGGTGTAGTTCCTTCTGGACGACCACTACTAAACCCCCGGATAGCTTTTCCTGTAGTTTGAAATTGTCTCCAAAGTCGTGAAACGATGCTGTGAGCAATTCCGAACTCTGCAGCCACACTTGTCACACTGCGGCCTTCCTCCAACTTCCCAATGATTCGACCTCGGGTAAAAGCATCCAGATGTCGTCTAACAGATTGATTATTCGCCATTTCTCGCTGAGGCAGCAACTCGTTACGGCGTCCAATCTCTTTGCCAAAAATACTGATCTTACACCGACAACATGCTTTATACTACTCAGACACTCCCCCATTACGTCTACCTGCATATCTGCGCATGTGCTACCGTACATCACCTTACTTAATCTCCTGATTGGTCTTTCTGTCCGCTCTACCTCTTCGTTCAGCTGATATGCTAATTTTTCAACTTCGTCCTTAATTTTTGCACACCAGTGTATATAAAAGATTATACGATCCTACATTAAAAAAAGGTACGCATTAGTGGACACAATAAGAACAGCTGAATATAACCGACAAAACAGTAATAGACTGGAACCTGAGGGAGGTCTGTCATGTTGTACAGACATATTATTCAGGGAGGGTATGCCAGTGAAACATGAATTATTTGATTAAAATTAATAAAACGAAAGATTATTCAGATTTTCGTTCAGGAATATCCAGGAAATAGCATGGAAATATTATTAAATCTTAAATTTAAAGCTAAATACGCGTTGAAATGAATTTAAGAGATTATCTATAAAACTTAATATTGTAGAAGAAATATTGGTCTGTAAGCAAAACTGTTGCATCAAAGAAAAAAAGCTGCATAAGATGGAACAACGTTTCCAAAAGTATGATTTTTCTAGCTTTTCGATTTTGGATTAGTGCGCTGGAGAAAGGGCTTAAGGCTGAATCCGCAACGCTCATCGGTATTCGAATAGCAGCCCAAAATACCGCATCACGTGTTCCAGACATCTTTCGGAGCCCACTTGCTACTGAAATATCCTTCCCTGTCCTTTATACGACCCTTAACCGCAAGCTTAGATATAGAAGGAAAATAATTCTTTTGTCTTGGGACCCGAAGTAATGCAGAATTTAGACTTTGTAGATTTCAGGACATAAAATAAATTAGATTTAAACTACAAAAAGAAAAAACAAATAAATTAAACGTGCACAATAGTATTTCATTTTCATGAGTTTTTTTTTTTTTTAATAGAAATTTTTTTAAAAGTTTCACATAAAACAATATATAAATAAAATTAAATATTATAGAAAATATAAAGAATGTAGAATGTAAACGAACAAGAACAGAAAGTATACACAAAACTATTTCTTGTAATTTTCAAATAACACAAAAATATCCATTTTGACTGCTGCCGAATCCATATGAAATATTACTTTTTCGTCATTCGTATTAGGACTTCGTTCAAAGTCATGTGGTGTCCACATCAGATTTTTTCCTTTTTTAATACTTACTGGAATATAGTGACTTATTTAGGATATGCCATTACGATATCAAGAGAAAAGTACTGCTTTCAGTTCTAGTTGTAATAATCTTTTTAGTTGTAATGAGTTACGTGCCAAATTTAAATGCTGGCATGAAATGAAGCTTGACGTAGTAATGACAACTTTAACATTTATTCAAGACACATCCCTACATAAAAATCTACAGTTATTTAAATAAAATCTTTCACTATAAATAGCTATTTTCTTGTAAACGCTTAATGGCAGACATTTCAATATTTAACAACTGCGGAATCATTAAATCCTTCTTGGTTTCTTCATCAGAATCTCACATATTAAACGTGGATGGATGAAATATGTTAAATTCTAACGTTTGGTGAAATTTGGTATGTAAGCTTACTATATTTGGAGCACTAATGCATATTTTGGCTGCTGTTCTTTTAAGGAAAGGCCATAAAAAGTATACTGGCGGCGATGTTTCGATTGAAACAGCACAGGGGGTAATCTTCATTCACAGACAGAAGTTTAGCAGCTTCTGGCAAAGTATTAATTTTATACTCTTATAAAAACCATAATCAATAAAATTTTGTGGTTGACTTCAATGCTGAATAACGGAACCTGTCGTCAATGGTGTTCTGGTCTCAAACTATCGGCATTTCACGCCTGGCATCTGTGAAGCTGCGCATATTTACAGTTTTATACTACATACAGACAAAGAATCAAAGATGCAGATATAAATAAACGGATAATCATATGCCAGGGATGGCCGAATTTTATATCAGAAGAAGCCGCGTGAGAGAATACAAGAAAATTCAAGATCCTAACTAGATGATTTGAAAGACACATCTAGATATTTATGTCATTTTGAAAGTTTAACAGATCTTCAACGAAGAGAAATGTATGAAGTAATTTTACAAAAATACCAAATTTTTTAACACATGTAATTATTTATAGTATAGCTATAATGTTTTATTTTTAATTTATATGGCTTTTAACAATAATATAATAATGGTAAACTTAAATAAGTCTTTTTATCCATGTTATACGTTTAACAGGATGTACTTCGGAAGTATAAATTTAAAATATTTGTACTATAGGCTAAACACTGTTTTATCTGATAGAGAAATGTAGCATTTTCTTCTAATTTACACAATTCTTTCTTATTAGAATTGTCGAACAGTTATAACAGGACTGAATGGAGAAATAAAGAGGCATTGTGATCTTTCAATTATGAAAAAGCCTTATTCAAATAGTCTAATGCAATAATATGAGATGCCCGCAGAAAACATCTCGGACAAAAACTTCGGGGAGAAAACATTGCGAGGGAAAATAATATAGGAAACATGAGAAAATAAAGCTCGGAGAAAAAATTAAGTTCAATAGCATCGCGATAGAAAACATCGTGGTACAAAATAAAGCGGTGCAAAAACGTCTCAGATTTAAAACATCATTCGTACAAGATATTGTGGTTTAAAAAGAAAATCTACACATCATTGCATTGTTGCTATGATCATTGCTGTAATGATGATAACATCGCAATCATACATTTTTTGACTATAAAAATTTTAAGGTCAAGTTTCATATAACGATACATCAGTAAAGAAATAGAGAATAAAACTGATTTTATATTTAATATTTTTATATTAACTAATGAATGTTTGCTGATAAATCAAGGAGAAAACTTAAGCAATGAAAACTAGATACCAGTAAAAATTAATGTTACGTATGAGGGTTAATATCGTTATAATCCTACGTCTCTTTCACTTTCTAATTTTTTTATGCTACATTTTTAGTGAAAATCTACTAGTGAGTTTTTATAAAAAGCGATTAAAAATGATGACTCTTAACAGTTAGTAACAGTCAGTTAACTTTAGTTAGTAACGTAAGTGATAGCTTGGGCTAGGCGATACTCATTACCCACATTTGAAACAATCACTGGTGTGGCCAGTCTGTCGCCTCCGTAATTCAGGCATGCAGATCTGCAGTACATGCCACAGATTTTAGATAAATTCTTTCTTTCATATACCCACAGAGAAAGAAATTTAAAATGGTCCAGACCACTCCGCGCGTCTTCAAGGCAAAAGAATGGTTTTGAGTTCTTTTTTCCAGCTACGTTACCTATAATGTAATAAACACAACACACCCTGTATGCATATTCGTAGATACGAAGTAAAGTTGGAACTTATAAACTTTACAAATAAGTACTACATAAATATCTATCATGGCAAATTGTGAAGGAAAATACTGATTTCGCAAAAGTAATTTTGGTTTGCGAAAATGGATAGCCTTGTGTTCGTTTTGTTTTACGTCTGTCCATCTTACTCTTTTTTCCTTTTGTGGTTTGACAGCTGACACTTTAAGATTGGTACAGAAACAAATTATGAGTATTTTTATCTACACTTGCTAGTTTAGGTTAGTTTTCACATTGAGTGCAAAAATAAACATTTTCGAGATATTTTATTTTTCATAAAAGCAAGAAAACGGCTGAGGCTCACAAAGATATACGTGAAATTCATAGGATTATTGCTTAATAGAATCCATGTGTCAAAATTGGTTTATAAATTTTCTTTCTGGAGATTTTTGACATGAAGATGACCAATGTTCTGGCCTAACCATATGAAGGTAAAAAATTAAAGTAATAATTGAATAGATTTGTCATATAATTGTGCTAGAGACAGCAAAAAGGTTGGAAGTGCCACGCACAATAACTGAAAGTCATGTAAAATACCTTGAGTTCGGAAGCTCGATATTTGGTTTCCGCATGAATTGAAGAAATTCACTTAACACGACGACAATGCTTATGATGCACATTTCAAACGTAATGCAATCAACCCTGTTTTGAATCGAATTATCACTGGGGATGAAAAATATGCATTCCACAAAAACATTAATTGAAAAACAATCATTATCCAAGCATGAGGAATTAGCACAAAGCTTAAATTAAGGTTAATCAGCTCAACAGAATAATAATATTTATGAATAGAGAATGTATCAAAACTGACAAATTCAGTGTAGAAAAGGTAAAATCAGATATTGAATATAGTGACTCATTATAATACTTAAATCTTTTCTTGGAATAACGATCTCTTATCCAAGAATAAATTAGACTTAACCTTGATTCAAGTTTTCTAATTGAATCTAAGTTAAGTCTAATTTATCCACGTGAAGTCTAATATAAAGTTTCAGATTTACAATATCTGGCAGTTAGATTCCAAATTTTTGCAAGGAAACAAGTATCATGCATTGTTTAAGAAACGATGATAACTCAGTTCAAATTTATATTACTATGATAAGTTTGCTTAATCCAAAAATAAAGCAATTAATAATTTGCTTATGTTCAGAAAACTGAAACAATTTTCCAAAAAGCAATATTTCATTTTCATAAATCCGAAATACTTTAAAATATGAATGACGCATGCATATTTTAAAATTAATTAATCTTACGTGCACATCAAAATATTTTGCTGATAATATTTAGTTGCAGATATGTAACATTGTTTTTAATTTTCTCTAGGTAAAGTGCTGGATTTTCATCCCTTTGTGTAGTATATAAGTTTCGAAATTTCAAAACATGTGATCACTGATCATAAATACACATAAAATAAATAAAATCAATCAAAATATCTTGAATTTTTAATTTATTTCATGTTAACAAAATGAAGGATTTTTTTCTAGAAATTCAGTTTACAGAAGGAAAAGTCATATTTGGCATGCAAAATAATATTTTTTAAGTATTTGCTCACACAGAATGATTTACCTTTTTCTTCGGAAATAAATTTAAAACCGTAAAATTTGTTTTGATAGCGAAAAGTGCTTTTTCTTCTGATTCAGATTTAAAAAAACGAAACTATGAAAGAGAAAAAAAATACTTTTTATAATTTACGAAAAATCATAAAAATAAAAAAGTAAAACATAAAAGAATAACAACAGATTCGAAATGAGAATCTAATAAACAATTTCAAAACGCTAGCTTTTGATGCAAAAATTTATTACGTTGAGAAATATTATTTTACGTGTTGATTATGCAAATACTGTGCCAGTTTGTTGGTTTATTGCATAATATTAAGAAAAAAGTAAATTTGATAAAAAGAAAATGCATCTTTCTGTTAAAGAATAAAATAACTGATCAAAGAATTCAACAATCATAATTCACAGGAGTGAAAAATTAAAATGTAATCTAAGCATAAGTGAAATAAGCATGCAATTAAACCTTTTTGCACAAAATGTAACTTAAACGCTACAGCTTAAATGTTTTATTTAATTAAATATATGATATTAATTTTTCATTTCATGATTGAAAAATATATACTCTTTTTTCAAGAGTAAGCAGAAAGCCTTCTAAACAAAGTATCTGTTTTTAATGAAATAAGATATTAATCATTTGATATATGTACATCGGAAGGGAACTGATTGTAATTTTATAGCGCTAGGACAGGTTAATAGCTAGCATCTGAATCTTAAATGTTACAATTAGCAATTTGTGAAATCTTCGCTGGCTGTGATGCATGCAGTTATATAGCGAAGTAAGGAAAAACACATAGTTTTAATATCATTCTCTTGGCCGGTCAGAAAAAGCGTTCAAACAGCACAGAGACACTCCATAGGTATGAGATGCTTATAGGATTGAGTAGTATGATCCCAGAATGATGTAACATGAAAGGTAAAACACTTGCATGTTATCAACATAGCTTACATTTTCAGAGTTAGAATGAGCTCTAGAATTGACCTGCTATTAAAAGCCATAGAATCTCACACTATGACTCCAGAAGTACTCGTCATGAGTCTCGGTACAATGAGGTTAGTTTGGAAGCTCTAGTTCGAGTTTCGCAATGGGTGGATGAGATTATCATCTGCCTCAAGGACGAAACGAGAATCGTCACTGAAGGCAATGCCATGACAATCGATGACCAGTATGATGTTATAAGTACTGCACCATTGCAAACGACAGGGTTGATAGTGGGATGGTAAGAACGTGTCTTAAAAACAATATGAGCGTAACCATAATTTGGATAAACGTCATGAAAGAGTAAAACGTACTACAGGTAATATGAAATATGTTATAGCACGTTGCATTGTGGACAATGATTGTATCAAATTAATACCGGCTTGTCGAACAATCAGCCGCTCATTTCTCACTTTTGAGCAACTTGGTCTACCACAACCTTCATTTCGTCAATGTGTGCCTTACAGCAATCATTACTGCCAATAATTCTGCACCACCGTGATCATACAGCACTGGTGAGGGCTTGTTTCCGAATTACTTGCCAGATATATGAATTTATGATACACTGATCCCTCTTATCGAAATAAGCTATACGATATTAACGTTTGCATGCAATTCAAGCTGTGAGCATAAGAACATTATTCATTAAAATAATATTATCAATTATAGAACTTAACATTAATAAATATAAATGACAAATTGTAATCAACGTATTCAAAACCTTAGTATTTTGCTTCATTTCTTTTGTGGTAAAATTAATGGAGTAGTTTTCTAAAATCGTTTACGATGAGATAACGATTTGAATCAAAGAAAGGTAATAAAAGGTATTCGGGTGGACGGACGTTTCTTTAAAATTAACTGCTTTTAAAAATCAATAAATGAAATGATGTTTTCTTTGATCTATTTGATTAATTAAATCGTTTCTATAAATGTAATATAAATGAACAAATGTTTTCAGTTAGCAGACAACTTTTAATTCAATAAGAATGAATTTTATAACTAAATTGCATTTTACGCAAATTTTACAAAGAATATTCTGCTGGCTTTTAAGTATTATTTTTTGTCATTATTAAAAGGAAGAAAGGACTTCCATTTATATTTCATATATATTAATAATGCTTTTCTTTGGAAATGATGCTTTTTTTACTATTAATAAACTACGTGGAATGTTTTCAGAATTCTAGTTTTTGCGCTATTTTTTTCTGGAATTTACAAGCAACAATATCGGCCAGAGACAAGCCTTGACATGTCTATGCAGCTATTCCGTAAAATATTGTTTAGTCTTCAGTTGCTTGAGTGATAGAAACGCATTTCCGTAATACCGTTTTTGCAACCATGGAAGATACGAAGAACTATCATTTTCTTTTTGTGAAAAAAGGGTAAGAAAACTTCAGAAATTGTTCAACGTCTTTGGAGAAGTATTCTGTTCCCTCATTTTAAAAACCCTTAATGGGGCGTTAGATATTAGAATTTAACAATGCTATAAATAAGTGGATTAAGGAGACACCGAAGACATTCTTTGAGAACTGCTTAAAAATGAGATTTTATTTGGGGGGTGTTGCAATTTATGATCTTTTTTCTTATTTGTACTTCCTTATTCTTATTTTTTACATTTAACAACATAAGTGATTTTTTGCTTTTCCATTTTGGCTTTCACACAGAAATTTTATTTACAGTTATTTACAACAATTGTATACCTACAGAAGAACGTTCACCATGTTTCTCTGGTTGCCACTACATCTATATCAAATATCCGCAGTGCGATAAGAAAAATATAACAAGCTAAAAATAAAAAAAGCTGCGACCTCTTGTGGCCAGCTATATAAACTGTAGCAGGGTGTATTCGATTAAACGGCAATTATGTTAAAAACCTGCATTGCAATATTGACGAAAACTGCTGAAGTAAAATATATTTTAAATTATAGAACTTCGGAGAAATCCTACGTACTTGATTGGTTGGTTAATGACGTTTTTTTTTTTTTTTTTTTTTTTTTTTTTGAGAAGTCGAATGGGTCAATGCTTGGAAATCATTGCTTTTGCTAGTTCAACTCTCTTTTCACTGTATGCCTCTTCCTGGAAAGAAAAATCTTTCAAGATTTTCAGAGCTGAAAGTATTGCCGGACAGGTGAAGGTGTGTTCTGGAGAAAGTTCCGTTTCGGGGCATTTTCTACAAGTTCTATATTGCCTGGTACTATCTTCATTAATTTTCATTCTACTTAAAATCGCAGGTTCTCAGTCTAGTAATGGTCTTAGTGACTTCTCTGTTTGTATGAGTTTCACATATCTGATGGTCTTTCTTTGAGTCTATATTTATCAGTGGCATTAGCATCTTCAAGAGTTCCGGGGATTGAGTTGTTGAGATTGAGTTGTTGAGATTTCTTGCCTCCTACATACTTATTACTATTTTAATAATAATTTTGAAAATACCTCTTCCTTTCAAAACATTGCAGCTGAAAATTCAAAAAATGTTTTACATTTCCAAATAATACCCCCTGTTCTATGAACGACATTTAACATAACAGTTTTCAACCGTTCTAGTTTTAGAAACGTCGTTAGACCATCGTGCAAATCAACCTAACTCTAATACGCCGCACAATTGCCTCATTGCAGTTACTTCAGTTAATTTTTATCCACATTATCATGAAAAGGATCTTACGGATACTAATTAGAAAAGCCCAATAATAAATCACGGTGTTTTTAGAAGAAACTGGAAGAAGCTGAGCACAGTGTTGTGCTGACACCACCACTGCATAATGCCTCTACTAAAGACACAAACTTTGACCTAATCCACAATTTTACACAAGATTTTTCTGGGGGCCTATACGCTTACACATGAAGATAATAAAGAAATAATAAACAAATGTCCAAATATGTGTTTTTAGTCCGGTCCCCCCTCAAAAAAGTACAAAAAAACTCGTTTTTTTTTTACATTCAAGTAAACATTAAATCTCACTAAAAGAACTCTCGTTTCCAATTCACGTAATGCAATTTCGCATATAAAATGATTCATAAACTAAATGTTCAAAAGTGAGTGACGTTGATTGGTGTTTCAATCCAGGAGCAGAAAGTGTGTTGAAAGTCTTGAAGAAGAGGAAATACTTCTTCTTCTTCATCACAAATTGTAAACGTTTGTGGACTTCTAACCACTTGTGGACTTCAAGTACAAAGGGAGATGTAATAATATAAATTTGAAGGTGATCATTTTCTTAATTTCGTGCGGGGTTCGTTCGAATTTCAAATGCTATTTATGTTAATATATGTTTTGAAAGAAAATATAGTTTTTGTAGTTCATTCAGGCATTTAGTAGTTGGAAATCTGTGAAAAGATAAGACAAATAAACACATTTGGAATCTTTAAATTCCCTAACAGAGTATCGTAGAGTTATAAAAATACACTTCAAACGTTATTAATTAACAAACCCTGCAACTACATCCACATCCACTGTATTTAATTTGTTACCAGGCATAGAAAAACTCATTAATCCTTGACGGTTTTCCACATAAAACGTTTTATGCTGTTTATTACTCTATTTCATATAGTTCGTTATTATAATAAGAGTTCTTTATATCCCAATCTTCTGCTTCTTTCATTTAATTACATTCCTCAGGTATAAGATATTGCTTGAAAAGAGAAATGAACATTTATTGTAACTCCTCTTCGTTAATCTGATGAGATAAACGCAGGAACCCTTAACTGTTCGAAAGAAAATCAATCAAACGCTAAGCTTTATTACTTGCGTAGCTGAAGAGCAGGAAATGGCAGAAACTTTTGAAGTTTTGTTGTTAAGATTGCGCTGTATTTCTTTTGTAGGCGTAAAATTACGTGGTCGTTTAACACAGCGGAAGAATTTTAAATGTCATCAGGTAATTCTAATAAAAAAAAAGGACTGAAAGTTACTTTTCCGTTAAAACAGCGACTTAGAGGGAAAATGCTGCTTACGTATTTTCGAAAAGCATTATATTTTAGGAGTCATGTTTACATCATGTATGTCTTATATTTTAGGAGTCATGTTTTTAAACTACTAGTAAACTCCATATTCATATTTTAGAGCAGTTTATTGATTTAAAGAAACCCAAAATGTTAGTGTTTTGTTGAAAAGCTTCAGAAATTGGCAGATTTTTTTATTTTTAAAACCACTTTGATTTTACGCTAGAAACTAATATCAAAGAAATAACTTTAGTATCGAGCAAAAGTAAATTGTGATTGCCGAAAACAAAAGTAAGCTTTTAAAAGGCAGAAAGATCATCCAGCATAACTTACATAATGGCTGCCATAAGTAAGTTATGTTGTCAGCAACAATGTTTTTCTAATGATTCGCATTTGACTAGGTTGCGAGTTAATTATATTAAATTTAATTCACGTTCATGCATTTAAAATATTAGAATCAATCGTTTCATTATTGATTAATATAAAATATTTGGCAAAATGTTAGGATTTAATGGCAATTTCTTTATCAGCGTTGTAAATACATGTTATCGAAAATTCGCAGAAGTTCTTTGAGATTTTGAATCTCTAGTTTTATGATATAGATTTTAGCCCACATCATCATTCACCTTTTATTTAAATTTTCCACCGAAAATACGACCTGAATGCCTTTATATGCAAACAATAACAATTCAACGGCTAGTCATCTGAAATTACATAGATTTTCTTCAGTATATCGATCTTCTAACAAAGTTTATAATTATTGATGTGGACTTAAAATACACTAGGCCTGTTACAGGTGATATAATGTAGTTTTATAATGCTTCCAAAGACGAATAGCAAATTTTCAGAGGAGTTTAAAAATTTCCGTTCTCACGTGATTTCCAATGAACCTAGCACAAAAGATTGCCCCACCTGCGTAAACTGAATGAATGACTATGCTTTGGTCACTCGCAGAAATGGTAGGAAGTGGTCCAAAACAGTTCTCACATTCAGCCAGTACGGCTCACAATTTCAGAAGACCTGATTTCTTTCTAGCATAAACTTACGAAGAAATAACAGTTTTATGCCACCAGTTTGTGTGTACTTTGAATTTTCATAAAATATCTTTTAAATTTTTATAGTTAATGTCCTGACCAGAAAAAAAAAACAATCAAGTTTAAAATTCCATACATATTTATCATATTACCTGTGAATTCGCAAGACTTACTAATATGACTGAGCGTTTGATTTCCTTAAACGATATATTATATACAAATTTATAACATTCACAAGCACACATTTACGCAGACTTCATTTGACAGAAGCGAATGCCCACCAGAGGCCCAGCGGTAAGGTCGCTGAACACAGTTAGTTGGTCCAGGGTTTGCATCTCGGCGAACGAGCCGGCTGCATGGGCGTTTTTGTGATTTTTCCCATGTGTAACGTTGATAGAGCCAGTTATCCACAGATAGCTCTCGAGTGCTTTGCCATAATCAAATGAACCAAACCAAATCAAACCAGACAGAGGCGAATTTGGTAGTGTGAAAAACTTCTTAGATTCACGGGAAAATTCACGTGAACAAAACCGTTCTGTTTCTTAGAGAATAGTTCGTTGGTGAGGAGGGAGCGCTAAATAGATATTCACACTATATTATTGCAGTAGCACTGGCGTAATGATTCCGAACTACAATTATCTGACACATAGCGAAGTAATGGGAGAAAATGTAATGCCAGAAAGAGTTTCACTGTGGCTCTTGGCTTACTATTATCAAAGGGTAGTAAAATGGTTCGGTTCATTTGAATATGGCAAAACACACTACGGTTATCTGCCTAAGAAAAGAGGTGCCTTTCCAAGGGAAACTATCTCGTATATACTTTACACATGGGGAAAACCAAAAAAACGCCCATGCAATCAGCCTGTTGGCTTGGAATGGAACCCAGGTATGAAATACTACTGTTCAGCGATATTACCGCTCTTCCGCTGGTGGGCCTTATGGCAAAAAGAGAAGGCAGTGAAGGTCTTTTGTCTTTCACCAAAAGAAGCTCTTTTGGAAGTTGGGTATGCAGCTCTGGCTAAATTTCAGTTGAACTGCCTACAAACCTGTATTACAGCTCTTACAGGTGCTACCTATATTGTACAGTTTTATCTCTCTGGATTTCGAGCAAGACTTTTTTTTGCTTACAGACAGGGATGAGATAATGCCTCCCCTTAAATTGAGAATAATATATTTCTCAGAAATTTAAAACTCATTAATCCAATGCTTTCCTGTTCGAGAAATAATCATAAAGACTCACAAGATTCCGTTGCGAAACTTCAAAGTTCATGCCGATTTGCGATATAAAATTATATAGTATAGAGTGTCTACAACTTTATAGTAGAAAACTGTCAGACCTGCCACAATGACCTGTACAAAAGTACAGAATCTGATCTTAACTAATATTTTGTTATAAATGCTATCGAAGTTTTTTTACATTAGTGGTCAATTATGTGCAAATCTTTTAGGAAATGTGTACTTTGAGATTTTATGGCTCAAAACAATACTTTTTCAAAAAACTATATATCATTGGAAAGATAATTTAACAAAAACTGTAATGGAAAAACATTTTGAAGAATTATTGATAAGAGCAGAAAATATAAAGAAGAAAATGAAACACACACAGAAAATAAAATATACAAAAGTTCTCTCTGTGGCATTCAGTACTTAATAGGGTAAACCTTTAATCATAGATTTACCACACTTTTATATGGAGTGCCAAGTATTTTAGTATTATAGCTGTTATAATGTGAAACTAAGATTGAATTACTGCTTTTATTAATTGGGTTTTATTAATGAGTTGTTTTCGAATAACAGGTTTCTTTAATCTGCAGTATCGATTAAGATCTGAGCTGTTCCCAGACCATTCCATTAGTGGAATGTGACTATCTTAAAATCACTTTTTGCACCCAAAATAGTGCAATATGAAGATAAATTCTGTTCAAATACAAATGCTTGTCAATGCTTATATGCGGAAGACTTTCAGTTAGCAGAAGTCTTACACATTTCTTTTAGATAATTTGGGGCATTTAGTCACACAAATTCTGCCTGTTCCTTTCACTGTCATATAATCTTAAAACATATCACTAACTGGATATTCTACGGTAGGTTACATGCGATCAGAATGCAGATCTTGTTCGATTTTTCTCCCTTATGTGTTCTATGCCATCCCTACCAACCCCCGTGATTTTGATCTCATCCTTGCAAATAAAACAATCCCATCGTTACATTATCCAGTTAATATAAGTTTTAGTCTAGTTTAATAGTTTCTTATTTTTTAAGAGATAAAAATTCTATGGAATTCTAGCATTTAGACCCAATTCCTGCAGTCTGTGCCGAACAGCTTCACATTAGACTGTAGACACACCCAGTTGATTTTGTTATATCACTTAAGTACAATCTGCTAATTATGTGATCAATTGGTGTTGTGCACTTTTAACTATTTTTATGTCTAGTTTCGTAGTAATTGGCTGTTCCTTTACCTCTTCAAAAATTTAGAAACGCCACCTTTGATTAAGTTTTCACCAATTTGCCTTCTAGTGACTTCCCAATAGTAGCTTTATTTACTTAACAAGTATTATTTTGCATTACTTTCTAAGTGATAAGTCAACATTTTGCTTCATTTTTAAAATTTTACTGCATTTTAAAATCTCAGTAAATTAAAGAACAAGTACACACAGAAAATATTACAGTAATTTTATAATATGCTGACGATTGTATTCTTCTGACCTCCAGTGCATGATATCATTAACTAAACCTTATCGTGGTCTGATTGGCTCATTGTTACCAAAACAAAATGACGTGTGCTTGGTTCTTTACACTCATCGGCTGCATTGAAATGAAGGAAGTACTTATGATATGAACAGAAACACGTTGTGTTTCGTTTTTATTGTTGTTTGGCTACATCTTTCGACAGAATACGGGTAATTTAACGAACGTTGAAGCATTATATTTTAATCAGATTATTTTGTCATTGATATATAATTTTACCGTATGGCTCATAAATAGCTCATAATATATTGTATTGCTCATAATGAACTTCCTACTTAAAGGTGCGCTTTTCCAAAAGGTTCGACAGTTTTTCCCTCTAGTGAAGATCTTTCTGTGTAAAAATATAAATATATAATAGAAAAATGAGATATTATAAAGATCCGTCACAAACTGTGCAAATAAGGATGTACTCAGCACAGTAGGATTGTATTTCTATTGTTGCTCTGCAAGCATACTGAAAGTTAATGTGCGTTAAAATATTGTCGAAAATCACTCAAAAGAGTATTTAGATAGACCGCAGTGATGGCAAATGATTGACTGTATGGAAGCACGGGTATTTTATCTCAGTGGCTAGAAGGTATAATTTCTTGATGTTCTAATCATAAGTATTAAAGCGGCTAAAGTTCAGAATCACCCACTTATTTGTTTGGCGCTTTTTACAAGAGTAAGAAGAATTGGATTTTTATCAATTTTTTTTTGACTTTTTAACTGAAAATAAGTCGATGTATACATGGATAAAGTCAAGGGAGTGCAGAATGCCATTTTTGAGCAAGTCTGGGATGTTTTTTTAAGTGAAAATAGGTCGATGTGTACATGGATACCGAGTGTGTGCAATTCTTAAAAAGTACCAAGCAGTGGTCGATTCTGCACCATCCCCATTAAAGCTAGCAAGGCGGTTTAATGACATGGTGGTAAGGAAGATAACTGCTATAGCTTTGGGTTCAGTGCGAATTCTGAGGCATCAGTGCTTGTAAGTATATAGTTTCTTTGCGACATGAGAGCATTTAAAGACTGTCGAATCAACGTCCTCTTGAGAGGTTTGTTTGTAGAGGAAAAGGGATGGGAAACACTGAAGCCGTCCCCCGGAGTGTTCTCTATCAAAATTGTACCTTTTCTCTCAGATGTAATTCAGTCTGTCCTAGTAACGTTCTCAGTGATGAGACGACTAAATGACCGATGAATTTTGCCCTTTCCCGATGAATGTATTAAGGTGTAAGCATCCGACTATTTGAAACAGAAACTGAAGACAGCAATCTAGTTTTGAAGAAACTTTAGAGAAAAGGGAAATATTAATTTACTTAAATTCAAATCCGCAATGTGTTTGGACACTATATTATACCATTAATAAATATTTATTTAATTAAAGGCTTATCAGATGGGTTACCTTTAGTGAAACGGGAAAGAGGACTAAATATGTTATCTTCTTTTCCAAAGAAAGAAACTTTCAAATTAAAAATTTAACAATGAACCAGAAAAATTTCCCGCCTTCAAATACTAACATTTGTAATGTATTATGCTGAAATTCTTAAGAAGAACTTCCGATACGTTGTATTAGAAATGAAAGGGTTCCACAACAAAATATATTTGCGAATCATCAGTATAAATCCTAAAGGAAATCAATATTAAGCCTAAGTTTCTAAAAACGTGTTAAGAAGAGAAGTACAGGAAATAAGCCACTAATTAACCTTGAGATGTTGTTTTGAAAAAGAAGTTTTAAAACTATTTTTTCACTACTTTTACTAAGCCAATTAAGATTTCTTCTGGAAGACTACAAACCTCATGTAGAAAAGCAACTAACTTTATGTATTTTCCATGCTTTCGGAAATCCAGTCATATGTAAAACATGGCTATGTTGGGAAATTAAACTTTTATGGTATACTGCCGGGTTATGATATACTTTAAATAATTTCTATAATAGCATTTACGACGTGAGAACACTTTTCTTCAACTTCTAATAATTTTATTATATTAATTTATTTGGACGAAATGACTAGTTTTAACTTAATTAGGCTTTATTTAATAGCTGTTATGTATGTGGTATTCAGCATAATGCTTATAAAGAATGTCAGAAGAATGTGTAAAGTGTGTAAAGGTGAAGCGATGATGAAGATAAAAATATATCTTAGAATGGAAATGATTTCTGGAATCCATCTAGCAATCTAAAATTAATACGTGTCTTTTATGTTGAGTTTTAAAATAAATAAATAAATAAAATAAAATAGAAAGAAATTTTATATCAAGTCCTAATTATCCTATTTATTTTTTTAAATATAAACACATTCTTGATAATGCACTCTAAACAAAATGTTGCAGTTAAGGATGAAACTCGTATTTTCTTACAAGATACGAATTTTTGATAATTATTCATTTTATAATAATCGAGTTCCCTGGAAAGACATTTTATTTCATTCTATCATTTCTTTGAAACTGGAATATCATATGTAAATAAAGAAAGAACAGATGTTAGTGCTACCGAGTACAGCATTTATAAGCACATATAAAGGTACTTATATCGTTTCTTATATTAGTGCATTCTACATTTCAAAGAAAACACTAAAAATGATTAATTTCAATTTTGATTTTAATACTTTTCTATCTTTGCATGTGTGTGTTATTATCACAAATCAGAACTTTCTAAATAATATGCTATTAGGAAAAATTCTCAATGATGACAAATGTGCTAGAAACCCGAAATAATGACAAATATGCTAGAAACCCGCAATGATGAAAAATAGGCTAGAAAATGAATTATATATTTTTCATGCGATACCAAAAGTTATATATTTACATGCATTCACAGACTAAGCTGTAACTCGACTTTATGGAATAATAAAATGCGAAGAAGTCAGCTTTTTTTATCTTCAGTGTCAGTACATGATTATCAATTATACATTTTAATTAGCATCAATAATATTTTAGGATGCTCTTTCGAGATTTATCATTATAGAAATATATGGAAGGTATAGAAGAGAAGATTGTAGAGGTACAGAAGGTACAGAACGATCACACAATTTCACAGTCAGCGAAAAAAATTAATTTAATAATAAAGAAAGAATGTTTAAATTTAAATTCTATGAAAAGAGATACAAATGGTAAAATAAATGCCATCAATAGTACATAGATTTTCCCGATCAGAAAAATCTGCATCCTTATTTTGGCTTCTAATTAACTTTTTGACTGGATGGTCCCTTAAAAATTCTTGCTCCTGAAGTGATGGCATTTTGATATGTGGTTTTACTTTCACATCTACTCTAGTCTTCCTTGTATTTTGAAATTCCCAGAGAAAGTAAGACCTTGAATTCGGATATAGCATCAATGCGAGTTTCATTAACTGTTGACGAGACAGACTTCTTGTTGTGAAAACTGGCGTCAAGCATCGACAACGAGACACACTCGTCAGGGTTAAATGTGGCCTGGATTTTTACTCCCCCCGAGAGAAACTCGTCGCTTCGTGTTTTCCACTACCTTGAAAGAGATGAAAATTAAAAGATCACCCTCTTTCCAGATCGGAGTTGTATAAGAATCCTACAAAGCAAGGTTGGCTTAAAAAGACGGCAAACAGGAATTCATTTTTAATACTCTTTCAGCTGGCATTGTAATGAGTACTACTGATCGTTTGAAAACGTACATTTAACGGATAAGTTTTGTTTATTCTCAGGAAATGATTACTTAACACATTTTTCTCTTGGGTAGTGTGAGGCTTCTAAATAGCTGGTGAAAGGGAGAAAGAAACAACGTAAGGTAGATCAGCGGTAAAACGTTTACAATAAAGAAGGTAGCAAATATTTGAGTTTTCTAGGATAATGAAGTTGTTAATCAAATATTGCAATTCAGTTGAAAAGTTTCAACTCGGTTTTTAACGAGTGTCTTTTGTACTGAAGGTTTGATTTTACTTAAAAATTGAGACGTAAACAGGTTCTGATGAATTTAAACCATAGTTTTAGGAAGATATCTTGTAATAGAATTAGAAAATATTCGTGCTAATGCAAACTTATAAATTACGAGCCCAAAATTTTATTGCAAATTTATCTCAAATTATACTATATACAGAAATTGATTTAGAAAACAGGGTTTTCTTAAATTCTTAATTTTACTCACAGCTATTGATATAACTTAGGTCACCTTTACGTCTTTACGGAGAAAGTCTGCACAATGACCGATGAAATTTATTGAATATTTTATCAATAAGGTGTGTTTTACGATTTTCAAATATGAGATATGCGGAAAAGCTTTCGAAGAAAGAGAAATTTATATATTTGAGGAAGATCACGGGCAATAAATTTACCAACGTAAAGACTTCTAGCTATATAGCTATAAAATTATAAAATGTGGACCTAACTAGGTATGCCTTCTAATTAAATACATATAAATATTACACCTAGATGCATTTGTATCCATATAACTTTTATAGTTATTTAACTAGAAGTCTTAACTCCGCTAAGTTAGTACATAAATAAATATTCGTAAAGATAGTAATAATTATCCCCTTAAAATCTTAGAAATTACCAATAGCAAATCGATTAAAATTTTAACTATAAGGGACGGTCATTAAAATGAAAAGTTATTGCAAAAAACGAAAAGTAATGTCAGTTGCTAGGATGTAGTCACCATCGTAAGAAACTTAATAAATATGAGAATATGGCACTAGAAAAAGAGCGAGTGTCACATCATAAAATCTAAAAGAATGGTACTATCTAAAGCATTTGCCGCGAGAGGGTTATGTCAAATGAACTTATTAAAAAACTGCGAACTTTATTGCAATTTTTGATAGGAGTCATTAAAACTTTCAAAAGAATAATAAAGGTACCTCCACTATCAAATATTGCAGAAGAGGTCGTTGTTTTTCCATTGGTAAGTCCATTTCCTAATTACTATTAGCACATACGGCAAAACTGATAAATTATCACTCTTTTCAATCTTCAATCATGGGCAGCTACGCCCATTCTCTCTAGCGCCACATACGTATGTTTATATTGGTAACCGCCTCCCTAACATTTGCCATTATTAGTAGTAAATTTCTGCTCATTTTGCGTTGATTTTCCCTTATTTCCATATCAAATTAAAAAAATCTGATGTGTACACCCCATGACTTCCTTGTACAGAATATTAAATTATACGCATTTTTTCTTGCATTTCATTTAAACTTATTAGATAGAATTAAACCTACTTCGCCGACACCGCATAAACCACAATAGAATAAATGCATTCTTTAAAATTCATTTTGTTTACCATAGCGACACTGTGGCGCTAGGTCACTTAACAGTATTATATTTCGTTCATATTATAACTCAGAATGCACAAATTTTATATCATTTAAAGAATTATCTAATCGTTGCCACATGTTCTATTGCTATATAAATACTATAATAAAGCTAGAACGATGTATAAAAGAAATTAAGCAAACAAAACAAAAAAGAAACAGTTTTCACAGACGATTGAATATTCCTCATTCAATTAATTCAGTTTTCACTTTGCGACAAGGCAAAAATACATAAAAACTCAAAATATCTGTATTAAAATTTACGAAGTAAATCTTAAACGCTTATTTTCTCAAAAAAATTCCAGAAAGGATTAAATAATAAATGAAGGCCTTATCTTTGTTGTTGCGAAGCTAAGTTTCTCTGAATTGGCAACAAATCCGCTATCCTGCTGTTTCAAATGTAAACAAGAGCAATGGCCGCCATCAAAAACATTATTAGGCTTAGCGGCACTTAAACAATTTTAAATTGTTGATAATTCTAAAAATATTGCATACAGATTTCTTCCAGCACTGTCCGGGGTCATAATTTCGAACACCTTCTTTAACTCTTTCGCATCGAGAGAGGGCAAAATCTCTTTTCCCCAAACATCGAAAACGCCCGTATCTAAGAATTTCTCCTGGTATGCTTTTCCTTCCCCCCATGACAAATTGAATACTACAGCGCTAACAATAACCTACTAAAGTAAAGCGAGAAATTTTTTCACTCTGTGTGAAGTTCCCCCTTGGGACGGGATTGCAACTTCGGGCATCAAAAGATAAACAGTGACAGTAAACAAAGAAAAGAGATGGGCGTTAAAATAATAGAACTACTTTTAGTAGCTTCAAAAGAATGATTGACATGCCATTTAACAACAACTGAAAGCAATGAGTAATGCAGTAACGTGATGGGGGAAAGCACTAGGTAGAAAAATATTCAGGCGTTTCGGGCGTCCAGCCGATGTCTGAATGCTCGGGCGTTTGGGGCGACTTCGATGCGAAAGAGTTAATGACGATCGTTGCTTATTTTTTTTTTCTCATTGGTACGTTTCTGCTGTACTAAACATAATAAAACATGTTCTGTCTCACTGCTTGTGTCCTTCGCCTTTTGCGTTTTGTGTCTTCAGTACCACGTCAGGAAAGCGTTTGCGACCGTGCATTGCTATGTGATTTCCCATCGTACTATATCTCTCCTGAAAGTTTGTCACCGCTGTACTGATACACCGTGTATTTATTAAAATAATACTTCACAGTAGTTCCTTCACGGTTTCTGTTATCAAGAGAGGAATACGAGAAAGAAAGTCCTAATTTATACCTAAACCAATACTTGAACAGGCACGGTCCGTTCTCAACATATTTTTTTACAAAATTAATCTTTCTCTCATTGACAACAGCATATGTGGGAAAAGAAGGGATTCTGAACATTATGTTTCTAAATGTCGGCTAAGAACTGCACATTACAGCAAGTCCCGGCATCAGACTTATTACCTATCAAGAGGTATCTGATAAAAACCAAGTCATTGAAGTGTAAAATAATTAAAATAATGAATCTTCTTACACTTACGATGCTGAACTATGTTAACCATTGACATTAACCAAACAGCTCTTCTTTCTTCAAAATTATGTCGCATTTATTTGAGCTTATTTAATATAATAATTAGTATCTTAATATCAACTTTGTAAAATGAATTATAAATGCAATAATAATAAAAAATGATGCTGTTTTGGGGAAAATTTGCACAAGATAAAAAGGAATGCAGACGAAGAGAATTCATCACTTATTATCAAATTCCAATTTACAAACTGCAGTATCTCATTTCTAGATTTCGATTCAGAACTGTAATAACAATTCAGAAACATTAGGTATTTTTTTTTAAAGCAGGAAACTTGAAAAATTAGCAACGCCTTCGCCGGGAATCGAACCGCGGACCTCTGGAATAAGCTCCCAGCGTGCAGACTACCACACCACGAAGGCACGCTAAGAAATCGAGAGAAATACCTCATAACCTACTGAATTGTAAGAATGCAATTGTAAGTACCACAATAAAATGTAAAACCCATCAGTTAGAGTTTTATCTTAAAGAAATAGTATGGTGAGACGATAGTTTATAGTTTGTGCATAATAAGTCTCCTCCATACGTATATCTATCTATTACTGGAGCAAACTGCAATAGCTATACACGTTTTATTGCTTACTTCTTTTGCAATCTTAGATATTTAAGAAAAGCAACTTGACAAAGAGCCAGACAGAAAGAAAATAATAATAGCAAAATGAAAATAAAATAAAAAAAATCTTCAATGCCCGTATAGGATATTTCACATTCTTTCTCTTCTGAAGCACCGACGTGCTTAATGAAATTTCTATTGCTGTCTTGACACTCTCTTCAGCATTTTTCTAAAGTATTCGTTGTCTACCCACGGGGTTTATCTACTCAGTAAATGCAATATGTGTTCATAAAATATACGCACAAAATATCGGCCAGAATATCACTCTCATTCACAATTTTGTTTTAAAAAAATCTGATGTGTACACCACATGACTTCCTGTACCTGTACGGAATACAAAATTATACACAATTTTTTTTTTATTTCATTTAAACTTATTGGATTGAACTAAATCTACTTCGCCGACAGCGCATAAACCACAATAGAATAAATACATTCTTTAAAATTCACTCTAGTATTTGTTTATCATAGGGACACTCTGGCGCTAGATTCACTTAACAGTATTATATATCGTTCATATTATAACTCATAATGCACAAAATTTATATCATTTAAAGAATAGAATTATCTAATCGTTGCCACATGTTCTATTTAAATACTATAATAAAGACAGAATGATGTATAAAAGAAATTCAGCAAACAAAACAAAAAAGAAACAGTTTTTCACAGACGACTGAGTATTTCTCATTCAATTAATTCAGTTCTCACTTCGCGAGAAGGCAAAAATACATAAAAACTCAAAATATCTATATTAAAAACCTGATGTGTACACCACATGACTTCCTTGTACGGAATATTAAATTATACGCATTTTTTCTTGCATTTCATTTAAACTTATTGGATTGAATTAAATCTACTTAGCCGACATCGCATAAACCACAATAGAATAAATGCATTCTTTAAAATTCACTCTAGTATTTGTTTACCATAGTGACACTCTGGCGCTAGATTAACTTAACAGTATTAATAATTATATAACAGTTAACTTATATAACAATTATATAACGGAAACTAAGTTAACTGTCATATAATCCAATAATTATATAACAGTTAACTTATATATTTCGTTCATATTATAATTCATAATGCACAAAATTTATATCATTTAAGAATAGAATTATCTAATCGTTGCCACATGATCTATTCAAATACTATAATAAAGCTAGAATGATGTATAAAAGAAATTAAGCAAACAAAACAAAAAAGGAACAGTTTTTCACAGACGATTGAGTATTTCTCATTCAATTAATTCAGTTCTCACTTCGCGAGAAGGCAAAAATACATAAAAACTCAAAATATCTGTATTAAAAATTACGAAGTAAATCTCAAACACTTATTTCCTCGAAAAAATTCCAGTAAGAATTAAGCATGATTTAATTGGCAATAATAAATGAATGCGTTATCTTTGTTGTTGCGAAAATAAGTTTCTCTAGATTGGCAACAAATCCACTAGTCTCCAGTTTCAAATGCAAACATCAATGGCAGGCATAAAAAAAGGCTTAGCGGCACTTAGACATCTTTAAAATTGTTGATAATTCTAAAAATATTGCATACAGATTTACTAAAGGCAGAAAAACCTTAACCGGAAGATAAAAACTACATAATAAAATCATTTTTAAAGCAAAAAATGTACAATTTACAAACATATAAGAGTAAAGAAACTGAGATCACTTAGCCGGATAACAAAGGGGATATATATATATAAGTATATTTATATACGTTTGGTGCGGCCGATTGCAACCAAAATACGAGGTGCACATCTACATGTTATAGCAGTCCTATATAAAAATTTTCAACATTCTGAGGCTACTCGTTTTTGAGTTATGCGAGATACGTACGTACGTACGTTCGTACAGACGCCACGAAAAATTCTCTTCAGAATTCATTTTAAAGCAGTTTTATAATTTTTTTCAGGAAAAGAGTGTTTTATTCTGTCCTTACGTACAGATATCACGGAAATACATCTTTAAATTGCATTTGAAAGAGGTCAAAATGGGATATTTTCCTTGAAATATGCTGCCTGAAACTTTTCGCGATTACAATACTTCCTTTTTACTTCGTACAAGGAAGTAAATATATCACCTTCTGTACAGTCATTAGATTATATCGATGCAGGAAAATGAAAAGTGTACAGCGCCTCGCAGGGATTTTAATTCCGAACATCCAGAATACGTGGCGAAAGCACAGTGCGGGGGAAAAAAGGGGGCAGGACAGTTCTATATCTCTCGTTCTACGGGGCCGATTGAGAAATTTCAAATTGCGTTTTTCATCTCTCGAGAACTCTATTTACGATATATATTATATTTATATATAGCCTTGTTCTAACATAGGTATTTTGATATAAAATCGGACTTTTTCTGAAATAATAATGTTTTTCCATATTTAGATTCTACGACTCAAATTATGCTTAGATATTAAATTTTGTAAAATTTAGTGCGAAATTTAAGGAGAAATTCAAAAATTTATCTTGGCGCAATTTTTTCAGTTTGCACCAAGAATAATTGACTTGGCGAACTTCTTAATATATGGTAACTCATTTTTCTTTCCTTTGAGAAGGACCGTAAAAAGTCATTGCTTTTTGATATTGTAAACTGAATAAAAATTATATATTTTTTATTTCATTATGAATTTCAACATTTAAAAGCAAAAAATAATTATCGTGCCAAAAAACAGAGTTTTAATACAATGCATTCATAAGATGCACCTTTACGTTTAAATACTAAGAAATTCATAAAACATTTTTTCTCTCCTTTAAGCGATACATTAACTCACTATTTGTAAATTTATACTCACATAGACTTCTTCCCATTGACTGACGTATCTCACCAGCCTTGATAACCTGAGCAACCTTAGGAGGGAGAGCATTTTTGCAAAGCGCAGTATCCGTAATGCCCGGCCAGCATGTAATAATTGGTAATTGTCTCCGTATCCCTGATTGAAGATGAGGAAAATGTAGTCGAAGGGGATGGAACTGAGAAGATCGAGGAAGAACCATGTGCGGATGTAGGTGCGAGCGATTTCTTTGGGGTCCAGAATTACTTGTTCAGAATTATCTTGTTGCATGATACCTGCAAATGAAACAAATATATCTAATGTTATAATTTAGAAAAAGCATTTTTTTTTCTGTTTATGCATTAGAATGTTTAACTTTAAAAGCATATTTACAAATTTGTTTCGCATTTATGTCTACAGTTAATTTTTAGAAAATTTTATCATCACTGACTAATTTCAGAATATGTTTGACTACATTTCATTACTTCAAACTTAGTTCATTTGATATATTAAGAAAATATCGCAATACCACGTGCGCGCTTTTGAGATGTAGATAGTTCTAACAAATTGAAAGATCAATAATTTGAATTTAGATGAGGACACAGTTTGTTTTTATTTTTTCCTATTCTGAAATGTGCCTTCAAAGGCGCGGTCGAATGAAAATGTGATAAGCGATGAAACATCGTAATCTGGATTTAGTCGAGTAGGTTTTGTGCCTCTCCTCAGTCGACACAAAAGTGCAGGAAACGTAAGGAATTTTCACATTCCCTTGTGCGTGCTGTAGTAAGGAACGGCTGAGTGCCTCCAGGTAGCACTGGATGATCGGGGATTCGAATTCTGGGGAGGAAAGAGTTTATTTTCCAACTTTCCCTGTCTGAAAAATACTTTTACAGAGTCGTCCGAAATAAAATACTCTGAGGGATACATTTCACTCTCGGAATTGACCACTGGATCTTGTTCCATTCCGCAATAGGCCCACCAGCGGTCGAGCGGTAAAGAAGCTGAATACTGGTAATTCCGTCCGAGGTTCGAATCCCACGAACGGGCTGGCTGCATGGGCGTTTTCGTGGTTTTCCCCATTTGTAACGTGTATACGAGCCAGTTACCCTTAGAATGTCCTCCACGAAGGCATTCCTCCCTTTAGGCAGATAGACTTCATGTGCTTTGCCATAATTGAATAATCCAGTCTAATCCAATCCATAAGATAATACAGCAAATTATAAATAATTATCAATATATTAAAATTAAAAAGTAGAGATAATGAAAGTAGTGAAAATTAAAAGTAGTAAAAGTATATGACAGACATTTATAAAGCTACTAATTAATTGCTTAATTTACTGATTTTAAATTATAGCAACTTGTGCAAGTAAAATAATTTGAAGAAGTGACCCGAAAATTTACAGTAAATTATAAATAAGATTACTATATACATATTAAAAATTAAAGTAGGTATTTACATGAGAAAATTGAATTGAAATTCTAAGTTACAACAATTTCTAACAGTAAAATAACACAGAGATGTAGAATGAAAAGTAATTAGAAAATACTGTAAAGTTTGGGTAACTGAATAGCGTGTAAATTTAAAACAGGAAAGAACACCAAATAGTAAACGAAGGCTGTTTAAATTTGTGCATATTATAATTTCTTTACTTCATTTTAAATTACTATTATAAATGATCTGTTAATATAATATTTCTTTCAAACAACTGAAATGAAAATATTGATAGAAAAGATGTGAAAAAAGTTCACATTCTCTTCACGCAACAATTTTGTTTCATTTTAGGGAAGCTATTGTATCATAATGTATGAGTAGCTCTAGTAAAGTTTTAAGATTTATTTAAATTTTAGTAAAAGTATGACTTTTGAAGGAAAATTTTTATTTACTTTTTGAATAACTAAAATTTTAGCTTTTTTTCCCTTTATCTTCGAAATACTCGTCCGCTTCAGAAGTATGTAAACTTAATCTGTATAACAGGAAAGACAAAATGAATTGCGGTGACTGGTTCTTACGGAGGGTACAATATGATGAACCTACTACTAGCACAATATGATTAACGTCTCTTTGCTACCAACTGTAACCAACTGAATTGGAATATATTTTCTGCAGAACTTGGAAAAAACTAAGTTTGTATGTAGTTAGTTACCTGCTGCATTTGTAAACAGATGCCAATTTTTAATATGAAATATTTTTTATGTTTTTTGTGTTCATATTGGTAATTAATGAACTTAGGCATGCTTAACTTAAAATGCTTAATATGTCGGTGACGATGTATGTTTTGAGCTTATTTCAAATTGCAGATTTGCAAGTATAGTAAATCTATAAACAGTTTGAGAAGAGTCAACTAAGTAATTGGTGATTTCTAAATATAATCAAGTAAAATCGTACGGCATGTTGTCGAAATAACATTATAATATATTTTATAGGCTTCAGCGTTTAGTAAACCATAATTTTCTCTTAATTGTAACATTGCGAAAAGGACTTGATGATATATTTCTTAGTGGAATTTATTGCTGACATTTAGATCAATGAAATCACACATTTCTATATAGCACTTAAATTAGCAAGTACATTACAGAACAGTTTAAATTTAATCTAAATGTTGGTTTGTGATACCTGCTATTCATTTCGTTACATTTGCTGTACTATCAGAAATAAATCAGCTATTCTGAGATTATTATTTTTTTTAAAAATCTCCAAACTTAATATACAACAGAATTAACTTTTACACTTAAAAATAATTAATTAATATTCCAGCAAAGGAAGGTCAACATTTTTACGCAAACTCTACACAGAAGATTTGAATTAAAAAAATAGATTCTTCTCATAATTGAAAATAAATAATATATGCATTTAGGATCAAAAAGAAAACAACAGATACAGAATCCTAACAGAAAATATTACCTAGTTGAATTCACATCTTCCCTCCTGAGTCATCGACGTTGACCAATTCAACAGGCATTCCAAAAACGTAACTTGAAATCCCTTGGTAATTAGATATGTCGGAGTATAGTAGAACTTCAGGAGTGAGACATCTCAGTTGGTCTGCGAACTATGCAAATGAGCTAATTAAAAAGCCCATTGAGAGCCACTTGCATACTGCGGGGTACGTGTATTTTGAAGGGGGATACATGCCGTCTTGTCCTTAATTATGAAGGCATCATTCACGCGTCACGATCGTTAAAATTATTGATTAACTCCAGCTTGTAGTTTCGGGGGAGTAACCAAGCACAAAATTTACTGCAGGAGCAAAACTTTTGTTGTTTCAGCTACCTAAGTATGGTTTATTAAACACAACGCACTTTATTTGACGCAGAGAATTAATTATCAATTTACTGGATCAGTCAGGAACCTTTTACTGCGAGATTTTTACAACAAGAGCGAAAAAGCTCTGTATTATAACCGGGGTTTACACATACTTAACGATTATATCATTTTAAATTATATTAGTACTTGTACCTATGGCTTATATATAATATATCTTTATGTAGAAATACTTTGTGTAAAAATTTTCAGAAACTTAATTCGTCTGAAGTATTTAGATTTTAGAATAATATTCGATATAGTTAGAAGAGTAGACGAAGGCATAAAGAAAGTAAAACAACAAACACACATGCAACACCTACACAAAAGAATGAAAAATAGAAAGGAAGTGATTTGTGTAAATGGCTGACTCCAGGCCATCAATTAGTAAAATAACGGCAGCATTTAAAAAGCATTCACTAAAGTCATTTTAGTTACTGAATTTATACCCAGTATTCGCCAATTGTTTTATAAATTTATTTATCATCACTTCTATTAATTTGACTCTTTAGGGCGCACAGCTATACCTACATCACAGACACTGATTCTCTTGCTTCAGAAATAAAAACAAACCCCGTTTGTTAATTTATATAGTGATGTTTCAAGGAAAGCTAATTTCTCGAGTTAACCACTTACCTCAGTGTTAAAGAGGTTCGAATCCCGCGAACGGGCTGGCTGCATGGGTGTTTTCGTGGTTTTCCTCATGTGTAACGCGTATACCAGGCAGTTTCCCTTAGAAAGTCCTCCACGAAGGCATCCCTCCCCTTAGATAGCCCTCGAGGCTTTCCCGTAATTAAATAACCTAACCTAACCTCAGTGTTAAATAGACCTGCACCAGCAAACCCAATTTTTTTGGCGGATCTTCGCATCTTGAGGTCTTATGCAAGAGATACTACAATTTCACAACCATTATTTACATATATTGTGAATTCGTAACATTACTTCAGGACTGCATATCCCTGGCAGTACAATCCCTGGACAGGAAGCCATACTTTGCTACTAAAGAAAGTCAATACAATACTAAAATGATAATTTAAATTAATAATATACAACAAATCAAGTACTAAATCAATAAATAAAGGCACAAATTTACAAATTTATATATACATAGAAACATGGCCTTAGTATACATTTACATTATGTACACTCTAGAAACTACGTATTATGGGCTATAATATTGTTGCGTGCGTACGAGTTCGTTACGAAATGAATGCACAAGTCCGATGAAAAATGAACAAAATGTATTATTATCATTTCTTCCTTAACGGATTCCTAGCCCAATTTCATTTCTTCCTTAACGGAGTTGACGGCCCCTTCCATCCTTTCTTGGAAAGCAGCAAATGCAGTCATCATTTGCCTGAATTGTTCTTCCATCGCTCTTGTAATTGGCATTCAAAACCCCAATCCTGACACCAAAAATTGTTGCGCGCGTACGGGTTCGTTACGAAATGAATGCACAAGCCCGATGAAAAATGAACAAAATTTATCACAAGAATGCTTAAATTTCCTCAGAAATTCGTGCAGTATTACAAAATCGCACAGTAAGTATTACAGTAAGTATCAAAATCGCACAGTAAGTAACTACTCAAACGTTCAAAAGAACTTAATTAAAAACAGCTAAAGAAAGCTAATCCGCGAATTCGCTACAATCAACAAGAGCAGTTTTCTAAACAAACTCTTAAAACAACAACAAGCTAACTAAAATCCAAGTTCCAAGTTACACTTATGCCCGGATTATCAAGCATTCTGCTTGATGTGTTCCGGCTGTCATCAGAAGTTTGCTCTTTGAGCGCTGAAAAGAGAATAAGTTCGAAGTGTGAGTCCAGAAGGGCAGGAGCTAATGGCGAAGGGGCGTGACCAGTTGTCACGTGAGCTGCAAGCTGACTTATCATTGGTTGCGAGTCTTCTGAGGAATACCTCGCTAAAATTGCAATTAATAACTAAAATCGAGAGTTTTCCTCCTTTTTATAAGATTTTAAATGGCGCGCGAGAATTTTCTGGAACTTTCTCGAAATCAAAAAGAGATATTTATCTATTAAATGTTAAATGCACGTGCTCTTGTATTCTTAATTTTTTCTGGCTTAGCTTTCCTTTAATATTCCTCACGCACTGCACTTCACGGGGAATAAAACAATTTAATTTATAATTCAACTAACATTAGCTATTTAAATACCAAATCCGTAACAATATGGATATAGTAAGAGGCTAGACTGTGGTAATGAACGACTTAAAGGTATAGAATTTGATGACTTGCAAATCGGGACGGAGACTTGGTTCAGTTTATTTAGGACGGCGCAAGGACCGGCCCACAATCGAGAAGCATCTAGGATGGAGAACAGCCGGTAATCTGATAGAGATCACTGCGATGTGGTAGTCCCAGTATTTTTAATTTCTGTAAACTATCAGTGACACAGCATTAAGGACATTTCGATTAAAACTATTTACCATGCCGTCCGATTGTGGCTATAAAGCTGTCGTTTGGATTTTGTCTGTGCAAAGAAGTTTACATAATTCTTTAATTACGGCCGAAATGAAGTTCCTTTCTTGATCGGAATATATTGAAAAGGCACTCCAGACCTTGAAATTCAACGCCGTGTCATTACCTAAGCTACCGTGACAGCCTCTTGATCAAGGATAGTATATGATTCAGTCCACTTTGTAAAGTAATCAATAAAAACGAGTATGTATTTGTTGCCGTCAGCACTTCGTGGCAAAGGTCCCAGAATGTTAAAGGCAATGCAAAAGGTTCTTCTATATTCTAAAGTTGTAGCTTACTTCGGCTGCGTTTCTTCCGTCTTTTACGCCCGTATAGGCATCTCAAGACTGACACAACTCTTGCAAGTCAGCCTTTGCATTAAAACAGTAAAAACGCTTCCGAACTTTATGGGAAATCTTCTTCAGTGTAAGAAATATTCTTCCTAATTATTATACATTATTCTGGTGTAATCTCCTGTGGGACAGCTATGTAGTCTTTAAGGACGTCCGGATTCCGACATTTTGGAAGTATCAGCTGCCATCGAAATGCCTTTCCATGATGTTGTGCTGCAAATTTTTGTTACGCTTATGTTATTTAATTAATCACTATTTAGGTATTGCATTTAAATGAGTGTGGTGGATATACAGTTTTTAACAGTCAAAATCTTTAGTCGTATTTATTTTTCAATGGTCAGACTTTATAACAAAGGCAGGGAACTTTTCTTTGGAACATCTGGCCGGAAGCGGGGGTTATCAGTGTTTCCTAACTGACTGTGAATAGCATTTACGATAACAAAGAGCTGTATTAGTAACTTGCCTTTCGCGCTGCAGTTTTTTTTTATTGGATTGTAAAGGAAGATTTAATTGGAGTCTCTGCTTCACTTTTATTTGTGAATGCTGAAAATGCTGAATAAGTTTCAGATGGAGGGGCGTCTGTAAATTTTTTATTTTAAGGGCAGCTTGATCTTATAACTTGTTCTCCGCTTGTTAGCCGAATTTTGTTGAGTCGAATTTTGTTTCTCACGCGTTTGGGTGACTCATTGGTTCCAGGTGTCTAGCTGAGGTCTTTGTGCAGCGTCTGTATTTCAATTCCTGAAATTGTGTTCCTGAAATTTCCTGAAAATTTCCTGAAAAAGTGAAGTTTTAACAAAATAAAAAGAGAAATTCTCGGGTTGCTCAAGTTTAATTTTACCTATAATTCTTCGGCTAGTAGAATTTAGTAGTTGGAGAAACCGAGGTTTCTTCCAGCCTTGTACGGGAGTTTAAGTCAGTCAGTTTTGAATTTTTGAAGGTGTAATGTTCGAAAAAAAAAAAAAAAAAGATCGGGGGCGTTTGCAATGCAACTAACTGGCTTGACTGCGCCAGTGGAATGGGGCCAAAGTTTTTCCTTGGAGAAGTGCACCCTCTGAATTTCCTTCTTGACGATTATACCGGAAAGCGTAATGGCAGACCGCACATTGATTTGAACAGTGTTAAACGAATGTCGCATACTGCGCATGCCCAGAAAAAAATTTGGCGGAATTATTATGTTGGCGCGATTTCAAAAGAAGATAAATACGGTATATAGTAGATGTACAGCCATCTGATTGTAAACAAATCTGGTGTTTAAGTCTTCGTAGAGGTAGGGTCCAAACTGCGCCAGATTTGATCGAAAATCCCCGTCCCCCTCTTTTTTAATCCACGAACTGCGCGACGTTTCCTGTCCCCCATTTCTTTCCAAGAAGATTGGGTGCTATAAAAAGTCGTTTATCGCCATTAATGGGACATTCTATTGAGACTGCAAGCCTTTATTTTCGTTTATCAATATTGTAAAAATTGTGCATGTAAAACAAATATTAATTAGTATAATACTTATTATACTAATTAATATTTGTTTTATTAGTATAATTATTATACTAATAAAACAAATATTAATAAGTCAGACTTATTAATATTAAAACAAATATTAATAAGTCTGGCGTGTGCTAAAAAATAAATTTCTTTTACATTCATTTTAAAGTTTTATGATGCTTAAAAGAATGATAAGCCAGATCTTTTTTATTCTCTGTAAGAATTAAAAACTTTACAAATTGTAGATTTTAGTCGCTGATATATATATTAGTTTTGAATAGTAAAATTGATAGATTAATGACATACACAAAACTGATACATAATCAGCGTATCAAATATCGGATTGTAGCTCACCTTAAATAAGTTTCTTGTCTAGATAAATATTAACAAATCTTCTTAGATAGCAGAATGGTTTTAACTTTCAAATTTACCATTTTAGGTAAACAGTTCTAAATTAATTATAAAAATTATCTTTATTAATTCTAAAAATTGGACTTCTTAAGTCGTTTTAAATTCACACTAATATTATTGCAATATATTCCCGTATTAAGCTTTCCATTTTTAATCATTGAAGTTATTTTAAGGTTATTTAACTTTGTTACAAATTCCATATTTCAATACTAGAAATGTTTAAATATTTATTCTAATTTCCATCTGATGTACTTTGGCATGCATTTAATTTCTAATACACATTTAATTAATAAATTGATAATTATGAGCATCATCAGCATTTTTATAATTAACAAAAAAAAAAAAAAAAAAATCAAACTCCCTTATATTCATATCCTGGGATTTTCAGTCTCCCTTTTAATCCATTCCTTTTTCACATATTGTTGCACTATACTCAAGTTTTCATGTATGTAAAATTTATATAATTTGTATTGTATTTATGCCAATTTATAATTAAATGATAATTTTTACAAATTCTTGCTTCATATCTCTAGTTAACAGAAGATGTTTCTAACACCTTGGCAAAGCTTAGTCTTTAGCATGTAGCTTATTTTCTAATCTAGTTTCAGGCTGAATTATTTGTAAAATTAGTTACTTGAAATTATTTGTTAACAAAGATGGTCGCTAAATCACGCTAATAATGTATTTCTAACTGTTGTAATTTATAATTCAACGAGTTCATACGATTTATAATATAATTCATTTATAATCTTTTCAGCAGTATTGAAATTAATAGCAGATACTGATAATGTTATACATTTAGATTACAGTGATTTAGATTGCCATTGCCTTCTTCACTCATGCTTTTATGCTACTTCCTAATATTTCATAATGGCATACAGGTAAGTTTAACTTATTCATTAAACATGTAAATCTCTAATTCAGCCCACTTTTGTTCTTACGTGTGCTGTATCTTCTATTTTCTTTAATATATTGTTCAACCTTATTTCAAAAGGTCTTATGATCAAGCGGAAAAGTCACTAAACATTTGTAGTTCGACCCGAGTTTCTGGTCCCAGTGATCCCCTAGCTCTTTCTTTTTTTTTTGTACTTATTTACTGTGTAAAAATGTATAGTAAAAATTTCAGTTCATGAAGTTGTAACGTTGCGCGCCTCCAACTTGCACGCAACCAAGGGGTGACTGTGAAAACAGGATAAAACACAGAGTCTTGTAAAGGGTTTAAGTCCCTTTTTATTCAACGTAATAAATTACAATTGCGTGCTCTTGACGCTTACAGACGGCGCCAACTCGGCGGTCAAATAAAAATAATAACCTGAAAAGAACTTAAAGACAAGACTCTAACTACGAGGCTCTCTAAAATAACTAACTCACCGCGTTTTACAATACCGCTGCTAAATCAGCAGACTTGAAGCTCACTTGAACGATTAACACTACTTCCCGCCAAGCACATAGGCCGAAACGCGAAGTTCTTCAATTTCTCGCTCACTACCTCCGCGCTCGTGAAGTAAGAATATCACACACCGAACTTGTTTCCTTTCTATTTAAATCACAATACTTCCGCACATAATTTGAATCCTTGCGCGTTCTACTAAAATTTACATATTCTGGCATTGGCAGTTAAAGGGGAAAGTAAGGCTTGACAGGAAAGATAGTTTAAACTTAAAATAAATGTTAGTTAAAATAAATATAAACCCTACATTTGCCGCTGCCAGAATTTGGACAACTTGGAAGCAGGTCCTACAAACGACCTGTTGTAAGTTTCTCTAATTCTGAACTAACTGGCGAGAACCTCGTTTACACAAAAAAATCTTATGTAACAATTTGTATACTAAAATTCTGTTGATCGTTATAAAGCTCTCTTCTTACAGCAACTTTTCCTGGACTTCATCAATCAATTTTGGTGTTTCCTTCCAGCATCTGGAAGGAATAAGTATCAGTATCTTTCTACATATATTATAATTTACACTTTCTTGACACAATAAATTTTTGTTTTTAAACGATTCGTTTTTCTTAGTTATTGCTTACTTCACATTCATTCAATTTTTCAAGCATTAATTTAACTTTACCCTGGCTCTCCACCGTGTGTGGTGTCAAACGGGAATATTCGTGTTTTAGTCTTACAACACTTCCCCTAACCACCATGATTTGTTAGAATTCAACGACCAAATAGACACACCTTACTCGACATTCTACAACTCAATGAGCTACTTTAATAGTCTTAAAAATTCAAATGTAGGTGGAGAACCCTACAAAACACATTCATTCTAACTTCCCCCTCATTCATCTTTAAACATGCAGGCTTTCGCTCTAAAGCATGACTTGATCTACAATTTAATACTTAAATTTTGACTTCATTGCTTTTAAGCATTCACTTTTAGCATCTACAATTTTATGCTTCTAGACTAAATTCTACTTTTACATAACATTCAAGTATTTACGTATATTTACAAAATTTTAATACATATGATTTTTACAATTTACCATAAAATGAATAAGAGAAAATAAATTTTTACTTTACTCATTCTTCGCCAAGCTGGCGGCACTGAAACTAAAATTCTTATTAATACAAGAATACGAAGTTATTTTTATCTTCGGCCAAATTTTGGCTTTAACATAACAGAATTAGTCTTTCGACCAACAGAAAATGCTTGTTTTTAGCTTTTACACTTAAAGAAAATAATACTTTTGCCTCAGCTAAATGAAGTAAAACAAAACTAAGTCTCAACCGAGACATATTGACTTTCGTCAAAACATAGAACTTCGTACTTATGCATAACATTTCGGAACAAAAGAGAAAAAAATTTATAGAAGGTTTTAACTTATCTTTGAGTTTTCGATGCTTGAAACTCCGTCATTCGTTTTTGGCAGAATTGTTCCCAAGTTAGAGGTTTCATGGATATCAATCTTCTCCTTATTGCCCTCCGAGTATCGTCCACCTGACTTTTTCTTTTGCGTCCTCTACATGCTGGCCTCTTGGCGGAGTAATCGTCTGGTTGTTGGCATTTCCGTTTCTCCCCGGGACGGCTGGTCTTGACGTCCTCCGGTCTGGAGTCCTTCTTGAATTTCTTCTGTTCCTCGTATTTTTGTGCCTCCTGTTGCCGTTTCGTTTCCGGAACGGCGGCCTTGCTGGCACCTGACTCTGTGGCCGTGTGCGGGTTCTCCTTGATGTATAATTTTTCCTGCAATCCTTTGTAGGTGGTGTTTTTCTCTTTACCACGGTTTCTTTACCCGGTGCATCTGTATTTTTGTTTTTCTTAAACGCTTGAGTTTGAAAATTATTTTTCTTTTTGATACCGACGTCCGGGTTGTAGAAGTGCTAGGTCTCTCTTCAGTTCTCTGTTTCTTGGGTGGTGGAATAGTTGTTGTCTCTGGACCTTCTATTTCGTTTAGACTTGAGTCCTGCAAGAAACGTTTAAGGATTTCAAAATCATTTGGATTATAGTATTTTTTCACCTGGTCGGGACTTGCTTTACAGATTTCCCCTCTCTCGTTCTTAAGATATAAGACTACTCCTTTGATTTCCTGAATTACATAGGGGCCTTCAAACTTTGGAGCTAGCTTTGCCGTAAAATTGTCTGGGGCACTTGATAAAGAAAATTTCCGCTTCAATACTTTATCCCCAACTTTAAAATCTGCTTTACGGCGTTTTCTATCATAATATATTTTCTGTCTATTTCTTGCCGTATCCGAGGTTTTAAGCGCCTGATCAATTAGCTTTTGCACATCTTTTTGTTTAAACTCCTGCTCTTTTTGTTGCACAAAGAATAATTTATCTAAAGGCGTAATTAATTTTCGGCCTAAGAATAATTCTGCTGGAGTTTTTCCCGTAGTATCATGATGTGCCGTTCTTAAAGCATAAGCTAATTCATTTATGTAGCCATCCCAGCGCTTGTGATGTGTGCTCACGTAACTGCGAATTATTTTTACTACATTTTTATTAACTCTTTCTGCTATGTTAGCTTGTGGTCTATACAGAACCATTTTGATATGGCGTATGCCAAGTCCATCGCATATGTTTTCAAATATTTGACTAATGACTTGTTTTCCGTTATCGCTAATGACTTTTATCGGTGCACCGTATTTTAAAATGTATCTGTGTAAGAATGCATCTGCGACTGTTTTGGCTGACGCGCGTTTAAGTGGAACAATTTCTGTCCATTTTGAAAAATGATCTACTATTACTAAAAGAAAACGATTTTTATTTAACTCGCTCTGGGGGAAGGGACCAAGGAGATCTATGCCTAAAATTTCATTCGGAAATGTAGCGCGAATGCTATTTAAGTACCCGGCCGGGCTGTAATTAATATCATTTATTAACTGACATTGATTGCAGGACCTGACATACGCCGTTACTATTTTGTATAATTGCGGGAAATATACCGCCTCGCGTACCCTTTTTAAAGTCTTTCTGACCCCTAGGTGGCCCGCTGTTTTTGCTTCGTGCAACTCCTTCAAAATGCTTAATCGAAGCGAGGCTGGGATGACTGGCTTATACTCAAGATATTCGTTTGTTGTTTTTGTATAAAATAATAAATTATCTATTATTTCATAGTTTTTTGATCTATTTCTTATCGCATCGATATCTGTGTGCTCGAAGCTTTCGGGGTCTTTCAAATAAGCATAGATATTTCCAAATTCAGGATCAGCTTTCAGTTCAGTAATAACCGTATCTCTAGAATCTAAAATTTTTGAAGTCAACACAGCGCATTTAAGTTCATTTCCTTCATCGTCCAGTTTTATACGAGAAAGTGCGTCAGCTACATTGTTTTCCTTACCCGGTTTATATTTTATTGTGATATTATATTCTTGGAGTTTTAAAGCCCATCTTATTAACCTGGGCGTTAGGTTTTTCCCCGAGTAAAGTCTACCAACAGCCGCATGATCCGAAAAGACTGTTACTGGCGATTTGCCGAAATAAACTCGAAATTTGTGTACAGCCATTAATACAGCTAATGTTTCTCTTTCTGTAGCTGTATAATTCCTTTGTGTCTGATTCAATGTTTTACTAAAAAATGCCAGCGGATGGTTATTTTGCATAAGAACCGCACCCACCGCATAGTCTGACGCATCTGCTGCAATTTCCAGGTTTTCGTCCCCCTCCGGGAATTTTAAAACAGGGGCATTAATAAGCGCTTCTTTTAATCTTTCAAAAGCTGTGTTAGCTTCCGCTGTCCACGTAAATTTACCCTTTTTTCTTTTGATTACTAAGAGGGGTTCAACAATATTAGCGAAATCTTTTATGAAAGATCGATAGTAAGAACATAACCCAAGGAACGAAGAAAGTTTCTTGGCGGTGTTGGGCGGTGGGAAATTCTTAATAGCTTTTATTTTTGAATCTTGCGTTTCTATACCCTTTTGCGAAATTTTATAACCGAGATATTTAAGTTCTTTAGTCGCGAACTTGCATTTTGAGGCGTTAATTGTAAGACCGGCCTCTTTTAATAATTTCAAAACTTGTTCTAAATCATTAATGTGTTGTTCCAACGTACTACTCGTTATAATTATATCATCTAGATAAATTAAAGTTGACTTTCCTAGGACAGGCTTTAGAACAATGTCCATAGCTCTCTGGAATGTTGATGGGGCCCCACACAACCCAAAAGGCATGCGTAAAAATGCATAAGTGCCCGATTTTGTTATAAACGCAGTTTTATGTATATCTTCGGGTCTCATAGCTATTTGATAGTAGCCAGACGTTAAGTCCAAAGTAGGCATATATCTTGTCGATTTGATCTGTCTAATGATCTCGTCTATAACCGGCAAAGGGTAAACTGGAAATTTGGTAATACTATTTAGTTTTCTGTAATTAATAGCAAACCTCCAAGCCCTTTTGTCCGAAGGAGGAAACTCGTTCTTTTTCCTACATAGTACGACTGGACTCGCGTACTCACTATTTATGGGCGTTATTATTTTATTCTTTAACATCTCCTGAATATGTTCTTCGATGATTAAGTCTTTTTGTTTGTCATAACGGTATGGCTTCGTCCTACAAGTTTTTTCGGCATTTAATTGAATCTTGTGCGTCACTATTTGGCAGTTTCCTGGTTTTTCTGAAAACAAATGAGAAAAATTACTCACCACTTGCTGTATTGCTTTACTTTCATGGTCATTCAGATGGCTAGGGTCCACTTGAGGTGTCTCCACAGGTTCCACCACCCTCTGGTCCATCTCCAACACCACGGAACTATCTTGAAAATTTAATTTGGCCCTCGCGGCCCTTAAAAACTCCATACCTAAAATAAGAGAATGTTGCAGATCTTTCACCACAAAAATTAATACTTTGAGACTTTCCTCTTTTACCTGTAAGTTTAATGATAATTTCCCGCTGCAGTGACATGTTTTTCCTTGCGCCGCTATAATTTCCGTATTTTTGGTTTTAAATAATCGTACCCTATAAAAATTCTTTTTGAAGAAATTTTCACTCATAAAATTTCCTTCTGCTCCTGTATCGATGAGGGCTTCTACTGGTACATCGCCAACCAGGACTTGTATAATTGGTAGCTGTGAGTTTTTTACGATGACCGTATTTAAATGTGTATTTGAGGGTTTTTTTAAAACTTCCGGGGTCTGGACCCTCCCTTTCACAGGCCCCTCTATTCGTTTAAAGCTTTCCTTTCAATCTGTGTCTTCTGGGTACGCGGATGTTTATTTTCAAATTTTCTTTTTGGGCCTTCACCTTCGAGTTTCGATGCGTTAGCTTGATAGCTTTTTCCCCCATAAGAGCGATTTCCATTTCTGGTTTCCTCCTTTGAAGATTTCCTTCGGGTACTTTGAGAATATGTTTCCCCTCTCGCTTTTTCCGCTATTCTGCGATTTTGAAACTTCACCGCCAATTCGAAGAGTTCCTGCAATGTGCTTGGGTTTCTAAATTCAAAGTAGTCTTGAACAGCGGGTAACAATCTTGGTAATATTATTTCAATTATCTCCGGATCGGGTTTCTTTCCATACAGCATATCCGTTAGCTTGATTTTTCGTAGAATAAAGTCCGTCAATTCTGCTGTATCCCGTTGATAGAAACTATATAGTTCGGCTTCCAGCCGTGCGCGATCTTTCACTATGGGGAAAACCTTTACTAACGATTTTTTGAAATTTTCAAATGTATACGTCTGGCTTCCAAATTCCCCTAATAAAAATTTGCCTATGTTTTTCCACCATAGCGCGGCCTGTCCTCTTAGTGCTGATGTGGCGATGGCAACATTTTGTCTTTCAGGCACAGGGTAGAGCTGAAAGTGGTTTTCTAGACCTTCTAGAAATACCGCCACCGAATTTTTTCCGTCGAAATGGACGTTTGGCTTGATTGATGCTCTCAAAGTCTGGACCAGGTATCCAAATCCTTCTAACTGGCTTGTCATTTCTTGGTGTTGTCCAGCGGCTTCCATCCAATTTTCGGCCATTTCAGTTCGATAATTGTTCGGGCGCCAATGTAACGTTGCGCGCCTCCAACTTGCACGCAACCAAGGGGTGACTGTGAAAACAGGATAAAACACAGAGTCTTGTAAAGGGTTTAAGTCCCTTTTTATTCAACGTAATAAATTACAATTGCGTGCTCTTGACGCTTACAGACGGCGCCAACTCGGCGGTCAAATAAAAATAATAACCTGAAAAGAACTTAAAGACAAGACTCTAACTACGAGGCTCTCTGAAATAACTAACTCACCGCGTTTTACAATACCGCTGCTAAATCATCAGACTTGAAGCTCACTTGAACGATTAACACTACTTCCCGCCAAGCACATAGGCCGAAACGCGAAGTTCTTCAATTTCTCGCTCACTACCTCCGCGCTCGTGAAGTAAGAATATCACACACCGAACTTGTTTCCTTTCTATTTAAATCATAATACTTCCGCAGATAATTTGAATCCTTGCGCGTTCTACTAAAATTTACATATTCTGGCATTGGCAGTTCCAGGGGAAAGTAAGGCTTGACAGGAAAGATAGTTTAAACTTAAAATAAATGTTAGTTAAAATAAATATAAACCCTACAAAGTAAAAATACATTTAAAATTTATTCTTTAAAAATATTGCAAAATTTTTCACCTTAGCGTATCTTTTTACAAATCCCTTTGATAAGAAAAAGTAAGGACAGAAATTAACTTGGTTTCGGTGATTGATACCTCAATGCAAATTATGTGTAACTTTTTCCAAAAGCATAGAGTTTAGTATATGGATATCAATAAATTATGGATTATTTCTCATCCAATTTTCTTAACATTTTTATTCCAGAATTTTCCTTTCACACTGTAGTGTTTAACTTTATGCGTTTTGTATAATAATTTACATTTGTTTATAATTTTACGCGAATGAAAGTGATTATTTAATTGTATAAGCTTTGCTGAAAGATAAACGAGAAAACAAAGTTCTATCACTTGCGGTAAAGAGAGTATTTGATGTAATAATTCTTATATATTTTCTTTGATAGTTTTTATTTAATTTCTTTCATTTATGCATTACTACATAGTTCTTTTCAAAAAATATTTTTCTGTGCCGCTAAGTCCGTATTTCAGTTTCAAGGAATGCGTGCTCCGTGTAGGGTATATAATGCTTAATAAACTTATGATATGAAAGATATCTAAATTCTCTTCTCATTTCTATTGTATTTTTTAAATTTCAACCCCTAAGAAATTTATTTTAGAAATCGTTTTCATGATTTAAGTTTTTAAATATTTTTCTCAATAAGCAATATATCTCAGAAGCAAATATATTTTTCACCAAGATAGTCAAAGAATCGTTCGGAACTGATTGAAAATTTAGCTATTTAAGTAATATACACTGACTTCCGGTTGTAGGGGTGAAAAAAGTCAGAGCCAATAGTTGTGCTCATGAAGAATGCCTTGTAGCGCCACATGTTGTTACAAAGATGAATTTAATGCCTGCAAGAGTATTACGAAAGTCTGAAAATTTCTTTTGTGTTACAGAGCAATTAACAAAAGTAAATCTAAAGTGATGTATAAAAGAAATTAAACAAACAAAAAAGAAACGATTTTTCACAGACAATTCAGTGTTTCTCATCAATTAATTCAGTTCTTACTTCACGACAAGGCAAAAATACATAAAAACTCAAAATATCTGTATTAATTACGAAGTAAATTTTAAACACTTATTTCCTGGAATAAATTCCAGAAAGGATTAAGCATGACTTAATTCGCAATAATAATAAAAGAAGGCGTTATCTTTGTTGTTACCGAAGCATAGTTTCTCTAGATTGGCAACAAATCCACTATTCATTTATAAAAAATATATTTCTTTATTTTTATTTTCTACTTGGCTACAGTTGACTTCGAAAAATAATATTGTAACCCTGTAGGCAACGGGCGAAAGAAATTTTGATCGACGCAGTTGGACTATAGAAGGACGAGGTGGGGATTTTCATCAGCGCAGTTGGAGTACACCCTTCGTGGAGTATATGTGCAATGTAAAGTAATTACTGTGTTAAAATAAGGGAGAAAGTGCAGAATCACCCACTGCTTGGCGCGTTTTTAAGAATTGACATACTCTGTATCCATATACACATAGACCTATTTTCACTTAAAAAAATCCCAGAATTGCACAAAAATGGCACTTCGCACTTCCTTGACTTTATCCATGTACACATCGACCAATTCTCACTTAAAATGTCCAAGAAAATTGACAAAAATCCAACATTTCTTACTCTTGTAAAAAGCGCCAAACGAACACCAAACAAGTAAAAGGCGATTCTGCCCTTTACCCTTTAATTCTTTGAAATAAGAAAATAAAAGAGCGAATATACGTTAACAAACTAAGCGAGAAAATCCAGTCTACATTACTGAATTATAACATGTAAACAAATTACATCTAAATAACGAATTATTACGCACAACATACAGTGGTGGCCAAAATTGTGGACACTTTTGGAAATTTTTATGTTTTTGAACTTTGTATGCTTATAGAAAATGTTACGTTTCGCAAAATGCAAACTTGTATATATCGTTTTAAAGAGAATTAATTAGTGAATTCAATACAAAACACAAAATTCAATTATTTGCAAAACAAAAAAAGTTATGTGTACTTAAATATAAATAAAAAACACAGTTATGAAGTGGTTTGTAATGTCTAGCTGACATCATGTTTACACTTGAAACAATTCATTATTTTGCTTTGTTCTGTAGAAGGAGGACCTGTTTCTTATACACTGCAATTACAAGTAGGAATTTTTGTAAAAAATTTTAATATTTAGTCAAGAACCAATGACATCAAATAAAAGAGTAGATTGGACACCCAGAAAGAGATGTAATATTATTGTGTTACGAGAAAGTGGTCTTTCCTATGCTGAAATTGCAAGACAGGTGGGTGGTTCAGTGACTACATCTGGAGTCCGAAAGTTTTGTTTACGATATCAGGAGACAAATTCAATAAAAAAACAAAGAAGGAAAAGGCCGAAAAAGATGCATCATATCTATTGATGACAGAAGAATAAGAAGACTATGTTTCCAAGATAGAAAAATGTCATCAGCGGCCATCAGAAGCGATCTGAATGATGCTGGTGTTTCTGTCAGTTCAAGAACAATCAGGAGAAGATTAACAGATGTTGGACTGAGAGGTAGAATTCCACGAAAAAAGCCTTATCTTAATTTTCAGCAACGAAAAAAAAAGACTACAGTGGGCAAAGGAACACATTAATTGGACAGATGATCAGTGGTCACAAGTTATATGGAGTGATGAAATTAAGATATCGTTATTCGGTAGTGATGAGCGAAAATATGTAAGACGTAGAATTCATTTATATTTTGTGCAAGATGTAATTTTTCTTGAACTCGTAATTTGAGCGGATTGGTGAAGGACTGAATCATGAGCTCAATAAAGTGATCCTCCGTTAAAGTCGCCGATATTCAGCAGTTCCCAGTGATGATGGATTACGAAAACTGTGAGTTATCTTATATTTTTATTTATACTAGTGTAAAAATTAATTTTGCCTTAAAGAGAATTTAAAATTAGTGTCTATAAAATGTGTAATTATGTTAATTTCTTACATTAATTTATAATTGATTTGCAACGGTTATGCTAAGATTGGAACATCACAGAAACAATTTTTTGTTTACGTGAAATTTATCTTAAACAATTAATTTAATGTTCTTGACTAATCAAAATAATCGTTTATTATGTTAATTTAACGAAGCCTGTTATAGTCTTTTAAACACTTTTCGCTAAAGCTAGGCAACGCGCCAGATAGAACTCGAAATCTAGCCTCTGGTTTTCGGGATGATATTCATGGATAACCACTGTGTCTGCTGTCAGAGAAGCAGTGAGGTGGCAGACCTTAGCTTCGGAAACATCTCCATTTGCATCCACCACTGTCATCTTCTAATACATTTCAGAGACATTAGGTACATTTTGGTAGCAGGAAAAATAAAAAATGAGCAAACGCCTTCGCCGGGAATCGAACCACAGACCTCTGGAACCGGCCTAGCGTGCAGAACCACTACATCACGAAGGCACACTAGAAAAGCGGGAGAAATACTTTATAACTTCCTAGGGATTGGGATTATTCAACTATGGCAAAGCACACGAGGGCTATCTGCCTAAAGGGAGGGATGCCTTCGTGGAGGACTTTCTAAGGGAAACTGGCTCGTATACACGTTACACATGGGGAAAACCATGAAAACGGCCATGCAGCCAGCCCGTTCGCGGGATTCGAACCTCGGACCTAACTACCAGTGTTCAGCGTCTTTACCGCTCGGCCGCTGGTGAGCATAACTTCCTAGGAGTTGTGTCCATCATATGTGGATTGCTTTGGAAATGGACGAGAAGACATGGCTAGGAATTTAAAGGCGTAAAAATTGTTTCCATTTTCTCATTTGATTTCTTCAAGGTTTCAACTTCCTTAGCAATAGCAGAAACTCTGTCATCGATTTGTTGTTCGACTGCAGAAACTCTTTTTTCGATTTCTTCAACTTACGTTTTAACTGTATCTATTCTGACTTACATAGCCTAGAATGTGCTTTCTGTTACAGCACTAATTCCTCTTTTCATTTCTTGCTGACCTGCTTCAATTTTTCTTGAACTAATTTGACGGTCCATTCCATCTTTTCTTTGACCACTTCGATCTTTCATTGGCTCTCTTTAATCTCTTCTTGGACTCATTTGACGGATTCTTCTATTTTTTCTTGGCTTGTTCTCCTCTTATCTTTAAGGTTGCAAAGGTTGTCACCACTGTCTCAGTTGCTCATCCATCGCTCTTATGACTGACATTCAATCGCACGCTTGACAGCAAAATTTATTATGTGTGTATGTTTCGTAACGAAATTTATTATGCGTGTATGGCTCCGGCAATGCTCGCACGGAGATCTCTCAGTATTCCGAAGTCTGGTGCTTTCTTACATAGTTTCCTTGTCCGAAAAGAAATTTCCAGTACTTTCACTTTTTGAAACTGCTGGAAGGTATATACGGTTACAGTTACATATAGGGTATATACAGGTACAGTTACATATAGAGGTCTGATAATTATAGTTACACAGTGGTCTAACCAAAATGTAGCTTAATGGCCGCCCTGTTTGGCAACATTTGGCGATTTATAGCCCTATTTTTCAATAAAATATAGTCGCCAAAACCTTTATTATTTTGGCGCTATCTCGCCAAATACGAGAGATGGCTATTTACCTCAATTTTAAACGGACCTGCCTCTGTAACATTGTTTTTCGGGCCGAGTTTTGCTTCTTGAGGTCTTTCATGTCACATTACACAACATATACTGCAAATTCACATATATTTTCATTAAAGTTATTTGCATATATACGAAATTCATAACATTATTCTTCAAAATAGCAATGGAATTCAACTAATATATATATATATACATAAAACTAGAACCATATAAATAAGTACTTTCTAAGCATTTTAATTAAGAAAATGCAGAAGTTTATTTATTAACTGCTCATAATATCTTTAATGCAAAAGTTCATTTATGAACTGTTCGTGCTGTTTCAGGAATCTATCTGACCAATGCTGTATCGTAATCTTTATATTCGGAAGGTATTACTCATTAGGAGAAAATATGCTGACGTGAGGTTTAATATTAGGCAAAAAAAAAAAGAAAAAGAAAAAAAAGAAAAAAACAAGATTAGTTTGCCAAAGATGTTTTCAAGGTAGTTTTTTCTTTTTTAGTAGGGAAAATGAATTTCGGTGAAATATATTTGCTCCTGAAGAGAAGCATCCTGTGGTTGATTGTTCTCAAAATCGATAGAGTTATTCAAAATCTACGCCAAACTCAGATTATTCTTTTGCCTGTATTTAAATGTTTGACTCGAATCAAAACGAAGTTGTCTGGAGACTTAATTTTTTCCTTGGTGACATTTCTCTGTCACTTTGCAATTTTTATAATCTAGTTTTTACCTTATCGGACAACTTTATGTTTTATTTGACGACATTACTTTAGTTCAAAAAATTATTATGCAATATTTTAACAGATTAATCTAATTTTTGATCCCAATTAGCCAGGCATTTGGCACATAAGTTATACAAAAATGTAGGACTTCGGCACTTTGATAACAATATTCGAATGATAATAATAACCGCAATCTTCTTAAGCTGCGTTTACTGTATATGAATACCTGAAAGGTATGGTAAAGCAATTTTATGGTACCAAAATTATAACATATAACTTTACTTCAAAACCAGAAAAAAGTTCAGAAGAGATATACTGACCCGTTCTGAAGTTTACGACAATGTCTAGGAGGAAGAGTGTATCTGACAAACAGTTGAAGGCAATCCAACGAGTGGACAGATCATCGTTGAAAAAGGAAATAGCAACTGGAAGCACAATCAGATTTGTAACCAGCACCAGCAACATCAGCAAATCCCAGTAAAACCTATTGAATACGAACAGATATTTAAGAATTCAGTTAGGTAAAAATAACAAGATTTAGACTTTTAATAATTGAAAATTCGGCATAGATTACTACTGTGTGTTAATAATAGCAGTGGCTTTGACATACGTGCAATATATTTACATTAAAATTTCCCACTAATTGTTGTTGATTTGTAGAATTTATTATAAATATACATATTCTAGAGATTTACAATAGATTGGTGTTTAATGGATGACTGGTGAAATCAGTTTAAAGAATATTGAGTGGTGAAAGCATTATGGAGAAAGGCAAACATGAAAAATTTCATGTGATCTTACATTAAATATGCGCTTTCAGATAAAAATAACAAATAAAAACAAGCGATTTTCAAAACATTTAGGGTTAAGATCTCCTGAATAAGTTAGGAAAGGGGGTCTAAAGTTTTAAATAATTAATGAAATTTGACTTCTTCACACAGAAAAATTCTTTTCTTTATGATATATTTTTTTCAGACCAAAATTTATCCATTACAGTATTTTCAAATGACTAATGGGAAATGCAATAAACTAAATAATAACTAGATTAACTCTAAATTTCGAATTTTCCTTTATATTTTTTATGTGTTAGAACGCAATTAAATTAAGAACTGTCTGTATAAAAAACTTATGCATATTTTTAAAGTGGCATTAAATATTTTATTTAATTGCATGTAAAAAGAAAAGAAAGGTAATTTAATACCCATCAATAGCGAAGGGTAATTCGTAAGAATTTTAAGCGTACAATATTCCACACTTGGTGAGAATTCAGATATGCCTCAATTTTTCCTAAGAATCAGTTTCCAAATATGAAGTGAAACTTGGATATTTGTGGTAAATATAAATTACTCCCTTTGAACAACTGCATAAATGTTGCGCTTAAAACGAGACACTATAGTTTAGGTCATACGTATATAATTGGAATCATAGAGAACATTTACAAATCTATAAAAACGCCAATTATATAGGGATCAAGATAAGTGGGCGGTACTCTTTCTAGACCACGCAAAAGTAAGTCTTTTATCATATTTTAAAAACCTTTTGTTGACTGAGAAAGGCTGGAAATGACTGCATTTAATTATTTACTTTAATAATCATGCTTATAAAATCAAATTTATAAGAAGTTTAGAATAGGCATCACATATTTATTTATTTTTTTTTCTTTTGCATTATATGTACAAAACAATATTCTTCGGCCGGTAAAAGAGTAATTTCAGCAGTATTATGTTCCTTTTATTACTCATCTGTCAATCTCTTATTTTTTTTTCCTTTCGAGAGTTGGCAGCTGACACTTAAAGGTTGCTACAGAAACAAATTCCGTGTACTTTTATTTACAACTGTTACTTTATGGTCAGTTTTAACATGGGATGCAAAAATAAACATTTTCGACATATTTTCTTTTCATAAGGACATAAAGCAGCAAAACATACGTGAAGTTTATGATGCTGATTGCTTAAAAGAAGACCGTCAAAACGGATTTAAAAATTTCCTTCTGAAGAGTTTTCAGATGAAGATGAGTAATATTCTGGCTGAAGTTCTCAAGCAAATGATGAGCAAATTAAAGCCATAATTGAATTAAATCGTCACATAATTGTACAAGAGATTGAAAAAAGGTTAAGTCTATCGCTCATTTCTGAAAATAACATAAGATATCTTGGAATGGTTAAAAAACTCGATATTTGGTTTCCGCATAAATTGAAAGAAATTCACTTAACACAGCGAATCAATGTTTGCTATACTCATATCAAACGTAATGCAATCAACCCTTTTTTGATACAAACTACCAACTGGTAATGAAAAATGGATCGTCTACAATAAGATTAATCGTAAAATATCATAGTCCAAGCATGATGTATCCACAAATCAGTTTTAAACCTACTATACGGTACACACAGGATTTGGCGACATTATGATGAGCAGTAAACGAGGGTTGGCGACAATCTTCAAAATCGCGCATACTAGGATTTTACCACAGATCATATCAAGAGTAAAATTTCTGTCAAATTGGTGGGGTTCAAAGGTGTTGCATATTTTGAGCTGCTTCAAAGCAACCAGATGCTCAACACTGATGTTTACTGCCAATAGCTTATAAAACTGGAGGAAGCAATCGAAGAGAAAAGGCCAGACCTGGAAAATCGCAAAAGAATCGTGTTCCACCATAACAAGGCGAGGCCTCACACGTATTTAGAAGCAAGTACGAAATTACTGGAGCTTGGTAGGAGAGTGATGCCACGTCTCCCATACAGCCTTGACCTTGCCTGACATTTTTAATTAAGTTTTAAAATTAATTTAAGCTTTAGAATAGGAAAGTTGCATTAACCCGAGATAAATTAAATCCTGAAAATCATGTATGTTCGATATACAAACTTGCTTAATAGTAAGAGTTGCAAAACCAGCTTGCACTAATTTGTTTAATCTTTGAATAATAAATTTTAGTAAAGATATTTTAAGAAGTACCCTATGATTGACATGTGTCATTAATTACTGACATGTGAAATTATATAAAAGTGCTGACTAATGAATATTGGTGTTGGTGTATTTAATTATGGGAAAGCACACTAGGGCTATCTGCCTAAGGAAAGTGATGCCTTCATGGAGGACTTTCTAAGGGAAAATTGGCTCGTATACACGTTACACATGGGGAAAACCACGAAAAAACCCATGCAGCCAGCCCGTTCGCGGGATGCGAACCTCGGACTTCCCCTTTTGCGTTTTGTGTCTTCAGTACCACGTCAGGAAAGCGTTTCCGACCGTGCATTGCTATGTGATTTCCCATCGTACTATATCTCTCCTGAAAGTTTGTCACAGCTGTACTGATACACCGTGTATTTATTAGAATAATACTTCGCGGTAGTTCCTTCACTGTTTCTGTTATTAAGAGAGGAATACGAGAAAGAAAGACCTAATTTATTTCTAAACCAATACTTGAATAGGCCCGGTCCGTTCTAAACATATCTTTTTACAAAATTAATCTTTCTCCCATTGACAACAGCATATGTGGGGAAAAGAAGGGATTCTGAACATTATGTTTCTAAATGTCGGCTAAGAACTGCACATTACAGCAAGTCCCGGCGTCAGACTTATTACCTATTAAGAGGTATTTGATAAAAACCAAGTCATTGAAGTGAAAAATAATTAAAATAATGAATCTTCTTACACTTACGATGCTGAACTATGTTACCCATAGACATTATCCAAACAGCTCTTCTTTCTTCAAAATTATGTCGCACTTATTTGAGCTATTTGAGCTAGCATTTATTTAATATAATAATTAGTATCATAATAGCAACTTTGTAAAATGAACTTAAAATGCAATAATAATAGCAAATGCTGCTGTGTTGGGGACAATTTGCACAAGATAAAAAGGCACGCAGACGAAGAGAATTCATCACTCATTATCAAATTCCAATTTCCAAACTGCAGTATCTCATTTCTAGATTTCGATTCAGAACTGTAATAACAATTCAGAAACATTAGGTATTTTTTTGGCAGAAGAAAACTTGAAAAATTAGCAACGCCTTCGCCGGGAATCGAACCGCAGACCTCTGGAATAAGCTCCAGCGTGCAGACTACCACACCACGAAGGCACGCGAAGAAATCGAGAGAAATACCTCATAACCTACTGAATTGTAAGTACCACAATAAAATGTAAAACCCATCAGTTAGTGTTTTATCTTAAAGAAATAGTATGGTGAGACGATAGTTTATTGTTTGTGCATAATAAGTGTCCTCCATACGTATATCTATCTATTACTGGAGCAAACTACAATAGCTATACACATGTTTTATTGCTTACTTCTTTTGCAATCTTAGTTATTTAAGAAAAGCAACTTGACAAAGAGCCAGAGAGAAAGAAAATAATAATAGCAAAATGAAAATAAAATAAAAAAAAATCTTCAATTCCCGTATAGGATATTTCACATTCTTTCTCTTGTGAAGCACCGACGTGCTTAATGAAATTTCTATTGCTGTCTTGACACTCTCTTCAGCATTTTTCTAAAGTATTCGTTGTCTACCCACGGGGTTCATCTACTCAGTAAATGCAATATGTGTTCATAAAATATGCGTACAAAATTTCGGCCAGAATATCACTCTCATTCACAATTTTGTTTTAAAAAAATCTGATGTGTACACCGCATGACTTCCTTGCACGGAATACTAAATTATACACATTTTCTCTTGCATTTCATTTAAACTTATTGCATTAAACTAAATGTATTTCGCCGACAGCGCATAAACCACAATAGAATAAATGCATTCTTTAAAATTCACTCTAGTATTTGTTTACCATAGGGACACTCTGGCGCTAGATTCACTTAACAGTATTATATTTCATTCATATTATAACTCATAATGCACAAAATTTATATCATTTAAAGAATAGAATTATCTAATCGTTGCCACATGTTCTATTTAAATACTATAATAAAGCCAGAATGATGTATAAAAGAAATTAAGCAAACAAAACAAAAAAGGAACAGTTTTTCACAGACGATTGAGTATTTCTCATTCAATTAATTCAGTTTTCACTTCGCGACAAGGCAAAAATACATAAAAACTCAAAATATCTGTATTAAAAATTACGAAGTAAATCTCAAACGCTTATTTCCTCGAAAAAATTCCAGAAAGGATTAAGCATGATTTAAATAATAAATGAAGGCGTTATCTTTGTTGTTGCGAAGCTAAGTTTCTCTAAATTGGCAACAAATCCGCTACTCAGCTGTTTCAAATCTAAAGAAGAGCAATGGCCGCCATCAAATTAGGCTTAGCGGCACTAAAACAATTTTAAGATTGTTGATAATTCTAAAAATATTGCATACAGATTTACTAAAGGCATAAAACCCTTAACCGGAAGATAAAAACAACATAATTCAATCAATTTTAAAGCAAAAAATGTACAATTTACAAACATATAAGAGTAAAGAAACTGAGATCACTGAGGCGGGAAACAGAGTGGATATATTTATAAATATATTTATATCCGTTTGGCGCGGCCGATTGAAACCAAAATACGAGGTGCACATCTACACGTTATAGTAGTCTTATATACAAAATTTCAACGTTCTGAGGCTACTCGTTTTTGAGTTATGCGAGGTACGTACGTACATACGTTCGTACAGACGCCACGAAAAATTCTCTTCAGAATTCATTTTAAAGCAGTTTTCTAGTTTTTTTTGGAGGAAAGGAGTCTTTTGTTTTGTTTTTACGTACATATATCACGCAAAAACGTCGTTAAATTGCATTCGAAATCGGTCAAAGTGGATATTTTCGTTAAAATATGCTGCCTGAAGCTTTTCGCGATTACAATACTTCCTTTTTACTTCGTACAATTAAGTAAAAAGACCTTTCCACATTCATGTGCTTTTATTAAAATCATATAATAAATTTACTTATAAACTATAACGTTTAGACACCCTCAAAATTTTAAAATTCACGATTTATTGCTTAAATATATATGCATTTAAAAATGAAGATATATAAAAATTTGTAATTGAGTTTTTGATAAATGTCAAAATATCACAGATTTTTTTTTGAGAAACATCTATTTTACTGTCCAACCGTGACAGTGTTTCGTGTAATTGCCATATCGAAGGGCCCGGGTTCGAATCCTGTAGAAGGCGTAGATATTTGTAAATATATAGTGTTTGTGCAGCACGGGATACCTTTAAATATGCGGCGAGCCGAAAGTCATCTCGAGAGGCTCTGGTAGGGAAACAAATGTCAGAGTCCCTCGGACCCCTCCTTCCCCCCGGAGTGTTCTCTATGAAAAATGGGAGCGGAACTGAACAAAGTCGTACTATCACCTGTATGGTGCTCAAGGCTCTTGCCAAAGACGGGCGCAGTCTTGCATTCCTTGCCACGATAAATTTCGTGGCTTGTTCTGATGTTACTATCAGACAAGTTAGATAAGTCACAACAACAACAACCATTTTACCGATTCATGTTACTGGCATGTTGTTGACGATATATACAAGTACTATACGCTACATAAAAATCAGATGACACATTTTGATAATGATTGAAAGATAGGAACATTTTCTTTGAATGACATCTGGATTGTGCCCTAATTATTTTGTTAATTTTCAATTTTGGCTACTAATGACCGGAAAAAAATAAACTTTCGAGCATCAAAGTAATACTAATTAAACAAACATTTTATATTTTTAAACTGCACTGTACGATTTTGTTTTATTTTTAAATAGCAGTAACAGTTTACTTCCACTTGTTGATATTTTCTAAAGACAAAATGTCATTTACCTCGAAAAAGGAATTAATTAAAAAAAAACCATAAAAGAGGAACTTCTCAGTACGAATGACTTCTAGTGTATTATGCAATGTAAGCCGAAATGTTTCTGATAGTGGAATTAGTTATTACTGCATTTGAATTTGTAAAATTATCCAGCAAATTGTTATTTTGCATCTCTTTAATTTATGAAAACATGTGCGAGACCTGTTCAGGATAGAGACCTTAGTCTTAAAATACTAGTAATTTTTGGTAATCTCCATTTGACAATATGAGCCGCGAAATTGGCTCTTTCCATTTGATCTTACCATAAAATAATCGGATGCTGTTATCACAAGATTACTTGGAAATAAATGATAGTCATATTTTACATTTTTTGTTTGTAATATTGTTAAGTTAGCTCTCCAGTCAGTTAATGGTGAAAATCCATCATCTAAAAGTTTAGCTTAGAAGTACCAATGAAGGAATAAATCTATTGCAAGTCTTTACAGTTGAATAAGAAATATTTTATCTCAGCTTGTCCAGTTTTGCAAAACTTTCCCAATCATTCTTCTGAGAATTTTCTGCAGATAATTTCATTCCAAAGATGCAAATACAACACATTTTCATTTTTTATAATACTTGGCTTCTTCGCCTTGGAAAAGAAGAATAGTGAGAATAAATAGTATAAAAGGAAAGGAATTGTGGAAAATCGATAAGGGAAAAGAAAAAAAAATCTTTGCATTAGCATTCCCAAAATTTTATTTTTCAGAGGAGGGGAAATGAAAATTCCATACTTGCTTAAAAAAGTATTATTAAGCTGAAGCTTGATTTTTAACACGTTGCATGGCAAGGTAAGATTCGGGTCTCAGATTCAAAACTCTAATTACGACATAATTGAAGTTTTAACAGATTTAAATCTTAAAACTCATTATTTAAGAGCATCCTACCTAGATAGTGTGTAAGCAACCAAAGTTGCATCGAATTTGTATCCAAGCTCAAAAAGGCCGAAAACCGTGCTAATTCTGTTAACTTGTGAAAGCAATCAACCTTTTGTATACAAGAAAGATAGTTTTTAAGCATATCGCAAAAATGTATTCCTGATTTTTATTTTGAACAGATAATAATATTGAAATTAATGAATGTTTTATGCTAGTATTTCCCGCTCATTTATGGATACATTTTCAGTAAGACATTAGGTAACAGGTATGTCTTTTCTCAGAATTCATCTTTCCTAAGTGATTTTATAGTGTCTAACGAATTTAAATGTAGTTGCTCGAAAATGAAAAGCACTGAAAGTTACCTGGTAGTTGGTGCCATGGACAAAACTAATTTTAGTACTGTTTTGTCATCGAAACGGGATCCAGAATTGTGTGTACATATGCATGAATGGATGGCTGGATGTATGCAGTTATGCATGTATACGTACGTATGTATGTGCGTGTGTATATACTGTGCACTTCACCCTGGGAGTCAATTTGCACCCCACAATTTTGATGATAGCGCATCACATTTTTAACCAAAGCAGAAAAGTAGAAGACGTCCTTCGGCCAGTAAAGCACAAGCAGAGAAAGAGCGTGGGGGTAGGATTGCCACGATATTTATAGTAAAAGTTTTCGTTAATATGATTGGCTAAAACTTATAGGCAATGCAGAAGTTTCAAGATGACATAATGCGGAATATGTTTTCAGATATGACGCAGTTTAGAGAAAGTTATTACTAGAGACAACGCACTCAAATTATGAGCAATTAAGAGGCATTTTAAATTATAATTTTGATTTGCACTTTTTTATTTTACATACATATACACATACACGCACATACATCAATACGTACATTGCTGAATCCGGTCCCAATAACAGAAGAGTATTCAAATTTTCTCTTAGTTGGCAGTCAATATTTAACATATTTAGGAGTTGAAAACTGATTTAACTTTCGTGTTCTTAGAAATATATAAAAGAGGTATTTTCAGGTATATTCTTTAGTCTGCAAATCACAACTCGGGAGCTAAAAGCAAAGCCTTACAGAAATAGCGATTAATAAGTTTGAGATGAAGATTTTATTGTAAATATATCTTAAAATATCTTGCTTAAGGATAAAATAAAGATAAATACTGATTTTAGAACTGAATGTACTGAGATAAAGTGTAAAACAATTATATATTGTCAAGCCAAAGAACAGGAAATGAAAAATAATTGGAGATGAAAAAAAAGAGGAAGAATGTACAAATGTCTTAAAAATCATACAAAATCGGTAAATTATATTAGAAATTTGGAATTAATTTTAGTTCGAAAATTATTTTCTGATCTCTTTGATGGCACTGATTTTGAAATTTTGCGAAGAATGCTTTTTCAAAAAATTATATTAAAACTTTAAACACTCCTAAAATTGTGCAAATTGTGCTTTAACACTTGGTAAAAAGGGAATCTAAGCCAAATTAGAAATAAAATTCTCTTCAAGGTGCACAAGAGCCCCCTTAAAAAGTAATATAACTGAAATTTATGTGTTTGGGTTTTTTTGTCTTTGTGCTATGAAACGTCTTCCACATATCCAAACAAAGATAGAAGAAATCTTTCATCATTATTGAAAATCTGGAATTTAGCGCTCATGTGCTGTGGGAGAATTAAACTGCCATACAGAGAGGAATTGAAGCTCATAGCTCCTAAAGCGGTGAGTTGTATATACAGCTCGTAACCATGAGAGACGATAGGTTCATAAATCATAATATTAAAGTTCATGTAAATGGGAGTATACTTCAGAATAAATTAACAAGGCTGGAGAAACTGTATTGATTAAATCTAAATTCAGCTGAACAGCACAAAGAAAAAAGAACCGCACAGAAAAATAAATAATATCGTGAGTTTCCTATCTGCTTAACTTAACTCCCTCCCTAAATTACATGCGGAAATAAAAAAAGACAAAAGAATTTTTCATGATGTTTACGAAAATTATTACCAAGCAAATTATATCAACATGTGGAAGGTTTAGTATAGCACGAAGGGTTTGTTATATATTTATGAAGAATTAAAAACAAAATATGACACAGCTGGAGCTAATTCTGAAAGAACCTTATTGGTGTGGTGTATTTAATTATGGCAAAGCACACAAGGGCTATCTGCCTAAGAGGAGGGATGCCTTTCGTGGAGGACTTTCTAAGGGAAACTGGCTCGTATACACGTTACACATGGGGAAAACCACGAAAACACCCATGCAGCCAGCCCGTTCGCGGGATTCGAACCTCGGACCGAACTACCAGTGTTCAGCGACTTTACCGCTCGGCCGCTGGTGGGCTAGAACCTTATTGGAAAACAATTATCCAATGCTAAAAGTTTTACCGTATTGTGGCAAGAAATAAGTGATTATTTTTTTAGAAAATCATTATGTTACTGTTTTTTCTTAACATTTGTTATCAAAGCGTATTACTTGAAATGAAGTGATAGGTAACTGGAATGATTTTCGCAAGGGGATCAGTAATCGGAAAGGGGTCGACAGCCGAATATACACTGGAATATGATCGGCATAACCAAGATTTCATTGATTACAATTTTGTTTTAGTAAAATTAATAATTAATTGTTTACTGATATAAAGGTACATAACGAAGTTAGGAAAATGCACTAAAACTATTTAATGTGTTTTAAAAACCAATAATTATTTTAAATGTATAATTTTTTTAAGCAGTAACAGCAAAATAAAAAGTAAAACTCGAGAACACAAGAAAATAGAATTAAAAAATTATGAAAGATGAGAAACTAAAAAGGAAAACAAGAAACAAGTTGAATACTTTTGAAAGAAGTGATTTAAAATTTAATTCATCGTATGCCAAATATTAAAAAAATTGTCTCACAGCGAGCATGGACATCACATTAATTAAAATCGAAATTTTTTATAATTAAAATATGTGATTTTGTTTTTGAAAATTTGTTTATATTTTAAAACTAAAAATGATTACGTAAAAACATTAATTAAACGTAAGAGTAATAAAGCATTTTTTTATCTTTTGCTCATATTCTCAATCTAAGTTATTTATATGCAGTTATTTGCATTATGTAGTATGCTGCATATTATTGAGAGAAATACGAGGGTCGATGAAAAAAACGATGTCTATAAGATGGAAAAAGATAGAATCTCGTTTAGAGAAAAACTGAGTTAGAATAAGATAAATCTTTTTCTAATGGACGAATAAAAAATATTTCCAGAAAATGTATTTTACAGAAAAAAATTAAGTTACCAGAGCCATTGTTAGGAACTCGTAATATATGTTAAACTCTGCCTTGAGCTGAACACTTGATTTCCATACCTGCTGTTTGAAATTTTCACGTCTAAAGCAACTGATTCTGTTTTCGTTATAAGTTCTCTAAAGAAAACAATTTTCAAGGCAATAAACACCTCGTGTTCTTTGCCATAGCTATTCTTCTGTTACTTTGACCAAATGAATGTGATAACAACTAAGCAAATTTATATAATAAAAAACAATTTAGAAAACATATTGATGGAAAAATTTAATATAATTTTGCAATCAACAAGTGTGTAATAAAGATATCATGGATGTATGTGATGTTCAAGAGTAGGAACTGGAAAGAATTTCTACGTTTTCGCTCCTCCTTTTAATAAAAATATCTCACAACACAAGAAAACAACCTCACCCGATTTTATTGCATCAAAGATCAATAATTAGAGAAGGATTCCAGCGGTATTGTTCTCTCTGTTGTCTAACTGAACTGGCATCAGGTACTTCCGCTAGTAAAGAATAAAACAGAAAATGTTGAGTTCCGGAGACAAAAATTGACTAAGATATTTCATTTCACAATCCGACATCATTCTATATTTGCATTTAGAGGTCGTTTCATAAATAAATTAGAGAATTCGATGTTGTTTTCTGGCCTTAAATGCCTTTCAATGATATTTCTTTTTGATTTACTGATTTTTTTTTTTAAATCTTGTTATTTTTGTACTCCTAAAGAATTTTCACGCAATTTATAAATTTTTTAAGTCTAACTAATAATAAATTACTAATATTTTCATGAAGTTTTATTAAATTTTACAATCGTAATAATCTGGTAATTGTAAAATTTTCATTAAAGTACAAATACTTTTCATTCTTAATTAATGCAAATAGTATTACGGGTTGTCAACGTGCCAATGCTGAATCCCGCTAATGTTTTCTAAAACACGATTTTAATGAGATTCTGTAAATAAGATCTTCACTTTGAAAACGGTTATCCTGATAAACGTTCCTTAAGCAAATTTTATTTTTAGTTTTTTACAAATGCAAACATGCCGCTCTTCAATTTGCATACGACCCATGAGCGTGGTTCCAGATTTTAATATCAAGTGTCTCTGTCAGTTTTTATCGAACGGGAGTCAAACATTTTGTTTTTTATTTTTATAACGATTAGAAGATTTTCCTAAATATAAGTATAGGAACCGAAGGAATGTACAAAAATTTAGATTTCTTAATTTATATTAAACTGATTTTTTAAATTTAAAATTATAAAACATGAATATTGGTATCCTTTAAAATATTTCTGTAACTAGAAGTACATGTGTACTTATAACGGTTTCAAAAACAAAGATAGAGGAATATTTACTTATAACTTAAAGATAGGGTAATATGTACTTATAACGATTTCATAAACAAAGATAGGGTACTTATAACTGTTTCAAAAACAAAGATAGATATTTGTGGATACGGTGTATCTACTTATATGTAAGAATTGTCATACATCGGATTATTTATTTGGGTATAACAGTTGATAGTTTCTTAAAATAATATATCGAAGCTGTTTTTGAAAGTCTGTGAAATTACGAGGCGAGATGTAGATAAGAAAAGCAGTTCTGGTCAATTACACTGGGATTTCAACGAATTTTCTACGCAATGCCAGCTGGAGAGAAAATCGATATTCCTAATGAAATCGTCCTTCACAGCAGAAATTGCTGAAAATAAGAAAGATAAACCGATACTTTTCATTAAATTCTGAGGAAAATAAAGCAAAACAATCTCTTTTATTACGCACGGTTTCTATTAATTTTTCCAATGGAATTTGACATTTATTGGTCATGACCAAAGATGTTTCTAAGATTTAAAATACAATGATTCTTGACTGATTGGATAATGCATTAACCGCTAACTAAAAACTCTAGGTAACCACTTTCCACATTTTTGAAATTGTGGAAAAAAGACAATTAATACGTTAATCGAAATGCAATAAGCTGCGGTATAATATTTCTTCATTTTGCTAAAGCTACATTAATGGTTAAAAAATGCGTTACAAAATAGTATATGAATTATCATTGGAAAGCTCTAATACTAGCTATATTAAGATTTTAATTTGCTAAATATCCGTAGCAAATTAAATGAGCTATAATAAATTATGAGATGTATAAATTAAGAAGTCCTTTCCCCAGGCCAAGAGATTAGCAGATAAGTGGAAGCTCAATCCGAAAATTCACGCTTTCTAATTTCTCTCTTGAGACTCATATAGTGTCACAAGACTGTAGCAAACATTTATCATTTGTGTTGAACATTTTAAAGTATGCTGGCTTGCTGAGCAGTTTGTATCTGTTAATAAGTATTCAAAGCTATGTGCATGTATGTAAATACAAATAATTCTTGTATAAATTACAAATTATAGGATGCTATAAAAACCGTTTTATGGTAATTAAAAGAAGAAGTAATTACCATTTAATTGTAATATTCATACATAACAAAAATAACCTCCTTATTAACAATCTTTATCGTGTATTTTTTATTTAATTCTGCGTTTACTTTATGAGAAGTATCTCACGTACTTGTGACCCTAGCGTTTTAGACATTTAGCATTTTTTTATTAATTTTCCTGTTATCCAGGTCCTGAAAATTAAAAAATATTCGAGTAACTTGTCCCTTCCTCAGAGCGTTCAGAGAAGGAGCCCCGCTAAATTTGAAACTTGTTTCATATGTGTAGTGATTTGTGTTACTAATAAAGACAAACCCTCGAAAACTATCTGCGAAGGTTACGTTGAACCTCTTCCTTCTAAGTATTGGACTTCTTTTGCCAGCTCAGTGTAAGAACAGACTCGTCACTACAAATAAAAAAAAAAAAAAAAAAAAAGCAAACATGAACTGAGAATCAATCTATTATTTCGCCGATTTAGCTGTACATGAGCATTCTCTAATTGTTTATGGATGATCTGTGGCTTAAGAAGTAGAATGGCTTAAGAAATAGAACAGGTGACAATAAGAACGAGTGAGTTTCAAATTATGGGGAAATAGAAATAAAGATATCGTATTAGATATTGTAATTGTAATATTATTATATAATCTTATTGGAATATAGGTTTCTTTTAAAGAAACAATATAGCGATATTTACCTGTTATTTATCTCTGACTATTTTTCATTTGTTATGTTCTTATTGTAATTGCGTCCTTCAGAAATTATATTATTCTCACAATACTTCCCTTTCGATTTTTGGACGATAAAATGAGTAAGAAAAAAAGGGGGGGAATATGCGAGGAAATATATATTAGATTTTTCATTATAAGGGGAAAGCATAAGTAATTCTTGGGGCGCATTTTTATAAGTGCTATCTATATTTTACAATTTGCAGGCATTTAAGTGCATGTACATGCTGTATATAATATTTAGCTATGTATACATTTTTTCAGAATTAAATTTTACGTTTTTTTCCGAAGATTTTGTTTATCATTATTTTCTCTTCTAACTGGAGCTTCCTCTACTGTAGTTTTAAAATATAAAGCTACCTTTTGTAACACGACGAGTACATTCATTTCCTACTATAAAAGCTGCCTGCATGAGTGCTTTAGTTCTTTGCTAAGTAAGTAACACAAATATGAATCAGTTTCTTTTAAGAAACCATTCATAAAGTCTTATTTAGTTTTACAAAGTCGTTAGACTTTCATAAATGCATGTTATAATTCGTTCAGCTTCAATTACCAGAGAGGCAGCGGTAATCTCTAAAATATCTCAAGTAATTGTGTGAGAGAGTTTTATTGGAGATTTTTTTTCTAAAAAACACTAATTTAAGTAAATTAATGTAGTCTGTGGATAATAGGACACCTATATGCAGTTATGCTATAAATAAATGTATTTCAGAATTTCACAAAGAAAACAAGAACAACGCAGAGAAGTTAAATTAAGGATACTAGTGAACGTCTACATCATAAAGAAGAGTTTTTTTCTCGCGTATAGTTTATTATTTAATAGCTCTTTAGAAATACTCAATAAAATGAATAAATAATCAAGCAAAAATGCTGCATTTATTCCACTAATGCAGACAAAAGGTAGTTTTAGAAAACTTCAAATGAACATTCTCTTTAACGCATTTTCTTTACTTTTTAATAAATAGTACTTCGTGCAAGAGTATGTAAAACAATTAATAATAACTAATACTAATGTGTTAATAGCCAGAATATTCTTTTTTATAGCAGAAACTTAAATATTTTGTTTTCAGTAATGTTGAGAAGTGGATTAAATTAAGTAAAATTCACATGTTAAAAAACTTTTAATTTCGAAGTTAATGTTAGACTGACTAAAACAGGTAGATAGGCAAATCGTAGTAAGAAAATTATAAAATACATAATTTTCACGTATAAAATTAACAACTTTTGTTTCATGTGTAAAGGAAATTAGTTTTAAATCTGTAAAATATATACAAGTCTCTTCGAGTTTTCAAGAATCTAAAATTCATTTGAATGTAAATCATCAAAATGATTCTAAATAATAAGTCAAAATTTATATAAATTATCTTTAAAATTACAAATAATAAATTTTACAATTTATTATTATTATACTTGAAACAAATAATGTAAAAGGGCAAGAGATATTTACTACAGATAAATTTTATTGTTACTAACACCCGAAAATAGACAATATTTTCGCGTTAAGAAGAGAACAGCTCTTGTCGACAAATAGAAGGTATTGCAAACTTTTGAGATATCACCTATAAATTAAGAGGTTCTTTGTTGGCGACCGAATTTCAGCTACTATATTGCCAGTCCTTTCATCATAATCTTCAATTTTAGTTTTTCTTTATCTCAAAGGAGATTTACTGTTTTCGTTTAAAAAACAAACCACTTCCTAGCAAAATAACTTCCGTAGACGTAATCACAAATAAAAAATTTTCGAGTTATTTCACTCGCTCTCGCGCACAGCCGCTTCTCAAAGTACTACTAGTCGGCAAAGCATGAGAGCTTTAATTTAGTTTCAAACTTAATAAGCCTTTTACTGAGTAGCAAACTGATGGAGTGAAAGTAATAAAGGAATTTCTTAAAAATTTGAATAGTTATTTTACTTATTTAATTACATAACTACATCTTCGATGTAGTTAACTACATTTATCGTATAATAAACTACATTTATCGTATAATATATTCAACTAATAATTTTAATGGGCATTTACAAATGTTTTGATAATAATAAATAATATTTATAATTTCGTACATTATAACTACTGAAAATATTTTTTTTAAATTTCCTTAATGTTTTACACTGTTTTAATAATCTTATTAATTTTTTAAAAAATTGAATGGTAAAATCTTTTTGATGTCTTAGAATCTAATGTAACGTTTTCAAAATTGTAAGTTTTTATTTAACTAATTTAAAATCTTTTAGTATTTTTAAAAAGCTCTCTTATAACTAAAAAGAATATGTTTTAATTTTTTAACTCACATTTCACTCGGCAAAGATCTTAATCTATGTCTATTTTTAGATATCCACATGGAATGTGAAAAAGCAGACTGTGTGTTTCGCTACCTGGCTTATATACACATATTCTCAATTTTTTCTTTGAATACTTTAATTGATAAATATGCTTTGCCTTTTTCAGTGGGAAGCATTTAATACTGGAAATGTTTTAAATACGATAGCTTGATTTCATGATTATTAAAATAGCACTCATCTATTGAAATAACGTATTAATATTTTATCGTAAAAAATTAATGAAATAATAAATTAAACAATTCGTTTAAAGGTACCAAAAACTATATAAAAGTTTAGATTATTCCTCCTCTTATAAAATTCCTAATTTTCTAATTTCTCTCAATTGTCACTCAATGAGAGATAATACTGACTCTTTTAGTGACGAGACACTTTTCAACCCATTTATTATACTGTTTTATAAGTTGTTTTCTTGATCGGAAGATTTATTTTCCAAATAAACCTTTAAATCAAATCTAAGTTTCCTGCTTAAAAGTAAAGCTCAAAATATGCTGCACTTTTAACAAGAAAAGAATACCTACGCTACGCTAAATACAAGGTTGTTTTTACGATTTTGAAGAAAAGAATGGTTTGGAAAATGAAAAAAACAATAACCATTTATTCCTTTCGATATCACGAAGACACAGAAGCAATAATTAATGAACTTTATCGATGAATGATTTGAAAGGATTGCTTAAAGACACTTATTAATACATTGATACCGACGATTTTTTCCTCTTAAAAATGAAGAGATTAAATAATATGTCAGTTTCTGAAGATTCCGTAATAATCTCTCAAAACCATTAAGTGATATTAATGTACCGTGAGGACATAATTAAGAACTGTGTCAAAGTCATTTAGGTTAATACATAACCTTCCTTTCATCTTTCATCGCTTACATTCACAATAAAAACATTCAGACGCTATTAATAAACAGGCATATCATATTCATAATACAACCAAAAGTGCATTTGAAAGCTAACATAAGTTAGAACTTCTTACCGCAATTTTTGGCAACAAACCAGTTTTTATTATGCTTCAAGGAGTTTCTTTCGTATTTCCTTCAATTTGTGTTCCCGTATTATTTTTCTTTTACTGTGCAAAAATATCTTCAGTTACTTGTCAACAACGGTTAAAGTATGGAGAGAAGTATTTATAAACTTTGAGGGAAAAGTAATGAAATTCCGCTTTTTAAAGCATGAAAACGCATGAAAGCATTATATTTGGCTGTAAGTCCGGGAATTCTGCTATAAAAAATCGGAAAAGGTTATGCTAATACTAAAGTAGAAACGAATACATTAGATACAATTTAAACAAATTTTTAATATCATTTGAGATTATAAAAAAGAAACATTTTATCTCTGGTATTTGTTAAATTATAAGAGCATAATAAACACATGAATGAATGATTCGATTGTTCAGTCGTTGATTTCGTCAGGGATGTCACTAACAGTGCAAAAAAAGGATGCCTGATATTTCGGAGTTTTGCATATGTTTAATGCAAATGCTAGTGTGTTGTCGTAATCTTTAAAATCGTTTTCTCAAAAAAATGAAAGAACGCAGCCTGCTTTCTGCAACAATCTGCCAGACGCAATATTCCAAACACAGCAGAAATGTTCGTAGGATCAAATATCGAAGTTAAGATAAATTCGGTTTCTTCTTGTAGAAAGCAGCATGTTTCATACATTGTTGATGAAAATGTTATGTTTCCTATAGTGTATGACATGTGTTGCTCATTATAAAAATTTAATTCCTTATTATGACACTCTCGAACACTCTGTAAATTTTCGAAATTTCATGTAGAAAGATTAAAATAGATAAGAAACGAAATAAAACAGAGGGACATCCCAAGAATTAAAAAATACCAATGATATGAGAAAGCAACCATTTTGTGAAAATGTTTGCCCTCTGAAAATACATGAAATTAATGATTTTTTAATACATAATAAAAATTTTCAAACACGCTAAAACAGGAAGTGATTTATATCCTCAGTTAGGTTTAAGTCAATTATAACGCCCTACGGGAGAGGCACAAATTAAAATTTCAAAAACGTTTTTCACTATTACTGTTTCATGATACATTGATAAAATAAAATCTCTGCACCCGAAATCCATGACCATATCAATTAGTAAGATGAAGAAAACTTCTACGTCAACTTATTCAATTTAAAATTCAAGGGAGCTCGCTTTTTTTAAAACCTTGAAGAAAATGAAAATTTAAAATATACTTAAAGCAATTTTTCAGAACCTTGTGCAACGCTAAAGAAAGTTTACGCGAGAAGGAAAAATGCGCGATTAAATACTGTGCATATTTTAATATGCTTTTAATATATTAATTATTAGATTTGATAAATATAGTTAAAAATCTTTCAATTGATTTTCCTTCCCAAACATGCCTAAATTAAACTATATGAAGTTTCAAGGTTACATAATTTAGAACCAAGCTTTAAGTGTTTTTTGTTAAGAGTATCTGTTTTGTTACAAATTCGGTCTGTTGTTTGTAAAAATTTCAAAATAATACGATGTGCACCAAAACGCTATTAGAAAGTAACCGACCGAAGTTATACAGCAGGTTGCAAGGCAAAATATCCCTACCGATTGGATAGAGACAACACCGCTGCATTTGCATAATCTTTACTTAGGAAAACGGCCATTTCTGATGACTAAGCAAGACTCGTGGAATAAAGGAAAAAAATAATCTTTATTTTCAATAGTTTTCATAACTGCATATTTATCGAAGATTATATACCAATAAACATGCAGTTTTCCTTCATTAGAATTAAGTCAACAGCTATTTTTAATAATACGTATTTCAGTAAGTTCTGTTTCTTGTTCTAAAGCAAAGAACAAATTTAAATATGAAAATAGCTAAGCAATGCAGCTTATTTTACTTGGCTTAGAACGAAAAGCAAAGGACTGGTTATCGGTAGTTGAACTTACAGTTATACTACAATAAAATCACAGTGAGAATATGTCTTACATGGTAATAAAATACTAGTTTTACTTGAAAACGAAAAAAACCTCCATCGACAATAAAACGTGTGAATGATGAACGACCGCTCAGGTTCAAATGCAAAACATTACGCTTCTGAAGGATTTTTACAGTTGACAGCTGACGGGAGACGGAGGTCAAGAGGTTAGGTGCTTATTGATTCGCGTCCCTGCATACCTAGCATTAGGAGATATATTAAATAACATTATAAGATATTATAGCTCTTGTGGCTCAGGACATAGTTACGTAATTTATATAATTATTACATTAGTATTTCAGATACTCAAATTACTTTACAGCAGAACATAGACTTACAATAGTACACATTGCAGAAACTTGACAAAGACAACACTTTACAGAAATTTACAAACATATATTGGAGACATCTAAATACAGTAGTAATACAAAGAGTTAAACTTCTAGAAACAAACTGAGTGAATATTCAATTCTTTTCTAGGCACTGTTCTATAACCCCTGCCCCTAATTAAAAAGGGGAAGTAAAATTAATATATATACATAGTATATACATATATAACCAGGCAATGGCGAGCTTCGAGTTTTGCAAGCCTGTCGATAATCTAGGCAATACTTGTTACAGGATGATGTTGTTTTACCACTGTGTATTGTTACTGGGGGTTTTAAGATGGTGTTCTCTGATAAGAGGGCAAATGATAAGATAATAATCTAAGGTACCAAATTCTCCGCAGAAGGTGTTTTACAAGGGAAAAATAAGTTTGCATGTTAGGCAAATTCCTCCATTATATTTGAGTTTCATATATTGAAGGTACACTGTGCGAAAACATAAATGGGACAGTTCTATATCTCCCGTTCTACTGGTCCGATTGACAAAATTCAAATTGCGTTTTTCATGTCTAGAAAGCGCGACTTAGGATATATATTATATTTATATATAGCATTGTTCTAACATAGGTATTTTGACACGAAATCGGACTTTTTCTGAAATAACATAACAATTTTTTTTTCCACATTTCGATTCTACGACTCAAATTATGATTAAATTTTGTAAAATTTGGTGCGAAATTTACGGAGAAATTCAAAAATTTATCAGCTTCGTCAAGAATAATTCACTTGGCGAACTTCTTGATATAGAGCAGTCAATTTTCCTTTCCCTTCCATTATGCTGGAGCGGAAAAAAAAAAAAAAAAAAAAAACACCTCGTTCCTACCTTTTTACATTGTGTATGACCATGGAAAAAGTCACATCGATTCTACTTTCAAATAATTTTAGCAAAGTGTTTAAACTACATCTGATGTTTTATCGCTTTCAACAATTATGCCAAATTTCAAAACGCGCCAACATATAAATTCCCGTATATCTTCGGAAATTTTAAATAAAGAATTGTAAATTTTTGCAGATATGCTTAAAAATACGTCTATTTTAAGATGATGGTTAAAAATTTTATAGATTATAATTTTTTGGAAAATTTATAAAAATTATTTAAAAACACAAATTTTAAAAATAAGTAATAAATAATAAAAAAAAATGGGTGAATTTTATTTGGAATGAACCTGAATTTCGAAATGTGAAAGGAAGAATCCAATAAGTTTAACAAAAAAAAGAGAGATGAATAAATATATACCAAACTCAATTAACAGTGAGGACCTAAAATTTTGAGAGCTAATTTTTTAAAAACTACTCGTGCGATTTTTAGAAAACTTGGTAGTTCGGCTTAATTTGAGCCGTTGAATAGAAATATGGAAAAACATTGCTATTTTATTTCAGAAAAAATCCGATTTTGTGCCAAAATACCTATATTAGAACAATGTAAATTTCGCACCAAATTTTACAAAATTTAATATCTAGGCATAATTTGATTCGTAGAATCGAAATATAGAAAAATATTGTTATGTTATTTCAGAAAAAGTCCGATTTCGTGTCAAAATACCTATGTTAGAACAATGCTATATATAAAACTAATATATATCCAGTAGAACGGACGATATAGAACTATCCCATTTGGAGGGGGGTCGGATGCGGTGTACAATAAACATAATTGTGTAGCTACGATTAAGCAAACATTTTTTTTTTAATATTAAATGCAAGTTATGAAATATACGCTTTAAATGTTAGGCTCTACCTATTAGTTAGGTATTGTTTTCCGAAGGGCATTTAAACATGGAATATTTGCATAAACTCCGAAATATAATGCACAATTACTGAATTACTTATCAAAACCTTAAAAAGGAATTCTTTGGAGAAGCAACGTTAGGAATATGTTTAAACGTGATAAAAAAATTACTAATTTTTCTTGCCCATGATAAGGTAGTAAGAAATGATTTTATGAAACGCATCTGTAAAACTAATAGTATTTAACAAAGTTTTCAAATCTGCGGATTTAGGTAAACAGTGTGAGTAGTCTTCCTGTTGAACTTATGAGAAATCATTTTCCTTAGTCTTCCTTAGTTTTATAAATAATATTTCTTCTATACACGCAATTTTTCCCCCAAAATGCTACTTAAAAAAAAGCTTCTTTTTTAACAATATTATTTTGAGTAACATAAAATATAATTTTGCAATAAAGTAAATAGAAATAAATAACCGATAAAATTAGTACAGTTTAATTGTATATTTAATTAAAAATACCGCGCACCTGATCTGATAATACCCGGTCCTTATTTTAATTCCGTAATACATCTACGATAAATAATTTTATAATTAATCACTTCTCCAAGGAGCAGAAAGATTCATTTAACGATTTTACGCCTTTTGTCAAGGGATCGTTGCATTATTGAAAAGCTATAAAACTTTTATTTACCTTTCAGATAGCCCTTTCGGTTTACTCAAAAGCTCTACAGCTCTCGACCTGTCATTAAATTTTATTTTTTTTTGCAATGATCTGCATACATTTTATAATGCTCACAATTATTTCTGTGTAGTCTTTTAAGAAGGAAAAAATACAAAAGTTCTTTATGAAGGAAAAATTAATAAACTTTATTTCTTGTCATAATTGGTTATTTTCACGCTTTTAAAATTGGAGAACAGGATTTTTATAAAAATTTTAACACTAACTAAAACATGTTAATTTTACTTAAAAATTATATTTCCAAACGTCATTATTTGTCATTTTCACATATGTGTATAAACATTTAAATCGTTTTTACACGCTTTTTGATTCTGTAGTTCTTTATCCTCTTTCTTCTGTAATAGATTATTCATTAACTTTGTGCTATTCAAATCATTCCACTAAAAATAAAATACTTTGTGAAAATTAAATTCATATACAACAGGCTCAGCTGAATGTAATTACGTTTGTCTTTGATTATTTTGATAACATTAACTAAATGATAATATTAAGTAATGAAAAATCCTTCAAATTTTCAATGGAATTTAGTATAAGTACTAGCAAAAATATGTTAATATTTTTTTCACAGCATTTTAATTAGGGAAAATATTATTAATCATTGATTTTATGTATATGGAATTAATCATAGCAATTAATAAATCGACTTTATCCCATAGACTCGGATTATTACGCCTTTTGTAGCGTTTTCTAAATAAAATACTGTAGCGTTTGTAGAAACAATTTTCTAAATACAAAATTTGTAAAAATGTACCTATCAAAACAAACAAAGAAATAATTTAAAAGAAAAGCAAGGTCATCTAGGATTCCACTCCATGAAATAGTTTAATTCAGTGGGTCTTGGATTATTTGTGCATGGTTCCTTTAGATCAAAGCCAAGCTGCCTGGGGACAAACTCTCTTATTTGGCGAGATATCTCTGTCATTTGGTAATTTCAGTACTCTCTTTCGACATTATTTGGCAGTTTTACTGCTTATTTGACGAGTTTACTTCAAATTAAAATATTTACTTAATTATAATATTTTGATAACATGAACCAACTTTTGATTATAATAAGCGATGTATTTTTCATGTTTTTGTATACAAATGGCGGGACATCAACCAATCGATAACAATATCCGAATGATAGCATTAACAGCGATCTTTTCAAGCAGCCTCAACTGTGATTAAAGTATTTTGTTCAAAATAACAATGTAAGGAATAATAAATAAGGACGAAATGTGTTACTCGAACGAAACGTTGTTCTTTCACATTTAGTTTAATGCTATTACCTCAGCTCAGTTGTGTTATTTATATAATCTGACATTACACTTTTTCTGCTTATTTTAAGCGTTAAAAATATAAAAATTCAAATTTAATGAATTTGTTAACAGTAGGCAGTTTAGTATCTGTCATTTTGTTGCGTTTACAATTTTGGTGAATTTTTAAAAGCCTTACTCAACAGCTCAATCATCTCAAGTCTTTACTCAATCATCAGCAAGTTAGCATTCGGCCTGTGTTAAGTGTGTTAATTTATCTTTCTAAGTTAGGAGTTTGTATCTGCAATTATTATAAATATCTCTCAGCCAATTCCATGTTGTTATTACAAATACACATATCGATTGAACTAATTCATTTTTTATTTGATAGATAGCAAGAAGCCTTTGCTTAGAATTAGTCTGTGTTTGTACCATTGTCATGAAGTTGGTTACTACAAAAGTTGTACTTACTGTTTATACACTCAAAGTCCTTATTTAGGGAGTTATAATGATTTATTGGAAATAGTTTAATACAACCAATAAAGTTGCCTCTTAAGAAATAGAATCTTTGGCCATAATTTACAGGTCTACTTTTCCCTTCAACGTTAGAAAAACACACATTTGTTGTAAGAAGATTTTCTGAGTGTTATAATAACTCTTGCAAGTTAGAGAGTTTCTGTCATGGAAAGTAAAAATCAGGAGTGTTCTGAGTTGCTCTTGTTGTTCCCACCAGTGGTCGCTGAACTCTGGTAGATCGATCCGGGTTTTGAATTCTGGCAAACGGGCTGGCTGCATGAGCGTTTACTCCTGTGCAACGTGTGTACGATCCAGTTTTCCTTAAAATGTGTTCCACGAAGGCATACCGATCCTTTAGGCAGATAGCTGTCTAGTGGTTTGCCATAATTAAATAAACCAAACCTAAACATTGCTCTTGTTATTCTTCATTGTAAGAATTCACTTTTTTTTGTCATCGATCCAGGTTGTTATCATTGTTTCTTTGTGCGGTCTTGAGAGGCATAAAAACTGAATCAAAATTGTCAACTCACTCTCGTAACTCAAATAAATTATCATTTTATAGAGAGAATCAGAATCATTTTATTAAAGTTTGTCATTAGGTTTTTTTAAAGCAGGAATCATAGTACATTCAAAGTGGAATTCATTCGAAGTTAATTGACATTAGTTTTTATTGTTCCCTGAAATATTTCTTTATCTTTGTCATTGATCATTGACATTGTGATTATTCCGTACATTCTGCAAAGACAAGTAAGTTGAATTGTGCAAGTTTAAGTGCTATACTTACTAAAATATATAATTTAGTCAAAACTGTGATTAAATTTAGCTTCTTAGTTAGTCTGCAAAACTTTAATGCAACTAGGGCCACATGAGCGTGCTACGGTAATTTTGCATGATATTGTAGTCCAAGTCCAAATAAGAACAGTTCCGCTGTTTTAAGTTATTATTTAATTAAATTTAAATAATTATTATTTAATTAACTATTTTAAAATAATATCCTTACATTTTATTTAAATTTTATTTTAAAAATCAAGCCATGTGTGTCTGGTTATTCGTATTCAACTTCCTTAGCCATATTTAATCCTGAAAATTCCCCTTCAGTCTTTAAGATTCATAACCTAATTAAATAAAACCAATATTCTTCAATTATGCTTGAACGTTTTGCTCTTATTTATTAATACTCAATTTGCTCAAAAGCATTTTCACTTGACTTCTTTTCTGTTATTATTACGTCCATCGGAAATGATATCGATTTGTCGTTCTGTGCTAGCTAGACAGTTTCTATCTTAAATAATTAGTTTAATTCCTATTACGCTCATTTTAATTTTGTTCGTACGAGCGACATTACAGAATAAATCTAATTGATATTTCATGTAGAGGAAGGACCGGGGCGTCTATTATACGAAGGAGAATTTCCGCATTACATCATCAGGTAATTCGTATATGATAGCTAGAATCGATTAATCGAATAATAAAATGATAATGACAATTGAATCTTAAAATACATTCATACGAACAGAAGTAAGAATTTACTTTAATGGAGTGTTTATCTGGCTAAATAAAAATCGAGAACAAATATTTATCTTTCTTTTGTCAGTATTTTAAAATCATTTTGAATAACAAAAATTTGTGCTCCTAACATTTTACAAATGGATAAAATTTGATGCAACATTAGCGACTTTTTTACTGCAGAACTGTTGCATAAAATAATATAAAACTAATTTCAATTGCCTTTAATATCATGACGTGTTTAATTGCTCCATTATGGCTGCATTCAAAAATATCTTTATATTATTTTGATTTCCGTTTTGCAAGAGTATGTGGAGAAATAGAAGTAGTTTTATGTATGATAATGTGTTAATTCAAACTACAAACTGTGTTAATTCAAACTACAAACTGTGTTAATTCAAACTATAAAAAATTTTAAAAATATAATTTAAAATAGTTATGATTGGAAAGCGAAACTGGAGTGTAATTAAGTAAAGGTTAAAAAGAAAGTGTTCAACCCAGGTAAAAATTCAGTGAGAATTGAAAATTAAGGTGCGGTGTGGTGTATTTAATTATGGCAAAGCACACTAGGGCTATCTGCCTAAGGCGATGGATGCCTTCGTGGAGGACTTTCTAAGGGAAAGTGGCTCGTATACACGTTACACATGGGGAAAACCACGAAAACGCCCATGCAGCCAGCCCGTTCGCGGGATTCGAACCTCGGACCGAACTACCAGTGTTCAGAGATTTTACCGCTCGGCCGCTGGTGGGCCTGAAAATTAAGGACATTTAGTCTCTTAAAATATCCATATAAGGAAATAAAGAGAAATGAGGGAAACAGTTCCTGAACAATTCAACGTTTAATATTTCGTGACAATTAAAATTAAATAAAGATAATGTTATATAAAAATGCTTATTTATGAATACAGAAGGTTCTTAGTGCTTTTAATATAATTATAAATGAATTTTCAAATATTAGAAATTTACATAAAGTTGATGAAAATCCTAGCTAAAGCTTTTAAATGAATTAATTTTAATACTTTAGTCATTCAAGTTAACTTTCAACTCACACTCGTTTGCTTACTTCCACTAGCGGCTAAATGGATAAGACCACTATGCATTGACAGTGCATTCTAGGTGCGAATGCAGGCTAACCCTCTGCTTAGGTTCTGTGTAAATTTCCCGCATCTGTAGCAGAGACTTAATTTAAATTGTTGTCCATGAAAGCATCAATCTTTTTAGACCAACAGACCTTTCATCTTTTACTGTAATTAATCAACTAATCAAGAGATTTGCGTCCTACAAAGTTTTCGTTTAAAATCAAAGACATCCCAAATTTTGTGATATCCAAAATATGATCCCAAATATCCATCCCAAATATGATGTTTAACTCTCTTCTAATTAATTATAACTCCAATAAAAGTTTTTTCCTAGTCCTTTCTACTGTTGTCATAAGTATTTTAAAATGTTCTTCTTTGCAAAAGCTGACAATTTCCGTCATACGTTTATCGTTTCAATACCATTTATGGTTTTCTAATGCGCTGATCAATCTGCGCAGGAAACAAAAATAGTGTTGCCGTTCGAAATCTTTAAAATTTGTTCACTGTAACCGTAACAGACAACTCTGTATTGTTTTAAATAATTATAACCTTGAACGCATATCTTCAAATAAGAAGTTCTGAAATTTCATTTCGATTGGTTGAACGGATAGGTCGCTTATAACACGAACACATTGTATATGACATAACCTGGATTTTGTTATCCTTTGCTTCCCTATGAAGAAAGTCCATCAATTGTTCAGTAGTAAAACTTCCGTATACAGGTAGTTTAACGGGTTTAAGTCCTGGCGAATGGTCTGGATGTTAGCATTTTCATGGTTTTCTCTCATATGTAACGTGGATACGAGCCAGTTTCCCTTTAAATGTTCACCACGAAATCATATCTACCCTTAGTAGGCAGCCCTAGTGTTCTTTCCGATAATCTAAATTATTCTAATCTTTGTGAAGAAAATTAGGAATTGAAATAAATAAAATTAGATAAGAATTTCCATGTAAAAATGCACTAACAGAGACAGTTGCTCAATTTTTATATAAAAATTACACAGTTTTGTGAAACATAGTAAGAAACATCCATACCAGGTCTGTAAGTTACAGAAATACAAAAATCTTTGGAATGCCAAGACGAATTAAAAAACCATATTATATTCACAAATGAACAACAGGTAAGAATAAGGATAGATTTTATTAACTTAATGAAAAATATTTTATATTATGTATAAACGAAGCCATGGTTAAATTTACGATTATTTTAAAGTAAAGTAAGAATAGCATTTAAATCAACAAAGTGCATTTTTATTTATACAGATTAACATTTAAATTTAACGTGAAAATCTTAAAGAAACAAATTAAATCATTTAATTAAATTAAATTATCTACTTGATGAATGACTCTAAATATTCAACATAACACTGAACGTGATGTGCTACTGAGAAGCAGAAACCTAAACAGTCGAAATATTTATCTGAATAAATGAGATAGATTTAGGATACATGTTGAATTTTTCTTTCTTAACGAATTAAACCTTGTAGGATTCTCCACTGTGTATTTCTAAGTTACAGTTGAAAGTGAAGAACCTTAAGAACTAGTAAGCGAATAATCGCTTGAGTGAAAACAAAGTAAAGTGAGATAGAAAAAGACAAGTAAGAAGGGTGAAATAACCCTTTATTATTCCCAGTTTAACAAAACTCCGTCTTGGAGTTGTACAATAAAGCCGAAACTTGGGCTTGAACGTTAGAGACTAAGAATTAAAATAAACTAATCTTAACTAAAGAAATATAGCTGAAGCTATCAAGATTCTAACAGAATTGGCCCCTTAACGCTAATTGACTGCGAAGCTATCAAGAGCTTAAAGTACTGCCGCGCGTAATAATAACTTACAAGAGAGTAGCCTAAAAAGGTGGACGCGTGCAGCTAGAATATCTGGTATCTCTCTCCGTAAGACTGTAGAACTTCGCAGTTAAATACCGCTCTTCCTCATTAGCATTCAGTTATGATTTAAAAACTACGTTCTGGCCGGAAGTGGTAAGTTGAAATTAAGAATCGATAGGAAACGAAGTTTAACTCAAAATTTAACTTTTAATAAAATTAACATAATCCTTACAACTTCATAATAACTATTACTCAAACTGTGTATATCACTATTTTAATTCTATTCATTTAGTTAACGCCCAAATTACTGTAACAGAGCTAATACCTGCCTAATAAATAAATAATTTCAGCAAACTATTAGTGATGAATTTTCATTTAACATTTATGACGTTATTAATAAAAAACTTAGCAAGTTTTCATCTTGAAGATTAAAGTCCCTGTGCTATTTTTCATAAAGTTTAAAGATAAAGCAAATGAAACAACGCAAAATTCTTGAAAAGCATTATTTTCAAGAGATGATTACTTTACTTTCATATGGTGTTTCAATACGTTTTAATTTAAAATTTAACGGAATAAAAATTCCAATATAACTTAAATTTTCTATAATTGCTTTAAGAAAGTACAGACATTTTCAATTTAAAGAAACATTCATGACTAAACCTATTCTATTGCTTAGTGAAAAACATGCTCCAGATATACTCCTTCTTTCTATGCTACGAACGAAACCAAAACTAAAAGAAAAAAAAATTCTGCACTTATGGTGTTTGCTTCTACACATGTACTGGAATGAAAAATGCGGAAGACAAGAAAAGAAAAATATTGGATAAAGTCTTTTTTTCTTCTCATCATTACTTACGCATCTGGCAAAGAATTTCAAGTTGAGGGTAGTTGAAAAAGAAAACTGTCTAAATTCAAGCGTGCACCACAAAGTTCCATAATTAAATTTATGCCGCCTCTTTACATACCTCAGGAAGAAAATTCAATTTAACAGCTCCAATATTCGACCCTTCCGGTGTAGCTCTTTGAAGTTCAGTTGAGTAATTTTTTCCTGTTTTTTGTGAAGGTACCCGTTTATTCAATATGCGTAGATTCTGCAATTTATATTCGTTAAGAATGTAGGCAATAGCGATAAAATAATTTTCTTTTTAAAAGCTGCTTTGTTACAGATTAACAATTAGCGTTTTCTATGCATACGTAATCTAAAAATAATAATAAAAAAAAAAAAAAAAAAAGGCAAGGAGGGTTTTTGATGAAATCTGAATGAGATGTTTTCTGAAAGAAAGATGGATTATTTCTATGCTTCATAAAGTTTTTAGTTTAGAGCTTTGAAGATAGTTGTACTTTTGTACTTGAAATTAATTTTAAAAGCAGAAGTTTTTATTTGATGCATTTATTCGATGCATTTCAGAAAGATTTAAACATTAAAAGATTAATGATACATAAGAGAATACCTACCTTTCTATATTTGTTACTTCAAATTAAAACTAGCGCCTTTAAGTTCGTATTTAATACATATTATCCTATATATTTAGAAACTTGGTATTATTAATTTTAGTGCAGAAAGAAAAGACGATGAGTGGGATTTAACCATTATTTAAGCAAGAACCGAGAAGAAATGAAAGAGAATTTTAAAGTATTATAAAAGTACTTTTGGCCCAACGAGGGACAACAAAAAACTTACTTATTGCTGAAGATCGACTGGTATCATAAATACAACATGATAATGAGTAGGGATATAATGAATAATTTAGTAAAGATCTGTTTTTAGCATTATTGCGGAACGAAAGGAAATAGAGGAACGTGAATTTAACGAAAGAAAACGGCTTGAGGAACGCGAATATAACGAAAGGAAAGAGATAAAAGAACGCAAGCACGAACTTGAGAAATTGAAAATACAAGTAACTAGTTCAGATGCTAGTCATGATTCCGTACCTGCTTTAAAACCCACTGACACGGATATCCCTATATAAGTTACAATTAGGTACAAACATTAATTCCTCACTTTAATCCAAAAAGTGATGACATGTGCCGTTTTCTCACTTTATTTGAAAGGCAACTAACAATTTTGAACATAACTCAAGGGAAATGGGTGGTGTATCTCTTAGCTTTGTTACCTAATAATGTTTAAAACCGATTGCAAAGGAATCTGCTGGTTATGCGCAAGATTTAGACAACATCAAAAAAAATTCTCTTAAAGCGTTTTAAATTAAGCGCTGAAAAGTTTCGACGGTTATTTTCGCAACATCGCAAAAGTCCTGATAGTACATTTGCGAGATTTTTATTTCGATTTGAGAAATTTCTTTGATAGCTGGATTGGCAAATCAAAAGTCAGTATTTTTGAGAAGTTAAAGGATTTGATGATATCGGACCAAATTAAAAGATTATAGAGAATATTTTGTGGATTTTGTGGTCTGAGTGGACTGATCCTCTTGAACTGGTTGATACATTAGATTTATATCAAGAAGTTAAAAACATCAGCAGTTACATTCCGTATTGCATTAATTAATGAATTTATGAAACTCTTAAATGCTGCAAAATTTTAAATAAAAATCGGATAAATGTGAACTTATGTTCCGCACTCATAATTAACAGACTCAAATTTGGAATCTCATTAGAAAATCTGCTATAACAAAGCTCATTTTCGGCGAATTTAATAATCACGCAAGTTTTGAACAGCACGCAAACACTTAAAGGTATATAAATATTGAGTAAGAAGACTTTCCGAAAGTATGCTTACTCATAATTTAAACAATATATATGTTTTCTTACATAAACTTCTGCTCTCTTAATAAATTAAGTAGGTAATGAAGATTAACGGAAGATTCGAAAGCAGAGCAAAATTTCTTTATACGAGTACTTGCTGGAAAGGATATTTAAAAGGAATATAAAAAGTTAAGCAGAGTTAAAAATCGAATATTTACGTACATCATATCTGAATATTTAAAGTCATGCAAAATTTATCATGTTGTTTACTTAGCGCAAATATATTAAAACATTCGTTTAATTTAAAAGCAATTAAGTAAGTCTCCGCAAACCTCAAGTTTATTAAAGATATGTTATTCATGGGGACTTTAAAAGAAGTCTTAAATTTAATAATTAGGAAATTTTGTCATAGGATTTATGTGAATTTTTGGTGAATTTTGTAAACATTTTGGGTGTTTTGTGCTATTGAATCTCTCATTACTAAGTAAGTAGCAGATCTCATTTCTTAGGGAAAGTATTCATTTATTGCCATGCAAACATTGCCATCTTATTTTACGTAACTTCCAAATTTATACTAAACTAGACACGTTTTAATATTCTATATATCCCTTGTGATTATTATTATGATTTGAATTTAAGGTTTATGTTATTTTCTCAGGATAGATTAAAATATGAAAGAATGCATTTCGAAGTACACCAATAAGAAGCATTGATTTCAAAAGTAAATACGCGGGACTGGAATATAAGCGACTCTTCTTAATTTGTTATTTTATAAAATAAGCTTTTATTTAAAACATGTAAAACAATTAATGAAATAAAAGTAGAAAATAATTTGATGTGAAGTTTAATGGGAAGCATGGGAGCCGAAATCACAAAACCTAATAACTGTACAAAGTATTGTCTCCATACTTTCAGCATGCCTTCGTGGTGAAACGGTAGCACAATCGGCGCGTATTTCAGAGGTCCAAGTTCGAGCCCCGGTGAGAGCATTTCTTACACTTAATGTCTTCGAAAAATTCTAAATGGCTCTACAGTGCACCCGAACTAAAATGTGATGGAAAACAATTTCTCACAACCAGGGAGATTTTGATTTGATTTTTGATTTGATTTATAGATCTTACCAGTTCTGAAACAAAAAGGCGAAAACAGAAAGAACGGTGGAAAAATGAGTCAGTTGAAGAGCGCGAAGCACGTTTATGTTCCCTACGAAGGAAAATAAGCAATGTGAGAAGCAGAGAAATTGAAGAACAACAAAATGAACGAATTGAAGAATTAAGAATTGCGACACAATCTTACAGTAAAAGACTGCGAACGCAAGCCACCCATGAAAATATCACCCTACGAGAAGCGCGGACGAGGACAAGCAAACAGTACAACATAGCAGATGAAGAATTCCACTACGACTCAACAAACGAATATAAAAAACACAAACACATTGTAATCGAAAAAATAGATAACATTGGCTAATTTTGCAAAGCGAAAAAATTCAGTAGCAAAGCACCAGGAATCTGTTGCACGAATTGAAAAATTCGAATACCAACACTGTAAGCGCTTCCGCAGGAATTTCTACCTTACATTACCGGGAAAACTTTACATTCAAAACACTTTCTTCAAAATATAAAAGTATGCAACGCCCGCTTTCAAAAGACTGCTTTCGGTGTCACACCAGACGACCAGTCTCATTGAACTCAACAGTGATTTCTGCAACATAGCCACTAGTGAAAACGAACTCATGGACCAAATTTATCCAAACATTGCTCAAACTATACCAATCCGGAGTGGCTATTTCAAAGAGCAATTTTGGCAACTAAAATAATATTGTCGACGATATCAACTTCAATATTCAAAAGAAAATTCCCGGTGAAAAGAGAATATACAAATCGTTTGACACGATTGTAATCGTTGAAGAAAGTGTTAACTTCTCTACAGAATTTTTAAACTCTAGGCAAGTACCAGGAATGCCATTATGCCATTACATTGCCTTCGACGAAAAATTGGATCTCCGATGAAATCTCCGAAATCCCAACTCACCAAAATTATATAATGGAACAAGGGTGGTCGTCAAACAGCTATCGAATAACATTATTGAAGACGAACTTATGACTAGAAAAGACAAAGGACACAATATTTATCCTCAGAATACCACTGATATCTGCTGAACTGCCATTCTGATTTAAACAGACTACGATTAACTTCAAGAACTCCTGCTTTTCTCATGATCAGCTACATGTAGCTTTCTGGACTAGGAAATTCTAAAAAATTGTATATATATACTCCGGATAACAAAATGGAAAATGTTGTTTATAAACAAGTATTGCAAATAGTTAAAATATGTTTTCAATAAAAACATTTTACCTCCTACATTTTAAAGTTTATCTTTGTATTCCAACTACCACACAATCTCATATCAACTCTCTGAGCGTAGCAGGGTACTCCAACTTGTATTAAATATAAAAATGAACTTGGAAAAATAGGATATATGCATTTTTAGATGTAGCTGGCCTTATTTTTTGTTTGTTTGTTACGGAACAGCCGAAGTTGCAATACAATTTATTTCACTGAATAGCTATAGTAATGAAAAGATTTACGCGTTATTAACAAAAGTATTATGAAATAAGATAAAATATATATATGCAATCCGAAAGCTTTCAGATTTTGCATTTTTAGATGTAGCTGGCATGATTTTTTGTTTGTTTCGGAACAGCCGACATTGCAATACAATTTATTTCACTGAATAGCTATAGTAATGAGGAGATATACGCGTTATTAACAAAAGTATTATGAAATAAGATAAAATATATATATATATACAATCTGAAAGCTTTCAGATTTTAAATTACGTTTATTTAACGTCAGGCGTTTATTTAACGATTTGTGTGCTACCTTTATTTATTAAATAGTAAGTTCCTCGCACCTATACCACATAAAATTAAATTCAACAGCAATATCACAAAATATTTAAAAACATAATACCTTTAGAATTTCCGATAGACAATCTCGCGCGCTGGTGATAAAAGTGTTTTTTTTTTTTTTTCTGTACACTGCTGCCATTGTTTGCTTTGGATCGTTGAGCTTGTTAATTAAAAAGTCGTTAAAGTTTTACAAATGTGAAATATATAATGACACAAATTCGAAATTCAAAATTCGGGCTTCCGAGTGCCCATGTTCAATTGGAGGATTACGTTATTCAAAATTTGATGGCTCTACATACATTTGTTTTTTCACAATGCGAAAAACATGCATACATTCATGCAGATTTTTCATTATTTATTTTCTTTATATATAACACAAGGCGATAACATCTGGTGGCAACAATTTAGTAAGTGATTCGCCTTTTATAATGAAACGCGGCAAAATGCCGTTTTGAGACAAATAGCCCTTCTGGGATACCTCGCTTTTGAGTTAATTATAAAATGGTTGAAGAAATCTTGACAGGTAACTGAATGCCTGGTTTCCTTAGAACGCGTTTGAATATTTTTTGTGATATCTATGCTTATAGGCACCAAATATTCATAGCCGAAATTAAAGACACAATCAATTCGTACTAAACTGTCGCGATTAATTTGGCCTTTAGAATCCGATTTTAGTTTTGAATTGTTATGGCAAGTTAAGCTGTGGGGAAGCAAATAAGAAAACTAGAACTGTGATAGGATGAGAAATAAGGTGGCGTAAAATATAATATAGACTTGAGTATGGAAATGTTTCTTTGCTGAAAGAGGCACATTTTAAATAAAATATATCTCCTTTTTGGCGTTTCTTCTTCATAAAGAAACCTGAATATAATACTTTATATTTCATGTAAGGAAATCTGCATGAATAAAAGCGGTTTCCAAAACGTCTGGGTGGGAATGGATTTTATCGCTCTATCGAAAAAATGAATGCAGTAGAGAAATGTAAAAAAATATTCTGAACACTGGTGGGTATTATCCAAGTGTCACAAAGGAAAAAAATGTATGTCAGCGTTTATTCTTGAAATATTTGCGTACTTTTCTTTCTGAAACGTTCTGTATCAAATAGTTTCATCATCAGTCATACTGTAATGTGCTTATAGAATTTCATTCGATTTTTAAATATAATTTACTTTATTAATACCTAATGATATTATATAATACATATAATAAAAGGTAAATTATATTTACCTTTTATTTTTACGATCAACAGTATAATTAATGAGAGAAAAAAATTTTAAAGCAAGTTATTTTTTCCAGAAACTCATTATGTTTATTTGGAAGTGTAAATATTTATACAAGTATAATAAAACTGCTAATATTACTTCAACGCTCTATGATTACTTCGTGAACGTGCAGCCGTTAGATGCCAAAGAACTATTTTTGACTAAAACTATTCTGTTGTTTCGTGAAAAACATGCCCCAGATATATTCTTTCTTTTTATGATACGGACAAAACAAAAACTAAAAGCAAAAAGACCTGTACTTATGGTGTTTGCTTCTATAAATGTACTGGCATGACAAATGCGGAAAACGAGAAAAGGAAAATATTCGATGAAGTTTTTTTTCCATCATTACTTACGCATCTGGGAAAGAATTTCTAGTTGAGTGTAGTGGTTGAAAAAGAAATTCTAAATTCAAGCATACACCACAAATCTCCATAATTAAATTTATGCCGCCTCTTTATATACCTCAGTAAGAAAATTCAATTTAACAGCTTCAATATTCGAACCTTCCGGTGTAGATCTTTGAAGTTTACTTGAGTAATTATTTTCTTATTTTTGTTAATGTACTCATTTATTCAATATGCGTAGATTCTGCAATTTATATTCGCCAAGAACATAGGCAACAGAGGTAAAATACTTTTCTTTCTAGACGCAGCTTGGCTACAGGTTAATAATTAGCGTTTCTCATGTATACATAACAGCAAAAAAAGGGGAGGAATGTTTTTAATGAAGTCTGAACGAGATGTTTGATGAAAGAAAGATGAATTACTTCTGCGTTCCATTAAGGTTTAATTTAGACCTTTGAAGAATCACTCCATTTGAAATCAATTTTAATACCAGCAGTTTTTATTTTCAAAATTAATTGTTAATTTGATGCGAGAGATTTCAAAAAGATTTAAACTCTAAATGTCTAATGATATGTAAGAGAATATCTACATTTCTATATTTGTTATTTCCAATTAAAAGTTGCGCTTTTTAGGTCGTATTTGATGCTCATCAATGTATCACTCTTTAAAAAATTTGCACTATTATGTAATTTTGTGTAAGCTGATTATATTTATTTTAAAGTTTTTTTTTCTGTTAGTGAGCCATATGACAACAAAAATTTAATCAACTTTTGCATATTCGTAAAATTATTACTATGAAAAAAATATGAGATCACACTATTATACCATCGGTAATTAACTTTGAAATTTCAATATGTAATTTTCATTATTTTTATATGACTACACAAATGTATAGAAAAGGAAATTACCGTATTATTTCTGCATATAATAGTATCTTTTGTCATATTAAGAAACCTGGCAACAAAATATATTTAGCTTTATTTGAAAGAAGTTGTTTATTCATCTAAACACATAAATTAAAATCTGTCTGTAAATCAAAATCTATGTAAGAATTTCGAAACTTTTCAATACCCTCCGATTTCTTTGTTGAAATAACCCATGTTAGTCTTAATATTTTAACCATTCATAAACTCAAAAATTAATTTTATGAATGGTATTCATAGTTAAAGAGAATGGAGTTTTCTTTAAGAGCACAAAAGCTGATGTAGGAATGATTGCGTTAGTTTCCAATTTCAGAGAACATGGATGGCATAAAAGTGATTAAAAATGGATTTTATGGTCCACACGGCGACCACAAGGTTTAAAGACGAACGCTTTCCAACCAGGCCTTTTGAAGCTGCCTAAGGATAACCATTGTCAATGATTACGTATGTAATTTTAATTTACATTTTTGGAAAAAGAAGATCATATCGAAAATAATGAAAACATTGGTGGGATTATATTCTATGTGATATAAATGTTCCAGAATCTGTATATTTTTAGAGTGACATTTACTCTATTTAAGCATTTAATAAAAATTTTATAATTTAAAACAAATAATGGATAGAAAATATACAATAATAAATATGCAAAAATCGTGTCATGGTTAATTTCCTGATAAGAGAATGATGCATTCTGTATGACGTCCACAGAAAGCTGCAGGATCTTTATAGCTACAATAAAATTGATTACAGCGATGTGCACAGACAGGTGAACGAATTTAAAGATAGAAAAGAAATGATGCAGTATACAATCTACCGCTTTTAGTCAGTTAGTTATTCTTTACATAGTTCCATTAAAGCGTTTCTTTTAAATATGAAACTAAATGCAAATAATTAAGAATATAAAAGTGAAAATGATTCCACTTATGAACTAAATAAGCCCATTAAATTTTTAATTCCTCTAAATCTATATTCCCTCCAATTTTACAAACAAAAGTAGAAGTTTCTCATAAAAAGGCAATTTTTATGAATCGTGAGCCTCATGCATTAAGAATGTTAATACATCTATAAGTGAATTTCCAAAATGCTTCTGCTAGGTAAGTATTTGTATAAGTATTTCTGGAAGTATTTGTGGTGCGCTACGCTACATGTTGGGGTTTAAATATAGTATATATTGATCGTACGCGGAATATCTGAATGTACTAATTTTTCTAATAGCTATACAAAGCTAGTAATATTTATTGATATTTGTGAGGATATTTGAATGTTTTCTTACGAACAACTAATTCGAAATTCTAAATAATTATTATTATCTTATATTTATAGGTAATAGCTTGTAAAATTATCTTTCCATCCTGGCTTTTATGGACTACATACACTACGATAATCCTTAATGCTTTATGGGAGTTTTCTTTTCCACTTTTATGTTACGAGAGAAGCCGTTGCTGTATTTTTTATGTCTTCTCGTTTGCTTTTAATGACAGTGTACATTAGAACTCCAAATGACGGCTGAAGTAAGCTACATCTCCTAGTTTTTAGCCCCAACACGTTACATTCGAGAGCGATACTGTCACCAGGGAGAATCCGAAAAATTTATGGTCGATACTGATTTTTATTATCTGAACGAGATGATATTAAATTTCCTGCAAATATGTATCAACAGTTATATCTGCATGTATTGGATGTATAAGAAGTAAAAGAATCATGAACAGAAGAATCTAAAATATTAATTGGGTATTTAAGATATCATTTAAGATTCCACGTTAAAATATACTGTTATTTTCAGTCCTAAAATTTCAATCGTAATTTTATGAGTAATTGTAGTCTGTTAAAAATATCTGCTTGCCGATAAACCAAGAATGTAAGCTTCTGTAATCTGAAATAATTAAAAATAAAAACGTGACGCAATCTCTTTGTAGCCTCTAATGAAAATGACCGAAAATTAAAAATATTAGATTATTTTTTAAGGAACAGTCAAGAATATAATTATTTTTCTACTTAAAAGTTTTAGATATCTTTCTTATATAGAATTCTGATTACAGCAAAGTGATTTCTTTTCATTATTTCTGTTGTGGTTGCTGTATAAGAATAAATATTTTCAATTTTGGATCTGATCCATTTTTTCCTTAAATAATAAACGCTTTCTATCCAACCAGTTTTCGGAAAGAGCTGAACTCGTCATTTAGCCGTCTCATCACCGACGCAGAATAAATCACATGAATTAGACCGATACTGCACCCGCAAGAGTGGCGGAGAGCGCACATAAACAATGATTCTTAAGCGAGATGTGAACGCGCAACCTCCTTCACCATTCGCTTAAGGCTCTTATTTAATTTGATTTACACAAAATGTTGTCCAAAGTTATTCGTAGATGACAAGTAAATTAATGCTACATATTATCAGGCTCATTCATTACCATATACTGAAGCATTATTGAATTTCCAGCATTTAAAAAAATTCTATTTTCTTTTTAAATTATTTTTCCATTTTCTATTTTTCTACAGTATTTTAATTTAAAGTGATATTTTTTAAGAAATTTTCTCAAAGAGTATATATTTGTATCTTTTAAAATAATAAATAATTTCTTAACAAGTGAACGTACTATGCATTTAATATGATAGCTATCGACTTCAGACCTATAAAAATAATAAGCATCATTTTCATTTTTTTCTGCAACATATTAATAATCCGTTTGCTTCATTGTTATGCAGAAAAGAAAGCAAAAATAACATTACGTACAAGTGACATTAAATACTGCATAGTATTTTTTTCGGGTGAGAAGAGGAAAGATCAAACATGATAAAACTATCCACTAACATCGAGCTTTCAGTAAGTTGAAGTACTAGCCACTTGGTCGGCAAGCCTTTGGTCAGACATAGATCTTAAAAAAAATATTTTTGAAATGTTTAAGTTAAACTAGGCTTAATTTAAATTTATCTATCTATCTATATATATATATATAGAGAGAGAGAGAGAGAATAACTCAATGAAATAACATAATGAAAATAATACAGCAAATTGTCGAAAATTCTTTGGCTTTTCTCAAGGACCAGCCGAAGAATTTTCAACGAAGACACGTTTCTGAATTATAGCTGGATGATTGTAAATTCTTGAAAATGAAGCTAATTAAAATAAAATAAAATTATTAATTAAAGGCCATTAAAATGGAGTATTGTATAAAGTAATTATTTTTTAATTAATTTTAATTAATCATCAAGATATAAACTGTTCCGAAGTAAACGTAGACCAAAAAGTACTATGAAATTAAACAGTATAAAACAATATAAAATAATTACATTATTTTATATAAATTAATATTAAAATAATTATATTATTTTGTATAAGCATTTTTCAGTTTATTTTCTGTTGATTACATAAAACGATTAGATTGTGACTAACAATTTAAAAACACTTTTAGCAAATTTTGTATTTATTAGAATTCTTTTTGAAAACTGTAAAAAAATAAATAGCAAAAATATTGTCTGTGGATGTGGGAAAATGTCATCAATTTGTTAAATTTACACCAGATTTAAAAGGTATATTTAAAAAGTGTCGGAATTCGAAATACAGATTTCATGATATACATGATCGAATATAGGACTACAATATATAGTATTCAAAATCCATATATATCGAATAATATAATAATAGTACTCAAAATTTGGTGGCTGTTTCATGCCAGCCTCTTTCCGCAGTACGACGAATTCATACACTCACTGACAGATTCTTCATTTTATACAGAGACCGAAGGCACCCTACAACATTTCTCTTCGCTCATGTACTGAACATAGGAGAAAATTCAATGATGTCCTTTACATGTTTGAATTTATTTTTAAAATTTTGATCTATTTTTAAGTTTGTTCCAATAATGGATCATATTTAATAATGCTCTAGCAAGAACAGAATGCCTATGAACACTTGCTGACTAGGTCAGTTATTTTCATCCGCAGTAAGAAAATGTGTATCGCTATTTTATCCTTTTATCTCTTATCTACGTGATGGATATTTTTAGAGTACGAAGTATAAAACACATATGAGCATAATAAGAAATGCAGATTTAAAATATAAGGCTCAGGTTAAAGTTTTATATCACGAAGACACAAAAGAAGAAATATTTATTTGAATATGGGTGGCAAGAGTAGTTTTTATGTTCTGTTGTAGTCAGTCATATAAGTGTTGTTGATTCATATAATTTAGCGTTTCCGTTTAAATAAATGAATATCAGTAAATTCCTTCTCTTCATTCCTATATTACCTTCTTTATAAAAACTACACTGAGGATATACAATATAGAAAGCAAAGGCAATGCGACGGTGAATGAAAAGTTGCTGAGACTGATGTATTGAGAAAAAATATAGCGGAACTACAGATAAATTGAAAAAGGAAATATGGAAGAAAGAATTTCATGTTATGGGTAGATATTTGTCGCTTTTTCGAGAAGTGTACAAAAGGAAGAAAAGGTTGAAAAAACAAAGGCATAAATGGCAATAAAAATTGGGAGCATTTTATAAAACTATATATTTTTATCTAAAATTTTGTTTTCTTTCAATTTCGCTTCAGATGTTCAGTACACAATTTCATTTAATATCTACATATTTCATTTTAGCCTATTCTATATAAGCATCAGCAACAACGTTTAGCATTTTTAAACTTTCTCATGAAAAACAACAATATTTTTCATTTTTATAATATTTCAAGTCCTTTTCCTAAATAGAATATATTTGTAGTGGCCAATGGCTATCAAAAAATACATACTAAATTATTTTTCGGAAGTAGAAATTTCATAATTTTGCCAAGTTACTTCGTACTATGTTAACACACTATCTCACATCTTTTCAAAATAAAATCAAAAACACAAGGTACAAATCCAGAACGCCTAACTGAAAGACTTGTACGTATTATATTAAATTACTGCAATTGTTATCCTATAAAATAATTGTTACAATTCTACACGCTTATATTAAATCATAAATAATAATGTAATGTTTAGTAAATAATAATGCAATGCAATTCCATTTAGAAAATAAAACATTTTTAACGTTAGAGCCAGGGCTATTAATCTGACTATGATAATTTTGCTTACTGATAGCTTTCAAATCAATTAATTTTTAAGAATGAAATTATATGTTCATTTCTAAAGATACTTGTGCAGAGAGATCGGAAAATCTGGTACATTAAATAAATGTCTCATAATAAACTGGATTAAAGTAGCCATAATTGTATTGATTACACAAAGTCCGTATTCCGAGAGAACTAACAAAGAGTACTCTTAGCGATCGCTAAGAGTACCATTGGTACTCTTAGCGATCATTTGACCTCTTCTGTTACAGCTCTGTTTACGTTGTTAGGCTTCATGTTGTTTTCTTATAAGAAACGAATTTTCATTGCAAACAGTAGTTTGGTGTCGCTTTTATTGTTGAATAACATTTGGAACTATAGTGAACATTGTAATATGCAGGTTTCTGTATACCATTTATTGAGTTGTTTTCAAGGAGGGATGCCTTCTGACTTTTAAGATTAACAACGTCGATAAAATAATTTATGGAAAGGTTATCAACAGCTTACTAAAAACTTTTGCGTTTAATTCGTTATGAAGATTTCATAAACGTTTTGAATCTTCCTAATTAAAATGCTGTAATTATTATCTGTTTATATATGCCTAGTTATATTAAATTAATTTAATTAGTTGTATTAAATTTGTACGTTGTTATTTTGAAGGATATTTTTTCATCGCTTTATGTCACCATCCGGATAACGTCAGAAAAATAGCTGTGGACAAACGTAATTACATTAAGCTGAGCCTACTGTTACCCATACACGCTGAAGAACTTTAAACAGGAACGTTATGATGAAGGTTAAACAAATGTGTGCACAGGAGCTCCAAAAAGCCATGCCATGCATAATGAAACGAGCATACGCATAATTGCTGAACAAAACTGCCATTTCGAACATATATTTTAAAGATATGGGTTTGCGATTGCATTTATACGGTATAAGGCAATACCTATTGATATCAGTATTGCGTTTTTTAATTTTTAAACAATCTTTAAACCTTTTCCTTTTTTAAACTAGCAAAGTTTACTTGCTACTATTATGTGTCCCGACATTTTGATTATAGTTATAATACATGAAATTTTAAACCAACGTGTGCTTAAATTCCAAAACGTCTGAACGTAGAATCGGTATAAATATCAGTTTGGTTGTTTAAGCATTTAACGCTAAAAACTTAGAAAGCATTTGTTACTGTAAATACCATTCGCTAGAGCAGGATTTCTTAAACAAAGTGGGGGAATTTCATACTTTCAGGGGGGGGCGGCCAACCTTTTGTTTAGCTTTTAAATGTTTAGTTTTACTTTATGAGTATAAAAAAACATTTTTATTCAAGTTTCGGTATTTATCATTATTTTCCATGCTTTTTTTAATTTATAAAACGCATTAAAATTAATTTAAATCTAATTAAAGGTTTATATGTACTTTTTTTTAGTTTTGAAGAGGAAATGGGGAAACTCTGACATTTAGTTTTCGAGTTTTAAAAAGGAGGAAGAGAAATGATCTTTTAGAGATGATGAAAGGGGAGCATGTAGAAAAATAGTTCGAAAGCTAAATAAAAATTCCTTTCAAAAAGCTGCGAGAGTAAAGCATATTTTCCGATGAGAAAAGATGACTTGAAACGGACATTTTTCTTCGTTTTTTTCCTGTGTCCGTTACATCTAGAATAGACTTGTGGAGAAGAAACGTTCCTCTCTAGCTATTAACCGTGCAGAATTGTATAACATACATGAATTGACAAAATTATAGGAAAATATGTGCTTTATCAAAAAATGGAAAATTTTTAGAGAATGATTTCAAAAAGCTTGTAGGTTCTTTCCTCCTGGGAAGAAGAAGTATCATAACTGGCAGTTTCTTCACTTAAGAATTTTAAATTCAAAGTAACAGGTTTAGGAAAAAGAATGAATATTTTGCTATGACAAGTAGTACTTTCAACAGGATTTCCTTAGCTGCATTCTTTCTACGAGTATTATAAAAGCCATAACAAAAATGTCTCGGTTCAGAGTTTCTTACTTTAAAACATAGCAGTTAAAATAGCGTTTAACAGCTTTTCAAACTGAACTTTGAAAGTTTAAGATCAAAATAAAACAACAAAAAAATATTCTCTTAAACCAGTGGTGCCCAACTTTTGGCCTATCGCGAGCACATTTTGGCCTATCGCAAGCACATTTCCAAAGCATCAAAATTTTTGTTAAACATATTTCCAATCTTATGTGATACAGCTGAAATATTAATTTCGGCAAATGGGTTTGAGATGAATAATAATATTGGGTGAACTTTATGGAAATCAGAGAAGCGGAGTTAAAAATTATTTTTCAGTGCATTTAGGTTTCCCGACTATTTTTCTGTTTCAAATGCCTTGCGGTTATTAATATAGCTTGATTAATTCTGAAAATGGGTGAAATTTTCCTTTCATCTGATTTATCCACAAATTTAACTTTATCTGAAAAGCAGTTACAGTTCCTGTCAATTGAAAAAGGATATTTTCTTTCTCCTGGAGATCTTCGTTAATTTGTTCAGTTTAGCTGTTATATCCATGAGAAAATACAGATCGGATAACCAATTATTATCGTCCAATTCTTTATAACTTTCGTTTTTGGGTTCCAAAAACTGCTTTATTGGCGAAAGAAGTTCTACAAATCGTTGAAGTACTTTTCCCCGGCTGAGACATCTAACATCGGAATGAAGCAGTAAGATTCCATGTTCGCTATCAAGTTCATCAGCCAGCAATCAATTGTTTTATATCGTCTTGCAAGATATATCTTATGACTATAAATGCTTACCATAATTTAACAATTAAGAAGTATAAATGAATGGTTATTTTAAAAATATTTTTTGTGCATAGTACCTAATTGGGCTGGCGAGTACATACAAAACGATCGGCGAGCACATTTGTGCTCGCGAACACAAGGATGAGCACCAATGCTTTAAACCTTCTTTTATTCGCTTGTTTTTATTTTTTAATACATAGACTCTTGCTTAGATAAATCCAAGGATATGTTTCAAGTGGTTAATCCATTATAAAATTACAAGATGGAAGTCTGCTCTGAATCTTCTTGACGAATTTAAGTTTAAGTAATAAACAGCATTTAAAGATGGGAGCCAACATGTTACTGAAAAGTAAATATGCAGAAGCAAAAACATAGTTTTAAACATAATTAGTGTGGTATATGCATAATATACTACGCATTTATAGTTACAGTTTACGAGATGCGTCTGTTGGAAATCTATGCATCAATCTGTACCCCTGCTTGAACAGATAGTAAGAACTCTTTTCTATCCAAAGCTGGGTTTTGAGTTTTGAATTCTTTAAAACGCAGTTTTTTATTATTTCTGATATTAATTAAAAAAGTTTCAAGACAAATTTATTTTATTAACAAGAAAAATAAAATTTCATTACTTTCGTTCTAAACTGATATATACTTAACTGTTAAATAGAGCAGCGCTAACATTTATCGATTTAGGCACATTTTTAAAAGCAGATATAAATTAAATTAGATTTAAATATTCTCTGAAGTACAAATAAAGGTGCATATGCCTCATAAAATATTCCATACAATAAAATAATATACTAAATCATATACGGATAAATATCGCTACATTTTGTGACTGACATTTATTGCTTTGGCTTAAATAATAACATTACCATTTTTTTAATACTATTATCCATTCCGTTCCAAGTATTGCAGTAGTTATTACGGTAGTTCTTTTCGCTGAAGATTTTTTTTTAGTTTTATTTATCTGTATATGTTTCTATCAATTATTTTCGTTTTTACTTCGATTAATATGGTAAATTTCGTTTATTTCTAAAATTATGTTTGCGTCTACTTTTCAATCTCTTTAATTAGAAAGAGAGGGGAAGGGACGGAGTGAAGATAATAATATAGATATAATGATAATATAGCTAATATAGATAGCATAAAATAACTAAATAAGCCGCTAAAAGTATAAGCTATCTGACATGAAGAAAACACAAATTAGCAAACAGTACGAAACATATACTCGTAAATCAATTCTGTACCTAGAGTAAATTAAATGTAGAAAAATACAATACAATTAATTAATTAAAGTTAGTAATTCTTTGATTTTTGTCAAGGAGTAGCTTTGAGAATTTTCAGCAAAACCACATTCTGCATTGTATCCGAATTAATTACAAAAGATATCATTATCAAAAAACTAAATTAAAAATTATTTTAAGACTAAAAATTAAGACTGATTAACATTTAAGGAAACGGTTTAACACATAACCTGCCCCAACCCTACTAAAAAGAAAATATTTTCTTAATGTGCTATAAAATATTTCAATTAAAATTCCTAGTAAAATGATTTAAATACATAAAGAAAGAGGGTTAATTTTAATTTCCATTCAAAGAAGAGAATTTGTTCTAGAAAGGTCTGTAAAAAACTTTTATATGATGCAAAATATAAATTAAAATCAGAAGCATGGAATAGCAAAGACGTAAAATTTCACAATTTAAGAAAAGTCAATTGGAAAAATCAAATATTCAATAAAAAAAATTCAAATTAAAAGTAATTTGCCATACCAAATTAAAATTATTTGTAAACATGCTTAGAAGCACGAAGATAAGTGATAAAAAGAAATGTAAAAGAAAAGCAAATTATTTAAACTATAATGAATAAATTTTCAAAATTTAAACTTGAAAAATTATTATTTTTTTAAACAGGAGCTTTATTTTGAAGAATGCATTTTTTGTAAAATAATTAGTGATAGTTAAAAAATGTTTCTTCAAGCATATTAACTAAGGAGAAATGTTTATTGAACTGGCTACGAAGGCTGGCCGCGTAGCTGCTAGTGAGGAAATGCCTAAAGGAAACACCAAACATTTAATTTAAAAACTGCACAGAATTTTACTCTGCAGAATATAAAAAAAAACCCCACAAATTTCAATAAAAATGCATTATATATAAAATAATTACAATGAAATAATCAATGTCTCTTAATAGTACTATTAATTATCCTAATAAATAAATTAAACATCTTCCTGTAGCCTTCTGTCGACAAATATCCAGTATTCAAGAGAAACATTAAATTAAAATACTGCACAGAATTTTCGCCCTCGTTTTTCCGAGTAGCAACAGTGCTGATATCAGCAGCAATGGCATCAGTGATATATCAGCAACAATGGCTGCGTGCCATTGTTGCTGATTTAATGAGAATTATCAATTTGATGACGTTTCATCAAAAAACATAAAAACTCTTTCGAATTGTGAAAAAATCGTTTCGAGGCGCATTGATGATTCTAGGTGTTTCTAGATTAGGTGGTTCGAGGTGTTTCTAGATGCATCTGTGTACCAAATTTCGTAGCCCTGTGGCTATTAGCTTACGCGCAGCTCGAGCGAAAGCCATACACAGGCTCTTCCTTTTATATATAGAGATTTTATTATATTTTGTTTATTACGTTATATTTTGAATTGATTGTTTTTACCTCAATCTTGTGTATTTTCTTCCCATTAGTTAATTTCGAAAGTTTTCATTTAATATTTAATTAGTTTAGCAGCATACTAAGAGACTTAATAATTTATTATCTCAGTTTTAAAATCTCGAAAATTTAATATATATTTATATAACTACATTATATTAAATATATATATTATATATGTATCTGAGGTTACCTGATGTAGTCAGAAATTCGATTTGTCTTGTATTCCGATCAATATCGTGCACATATCCGTATTTTCGTTCTAGTCCATTTACTTCTTCATCTGTTTAATTAGGCATTGTTAATCAAATCTATCACTGATTTCATCTGCATAGAAGGATTAATTAAATTTGTATGCGCATCATTTAAGTGAGCAATATGAATAAGAAAATGAGTTAATCGCTTAGTCTTACCCAAGATATATTTACGCAAATCCTCTTCGATAAAATCTCAGGTTATTATAAAAGCACGGAAGATATTATTTACTGCGGGCTTCTTTTTCAGAGTATTAGACAAAATGTTTCGTGAAAGCCCTGATGTTTAAGGAACAAACTGTTACACAATTAAACTTTATTATGGAAATACGAAGTTGTTAAAAATGTTTATAAATAAGTAAATGCTAATTTGATAAAGTTTGTTTGATTAATTATTTCCTTCTTCAAAAATTTACATTTTTTGTATTAATAGAACTTTTGTGTATATATGTTACGGTGAAACACCGAAATCTGGAAAATGTCGACTTTCACCGGTGAATGTCAACATTCACATAGTCTCTTGGTATATGTCCGAAATATTTTCCAAATATTCTTATTTCTGACTTACACCGGTCAATGTCGACATTCACCATGTACTAATGCTGAATGTTGAACATATAACAATATTATATTTTCTTCTCAGTAATTCAGTCGCGAATAAACGCACTTGAGACTTGAAATAAGAACTTAAGAACATGAGGACACACAATTCATTCAAATTGAGAAAGGAAAACAATAGAAGTTAAAAACTTACTTAATGATACAGTACGTTCTAAATGAGAAAATAAAATAACAGTAATAAAAATCTTACTAAATTATGTGATTCAAATCTTATTTATTGCAACAACTTAAACTACTATGGCACTTCATGATCTCTCTTTTCGACTTTCACCACAGCATATCTGTGATTGTCGACATACACCGGTGAGAGTCTGAATATACAAGAATGTAGTGAAATATTCGGTCTTTCACCGACGTATTTGGTGAATGTTGATATTCTCCGGTGAAAGTCGACATTCTCCAATTTCGGTCTTTCACGGTAACATATATACTCTTAAACAAATTTCTGGTACAAAGCTTGAAGAATGAATTTTGTACAAGAGTTGTTCGATATACTTTAAAAAAATATTGGCATCGTCTGCATTCGAAGTGAATGTCGAAACATTTGCAAGCGACAGCTTCATTGCTGTACACTTTTGAAAATTTCGAAACTATGGAAACTAATTATGTAAAATCACAGAACAAGTGCAGTCACAAAATAATATACAGACATTCAGCCAAGAATTTTCGGTTTGCATCTGCTTCATTTAAAATACTAAAACTTTTCTTAATACCATTCTACGGATCAACGTTGGAATCATCATTCACAGGTTTAAACAATTATATGACTGGCGATATGGCATACTTAACTCAAATCAAACCAACAATAACAACCATTAACAAAAATAAACCGAACACTGGTTCCCTTTTTATTAATATCTACTTGAATATTTCTTTATTAGATGGGAATTTTATATTCAAAGTATCATTAAGAGGAAAATTAGAAATAAAGATAGGACTTCATTTTAAGATACAAATATTTCCCCATATGTTTTTCTATGTTCCCAGAAATTCCCATATATTTTCTAAGAACTGAATTCATTATTGTTGCTGTAAGTATTATACGAATTAAATGAAACTGAGTTCTGCATACAAAGGGTTTAGTTTGTTGACTTGTTTCATTGCAGAGACGCCCAAAGCACTCTTGTTTGAGTTAAGTGCAGCGTCAGCATACAAACATCATAACCCTTGATTTCACATAGATAATTACACCCATTCTTAGTGCTGATTGAAAGGTAAATAGAATGGCTCATTTGCTTTGAAAACAATGGCTCATTTATCGCTTCCAGTTCAGCCGATGTTTCGATCTGTTTTGATTACTCAACTTTAACACTGGAAATGACTTCAAACATATATTAACTAGGCAGCAATTACGATTGGAATAAAATTTCACAAATCACAATTAAAATTGCTGAGATAGTAAACTAACAGAATAATGTAAAAAAGTAAAACATAGTTAGCAAAACCTAAAATGTAACAAAATATATAAAATATTGATTATAAAATAGCCACAAGTGATAAGTTTCATATACTCATTGATTAAACAAGGTATGGCTACTTTTATTTAAAGCTTCTCTGCTATACGTATAGAATGCATACATTTTCAGCTGACTGGATTTAAGATTTCTTTAATTATGCCTCGACGGAATTCGAACTACTGGTTTCTCGATTGCTAGTCAGACGTACTAACATTCATACTACGGCAGAGGCAGTGAAGAAGGCGAAATGTTTATAAATGAAACAACTATATAAAGTATTAACTTTCCGTCTTGAAGACCGCTAGGCTCGACGAAGCAACAAAGTGAAATTACTTTATTTCCAAACGCACTGAATCAGATCAGTGCAAGTATGTCACCAGCAACAAGGCAGATCTTTATATACACTGGCTTTAACTGCAGTTACCATTTGTTGGACTTCAGTGTTTAGTCCGTATTCTACATTCGTATAACCTTCTAGACTGCAAACGAATACTTGTGACGTCAATTAAAAAGAAAGTAAGATAGTGTTTAACATAAACTTAACTCTCAGTAGTATGATTAAAATAATTGCCGCAAAGTCTAGGAAACATGAAGAGGCAAAACTCAATTAAGCGGGATTCTATCCTTGATACTTTTAAGACTATACAAGAAATTATAAAAGAGAAAGCTGAAATCAAATATGCGAATTAAGAAAAAAAATATCTTTTTAAAATTAAAATTACCTAGGAGTGTTTTCTTGAAATAGAATAATAATATTTCATTTAGAACTTACGATGTGAGATGATGTTTAAGGAAGGAAAAGGCTTCGTCGTCTGCATCACATAATAATATTAAAGTTAGAAGCCGCGTGATATCATTGATACTCACTTATCCCAGAATAAATATATGTGAGAAGATTGCACCATTGGAAATCCCTGTAAGCTATGACAACTTGACACGAAGTCTGGAAATCAAGCAGCACAATATAAGTAGGATCACGAAAGATTTAATAGTTTGACATTTCTGACACTCAAGATCTGAAGATCAAGAGAAAATCTTGATAAAAATCTAGGAATGAAACAACTCCTAATTGAAGGAAACAGTGTGTATATTTTTTATTGAAACGATAAAGCGCACTGAACAAAATATTCAATTACGCAATTTTCCATAGCCTTAGATTTAGGCAAAACCTTTTTTCTTTTAATTTCGTTTTTTCCTCTTATTAGAATAACAAGTTTAATTCCTTATAGTCTTTCTTATTTAAATTAGGTATTTTGATTCGTATTTTTATAACAGTTCAATCAGACGCAAAATTATAACCGGAAAGGATACCTCACAAAATGTACCTGCACTTTAAAATGCAAGTGAGGATTTTTATTGTATTAATTACCAACTGCATCAATTAGTTTTGAGTGAAGAATAATTTGCATATGTTAATGACCATATTAATGGAAATGAATATTTACATTTTTCTTGTAGAAGTGAAGGGTTTATAAAATGCAATATAATCGCTTATTTTACTTCTATTTCACAGCCACCTGTTCAAGCGTAAATATTTTTATATATGTAATTATGAATAAATATCTGTAAATAGAAAAAATAATGCACACAAGAAAATTTTAAAGGGTACAAGAAAGCAGACTTTAGAGTTGAAGTGAAGAAAGTTTTGTTTCTAGAATGACTTTCAAACATTTTGAGACGAAACTTTCTCGTAATATTTAGTATAAAACTATTTGAAGAAAAGTGTATCTGAGTATATTGCTTCATTTTCTTCTATTTTGTTTTATTGAATATAACTGTGTTTAACTGAAGTGGCTGTCTTTTCCATAAAACTAGTTAAGCAAATTTAGATAATGAGTTTTACACTTCAGAGAGAATAAATTACAGATATAAGATAATTTAATGTAAAGATCAAATTCTAATACCATCACTGGATAGCTTCCTATTTTGGAGTCATAAATGATATACCTCAGAGAAAGTACTTAAACAGTTGACTGTTGACGTGCATGATAGCTGTATTTGCAGCGGTGTATTATGGACTGTCTGATACATTAAAAGATACTTGGAGTCCTTCGAAATTTATCGAAAACTGGTTGAATGGGCGCAATAAGTTCAACAGCCCGTCGCATAAAATTCAGTTCGGATTGTCGTGTGTAATGAATTGAATGACAAGTCTTGCGATTTACAGGCAGGAGAAAATATCACCAAGAATTTATCGTGGATAATCCTATATTCGGACAGCCGGATGACATCCCGAATCTACCATGTATTATATGGCATTTCTTTTGAAACACCCTGCAGTTTAATAAAGAGTTAAAAGATGAAATGTAAAACTTTATAATGATATTAGGAATATAAATAAATAAAAGAAAAATATACATTAAAAAAACTGAAAGCTTTCAGATTTTACATTACACCCAAATGGACGTCTTTTTAACATTTTGTGTGTTTATTAAATAGCATGTTATTCTCACTTAAAATTCAGTTCAGCAGCAGTATCGCAAAATAATTTTAAAACGAGCATAACTTTAGAATTTCCGATACACAGTCTCGCGCGCTGGAGATAAAAATGTTTTTTTTTTCGTACAGTATTTCCATTGCTCGCTTTGAAATTGTTGAGTTTGTTAATAAAAAATTCGTTAAAGGTTTACAAAATATGAAATAGATAATAAAACAAATTCCAAATTCGGTGCATATTCGAGAGGTACAGGTTCAAGTCCAGGCGAGGGCATTGTAGATTTTTCAGATAGTCTGCTTCAAAAAGTCTTAATGTCTCTACACATTGAACATTAAAAAGGATTCAGAAATTAGCCCTGCAAAATCCCAATAATTAAATATCAAGGAAAAAGCAAAGGAAAATAAATCACTCTCACCTTCAAAACACAAGAGAGTCCATAAATGAAATTAAAGGTGGTCCTTCGATATTCTCCTTCTATTCTGAGAAAGTTTCGATGACCGTCCGGTTTGGGCATATTCATGCAAATCGTATAGGAAAAAATTGCAACAGACACAAAACTGTGTCCTAATACAAATCACACACATACCCTGGTACGTTCGAAATCAAAAGTTACTAGATGAATTTAGGTATAGAACAACTGAAATATTTTTACTGCTGGCTATGCCGGAATTTTTATGCTAATCTTGTGAGTATCAACAAACCAGTTATAAGGGTTTAAGATTATGATGTAAATGATCCAAATAACAGTTAACAGCCTATTGCCATACTTAGTACTCATATTGACTAATCTGTAATTAATGTGTTATATACTTCTTAAATTGTGTGGCTAATTAAGGTTCTGTGTGCTCATTTTTACTAGTGCACCAGGAAACTCACACTATATGCCTATTACTTGCATATATGTTATGAATGTTTCTTTGAATTAGGTTAAAGCAAGCTCATTCTCCTTTCTCAGCTTTCAAAGATGGCATTTTAGGTTTATTGATATTTCTGACTTGTCACATTGATATTTCTGACCTTTAGTTTATTAGTATTCCTCTTGAGTTTATTCTTATAACTTTAAAAATGATAAAAAACATTAAATAAAATTTTTAAGAAATTCTTGTAAATATGTATATAGCTTATTATCTCATTCTAGGTATTCGCTGATAGCATTGACTTATTTATTCGACAAGGGGCACCTGACCCAGGCACCCTGGTGCTACACCGTTACTCCAGTGCGATATTCTCCTGGCTGAGAAGCATGTTGTTTCTCGTATCTACTTAAATATGGTCCAAGATATCAAATACGCTAGGGCTGATCACTCAGTTTTCAAGAAAAACAGAGAATTCGATAATACAAGTGATAGTCCTTAAAACTTTCGTGAACTCATCAAACAGAATTCTTCTTCCTTTGTTCCCTTTCCTACAGTTTGAAGTCCCATTTTCGGAGTTCTCTTCGGAGAAATCAATCATTTTCTGTCAACACTTCAAGCCACGAAACAAGTACTAGTAATGTCAAGTAAGCCTGCACGATCCAAGGCTCAGATTAGATCGCATATTTCCGCAATGACCACAGCAGCTACGAAGATACATTTTTTGGTCACGGCCAACAACCATATTAGCCAAGAATGATGGGCTAACGGACCGTGGTCATAAGAAAAAGCCAGCCTTGTCGGTGACGGAAACAGTTGCCACCCTTTAACTATTCTCACATGACTAAATTCTCCAAGACCGGAACGGCTGCGAAGAAATGCTGAAATATAATTCTAATTTCGATTTTCGATAAGAAAACTGGACTTCCATATAATTCGATAAGAAAACTGGACTTCCAGATCGCGACCTTTTCAAGAGCCTCGGGGAGCGGTCGAAGCCTTACTTCTCTCTCTGCCTTCTTCCCCTTTTTACATTTTGCAATAAGTTGAAAAATCGCTCCTTCTCCGTGCAACAACTTTTAAAACCTTCGTGTTTCTTAAATTGGGAACCCCTATAAATTAACCATTGTCTTGAATCAGCTATAATTTAATATCTATCCACTCAAATATATTTATTAAACTCTCTCTAATTTATTGAAAGGACAATAATTTAGTCAATTTTCCAAGAAAGGTCTGATCCCTTTTAAATGTGACATGCCCTGTTCTCATGCACAAGTTTAAAGAATGTTCCTAACCGTATTGCCTTCAGAGCTGCGAAACGGCAGTAATGAACGAAATACAAGTTTTCCATTTCAGTTGATGCTGAAATTTTCTCCCATTCCATGAGCGACATACGTGTACAGTTCTGAAAGTTAAGGGAGACGGGAGCCGGAGCTATCCGCCAAACTATGACTCGAAGAGGATAATAGCCTGAGAAAGAAAAGCACCCGCTTTTTAGCTGCAATCCTTTTCGTTAGCTTTTTAAGAAATGTAGAGCATTCAAGAAAAAATTGTGTACATAAATCTTAAATTCATAAATTCATTATGCATTGTGAATTAATACACAACATGATACATTAAATAATTCTATTTACAGAATTTATCTACACATTTTTATCGCGAAAATTAAAATCGTAGAGCACCTAATTACAAAAATCTATTAATTTCATTGCTCTATCAAATGTATGAACCAATATCGTTTAAAATTTAACATGCGAACACCACGCGCTTATTATATAGCCTGCAAAATTTAAAATGAAGAAGAAATTATTTGATTTGTTATTGCCATTAAACTATATAACACATTATTTTCATCCTTTCAGTGCATTAATTATTGTATCCTTTAAATAAAGTCTTTTAGCATAAAAAACTGTATTAAAATAATATCTCATGTTTATATGACATCTGTGTAGTAGCAAACCGGTAACATTTTAAGATTTATAAGTGTTTGCAATTTATTAAATATTAAACATATTCTCTTATTAATCGAGTTTCTCGGTTTGAGTGAAATTCAGGTCATATTTGTTTGTCGCAATTTCCTTCACTGTATAAAACTACAAGTATCAGAGTTATTTTTTTATTCATACATGTTCCTAACTGTCAAGAACGAAAATTGAGTTAATATCTGTTGTCTAGGAGCACTAAAATATCACGGCATTAAAATATGAGATTGTTTACGCTTAAAGCAAAAAAGGATTTAGAAAATGCATAATGTACTTAGTACTTGCGTTTGAAGGAACTGCGTGCTTTGCTGTCAATACTAATTCGAAAAATAAATTAATAGATGTTTAAATATAGCGTAGTAGGAGTTTTAATGTTTAAAATATTATTTTATTTACAAAGAGCATCAATGCAATGTTTCGCATCAACACATTAATTTCAAGCATAAGTCAAAGAATGCCTCCTGGTATTGTGCCACTTGTTATTAAATCTCGAATTTCGAGTAAAATGCTCTTAAGCTTCAAAACCCGGGATTCAGTTAAGTTGAAAGTAAATGTATGTTTATTTATGTGATAGATATTTACTTATTATGAAAGTATTTACATCCATAATAAAATCATTATTTAGCTTAACTAAGAGTTGAATTGCATTGAGTTATTAAATTCAGTCGAAGTTTGCGAGGGAGTTTATCCTAAGTTTCATTTTAGATCTAAATTATAGTGTCCATCTATCTATTATCCATTGTTTCCTACCATCAACCTTTCGACAGAAATTCTATCTCGGCATATTTTAAGTGCCTTCATGCAGCAAAAAGAGTATAAGACCAAACGTGCCTTGAACTTCGCGTTACATTTTTAATTTATAAGGGGTATATACTAAATGTTTTGCTTAGATCAACGTCTTAAGTGCTTTATTCCTTATAAAATAAATTACAAGGTATTTCTTCCGCTCTCCTAGCGTGTCTTCGTGGTATAGTGGTTCTGCACGCCGTGCCGGTATTCCAGAGGTCCGTGGTTCGATTCCCGGCGAAGGAAATTCCTCATTTTTCATCTCTCTAGCCTCCAACAGTGGCGCCTGAACTAAAAAAGGTGTTGGGTGAGGATTCTCCTCACCCAGGATTTGGCGATTGGGGCCCCTAAAAAGACCCCAGTCGCCTTTTAAAAAGGGGAGTATATAAAGTATTTCTCCCGCTTTCCTAGCATGCCTTCATGGTGTAGTGCTTCTGCACGCTGGGCCGGTATTCCAGAGGTACGTGGTTCGGATTCCCGGCGAAGGCGTTGTTAATTTTTCATCTTGCCTGCTTCCAAAAAATACCTAATGTCTCTACAACTTATATTCCATATTCACACTGGTGGTTCTTGGTGTCATAATTCGGTAAATAAACACTCTTCTTTACACTAAATCTATTTATGAATCAAATACTATGTACAAGTAATATATACAGATTGGCTGGAGTTACATAATAACTGTTTAATACCGCACCTCTCTTTATGACAACACTCAACCACTCTCTTTACTCTCTCAACTCTCTCTGGCGAAAACTCTTAATTAGCTAAACATACCAGCGGCGCAGTGCCCTCTATCTCTTTTTTTCTGCATCACAAACTTACTTATATTCCTTTCACTTAATTTGCTTGAAAATCAACAGAGCATCTTCAAATTTATCTCAGGATATGCAAATGGTGCCCATAAAAATAATGGTTCGATATCGCTAGAGTTTGCACTATTATTTAGGTCTACTCGGCTAGTCATTATTTCGTTTGAAGAACATTAACAAGTTCCATATAGTTTCTATTTAATATTCAAAACTTGAACTATGACTTAACAACAAGTATTTATCTTGGTTAAATTTTTTTCATGTTGGTGGTCGTAGCTAGAACAAATTCAATAGCAAGTAAATCTAGCAATTAAAATGTCAATGAATGCTAATGCTTATAGATTCAGCGATAAAAATCACTTTGTTTTATTCTTTTGTCTTGAGCAAAAATGGCCTATTAGGTAATGATATTTCCCACTTTGGAGGCTTTTAAAATATTCCTCTGTATTTAATTATCATTTGAAATTATTCGATGTGCAGTAATTGAATAAGTTCAGTCTTTGTTTCAAGATTTAATTTCAGATGAAAGCTTTAAATGCATTTTTATAAACGAGGAACTGTAAATTAATAATTTATTATTATTCATTTTAGGTAATTATAAAGAATTTCGCTTATTTCAAAAAGAAAGTTTCTTTTGTCATCTGTCTTTAATAACATTATCAACTAGAACTTCACTGGAATTTCTGAACCAGAAGATTTATTTCCTAATATATTTTGATATTCTATAAAATACTTTCTTTGAATTTAACATCACATATGTCTTAGTAAGTGAATCCTAGCCATTTATATCCGGTACTTCAACAAAATGTTTTATATCCAACTTAATATTTAGCAATGGGAGTTTTGTTTCTTCAGGATCCAAAATAAGTAGCACCACGTTTTCCTGAGTTTAGTTATGGGTGATTTCTTCATTCGTAAATAAAACAAAATTTTCTTGAGGTTAGATATAGTTGATTTGAGTGACATCATATCTATATCATTCCAAAATAAAACAAAAATTACTAATATCGTCGTAAAATTTATCTCTGAATAATCACACAGACACTGTTGAAAATGTGTAAGAGAATACGTCCATCGATCGTTATTTCTTTCCATAGATCACACCTGTACATCGAAATGGTCCGCTCCATTATTTTCGAAGGAAGAGTTTTCCATTTCGGACTCAATCCAGATGTAAAAACGCTTAGAATCATTCGTTTAGCCAAGCCTCGATTCATCATTACAGAAAACATGTCACCATTGATGTTGTTTTCAGAAATTAAAGAGATCCCTCTTTCGTTGTGAAAGCAATGAAACACATACCCATGGCTTCTGATCTAAAGAATATGTCAAATTTAAGACAAAGCACTAAAACTCTAAATGCTTTCAGTACTTTTTCCAAATTAATATAAATCGCATGAATATATCAATATAATATATTTCAACTCATATTAAGAATAATCATCAGGTAACATTCATATTGATATACAACATCATATGAATCGCACTGGTATATGATTTATTTATCGGCTATAATGCACATTGCTTTAAATTAATTAAAACTATATATGAACTACTGATTATAAAGTTTTATTTAATGAATATTAAATATATCAGTAAAAAACCCTTTTTTTTTTTTTTTTTTTTTTTTTTTTTGGTTTTCGTTGCGCACACCTTACCGCCATTATTTATCCTAATAATAACAAAATCTTCAAAAAAGTCTTAATTTTTAAATATTTCTTTTTGTTATGTATGCTCTTCTTCTTTTCCATATTTCATTATACTAAAATTGTAATGATTTTTCTCAACTATTGATTTCGATGCGCGACGCTAAATGCTATCGTAAATCAAGAAAATGTATTTAACGGCACCTAGGTTTGAAACATTTACATGCATAGAACATTAGTTACAATGTGAACAGTTTTTTAAAAGAACAGGATATTTTCTTCTGAGTATTTCATTAATCAATAAAGGCACAAAACATAATATATGTAATCAGAAAAACCCGTATCTACTTTACAATGCATTTCATGCGTAAATGACACACTCTTAAAATTTTACTTTAATCCGTATTAAAAAAAATATGGATCAGAAAAATTAAAAAGTCTTCAAAACTCTTATTTACACTGAGAAAAGAGAAAAAAGTGTAATGCAATACAAAACAAGGAAAAGAGAGTCTGTTTTTAATTAGCTTATTGAAAGCAGCTTTCCTAAAATAGTTTATATTACTTCAAATAATTTATTTTTGGATGCATATTTTAGAAGTGTACATACACATAGCACGCTTCGAAATGATTTTACAAAACTACGGGCAATAGAAAACACTTTAAAAAATTACTGCGACACATTCGCATATTTTGATATCAATACGAAAATTATACCTTTTCAAGAGGATTTTTGCTAATTTTTCTACATGTTTCAGGAATGTTTTTGCCATTGTGTTCTTGTATTTATCATTTGCTTCACGAGGTTATTTTTGGAGATTATGCTAATGAACATTTAGAGATTTTATTATGATTATGTAATCAAATTGTGTAAGAATTCATTACAAACCACAAGCTTTCATATACATAATGAAAGAAATTTTATTATGCCCTTTACATCGTAACTTGAATTTGTGGGCAAAGTCGTGATCTTCGTGGATCATGGTAAGGTAAAGGAGATTCAAGGATGGTCATTAAGGAGTATAAAAGTTATCAAAAATGAGAAAACTAGCATAGAGTCAAGACTGTGCTTCTGTATTCAACTGAAATATTTTCAACAATGCATGCTTAATTTAACACGGATTTATGTATGTATTTACAACAGTAGAAGCTTCCATTTCGACATCCACTATTAAAACCGGTATTATCGAACAATATACAGTAAAACGCTTTTCAAAAAAGGAACTAATTTTCCTCGTAGATAGAATACGTAATTATAGATCTTTTTTCAGATTTTAAATTAAACTGAGAAACAAAATTCAAGTTTATTGCAAAGGAACAATGGCTAGAAGAAAAACTACATGTATCTATTTTTGCTCCAGGGTAAGAAAGCTTATCCTTTAGTTTTTACAAAGCATTTACTGAAATGTTTCTAACTGGAGAACAAAATATTGGAACACTTGTTACGCAGCTCCCAATCATTCACTCGATCAAATGTTGCATTTCTTCCAGCTTTTGTGGAAAATCCATGAAAGGAAATGAAATCTGAAAGAAAGAAATATAGAGGGGAAATTCTTTTGTTGCACCACGCAGTTTGGCATTCTTGTTAACGTAGCTAGCTATTCATTAATGTGTGAAGACGTTTGATAAGATGCTTGTGAGACAGAGAGACTTTCGAAAACATTTTGTGAAGTATTATTTATTTTACCAAGTTATTTTTATGCTATGGCACGGATTTTTAAAAGCATTACACTTAGTTAAGCTGTAATTTTAATCCTGAAATAACATAACGGTTATTTTTTAAATTCTGATAAATTAAAAAAATTTAAATAAAAAAAAGAACATAAAATGGCAAAATGTGATGGTTGTAAAAGTCTGATCGTTTGTAAAACGTTTGATGTTTTCTCTGTGATCTGAATGAATGAATAGGCTCGAATATTTGTTAAGAACCAAATAAATTGTAAGCTTTCATAACATTTGTTATGAGAAATATTTCATCAGTTGAAAAGTCATCGAAATTTAACATATTTTATTATTAAAACAGAATTTAATCAATAAATATTTGAATTAACTTGGTTTTTCTAATCATGTGTTTGGACCAAATTTTAAAAGAAATTTTTTACCCAATTCAATTGAGCCGAAATGTACTTCGAATTTTGTATACATACGCCTTTATGATGATAGTACTGTGTCCCAAAGAGATGATGCAAAATTACCTAATCGCGTAATCTAAATTCCTTACCTCGTATATTTTTGAGGAATTCAGGATGTATTTAAAAGATTTATCGAGTTTTTGGTTATCGTGCAGCTGGTATCAATGAGTGAGTTTTAAATCAAATATTTAATCGGTCAGAGTTGGGGCCCTACGAATTTACGTAATGATGAGATTTGAATTCTAAATCAAAAATAAATTTAGATAAATTAGGTGATATCTTACATCTTCGTACAGACTAGAGGAACTTCAAAGAAAGTTATATCGCCCTCCATTTTGCTACATTGATTAGAAAAAAAAAAAAAAAAAAAAAGATTTTTTTTTTTTGAGGTGCACTGATTTTGTTTCATTATTATTTCTTCACCCTTCTTTTGATATAATATTAGATAAACTATATACGTTTGTACAACTGCGTAAGTACTATATACTGCATTATTATCAGTTTAATTGAATGTATCAAATAATAAATATTTCTTTTAACTACTGCAACATTCTTCACCATATGCAACTAAAATAATATCGTGTTTGCCTGTAAAGGAAAAGAATTGGGCCATTCTAATCTGGAGTCTAATAATGAATACAAACGCAGATTGGTAGAATTTTGGAAACTGTCTTAGAAAGTCTTAGAAAGAAGTCTAGATGCAGTCTTAGTAATTGTCTTAGATGTTGTCTTAGAAAAACGCCGATTTGAAATATTTAAGGAAGTAACCTATTTTTATAATTAAATAAACGTAATATCAATGCAAATTACATAAATGTTTCAAAAAATATAAAAAGGAACAAAAAGATAATTCATCTTGCGATTTTACTGTAAGCTATTAGTGGAAAATATCGAGTAAGTACTGTCGCTGTTGGTGTGTTAGCGATGCGAACACCTAAACGATCCAGGCTGCAGTTATTAGTTATAATTATTAATTATATTACAAGGAAAGAAACGCATTATATAGTGCAGAAAATCGATATTTAGCACTTTATATTTTTTATTATTTCCAGAATTTCATTTAATTATTTCAATTTAATTCCACTGTTTAGTAATAAATTGTATCTAATAACGAGATTACTTTTCATATCGTTTCAATTTTTTTTTTATTTTTTTAATTTTTATTAATATGGTTAAAATATTGTTCACACTTTTTTAACGATGATTAAAGTGCATTTGTGAATGCTTTTGCGTTCTAATATACTACATTTTCTATTTCTGTAGAAGACATGGAATCCGAAAAGGAACATTTTAAAATAAAGATGCTTTTCAGTAGATAATAGTGATATCTAGTTACTCGTAGGACATTACATGGAGACGGAGAATAGGAAGCGAGTAGCAGCATATTACCAAATCCAGATATTTCCCATGAGTTTGAAATTTAATAAAAATTTGCTTTATTTGGCATGTAGCTCATTGTTATTTTATTTACTGCAATTTTTTCCTGCTGTAGGAGATGGTGAGAACATGGACTATAAACTTAAGTAATAAAATAACAAAGAGAACCTTTTTATTTTGTTAGACTTGTCGGCTTTTAATAACGTGCAGTCTTCCCTACTGAAATATTTCTTAGACATATATGTATTTTTGAAACAGCTAAAAAAAATGCTAAGTTTGAAATACTTGTTTGAAGTCTGGTATATTACAGAGGGAATAATCTTAATATTCTTAATATCTATAATGAGATAAGCTTTTATTTTAAATATCCGCAAGTACAATTATGTTTGTAAGTACAAGTAGTACTTTCTGTTTAAATTAAAGATACAAAAGAAAGCTTATTTTAAATTTCGTAGGACTTTGTCATCTTAATTCAGAGGAAACGACAATTCTCTCGTCAGTATAGTGGCGTCTGAAGGACATTGATCTAATTTCAATACAATTTAAATCTTACAGGTTTATTAAGTATATTAATTAAGTATTGATTTCTTTAATCTTTTAGCTGTAAGTTGTAGTTCTATTGTATGTTTTAGTTACGCTTATCCCTCAGGAGGCTCACTTTTGTGAGTACGGGTGTGGCAATCCCGAGGTACCCTAGCCCTTCAGGGGATCATCTTCTTGGTGAGACAGGTGTCACGATCCTGGAGCCCCAGTGATCTATCCTCTTTTCCGTCTCCTCTCCTCTTGGCTGGAACTTTTTCCCTTCTCTTCTCTCTCGTGGTTTCTCTGTACGGAGTTTGGGGCTCGTCACGAGAGACTGGAGCATCCCTTGTTTCTAGTTTTCGAGTGGCGAGAAAACTGCCCACGTGTTTGCCGTGCGTGGAGACCCGTGTCGCTGGAAAGGAGGGTCCTGGTAGTTGAGGGGCGAGGTACTGTCCCCAACACACTGCTTTGGCCTCTGCTTCAGCTAAACGGGAGGCACCTTAGTCGTCCTCACGGGTGTCAATCGGCTGGTCACGTGTCAGTGGCTTGTGTCAGTGGCTTGGGGGTCAAGCTCTCGGGAGTACTTGCTTCCGGGAAAGCCGACTGTGGGGCTTCAGTTTGCGTATAGGTCCGGCTAGCCCTAACACAGGAATCTGTGTTCCCTTGTTGGGCTCCGTGGTGGGCGGGGCCGTCGGACCCGAATTTTTTCTCTTTCACTCATGGCTGCTTCATTTATACTTAAAAAAACCAGAGTCAAATGAAACGAACCAAGAAATTGAAATTGTTGACAAATCTATTAACAAGAAGATCCGTATTGAAGCAAATGCCAAAGATACTGAGATTATTGACAAATCCATTAACAAGAAGATCCATACCAATGCAAATGCAGATGAAAACATTGAAAATCCTCGCTTCCTCGTTGTCTCTAGTCCTTCTGGTGAACTGCAAAAGATGTCTCCTTTTCTCGTAAGCAAATGTATACATTCATGTATACGTGAGCCAAGGAACATAATATGGTATCAATCGATATGGTATCAATAAGCAGGTCTCTGGTTGCTTATTGATACCATATCGGTCATCCAGTCTGCTTCTCTATCCCGACAAACCAAACTTGGAGAAATATCTATAACTGTGTCAGCGCACAAAAGACTTAATTATTGTAGAGGTATAATCTCGGAGATCGACCTTCTGTGTGTCTCAGAAGAAGAGTTCGTCTCGGAATTAGCTGACCAAAATATCTGTGGTGCTAGGCGGATCAAGATGCGAAAGGAAGTCCAGTTGATAAACACGAAACACGTGATCCTGACCTTCAACACGCCTGATCTGCCTAAGAATATTAAGGCTGGATATCTAAATCTTCTTGTAAGACCTTATATTCCAAACCCTATGCGATGCTTCCAATGCCAGCGTTTCGGCCATTCTAACACGTCTTGCCGTGGCAGCCTCACATGCGCCCGATGCTCACAGATTGGCCACGATTCTGAAAATTGTACCGCTGCGCCTGATTGTATAAATTGCAAGGGTGAGCACCCAGCATTTTCACGCCTGTGCCCAAAATGGAAATTGGAAAAAGAAGTGCAGACTGCAAAGGTTACGAGGAACATCTCATATGCCGAAGCCAGAAGATTAGTCCAAAGCACACAGCTAAGACCAAATACATCTTATGCCAATGCTCTTAAAAGATCTCGTACAGTTGCCACCCAAACTTCAGTTAGTATGCGGACTCCACCAAACAAAACTCAACAGACTACAAACAACAGGAAGAAAGAAAACCCAACCCATACAGTACAAAATAAAGAAATAGTAATTCAAAGCAAACCCAAAACTACCACACAAAAAATTTCAAATAAAAATAGAAGTTCCAGCAATAGCTCTCTTGATGGAATGGTGTCTGAATCTGCGGATTCAGACAGTATGGAAGTAGAAGAGTGTCTGGAAGTTCCCAAGCATCTACTTCCACGAAAAACCAAACAAGAGCACAGAAAGAACAAAAACCATTCATAATGGCCACCCTCGTGTCATGGAACTGTCGCGGTTTCCACCGAAATTTGCTTGACATCAAATCTATAATAAATGCGTATCATCCTGTGTGCTTAGCTATACAGGAAACAAATCTGAAACCAGGACAACATGCAAAACTTTGGAGGTTTTCTTTCGTCAGAAAGGATAACCTTGCAGGTGAGCGTGCCAGTGGAGATGTAGGTCTCCTCTCCTCACTGGATTATCTCTCAAATGTACTTTCTTTGATTACATCCCTCCAAGTTGTCGCTACTAAAATAAATCTTGATATTGTTGTTTCATTTGTTTCTTTGTATTTGCCTCCAAATAAGCACATTTATCAGCAAGATTTAAATAACCTAATAGAGCAGCTGCCTGAGCCTTTTATCATAATAGGAGATTTAAACGGCCATAGTCCACTCTGGGGTAGTAAAGATACAAATTGCCGAGGAAGACAAATTGAGCAGATGATCGAAGATCATAGCCCTTTGTCTCCTAAATAATGGGCAGGATACGTACTTCCATGAGCCTTCAAGGACATTCCACGCTCTCGACCTTGCCATCTGTTCACCATCTCTGTTGCCATTTTGCACTTTTAGTGTCGGAAATGACCTGTACAACAGCGATTATTATCCCATTTTTGTATCTCTTGCACGAAGAGGAGCAAACCCCATGTTGAGACTCCCTCGGTTTATACTGGACAGGGCAGACTGAGAACTCTTCTCTTCCTCCGCAGAGCTCACAGAGGAAATGGTAGAAGATGTGCATATCGATGACGCTGTTGAAGCTGTTACTAATACTATTATTCAGGCAGCTATGCTTTCGATTCCTAGAACATCAGGAAAATACTAAAATATTCAAAACCGTGGTGGAATCGTGACTGTCATGAAGCACTGAAAAAACAGAAAAAAGCATGGGGTATTTTTCGTAGATATCCTACTCTGTGAAACCTCATAGCCTTTAAAGGAGCCAAAGCAAATGCACGAAAAGTAAGAAGGCAGAGCCAAAGGAATTCTTAGATTTCATATGTGTCGTCAATAACATCCTCTACGCCTAGTAAGCGGGTTTGGGAAAGAGTTCGAAAAGCATGCGGAATATATAAAGACCACTCACTTTCCTTTTTGGAAAAAGATGGCCGAGTGATTAGCTCCATAGAAGAAATTGCAAATACTATTGGTGGGACATTTGCTGCCGTTTCTTCCAGCAGAAACTATTCACCTGCATTTCTCTCTATCAAGCAGCACTCTGAAATAAATCCCATCGCATTCAACTCTACCAAATCTGAGGCTTACAATTTATTAAAGAGAGCTTTATTGCAGACACATAGGTCTTCTCCGGGTTTTGATGGCATAAATTACGAAATGCTAAAACATCCGTCCTGATAAGTCACTGAATGCCCTTCTCACTCTTTACAATAGAGTGTGGAAGAAGCATATTTTCCCCAGTGCATGGAGGAGAGCTATTGTAATTGCTATTGCTAAGCCACGGAAAGACCCAAGAAATCTCTCCAACTATCGGCCAATTCCCCTTACCAGTTGTGTATGCAAACTGTTTGAAAAGATGGTAAACAGCCTCCTAGTCTACTTCTTGGAAAAGAATAATATTATATCGCCTTATCAAAGCGGTTTCCGAAAGGGGAGAACAACCGTAGATAACATGCTCCTCTTAGAGACATCCATTCGAAAAGCATTTGTAAGAAGGAGCCACTTTGTCTCGGTATTCTTCGACATTGAGAAAGCTTATGATAAGGCATGGAGATACGGTATACTTCGGGATCTTCACGAGAGTGGCTTGCGCGGCAACCTACCAATTTTCATTCAGAATTTCTTGAACACTAGAACTTTTCAAGTAAGGATTGGCTCTGTTTTTCAACAGGAAGAGGGTGTGCCTCAAGGCTGTGTGCTTAGTGTAACGCTGTTCAGTTTAAAAATAAATTCTGTATTAAAAGAACTTCCTCCCACCATCTTGAGATCACTATATGTAGATGATTTACAGATTAGCTGTCGAGGGGCAGACATAAGATACATAGAGAGGCAATTGCAGATGGCTCTGTATAAGATCCAAGAATGGTCAGACAAACAGGGATTTACTCTTTCGAAACAGAAAACTGTGTGTGTGCACTTTTGTAGGAAGCGAGGTCTCCATCCTGAACCTGAGTTATATCTAAATGGTATAATTATTCCAGTTGCGCCCGAAGTAAAATTTTTAGGAGTGACGTTCGACCAGAAATTGACTTTCCTTTCTCATGTTTTAAACCCGAGAAAGAAGTGTTTAAAAACACTAAATATTTTAAAAGTGTTGGCGAACACCTCCTGGGGTGCAGAGCGTTGCTATATGCTTCGCGTTTACAGAGCGCTTGTTCGCTCCAGACTGGACTATGGCTCAGTTGTTTATGGATCCGCTCGGTTATCAGTTTTGTTAAAACTAGATCCTGTTCACCATCAAGCTCTGCGAATTTGTTCAGGAGCTTTCAGGACTTCTCCTGTGCAGTCTGTATGTTGACAATAACGAACCATCACTTTATCTGAGGCGTGATCTATTGTCCCTTTCACAATATTTTCATATTCTATCCCAACCTGAACATCCCAATAAGCTGTGCTTACTTGATAATGTGTGTAACAGATTATTTGAAACACGTTCATCCTGTGTTCCTACCTTTCTTTTAAGAGTTCGACCTGTCATTGAGGAACTTTCCCTCTCTGATATGCGCCCCCAAGCAGTACAGAATTTTGAAATCCCACCTTGGGAAAATGTACGGACTCAGCTTCTTAATGTTTTTAAGCATCATGCGAAGGCAAGCACTAACGAGATCATTTACAGACAACTCTTTGCTGACCACAGGCACAAATATAGCAGTTACCTTCCAGTTTATACAGATGGATCCAAGTCAAAAGATCATGTCGGGATGGCATTTGTAATTGAAGACCACAGGGAGGGCAGACGCTTGCACCATGCTTTCTCTGTCTTAACATCGGAACTAACTGCGATATATTATAGTCTTTTGACATCTCAAGGCTCTGCTACAAAATGTTTATAGTTTATACAGACTCTTATAGTGCGCTTAAATCATTAGAAGCTTTTCCTAATACTCAAAATCCAGTAATAGTGGATATTCTCAAATTACATATAAACTTAATGAATCGTGGATATGAAATCCTGTACTGCTGGGTTCCCGGCATGTGGGAATAAAAGGGAATGAGCTGGCAGATATCACTGCGAAATGTGCTGTTGAACTGTCCAGTCGCCTCATCCCTTTTGGAGACATCTGTTGTGTTGTGAAAAACAAGATCCGAAAAAAATGGCAGCAACTTTGGGATGTTCAGCGTCAAAACAAGTTAAGGCATGTAAAGCCTAGAATTGAGCGTTGGGATTTTGCTGGAAATCGTAAGGAAGAAGTTCTTTTGACTCGCCTCAGAATTGGTCACACTAGAGTGACACATAGCTACCTTTTAAAAGCTGAGAATGAGCCTGTTTGTTTAAATTGTAATGTTTGTCTATCTGTCCGTCATATTTTACTTGAATGTCCATATTTTAATAATCTTCGTCAGAAACATTTTAATAGCTGTGACTTACCTCTTGACCGTTTAATAGGAAGAGAGGCTAATTGTAATTAATTTTATTATTTAAAAGAAACTGTATTTTACTACCTAATGTAATATATTTTGAAAATTGTGTCTTGGATTTTATTGTGTGCTTTTACCTTGTTTTTATATGACTTCATCCTCTGGATTTGTTACATTTGTCCACTTGTTTTTATTTATTGTATTTTAATTTCGTCATTAGTAATCATCCCATCCTGTGTTTGGCGCGACATAACCATCTTTGGTTTTGCGCCATAAACCTCACTCACTTTAGTTACGCTTCTTCAGATTTCACTCACCTTTTTTAAATATATTTTTTGCTTATTACGTGCTCTGCCCTTAGGTACTACACGGAAAGGGAGGAATGCCCCATGGATGTTCTTTTAAGGAAAACTGGATCCATGTTACACATAGGTAAAACCACGAAAGCACCCATGCAGCCAACCCATTCGCCGGGACTCGAACCCCGGACCGAATGTTCAGCGGCTTTTACTGCTCGGCCACTAGTGAGCGCTTTTAAATATATTTTGAAATACAAAACAAAAAGAAAAGAAATACGCGATAAAATGAAGCAAAATTAACAGAACTTTGGGGAATTATTAAAGAATGCCTTTCTTTTCCATCTCAGCGGGGTAGCTGCTCCACTGGAGCGTTTACGCATGAAACAGAAAAACCTTATTAACGCTGCATCTTCGGTGTAATACATGTAACATATATTCGACTTTGTACTTTTGACAACTTCAAAGTCATTTACTTAAGAGCATTTTAACTGACCTCCTTAAAGCTGAAATTATTGATTAACTACAGAAGTAGATTAATTTAAAATTTCACATATATGATTACATGTATGCAGCAAAAGATTCGTTTATTTTATACTTGTATAATTTAATTTACTAGTTATCAATTACTGTATAAGTATTCGTTCATTTATTTAAGTTTTTATCTATTGATTATCTTATATTTCGAATAAGTTAAAGATTATGTCAGCAGCAGAAGTAATCAGATGAGTTGCACGGGTTATGATGTGAGTTAAGAACTATAATATAGAGAATAACATATAATAACTTATATTAATAGGTGCTAATTAATTTCAGAGATGAAAACGATTGCCAAGTAATAATTAACTTTTAAATCAAAATGAAATAAAATTTTGTCTAACTGAAATTTTATATTATTTAATTTATTTTTCCTGCAATTACAATTTCTGTTTTGATTTTAAATCTCGGGAATATAATGGCCGAAATCTTAATGGAAGCTAAGGAATAAAACTGATGTTTGAAAATACTTTTTTAAATAGAAATAACATTTTATTAACAATTTTATTTCGTTATAGTATTGTTCTGTCGGGTGTGAAACGAAAAAAAAATAGTATAATTTTTTGTTAGTTTTCTTTTTTTTCCATGAAGACTTGTTGTTTCGCTAGTTAAAAAAATTAAATATGCTATACAGATCGCGAAAGGCGACACTTTATTATAAATCGATTGATACTATAATTTTTAAGTCATATCTCTTCCCGTTAGAGTTCAGTTTGTTTATATTTTCCTCTTCAAAGAAATAAAACCCAAGAAAAGTAAAGAAATTTCGTTTTTAATCACTTCCAGTGCAGCTGCCATTTTTGGAAGTACACTGAAGGAGTAGGCCGAATTTCACAGGAGGACAAAGACCCAGTCACACTTGAGAAACAGCAAAAAGCAACTCATAAAATTGTCATATCAGCAGTTGGAGGTTATTATTTTGGCAGAACTGATAGCTCCTCTTATCCAAATATAATATTTCGACTTAACAGTGCGAAATTATTCTGAAAATTTGCATGTACTTTGAGTTTCTCAACAGAAACTGGTAAATGTTTCCTATCTGCATCTCGATCAGAGATGCAGTTCGGTGAAATTTACCATTCACGGTGGGGGAACGGTTCATTCCTCCTAACAACTGCCAGACTATAAATCTCGTGTCATGTTACAGAGAGAAAGATACCAGTACACTAAAAGCTATTATACCTTCAACAAGAGTGCTTGCTCCCTACAGAGAGATTTTTTGGTCATAGTTGTACTATTGGGTCAATTTGGATTCGAACTAGATCTTCATGCTCGATTGCTACAGCAGTTCTTTTGCGAGAGGGAAAGACTCTCAGTTTTAATCTCGTCCTCCCTGGAAACAGCAAACCAATGTGAAAGGGAAATATTTCACTGGACTGCACTTTCCTTCCATTGCTTCGTTATGAAAGCAGATAAGAAAACTATTGTTTAGTATTCATCCCTCTTCAAAGCATGTATGTAAACCATGCTTCTTTGCTTCTAATTTCTATGTAAAACAGTGTACCTTTATTTGCATGAAAGCACTTTTATTGTACACAATTTAGTTTTCCAATCAAATGACCATTTCAAATTTGAAGTTACATTTCTTCGGTATCTATCATTAAACTGTGTATAACAAAGGTATTTAGAAAATCGCAGTACTGATTTTTGCGTTGTTAAAAGTGGTACTCGAATAAAAAAGAAATTTTGAAAAATATTTTTTCACTATTGCATTATTTTATATTGCCTCCCGCTAAATTTGAATTTTAGCTTGGTATGACCTGTTATACGTAGAATAAAGGAGTACTTAAAAAACATATCTTAGATGATGGTCAAATCATTATTCCTGTCAAATCTTGGTCAGTTATTATTTAGGAATAACAATCAAGGGTCATTTATCGCGAAAATTTTTACGTATGTCGAAATTTTCTTCACTAACGTTATTAAATATGTTCTATATTTATTTATTTATTTATTTAGCATCATATGAGCAGCTGTACTGCCCTTAAGACATTCAGCTTTTACGCTCAACTGATGGAATCATCTACCAACTGTGTTGCTATATAAAATACAATAAAACTTTAGAATTTTGATAATTACATAATAAAAATTAAATATCAAGAAATAAATATATAAATAATGCAATAAATAATAAACATAAATAGATACAATAAATAAAAGTTAAAAACTTAGAATAAGATAAATACAATGTTGTTATATATGAAGTCAATATAGTATTAGAATTTTGAGAGTTATATAATAAAAATTTAAAAAATTAAATATATAAATACATAATACCTAAATAAATATATAAGTAAATGAAACATAAATACGTAAGTAAATACTTAAGAAGATCATTACAAATTTTGAAAATGAACAACATAATGTATGAGAATAGTAGGGGCTGAGAATGTAAGATTTATAAATTGAGAATGTAAGATTATAAAGAGTAAAGAATAAGAGTATAGTTTTTCATTATGGAGAAATATGCTTTATAAAAAAATCTCTTTTTAAAGGTGTAGAGTTCCTCACTTTGTAATTCTAAGTTACTGTTTGAAGTGAAGAATCTTAAGAACTGATAAGCGAATAATCGCTTGACGTGACAGGAAACAACAAGATGAAAGGGTAAACTAACCCTTTATTATTCCAACTAATGTTTAGCAAACTCCGTCTCCGAGTGTATAATAAAGCCGACACTTCAACTTGAACTTAAGATACTAAGAATTAACCTAAACTAATCTAAACTGAAGAGGTATAACTGAAGCTATCAAAATTCTAACAGAGTTGGCCACTTAACGTTAATAGACTGCGAAGCTATCAAGGGCCTAAAGTACGGCTGAGCGTGCTAATAGCTTACGAGAGAGTAGCCTAAAAAGGCGGACGCGTGCAGCCAGAATACCTGGTATCTCTCTCACTAAGACCGAAGAACTTCACGGTTGAATACCGCTCTTCCTCATTTTGTATTCAGATGTGATTCTAAAACTACGTTCTGGCCGGAAGTGGTTAAGTTGAAGTTAAGAACTGAGAGGCAAGGAACTTTAATTCAAAATTTAACTGATAACAGAATTAACATAATCCTTACAAAGGACTCAGTTGAAATTTTTGCATACGCTAAATGCACGTTTTGTGTTGTTGCTATTAGATAAGTTTTTTGTTAAGTTTAATTTCTGTAGTTATATAAAATATGTTTCATGGTGCATGATGAAAGTTGTGAAAAAACATGAAATATTTTTTAAGCTTAATTTAGTATACGTTAAGATAGATGCTATATTTGACGTATATATTTTGTAGAGATGTGAAGAATAATTCAGAAAAATAATTCCTAAAACGCATTCCGAGAACTCCAAATATTTTAAAATATAGTACTCAACCATATTTAAAACTGGAATTTTAAAATTTCTATTAAAAACGTAATGACATAGCAAATTTCAAAATGTGATCTTCTTCAATAAATATTTTTGAAGGTATGTAATGAGCCATAGCCCTAAAACAGCCGCCATAAAAATTTGCATGTAGTTCAGCAGATATGGCGGAAAGGATTTCGACGGAAAGGATTCTTGGGTTCGAATTCCAGTTGAAGCACAAAACGGCGCAAAAGAGAAGAAACTCTTATTTTATATGTCATTTAAAACTATTAATAAATATATAATAAAAAGTCTATATTATAAGTACATTCTTATTGCCTGCAATTAGATTCCTTAATATTTATTCACCTTTAAACATGAATTCGTTGGTCAAATGCATGGAAAAAGTCTTCGGTTATCAAATAGTTTTAAGGCAAATCTATATATTAAAGGATGTGACTCCGCCTCTTTTTCATCCATATTTAATAAAGTAGCTGATTCATGGCACTTTCTTCATTCTGCCAGCGAAAGGTGGGGCTTTTTCCATGATTAGAACGAAAGCGATTGGGCCGGGTGAAACAGCCTCACTGGATCAGAAGGAAAGGGCGAACAAGGTCAGACAGAAGCTTTAAATGTATCTATTTTCCTTTTTTATTTTTTAATAAGAACATGTACCTGTGTGACATATATATTGTTGCTAGCAGTAAAGGTTGAGTGTTAGAGTACTACGTGCACCGGAGAATCTTGAAGCACTTTGAAAAATTAGCCTCCCGTGAATCCTCGACTCTAGAGAGATAGAGGGAGAACATTTGTTTCTTTGGATTGTCTAGTTTTTCCTTCTATCTCTGAAGAGTTAAGAAAAGTTCGAGAATAGAGCGTTTCCAGATATATCTTCTGATTTCTTTCTGATACCTATTTTAAGAAAGAACAGATTTTTTTAATTAAATTTTGCTTCGTATTGTTGGTTTTCATTTGGTTCTACTTTTCTTTTGAACAAGCTTTTGATTTTCTCTATTTATTTTATTAATTATTTGATAATTAAATTACATCAATCATTGAATAATATCTCGAAAAATATACATGCGTAAGAACTTTTAAAAGGGTGGATGTTTAGTAGTATAATGCGAATGCGATTTCTATTGTAGAAGAAGAAAACATCATTTAAAATATTTTTCGTAAATCCGTTTTGAATATAAAACAAAGCGAATCTTATATTAGGAAAGATAAGAGGGAAAGCTTATGTGTTACTCATTCAACTGATGTGTTACTTATTCACTTGTGTGAACTCATTCAACTGATAAGTATTTGCATTTATAGAGTGTTAAAAAACAAATGCAGAACTAAACCTCTCGTGTTCCACGAAGTATTCCAGAAGGCTTACAGATGTAAGTACGTCTGGATAGAACAAAGAAAAAATATAAAATGCAAATACTATTATAATAAAAATACTGAAATATACCAACAATTATTAAACTATGTTATTACTCCTATAAAAGAAAATAAACTAAATAATAATACAATAGTAATGCAAATGAAATAATACTGATACAAAGGAAAAATTATTTGTCAACTCTCCCATTCTCATTCCCATACAAATCATGGCGTAACGAGTTTCAAGTGTTCGCTTATTCCATTCATTAGAGAATCGGCGGTGTACTAATATCAACATATTTTGCATGTAAAATATTACGTGTAAAAGTTTTAAGAAATTTTCCCTTTTTTCAAACTCCTACTATTAGCTCACACTCGTCCTTTATCTTGTTCAAATTTTAAATCGTTAATAAAATACTTTTTATTCATACACTTGATGTTAATACAATTTTTTAAGTGGAAGTAGAAATTGACTTTAATTTTTTTTTATATTACTTGTTTATTCTTCTGTATCCTTTTATTCCTAATTTAGGCTTTATACTAATATCATTTAATTATGTAACCATCTTTTTCAAAAAGTAAATTTCCTGATTTTGTTTACAATTGCAACACTTCGTCAGAAAGCAGTAACAAAATAGCAGCATTTAAAGAAGAACGAGAACACTGCTAAGAAAGGTTCATACAGTTTTATTGAATTTAGATAAGACAGCTTTAATTAGTTAACTAAATGCAATATTTATAAAATGTTTCAGACGATGGTATGATGGAAGGCAGTTTGGCGTTCAATACATTGGTGCAAGCACAACGTATAAATAAAAATATATAAGCGATACTTTTCGAACTTGAGCAGGTTACTTGTAAATTTGCTGAATTTAATATTTATTGATCAATGAAAAGTAACTTTATCTCAAAATGAAACAATAAGGCAGATTAGGTATAAGCTTTAGTTGCTAATTACGCTGATTAAGTTTCCTCATTTAGAAAATCATATATTATTTAGGTGACAATTAATTTTCTCAGAAGTCTAACGTTTGCAGTTAAATTTAAATTTCAAGGAAGATTTACATATCTTTTCTTTTATTTTTGTCCTAATGCAATCTCATTAATGAATTTTGTTGTATTTGAAATTTAAATTGAGACACTCTGAGTTTCAATAACGATTGATTATATCATAAGGACCATCAGCTGACCATTTTCTTCATCGTGTATTTCATCCAGTTCAGGGAGCAGGACGATGATATCAGCTTGCTACCTTCAATCCTTATTTAAGTTTTCAGTAGAATTATATGCCAAATATTAGTTGTAGAATAACAATTTAAAAACATAAGGTATGGTTTCAGTAAAATACTCAATGAAAATGGAAATTTTTATAATAAAAAAACACGCTGAAATTAAATCCTATTTTACCATTCGAGATTATGAACTTAAAAAATAATATTATATTAAAGAATTCTCTCGTACTTAGATAATCTCGTAAGATAGTTTCTCCCTTCTTAAAGCATTCCTTAGTGGTATAATTAGAAGCAGGTCCGTGTAGCAATCGGGAGGTCCGGAGTTCGAAATCCCGTGAGATCATTAAAAGTTTTCATGTTTCCTGCTCCAAAAAATGAAATGATTCTACAAATTATGTTTTTATTTGACAGTACTTAATTTATTATATTTGTTCTTGACTTCTTGCGTTTATTATATCATTTGGTAAAGCATTATGCAAACAGTAAAAAAAAACTTTTATGAAAGAAAGATGTACAATTTATTTGCGTATTCCTTATAAACGTATTGCTATTACATTAAATTTGCCAGTAAACAGAAAACTAATTTATTATTTAAAAAGATAATTATAGTTAAATAATATTAATTAATAATTGCCGTATTTCCCCATATATTCACCTTCTTCTCATATTTTAACCCCTAGCTTTTTACAGCCATGTTCTGAAAATTTTAGAAATATTCTTGTCTTTTATCCTTCCTAATCTTCATTTTCTTCCTTCACAAGTAGAATCATTGATATCATCATATATCAAATTTAGGCTGTACATTACATTTTAATGTATGACTAATATGTACTCTTTCGTAGGTTTGTTGCACATATTCTAAAAGATTAATTTTTAGATCATTTGCAGACTTTGATATTCTTTGTTAATCTCCTAACAAAGTTAGAGTTTGTCATTGCTAGTCTAAAAAGTCTTAAGGAGTTTTAAAACAAACCATTTTTACTAAGTCAGAATTCGAACATAAATGAACGACTCACACTTACAATTCAACGAATCACTTGTGGTGATGTAACTTTAAGTAACACTAAATTCCAGTTACTAAGTCTAGTAACCAAGGTATACAAAAATGATTTAACGCGAAGTCAGCTGAAACTTCTCACCGGCATAGCAATTTAAGTGTCGGCATTTATTACGCAAAGACGAAGAATACAATCTTATCTGAGCTAGCAAACCTAGTAACCTGGGTTCGAGAGGCAGAAATATGCCCTATCTTAAAATCTAACAACCTCAGTTTAAATACTGAATCTAATTTGCAATCTGGCGAGGAAACGGAAGCGAGAAGTAACCGTACAGATTAAAATATAAAAATAACTGGTTAATGAAAAATAATAATAACCTTACACATAATTTATTATTTTAACAGAAATTAATACATGGAAATTTCAAGTATAGATTTTTAGTGCTATACTTTACTCTGACAGTTCAAATGTTACAATTTCATTTATAATGAAATAAAATTAAAAAATAACCCGAAGACATTTTTGTGAAGAAATAGTCATTTTAAATCAGCGCTTTTCAAACTACTTTTACCATTGGTTTCCAATTCATTTTCTTATTGTCAGTATTCTATTACTAATGCTACTACCCCTTAAATAGTTTGTTTTAATTTTGATCATTGACAGTTTGCTATTTATTTTAGAGCACTTTTTATGTTAAAACAGAGAGATAAAGTGAAGTGTCTAATGTTTTATTGCATAAAAACACCTTACCAGTTCCATTGAAATTTTATTATAAATTTCAGGTTGTTTGGCATTTTTCGTAACATTCTGAATAACGAGCAATTCGTATTACTAACTTAATTCCTGAGTTATAAATTCTTGATGTAAGGGAAAAATAAACTCATATTTCACTACACTGCTTTCCTTAATTTTTACTACAGACCTTTATTTGATTATTTAATCCAAGTGACAATTATTTAAAATTTTGTTACCTCTTGGTAAAGGTAAATAAGAAATCTAATGTACACGTAGCAAGAGTTGCATATATTGATATCAAATGGTTAAAGGAGCAGGCAAATGTGTAATTAAAATAAAATTAGTAAAAATTTCTTTTACAAAAATCTATATCGAAATTCATTTTCATGAAAGGATATTAATGGAATATCAATGTAAATTTTTAAAGTCGATAACAGTAATGAGAAATTAATGTTTCTCTCTTACTCATTTCTTAATTAGCAGCGCTTGATTTATTTGCTATAAATTTAGCACAAATTCTTTTGTCATCAGCTAACACAGCAGTAGTTTCTATAAATTGTTGTTTAAAGTTTTAATTTACCGCTATGCTTTGCTACGACGGATATCACTGGTTTAGTCTTAAATTGCTATATTTTGTATTATTCATCTAAGATTAGCACGTGTAAGAATAGATGTTTTAACACATTATCCTCAAAAGATAGCTAAACAAGCAAAATTCAATGATTTATTAATTAGTGAATACTTTAAATATTGCAATTTCACTGGGCTCACAGACTCTCTATTTTACGAGCTTTGAAAGCAAGATGTTTACCAAACACGTAGGACTTTGCTACAAAATGTGAAAATACCAAAACTGATACATTTGGATTCAATTTAATGTCGCAACATGCTTAACAGTAATGTTTTCACTTTTTTTTTCTCTATCAGGTACGGTTACATATTAAAATATTCTGCACTGGACCTAGTCAGATGACGGCATAATTAATTGCCTTTCAATGAAGTATTTAATGAAATTTTCGGACTTTAATAACTGTTATTAAAGCTTAGCTTTCTAGAATGACACGTCTTTGAATATAAACAACGAAAAGAAAATGCGTTTATATTATTTTTATTTTTATGTCTTTGATATCCGAACTCGAAGTAGCAGTCAGAATTTCGTATGTTATAAATGATATAAAAGTTATCAAATACCTCGCATGTATTGACATTTTGTAATTCCTATTCATATACATATTTATAATTCTTTATTTAGTCAGCCCACCAGCGGCCGAGCGGTAAAGACGCTGAACACTGGTAGTTCGGTCTGAGGTTCGAATCCCGCGAACGGGCTGCTGCATGGGCGTTTTCGTGGTTTTTCCTATGCGTAACGTGTATACGAGCCAGTTTCCCTTAGAAAGTCCTCCACGAAAGGCATTCCTCCCTTTAGGCAGATAGCCCTCGTGTGCTTTGCCATAATTAAATACACACTCTTTATTTAGTCACTAGGCATATCTAATGAATTTAAAATAAAAGCTTTCAAATATAAGTCGACATTATTGTATTTTCATCAGAAAAGAATTTTTGCTAATTATAATACTTTTATTACAGGTTGTGATTTCAGCGGTTTCAGATTTTGTATTATTAAAAATTTTTAAGATTTTTAATATATCGTTATTCATTTCACTTATTTATTTCGTTTTACCATTTCGATTCGCTTCTGTTTCTTTCACACGCTGACTTCGGAGGTCCGACAGTTAGAGAAGAAATAGAAAGCAAACCAAAAATTGTAATTATGATTGACGGACTTGCTTAACGAGCCGAACCATGATGTCAATTTTGAAAGCAATCTCGTTAGCTGCATTCGGCTGCCGAAGCACTGTGGAGCAAGATATGTAGAAATCGAAACATATCGAGACTAAAATTCGATATACTCCCATTTGTTGTTATAATATAATGCGGAAGCTTTTAAAAATAAGAAGATGAAAATTTTATATTCCCAAATAACGTTCGCCTTACCATGAATTAAGCAGAATTAGCCAGCCATTCTTGTGTTTCTTGTTCGCTTTGTAAGGTAAAATTTTGTAAGGTAGATTTTGAATTTCTTCTTAATCCATGTATTTTAATTTAAATCGTTTACATGCTGACTGTAAAGTTACATATTGCTGCAAAAAATTTAATAAACTTTGTAAAATATAATAAATTTTTCCAATAATACCTCTTAAAGTTCACTGCTGTAAAGTGTTGTATGACAAAAGGCGAAGAGAAAAAAAAATTATGCGGCGTGGGCGCACTCAACTGATCAAGGTCAAAAGGATTTTCCTTTTCCCTTCTTTCATCTGTCAACGTAAAAGCATGGATGAATTCATTACAATCTGCCATCGCTATCTTCCTGTAGCATGCAGCAGAAAAAGATGAATGTTTGTTGTCTAGTTCTGAATGTGCAGGAATTATATTGTTATTGTGCTTTAGTTAAAGCAGAGACGAGTTTTGTGCTTCTAAATTTATTTTCAGTTTAAAGTACTGTGCATTGTACATTAATGTTCAACAATATTTAACATGGGTTTTACTCGAAATATTGTACAGTATATATTTTTGATATGATTCATGATTAATTTCGCGACTCATTGTTGAGCAAAGTTTGAGTTATGTTGTAAAATAAAACAATAAAAGAAGAGATCTTTTAATATTTATTTAATAGTAATTGTTTATTGTATAATGTTCGTTTATTCTCACCGCCAAGTCTCAAAATGTATAGATAACATTAATATTGGATTTGTTCTCTCCTTTTTAATTCTCTCATTCTCATTCGCATGCAATTCAGATCATAGCGAGTTTTAAGCATCCGCTTATTACATTCGTTGGAGAATCCGAGGGATTTCTAGTTTCTTCATAAATCACGAGAAGAAAGATACAGGAATACTTTTAATATGCTTCCAAGATCCATTACGTACTTTTGTTTCTGTGATGATAATCATCGTTCTCACAGATAGTATACTGTAAGTTCTAAGTTTTTGCCATTTGTCTAAAATTAATTTTTCTTAAAGAAATCAGTGTTAATAAATCGGATCTGTATTTAGCAGAAAGTATGTTTTTATGCTCATTTAACTTATTAAATTAACTAACTAATTATAAGAACATACATATGAAAAGCAAAGAAAGTTTTAAAACTCTAAATTTTTCCCCTTTTTAAAAAACATATAAAAATAATAATTATGACACACAACTGAAGGATGAAATGTCAAATTATTCTGTTTACTTTCCAAAAATTCAAATCTAAATGTTCGGATGTAAAAGTAAAGAAAGTATCATTGGGGAAACATCGCAGTTGGCTGATGATATTAATTTCTTTTTGTGCTAATATGTCCTTAGAAGTAGAATTTCGTGTATTCCGAATTGTAGATTTTCAAGAGAACCGCAAACAAGTCAAGCTGAAAAAAAGAATGGTAGTCACCTATACCATTTATTTCGAAAAAATAAAGTTATGCTGTTGAGATATGTTTAATACGATCTCAAATAATGATATTTGAAAACTTCTTCAAGAAATTGCCGTATCTCCCCAACACGTAGGAAGAAAAACAGAAAGACCAATAAAGAATACAGAGAAAAGCAACCTCTTTAAACGTCACGAGAAAATGCCATTAGACTCATCAGACTGAGAAACCCTCACAGCTAAAATTTCTACTACTTGAGACATAAATGCAACTTTTGACAAAAAGTAAATAAAAATATACTTGAAAGCAGTTCACTTACAATCGACTCTGAAATATAATGTGATCGTTTGATTACCGCAGGGAAGAATTATACAAATTTTACCGGAAGGCGGTAATAGCAAATAATAGTAAATTTAACAGTTTTAAACAAAAATCGTAAGAAATGTATTTTAATGTATTTTAATGTATTTAGTTTATAAATACATCTACTTTAAGACAACGGTAAAAATTTTATGGATTATAATTCAAAATTGTCTTCGAAAAATTGATAAAAATTATTTGAAAATATAAATTTAAAAAATAAATCATAAAAATTAGGCGAATTTTATTTGGTATGAGACTAAATTTTGAACTATGAAAGGAAAAATCACATAAGTTTAATAAAAAAAAAGAGATATTAATAAGTATATATAAAATTCAATTAACATTGAGGACCTAAAATTTTAAGAGCTAATTTTTGAAAACCTACTCGTGTGATTTGTACGAAACTGGGAATTTTGGCATATTTTGAGTCCTAGAATAGAAATATGGAAAAAAATTGGCACTTCATTTCAGCCGATTTTGTGTCAAAATACCTATATTAGAACAATGCTATACATAAATCTAATACATATCCTAAGTCGCGCTTTCGAGATATAAAAACACGCAAGTTGAATTTCGTCAATCGGGAGATATTTTCCCCCCCTCCCACAGTGTTCATGAGATGTCTAATTCTATCTAAAATTTATGTTGTGTGACCTGTGTTAAATTTCTTTAATTCAAGTCGTTTCAGTAACAGACCCTATTTTACTTAACACCAAATCTTATTTTGCGCAACCTATTGAAAATTTTAAATTTTATTCAAAATTATACATACGAGGTCAGTACATTGCAAATTTTCAAGAATTAAAGTAATAAGAATTTATACTTATATGAATACCTTTATATAAGTAATAAAAATATATTTATATAAGTAAGTAAAAAAGCCAAGTTGAGGTTAAATTGCACTTAAAATGCTATTTTAAAACATATATGACTATTTAAATTGATTGATTATATTAGCTGATTGTACGAACCCAGTAACTCATTATAATACGAAGGCCAACAGGCGGCTGAAGGCAAGGTTAAAAAGCAGTTATTATTAATACTACACTGCTGGCCACCGTAAACGCAACACCCTGAAGGAAGCCTGCAAATAACATGAAATTTACAACATGCATTAGCGGAGGTGAGCTATGCAAATGATTAGAATTTCAACGCAGACGCACATCGCACGCGCCTGTGGCGCCACTTCAAAGCGCTATTTAAAGTTTGTAGTTTTCGACGATTTCAAGTTCGGCAATTTTTTTTTTTTTTAAATGAGAAAAAAACCCGTCAATTATGCCTTGTAGTAAACAGCGATCATCGTTTGATCAAGTATCCGAGTTCGACAGAGGAAGCATAGTGGCTTACCGAGAGTGTGATTATCATTCAGGGAAATCGGTAATCGTGTTGGATGAAAACAAACAACTGTGATGCGGATATGGGACCGTTGGATGCAGGAGGGTACGACGGACCGACGTGTTCGATCGCCTCCACCTCAGTGCACCACTTCACGTGATGGCAGGAACATTGTGCGCATGGCAGGGACGGATCGCTCAGTCACATCACGAACCACAGCACAGCACATTCAGTCTGTAACGCATCATCCATCATCTGCGCGTACCATTCGAAGCCGTTTCCAGCAGAGTGGTCTGTCCGCAAGACGTCCATTGCTTCGTCTACCCTTGACGCAGAACCACAGATGTCTCCGCCACCAAAGGTGCGATGAAAGAAGGATGTGGACGGCAGAATGGAATGAAATTGCCTTTACTGACGAGTCACGCTTCTGTCTGCAACACCATGATGGTCGGATTCGAGTCTGGAGACACCGTGGAGAGAGGATGCTGAACAGCTGCGTTATGCACCGCCACACTGGTCCTGCACCGGGGACTATGGTATGGGGCGGTATTGGATATCACTTCTCGCACTCCTCTAGTACGCACTGCAAGCACTTTAAACAGCCAGCGCTACATCTCCGAGGTGTTGGAGCCAGTTCTCCTTCATTACCTCCAGGGCTTGCCAGCAGCCATATATCAACAGGATAATGCGCGACCACACGTGGCACGCATTGTCCAAGGGTTCTTCGTCAATCGCCAGATTCAATTGCTTCCCTGGCCGGCTCGCTCTCCGGATCTTTCGCAGATAGAAAACATGTGGTCCATGGTTGCTGAACGATTGTCCCAGATTACATTCCAAGCTGCCACACCAGATCAACTTTGGCAACTTGTGGAAGCTGCTTGGTCTGCTGTACCCCAAGAACACATCCAAAGTCTCTTTGAATCAATGCCGAGGCGTGTGGCAGCGGGGATCTCCAGCAATGGCGGCTACTCTGGCTACTGATTCTGGAAGGAACCACACTTCACAGAAGTCTATAAATTTAATCATTTGATACTTGGTCAACATTTTATCTACTAAATAAATTTTGTTGTGATATCTCTTGTCCTTCTTGGTGTTGCCATTTGGGTGGCCAGCAGTATATTATCATTGCCTTTGGACATCCTTATGATTGTTCTCGTTATTGACGTGCGTTATGCTTAGAAGTTCTGTTGCACTGTCAAATGTTTCGTACCCGCATGCCGTAACAAATCAAGTGTTCCGTTACTGTTCAGAATTCTTTAATACGGAAAAAAAATCCTAAATTCGAAACTATTTACAAATAAACCTTCCTCATCGGCCACCTAAAACGCGCTAGTTTTTCCTCGTTTGTCGTGACCTAAAATTGAAGGTTGTCGAATTTCACGTTCGGATATATCGATATTCAAAAATGATAGTACATCCTTGCCATGTTTAAAGTAACAATAGTGTAATGTGTTTTGCGAAGGGGGAAGAGAGAAATAGACACCGTGTTAAAATTTTCCCTATCCCTTTGTAGAACGTGACGTTTTCTTTAAGGAATTCTCCACAGATACTGCAACATATGGATGAAGACTGCAATTCCCCTAGGACGTGGAATCATTTAGGTAAAGTTTTCAGGAATTTTGTTCAGTACTACTAACAAAACAGCAATGAAAAGTAAGCAGTTTCTGAAAATATTATTTTGTTTGTTTATTTGTATGAATTTTACATGACTTTCTTCTATATTTGAATTACATATATAATAAAACGACATCAGTCATGAAATGATCAGAAACTACGTTAAGGAGATCACGTTCATAAGAGTGTCTCATACATATTTCGCAATGAAGGAAAGAAGGAGACATACAAAAATGAAACTCTCGGTGGGATAGGACAGTCGTGCATTCGGAAACGTACGCGTAACTGCAAGCGGAGGAGAGTACTGCTCCGTAAATAATATACATACATATCTTATTTATAGAGCTCTGTCTTAGCATGTCTTCCAACATTAATTTTGGCAGTTTTTTTCGCGTGTTTACAGTTTTTTCCAGTTTTTCCAGACAAAAAATTTCTTCTTAGTTTATATTTTAATAATACAGCGTTGAAATATTTCTTGGAGCTACAGCTCCTGGTAACATTTTAGCAAGATCGCTGCAATGTTTCTACCTACTACTATTATTTGATATATATATATATATGTATGTATATGTAAGATATGTATGTATATTTTATATATATATATATATATAAACAAATGCTAAATAAGACAGTCGTGTTTAAGTGGAGAAATCTCCCTGCATCAATTTTTTGAGGAGATAAGTTAAACAAAACAGAGGAATGAAAAATTTTGGCATAATTTATTTTTCACAGTCAGAACTAACGAAGCCATAAACATATTTTTTCAAATATTTAAATTAATTTTTGGCTACATTCTAGAGTCATTAGGTTATTTGAGGCTGAAAGACGTGAAAAATGAGAAAAGCCTTCGCCGGGACCCAAACCTGCACCTCTTGAATACTTGCTGAGTGTGCTACCGTTACACCAGGGAGGCAAGCAGAAAACCTTATAACTTCAGTAATTAATAGTCCATGACAGTTCGAAGAGATGATGTCAAATCCTCATACACTTCGTGCAGTTTCGCCCTTGTGATGCATACAATGCCACGTTCAGCGTTTACAAATGAGAATGAAATTTAGGGTTACCGGAAAAATGCCCACAGGAAAAAAGCCCACTGGGAAAATGCTCACAGAATAATGCTGACAGGTATAAATGCTCACAGGAAAAGAGCCCACACAGAAATACATGCCCAGACACAAAAAAGCTCACATGGAAAAATGCTCACTTAGAAATATACTCACACGGAAATAAGCCCACTGATAAACAAAATACGTAGAGATATCCTTACATTAAGCAATCAATAATTACTCGATTTGAACATCGAACCCCTACTTGATTTTCAAAGAAAAATTATTTAAATTACCAAAACATCTATGGTGTGTATATATATATATATATATATATATATATATATCAAAAACTGCATAACTTATGCGTAGATTCAGTTGCTGTATAAGATTAACAAATGGGCTGTTTTGAATTAGGAAAATAAGAGGAGGAAGGAAGAAAAATGAAACTGAATATACAGAGAAAAATAATTACAATTTAATTTTTTAAAAAATAAAATAATAGTAAATATTATAAGTTACACATTTTATAATATAAACATTTAGAAGAATAAGCAAATAGAAATAATTATATTATTTAAAATTCGTAAAATAACTTGTTATATATAAATCATAAATATATATGTCGCATAAACTTACTAAATATTAGATAATATATGTAAATATCTAATTTTATCACCGATTTCATCATAGTTTCTCACATGATTCGCGATTACCAAATGTAAGTTTTCATATCTTTTTTTTTTTTTTTCCCCTTTACTTCAGTACGCCCTGTATTTAAAATAGCTAATAATAAACGTTGACAGGCTAAATCTTTTTTTAGTTCGTCAAACAAAAACCACATACTCAGATGGCTACAATTAAATAATGAATTTAGCACCAATTTGTTTTAGGAGATTTTTATGAGGCTGCTTCATAATGATTCCTCTCTTCACTGTGGTCAGAACTTTTTTGGCTCCAAACTTAAATAACTACATTCAAATATCAATTTCCCATAGATATACTATATCAAAAGTATGCAAAAATAGAATAACAAAAACAAAAATAAACTATTGGCATATACAGTAAAAAAAATGTCGTACAGGGGGCAGTGGTGCAAAATATTACAGTACATGCAACATTTTAATATATTTTTCATTGTTTTGTATACCGCACCTGAAAAGATTGATGTGAGCATTTGTCCAATATTTTTTTCAAATGATCAAATAATTTTTTTTAAAGAAATTCAAGTAGGTGTACGATTTTCAAATCGATTAATTATTGATTTCTGAATGTTAGGATATTTCTACGTATTTTATTTATCAATGGGCTTATTTCCATGTGAGCATATATCTATGTGAGCATTTTTCCGTGTGAGCATATTTCTAAGTGAGCACTTTTCCATGTGAGATTTTTTCTATGTGAGCATATTCCTGTGTGGGCTTTTTTCCTGTGAGCATTTATACATGTGAGCATTATTCTGTGAGAATTATTCCTGTGGTCTTTTTTCCTGTGGGCTTTTTTCCTAGAACCGAAATGTAGTTTTTGAAACAGAAAGTGCTTGAGAGATAATGATATCAAAGTAGAAAAGAATCTTGTCAATATAAAATATAAAACTAAGCAAAAACGACACCTTATTTTGGCGTAGATTTTGAATAAAACTCTGTCGATTTCGAAGGTGATCAGATTTAGGTCTCTCGTTTTCAAGAAAAAGCTACTATATCATATTTATTCATATTGCCTTAGATAAATGCATCTGATATCAAAATTAATTTACCAGGCTTGATTTCTTAATTGAAAAGGAAAATCTAATTTTATAATGGGATATATCCAAATCTTTATGAGAACACCAGAATAGTTAGCGGGGCTGAAGAGGTAATCTTAGATAAAACCCTCAAAACTTAGATTATAGGCTTATTCAGCGATGTTTCGTCTCTTCAGCTATGTGACTTAGCACAGCATAAGGCATTGGCATAGAAGGGCACTGGTTCTTCATTTAAGCTATGAGAAAAAAAGTTCTGCTGTCTGCGGAACTTTCGTGAAATATGAAATTCTTATAATCTTATTAATCTTTTGTGAAATAAGAAATTATGTATCTTCAATGTGGTATTAAGAAGAGTTGAAAGCCCTGATCGTACTGTTTTTACACCATTACCATAAATACCCTTGTGAATCGTATATTTCAGTGAGTCAAAGAAAGTATGAGAACACTACTTTTGTCACGTTCTTCTGGTTTTTGCTTCCAGAAAAATAAAAAATTTTACAGAGCCAAATCATACAGACATTTTGCTTTTGTATTCATTACGCTCATTTCCCCTCGTTTACAATGGTAGATTTTAATTTTCTTATGATACTGTAGTCCTAAGTAATGAGTTTCTCAATATAACTACAGTTGTTTTCATAAATGAGAAATAACAAAGGAAACTGAAGAATGAAATATCCTACCTTAACCTCACAATAATTAAGCCAGCATATTCTTAGCTTCGCTACAAGTGTATTCTAAACCTAATTCAATATTAATACAACAATTTCCCACATTTTTTGCTTCGCAACAAGTGTATTCTAAACCTAATTCAATATTAATTCTTTCCGAAAATACTTTTTGAGCACCAAAACTCTTAGTATCAAAGCGGTCGGTTTCACTTTATGGCCTATGTTTCTTTGAAAGGCAAATAATTTTTAGATACATATTTTTGCATGGTTTTATGAACCCGTCAGCAACAACAGTGAATTTCAGAAATAAACCACAGCGGCTTGGATTGGTATCGCATATTTAAATTTTAGAATGCCGTGTAAGTAAATGGCATTTCGAAAATTCCCCACCCCACAAAGTCGTTACAGCTATATAGTTCAACATTTGTATTAAAATAAAATGGCCAAGAGCAGTAAACTAAAAGTGATGTAGAATTGAAAGTCGAAATTTTATGGCAGACATTTCAGTTTATTTGCTCGTTAACTCCCTAATCAATTTCTATTGTATATAACAATTACAATAAATAATTTTTATTGTAACTACTGTAAAGATGAATTAACAGAAATAAGGACTGTATTTAAAATAGCTAATAATGTGATTTAATGTGAAAGATAGAAGGTTCGTCAGGATTTAATATACATTCGTGATATTCGTAGAAAAGATATTTCGTGGGAGATACGCGAAAATTTTAGATCTTATATTTTTCGCATCTCTTTGACATCACGAAACCTAAATTCTTTAATGCAATTGCAATTGTAAAACATGATAATGTATTAAATACAGCTGGTTTCTGCCACCTAGTACCCACTGACTGCGAACGTAGATTAATGTCTGTAATGCCTGCATGGACACTGCATATTACATTTATAAATTGATTAGGTAATTTATTATTGACAATAAAAAGTTAATTATGAATACATAGACGTGATCTTTCAAGTGTTATTATTTTTTTCTGTTGTCCGTTTACATAGTTTTTTCTACTTGTATGATTGAAAGAGAACCACGAAACCTTACTAATAACTATTAATATTTGTAATAAATATATATATATATATTTTGCTTGGCGATGGTAACACTCTTAATATTTATATCAATAAATATATTTAAAAAGGTATTCGTGACTCTATATTCATATTCAGACAACAGATGATTTTCTTCATTTCCTATCTGGTTCGCTGCTGATATATGAATCTGAAACAGTACCATTTTTCATCAATACATGGTTTACAATGATTTCTATTTTTAAGGTTTTATTTAAAAATGAAAAATTGAAAGGTTTTGTTTAAATTATTAATTTTTTTACTAAATTCTTTGTTTTCCTTTCAAGTTTTTTCCGTTGACCGTCATCACAATGCAAATTAGAATTTAAACAGCATATATCGCTATTATTTAGTTAGACTTCGTAGACAGCATTGAAGAACTGTTTTTCTAGTGACCCATACAGACTCCAGCTGCTGATTGGTCAGCCTGTGTAACAGAGAGTGCTACTGTAGATTTAAGAGGTAATAACTTATTAATATTTAATATTATATTATATAATATTATATAAGAAAGCTAGAAATTAAAGCTAGTATTTCTTACATGATTTATTCTTATTACGTTCTTTTCTAGTAGCTTTGTGGATCTTCAATTAAATCTTGAATTCTGTGACCTTTTCCAAGCTGTAACAAAGATCATTTTCAATGCAATTTTTTCTGAGTTATTAAAATAGTTCCAATACAGTTTAGATCTAATGCGGCTTTGATAATTCGCAGAACAAGGTAAGGTTAAGTTGGTAAAATCAAATTTCTGAAGTTTTTTTTACAAATGGCAAGGACAGTTTCTTCTTAGAAGCACGTGCATGATATTTGTACGATTTTACTTTAATTTGCGTTTCAGAACAGTGAGGTTAGTATAATTCGGAAATTTAATAAATCGTTTATACCCAAATAAATATACGTTTCTAATAAAAAAATTACTGATTTTTTTTCTTTTCTTATGTGCTTAAAGTATGAGCCCGTTTGTTCTGATCACATTTATCCATGGCTGTTTTGGTACATTAACCGAATGATAGCATTTAAGGATGAAAAAATGTTCTTTCAAAATAACAATGGAATTTAATTTATTCAATACAAGATTATCAATAGGCATATATAAATAGGTATTTCACAACATTTTATGCAATGCCCTTTATGCAAACACAAAAATTAGTATATGAACTATTAATAATGTCTTATATGCAAAATTTCATTTGTGAACTGCTCATAATGTTTCTGGAAATTGTTTGACTGATGCTGTACCTCTAATTTAAATATCCGGAACGGAACGTTCATTGGGATAGAACATGTTAGTGTAAAATTAAGCAGAAAAGCAATTTTAGTTCTTCAAAGATATCTTCAGGGAATTTCCCAAAGTAAAAGAAAATTCTGCAGAATTTGTGTTGCTCTCAAAGAAAAAATGTTTGTGTATGGTAGTCTGCAAAATCGATAGAGTTACTGAAAATCCGCATAAACTAAAGTTACTCTTTTGTCTAGGATTAAACAGTTGATTGAAATCGAAACCAAGTTATCTGGTGGCCTAACCCTTCACTTTACAATTTGTAGAATACATTTTGACCTTATTTGGCGAATTTAGCTTTTATTTGGCATTATTACTTTAGTTTATAAAATACTTTGCATAATAGTTTGATCTGCCATATTTTTATATACAAACGGGCAGAAACGTCGGTAAACTGATAACAATATCCGAATGATGACATTAACCACGATCACGTTAATCGGCGTCTCAGCGCATTGTTAAAACCTAATATTCATCATGAAATATCTATATGCTTGTGAGAAAAGTAATTTCTCACACCACACAGTTCATCATCATCGCAACATTAGTCGTAGTCGCGGAACTGCACGTGCACTGGTCAGACTGGTTTCCTCCCTTTCCTTCCTTCTCTCGCTTGGCGGACATCGTAGATGCACGAGTACGCGGGGTTGCGTGCCTGCATATCTCGCTGATGGAGTTTCATCGTTCCTGTATATCCGCTCATGGAGTGTCGTCGTTCTTTTGCATAAAAAGAAACAGAACTAAGAGATTGCAATATTTAGATGGAAAGTCTCTATGTCTTGCTGCCACGATAGTGTTCTAAAACATCTCAAGCAGATTATCAATATGTATTCGACTTCAGAAAGTACATTGTTAGCGGTGTGTCTCCATGTGGTGTTTTAAGTGTGTTAACGAAATGTGAAAGTAGGAAAAAAGATCTTTCACGTGTGTAAAAATATTGTGTGCACTGCACGTAATTAATATGAGAAAATTTCGACTGCATATATAAACGATGTGAACAGATTGTGATTTGTTTTCTAATCATACTAATACAGCATCGGTGTACTGTTCCATTTTTAGGTTCTCACGTTTTGTGTTATATGTTATTATATTCTGATATTTTTATGTGCTCTGTGATCAGTGTTATATATTTAATCCAGAGAATGTGTTTTTGATAAAATAAATGTGAGATTAAGAAAAAGGAATTTGTCTTCGCAAGTCTCATGTATGTGGGTTACTGGGTAAGTGAAATATTTAATTATTCTTGATACTAGGGTTTAATTAGCAATGTACTAACCACGAAGAATTCAAACCAGCAAATATTGGGCACATGTAAATTGATTAAGGACTTCTAGATATATATATTTAGATAGATTGTTACATTAAAACACCTCCTAGTAGTGTACATCACTACAATGCTTATTCTGCAGCCACTGATATGAATGTCCACCTCAATTCTCAACTTCTCTGTAGGCCTGTTTGCCCTTTGGGATACGGATTTCTGACTCTCACTTATATTCTTTGTGAGGACAACATCAAACTTTTGATGCTACTCATCTTGATTTGAGCTCTGCACTTGTGTTTTTTAACTGTAAAGTTCAGAAATATTGCAAGGCTAGAAATCTAATGGCGTCACAGCCAATCGTCTTGGCATTTGTAATAAATAATAAATAAATTATCCATTATGAAAAGAATAAAAAAAACTTATTTGTTTCCCGGATGCTTTATTTTGCTAACGTACCATCTTATAATTTTTTCATATATTAATCTAAAAACTATAAGACCAGAATCGAAACTATTTTTTAAATTTTATTCCTTTCTTCAACAAGACATAGGATGTTGTACTTTCTCTCCTGAATTTAAATGTTTTTCTATGCTGTATGTCATGTTTCTATGCGTTCTGTTTAACTCAAATATTGAAGCGTATTCAGAAAGTAGCGCTTTAAAACTTAAAGTATTTTGTTTAAAACTCTAGTTTTATTCGGAAGTAATTTTAATGCGAAATAACTACCATGTACCTTTAACCGCAGTGTTTATGCCTTTCAGTAAATTTTTCTTGAGGAATTAAAGAAAACTTGAGCAGCACAGACAACTTGCTGTTTCAAACGCATCCGCGATAAATAGGATCGCTAGTTCAAATTGTAACTTAATTTTCTAATGTAGCAGTAAAAAAAAATCGTTGTCTTTTTCTGCCAATTATTTTATTCGTTATTTTAACCCAACCTATTTAACAGCATTTTATTTTTGTTTTGACGCAAAACTCCGGCGAAAATGTTCTGATGTATTCATATGTCACCGCCCAGTCGTTATAGAGGATAGTGACGCTGACTGCCGTCTCGATGGGTTAGTGTTCGAATCTCGGAGAAGGAACGGATATTTATAACCGTGTAGTGTCTGTGTAGCAAGAGGATACGTAAAATGTACGATTTACTGAAAGTCCTCTCAAGGGGCTGATTGTAGGGGAAAGGTGTGGAAAGCCTTCGTACCGCTCTTTGGAGTGTTCACTCTTAAATTTGGACCAGAATTGCACAGTTAGTGCCGCCGGACGAACATAGCACCACGGGACTGCACATTTAGTGCCGCGGGACAAGTATGACCAATGGTGAATTTCTGGTAGCCCGCCCACTTCTACCTGTACCTGTATTCATATCTAACAAAAACATTCTTGAAACTATTTACTTGTGTGCGTGGACATAATTTAGTTCTATGTTCCGAGCTAATTCGGTTGAGTTTATCTAGATTTTACAGAGGAGAGTAATGGACACATTTAAGAAATGCGATCATTTCATTATTTATTGAGAGAAAATATAGGAAACCTTTAGTCTCAGTGTAAGATAAGTCATTTTAATACTCATAGACACAGAAATATTCTCCTTTAGTGAATAGTTGATGACATTTGAAATTACGAATTAATTGGGAAAAAGACCTCTTGAAGGAAAATATATTTTAGCAATTTCCGAGCTCTTGGAAATTATGTCTTTTTACCATTCAAAAACTAAAATAAATGAAAAATGGAACTGATATATTAACTATAAGTTTCTGTGTAGATATATTTTTATAGGATAATATATTTTTGTAATATTTTGATAATATAAGGAAGATGGATAGTTACCGATTTCAGTCGGTCTTCTGCCTCCAGCAACTCTGGTCTCAGAGCAATTCATTTTCGTTGTATCATTTGCTAAAACAAGATCTCTATTTAAATTTAGCCACCGATAGGCCCAAAACATGTCTTACCTTTGCCTACTTTACTAGATGCTATTGTTTCTTACATTAACTGTTTATTTGTCACCTCGTTTTAAGAAGTATTTGTTTCTAGTTACAAAATATTTTACTAAATTATATTCATAATTTTAAGTTTAAAGTAATTATTGTAATATAAAATACACGTTATATATTCATTTAACAATGTTTATTCTATAAACTGGAGAGTAAAAGATGATAAATCAAGATTTTTTTTTTTATTCTAGTCTTTTTATTAATAAACTTCAAGAATGTCAGGAATTACAATTTTACTACAGTGAAAATATCAGAATTCACAAAGTTTATGTTCTGAAGTAAGAAGCGTAAGTTATCTGCAGAAATTCTTTACCCTTACTTATATTTTTATACAGAGAGAGATTGTTTGAAACATCCCGCACTTTCTGCAACTTTTCGTAGAGCGAATGCTGCAGCTTTTGAGTTTCAAGTAGGGCTGGCATATAGACATTAAGTTAATAGGAGAAAACAGTTATGATATCGCAGTAAATGACCAGTGTAGATAATAATATAAACTTTTATTAAAGTTACATACGTACGGTTTTTCCGTGTAATTAGTCAAAGAATTTTTATTTATTCCAAATTAAAGTGCTTTAATTGTAAATTTATTTCGTTTTGTTTCTGTCCTAATATTCTACATGAAAATGGAAATTCAGCACTTTTATGCAACATTTGGCATTTACATTTTTTATTAAAGAAATGAAAGTTACTACGCCACTATGAAAGTTTTAATGCTAAAATTGGTAGCAATATTATCTGAAAGCCTAAATCACCACAGTAGCCTTATTATGGATTCAATCCAAATGCTGCGTCCTTATGAAATGTTTGAACCAATTCATCTAGTTTTTGCGTTCCCGAAAGAAGATCAACATAGCTGATCCTTCTCTAGTACATTAAGGGAATTTACATATATATTAAAATATACTATTTTTGTTAAAGGAAAAGGTCTTGTGACAACAAATTTACTTTCGTAAGGATGAAACAAATGCAAAGTGAAATGTGAAAAACTCGAAAATTTATGAAATATTTTTATGCACGAAGGCCCGCAAAAGTTACATGAACCAACAGAGCAGATCTTAAAAGTTTATGGGACGATTCATATGCAAATGTCTTGCTTTGACCCTACCATAACTTCTGACTTTGAATTTGTTCAAACAGTTCTTAATTATCATATCCAGCGTGAAACATTTACGATGTTTGCTTTTGAAGTTTTTAATACTGAAGTTTAGTAGAAACGTATTTTAACTTTTTTCATTTCAGTTCATGCGTCGATGTTTCCTATGTACTTTTACATGCAAGCTGAGGTAACTAGGCTTCAACGATTTGCATAGTAAAGCCATAATATACATTTCAAATTTAACAATGTGATTTTATTTCCTGTAATGTTATAAAATTAAACTCAGTCCAGAATATTATGGAATAGTTACAAACATATAATCTAGAAATCCGTTTTCAGTATGTATTAAAATAATGTTTTGGAATACCTAAGAATAAAACTAATAATTAGTGGAATGCTTCAGAATTTTCTTCAAGGGTTTCAGCAATTTAAAAAAGTTTGAGGTTTAAAAATAATGATGCTTATCATAGTACTTTAAATTAAAATTATGAAATCCGTCTAATCTGTGCGTTTCCAGGATTTCTGATTATTAATAATAACTGTTTGTTATAGCATAAAAATATTTAATTATTTCAAATAATCATACTTATAATATTTTTGTAGAATTTGCGTTTGAATTTATGGAGGTTCTGCTCTATTAACCTGATCTGACAAATGACTGAGTGTTTAGAGGATTGATTGAATAGCTCGTAACATTTTGTTATTTGTTATGAAGGGAATAATTTTTAATATATCGTAGGATCAAGTTTTGAGAACTTAAAAATATGAAACGTTTTACACCAAAAATAAACATGTGATGAATTTTTGCCTGTGTAATAAATAACTGCATGTAACCAAAATTTTAATCAAAAGCATACTACCGTTTATCTGTTTGGTGAACCCTGAAAGCAGTCGGAATAAAATGGAAATTAGAAATATATAATTGCAAACGAAAATATAAAAGAAGACTTTAAAAAAAAAAGTTAGAGTTAAAAAATTACTAACTGTTCAAGACAAAATTCTGATAATTACAGTCATACCTTGTAGAGACATTAGGTTAATTGGAAAAGCCGGAGAGATGAAAAATTAGCAACCGCCTTCGCCGGGAATCTAACCACGGACCTCTGGAACACCAGCCCAGCGTGCAGAACCTCTACACTACGAAGACATGCTAGGAAAGCGTGAGAAATACCTTATAACCTTTTAAAATTAGTCCTTCATAATGCAGAATTAAAAACCGCTGATTATTAGGTACATTATACATTATTTGAAATCAACGGATAAAAATGCAAACGATAATCAAAAGAGACCATAATTCAGTACAAAGACAGATATGTTAAGATAGCAAGAAACATTTTGTTCATTTTGTTCACTACCTTCAGTGAGACCAGTAATACACGTATCGATCTATAGGAGCAAAATCACAGAACCATATGAACCAATGTTACTCATGTTAGCAATTAAAAAACGTTAAAACGCCGTAATTACTCTAGAATAAGGAACTCTTTATATTCTAAGATATATTTTAAAGATTCGTTTAATTTTTAAAGATTTCTTTCATTTTCATTTGAGAAATGAAAATACAAGAGAATATTTATTTTATCTTGCAGTAATAATAAGAAAGAGAGTCTCTCTCTCTTCCTTCAAAATTTCATTGGCCGCCCAGATGAGTACCGTGGTTAGTAGAAATAGCTGCTTTATCCTTCAGCACGGCTCGGAAGTGTTAGTATCTTTGCGATATGAGAAATTTAAATACTTGGCAGCCAAACGTCATCTCGAGAGGATTGATGTAAGTGTGGAAAACTTCGATTATTTTTCAGGAATACTCTCCCTCCAAATTGTGACGGAGGTTTGAAAATTTTATTGGCAATTTATATTGTCATCTATAAGGCACTTAATGATCATGCCAACAGCTGACGAAACGCTGAACTTGACATGTAATTAAGCTATATTAATTAAATCAAAACCATCAATTTACAGTCTCATTGGAAGAACATAATCAAAACTGGAATAAAAGTTAAACAATTCATTAAAATAATGTAATAAAAATAACTTAATAAATAATATAATGAGAATAATATAATAAAAGAAATAGTTAAAAATTCTTTTGCCTTTTTCAAGGAGCAGCTTTAACATTTTCAGAAGAGCCACGTTTCCGTTTGGTTTGGTTTATTTAATTATGGCAAAGCACACTAGAGCTATCTGCCTAAGGGGAGGGATGCTTTCGGAGAGAACGTCCTAAGGGAAACTGGCTCCTATAAACGTTACACATGGGGAAAACCACTAAAACACCCATGCAGCCGTTCGCGGGATTCGAACGTCGGACCGCACTACCAGTGTTCAGGGACTTTACCGCTCGGCCGCTGGCGGTCTCGCAACGTTTCCAAAGAATATCTAAAGGATTTTAAATTCATGAAATCAATCAGAGGTAAAATGTCTAATAAAAACAAACCAAATCCGTTAAAGTAATGTGTGGTCATTCATAAAAGAATATACAAGACTGTCATACATGTTTTTGTTTACTACCAGTTTAGATTTAATTATTAATTATAATAGCTTAATTATTAAATTAATTTCGCAGCATAGTGCTCAACTTTCATAATTTAAACTTAATTTTGAAATTTATAATTTTATATAAACTATATATAGTACATAATGAAACTTGAAAGTTCTGGAAAGCTGAAGACTGTAGTAATTTTGAATTTTAAATTTATATTCTAACTCCACGACATAGGCTCTTGGCCTTACTAATTTTCTCATTGGTTACAAAAACAGTCTATGTTTTTTGCTTCTGTTAATGAAGATGTCAAGAGTAATGTAAAACCTCTTTTTAATTTTATGACTTTTTTTAGTTTCCTACTTTTGAACTTCACGTTTTTCTAAACATTACAGCAAAAAAGCAGGGAAAAGCAGAATTTAAAATTAATACTACAGAAAGTTTTCTGCTATACTACAGAAAATGGAAATACCTCAAAGAAATTTAATTTTCAACACGTATTGCTTAGAATAATAATACATATGTTTACAAATGTTGATTTTTTGCTTCAAAGCTGTATTGGGTGTAAAATGTGAATCCGAGAATCCGGTTAGCGAGCTGAACCGAATAACTCAAATCCCATTTGCAAATTTAGGCTCAGAGGAAAGGAAAAAGATCAAATAATCCTTGAACAAATATAAGCAGCTATAAAAAATTGAAAAAGAAGTAGTGTTCTTTTGGAAACAAAACATTTCATGCATATATAATGCAATATGAGTTTTTATATTTCTAATACGAATTCAAGTTATTATTTCATTAGTACGCTAAGAGGAAGGAATTGTTTATTGCTGGAAAATTGCGATATTTTACTGAGATTATTACTGATTATTTTACTGAAACATTAGATGTTTTACTGAGAAACTTTTCGTAAGGATAATGCTCATTTATTTATGAATGCTATTTAGATATGTTCGGAAACATTTTTTCAGTTATGATGCTTTCATGCTTTGAAAATATGTAAAATACTTTCTTCAGATCATATTGTAATCCTGAATGACCTTTGAATAACCCTTGAATAAACTGTATAAAGTCTTTCTTTTAATTTTTTATGATCAAAATAATTCTTCATTTGTATGAACTAAATTACAGTTATTTGGTTGTGTTAAAGCAGAACAGTTTGTCTGCCATAAGAAAGGACGGTTGCATTAGTGAAAAAAGAGAAGTGCTTCCTTTCATACTATATATATTTTGGTTGTTTGTTTATTTGATTATGGCAAAGTAGGCGAGGGCTGTTTAGAAACGGGATGAGATGCTTTCGTGAAGGTATTTCTAAGAGAAACTGTCTCTTATCGGCGTTACATATGGTTAAAAACATGGACGCAAATGCCCATGCAGCCAGCTCTTTCGCCTAGAATTGAACCCAGGTCGAAATACCAGTGATCAGCAATTTTACTGCTCAGCTGCCGGTGGGACCTTTCCGCATAAGGGAAACCATGAAAATTCCATGACGCTAGGATTTTGTTTCTCACAAAGAACTGAAAACGCAAAGAGCAATCGGTGTTGGACAAAGCTAGAACTAAACAAAATGTATATTAGTAATGATAAACTGACCAATTTTAAATATGTGATACGTTAAAACGGAGAATTGTTTAATGTCCAACTTATCATGTCTATACATTTTCAAACAATTCATTAAACATAGTTATTCTAAACCACCCATTTGTTTCTCTATTTACCTTATAAGATATTTTCTCTTTCTTTTCATTCGTGATTTAACTAGAAGCATGCACGACACGTGTTCGGAAAGTCCAGAATTCGAACCCCGGAGAGCGAATGCGGATTTCTTAAGTTTCCTGACATCAGAAAAATTCTAATGACTCTGTAGATTATTACTATAAACCTTGAATAAACTGTATAAATTATATATATATATATTAATAATAAATACAACTGTATAAACTATATATATATGTGGGAAATCATACCGTCCAATGCTGAATGAGAATTGCCCGTTATGACGTCATCAGTATAGCATCACCCAGCGCAGTAAGAATCATCCCAGACAGCGCTGAGACCTGGTCGAGAGTGGATGGCAGACGTGAGCAGACGGCTCACACGTCTTCAAGAGTTATTAACTTGATGTTATGCCTTAAAAGGACTTATGTTAATCCTGCATACCGTTAACTTCATCTTTATATACTTTTTTTATTTACTTTTATTTCTTTCTATTAAATAAACCATTTAAATATTACTTCGTGCTCTCATGCTGTGAATCAAGTCAAATTCTACAAAAAAATATGGCGACCAACCGTGCGGCCTCGAATTCCAAAATGTTCGAGTAGTAGAACTGTGCTTTGAACTGTGAACTGAGTGAACTGTTGTCACAAGTTATTCGATTTATTGGATTACTCGTATAAAGTGTGGATTACCCAATTGACGACGATCATCTGTCGGGTGAGTACAAAACTTTCTTTCCAATATGAAGTTAGTAGAAATTCCAGAATTGGAAGCAGCTTTAAAGAACAGTAAAAGTTCTGAAATCAAAAGTTTGCATAAGTTTATTTTTAATACTGATGGAGATCGAAATAACCGGAAAAGATTACGTGAATTTTCTGGCTTTATATTTAAACCAGATTCTGATGAATTTAATAAGAAAATAGATGCAGTGCAGAATAGTTTTACTTTGAATGAGTTAATTAAAATTTGCAATGTACTGTGCATAAATTCAGAAGGTTCAAAAACGGAAGTCGTAACCCGAATTGTCTCTTTCCTATGTGATTTATCTGTATTATTTGAAAATATTTTGCATGAAGAAAATAGTGATATTGAAGATGAAACTATTAATAAATTTTCTGAAGTAATGCTTGATGATAATCAAAGAGACAATCCTGGTTTTAACGAGTCTCAAGTAAATAACAGTATGCAGCTTCCAATTCAAGATCATTTTAAACCTCATCTTAGTTTTTCTGATATTGAAAGTATTGTTAATCCTTTTTCTGGTAATGCATATGAAAATGTTGATAAATGGATTGATGAATTTGAAGATGTTATAAACTCTTTGAAATTGAGTGATTTGCATAAATTAGTTTTTGCTAAAAGATCATTAAAAGGTAAAGCGAAACTATTTATTCAGAGTGAACCTAAAGTTAATGACTGGTGTAAGTTAAAAAAGCTTTTGAAATCTGAATATGGTAAAGCTTTTAATTCTGCTGAGTTGCATGAAATGTTATGTAAACGTAAATTAATGCCTAATGAATCCTTAGATGAGTATTTTTTGAAAATGAAAGAAATGTGTTCGCGAGGTAACATTGAAGATGCTTCATTAATTAAATATGTTATTGATGGTATTCCCGATTCGGTGGTTAGGAAAACTATACTATATGGTTGCGAAACAATATCTGAATTTAAACAAAGGCTTAAAATTTATGATAAAATGAGATCGGACAATGATAAGTTTAAAAATCCGAAACCGAAAGTAGACACTCAAGTTAAAGATAGAAGTAAGCTTTCGTCATCAAACCGAAATCAATCTAACGTTAATAAGGTCAAATGTTTTAATTGCCAGGAATTTGGGCATTATTCTAAGCATTGTGTAAACAAATCAAAGGGTGTAAAATGTATAAAATCTAAGAAGTTCGGGCATTATTCAACGGACTGTCCAGATCAGACCACCGAGACACATCAAGCAGCTTTATTACAACGAATTTGTGACAAGGATAGAATTATGAAGACTGTATAGATAAATAATCATTTAGTTGACACTGGTTCAGATGTAACGATATGCAGCGTAGAGTTATACAAGCAGATTGGTTCTCCTAATTTAAATTGTAGTGATATCACATTAAACGGAATTGAATCAAAACAAACGTACCCCATCGGCTTTTTCATTTCTGATATTTCAATTGATGGGTTTTCACTTCGTACGAAAATTTATGTTGTTAAGTCATTATGTAATCAAATTGTATTAGGTTCGGATGTATTGAGTCAGTTTAACTTCTCTTTTACCGAGAATGGCCTTCAAATAATTTCTCATCGGAATAAAAGTAATGTAAACTTGATAACTGCTGAGTCATCTCGAAATTCTAACGTGCGTTGCGTTATGGGAAATTTGAATATTGCTATCTCATTAAAGAATGCTTATGATCCTTCGCGATCGTCTGGCGTCTCTGTTAATGTAAACAAAAGTCCCGAAAGCGGAAGTAGCTCGACGTTTAATTACCTTTCACATCTGGTGAATGCTATTTCTGTCAACGAGATTGATTTATCGCATATTTCGAATGCAGAACATAAAGAAAGACTGTGTAATTTAATTAATTCTTACCAACCACGGAAAAATAGACAATCTGACTTCAAGATGCAAATAAATTTATGCGATGATATTCCTGTCTGTCAAAATAGAAGATACATGTCTTTCGCGGAACAAAAAATTGTTGACGATCAAATTAAGGAATGGTTGAAAGAGAGCATAATAAAGCCTAGCAATTCTAATTATTCGGCGCCTATTGTTTTGTGTAACAAGCGTAATAACTCGAAACGTTTATGCGTGGACTATCGGAAATTAAATAAGAAGATTATTAAAGACAAATTTCCACTACCTTTAATTCCGGAAGTACTTGATCGCTTAGAACAGTCCAAAGTCTTCACGACACTAGATTTGAAAAATGGCTTTTTCCATGTAGACATAGACGAAAATTGCACCAAATATACCGCTTTTGTAACACATAATGGTATCTACGAATTTCTTAAAGCTCCTTTTGGTTTATGTATTAGTCCAAATGTTTTTCAAAGGTATATTTATTCAGTATTTCGTGACTTGCTAAATGAAGGTGTACTAATTATTTATATGGATGATATAGTCATACCGGCTAATGATGAAGCTGAATGTTTAGACAAATTAGAAAGAGTATTCAAAACTGCTTCGGAGTATGGATTACAACTAAATTTCAAAAAGTGCCAATTCTTAAAACGTAAAATTGAATTTTTGGGACATGTAATTGAAAACGGAACTATTCGACCATCACCTTCCAAAACTGTTGCTGTTCGAAATTTTCCACAACCGCGTAACTATAAACAACTACAAAGCTTTTTAGGACTAACGGGATATTTTCGTAAATTCATTCCTCAGTATGCTAAAATAGCTAAACCTCTTAGTGACTTACTTAGAAAAGGTATTGGTTTTAAGTTCGATTCCGAACAACAGGAAGCTTTTTGCAGATTAAAAGAAATTCTCTCTCAGGCACCTGTTCTACACATATTTAGGCAAGGATATCCATTAGAACTTCATACTGATGCTAGTAGTCAAGGCTTTGGTGCGGTATTACTCCAATTGTCTGATGATGGTACTTATCACCCAATCCAGTATATGAGTAAGAAGACTTCACCGCAGCAAGAGAAACTCTCTAGTTACGAATTAGAAGCCCTTGCAGTAATAGAAGCTCTGAAGAAATTTCGAAACTATTTGTTAGGGACTAAATTCAAAATTGTAACTGATTGTAGCGCTTTTCAGAAAACTTTAGATAAGAAAGATTTAACTCCTAAAATTGCAAGATGGGCAATGTTCATTGAAGAATTCGATTACGAAATTGTACATCGTTCAGGAAGCCAAATGAAACATGCTGATGCTTTAAGTAGAAATGCTTTAATTTTAACATCATACACATCCGATGTAACTGAGAAGATTCGGTTAGCACAACAACAGAATGAAGATGAACATGTGAAGTTAATCAAGAATTTAGTTGAGAAGGGAGAAGAAAATGGATTCTTCGTGAGAAATGATATTTTGTACAAATTTGAAAATGGTAAAGATCTTCTAGTAGTGCCAGAATCCTTAGAGAATGAAATCATACAGAAGGTACATAAAAAAGGTCACTTTGCTGTAGATAAAACTGTGAATGCTGTAGAGCAAGAATTCTATATTCCCAGACTGAAATGTAAAGTTGAAAAAGTAATTGCTAACTGTATAGAATGTATACTGTACAACAAGAAGCAAGGAAAAGCAGAAGGATTTCTTCATCCTGTACCGAAAGAAAACGTTCCCTTGAGTATGTATCATATCGACTTTATTGGACCTCTTCCATCAACAAACAAGAGATACCAACACATTCTAACTGTTGTCGATGCTTTTACGAAATTTACTTGGTTCTATCCAGTGAAATCACCAACTACACAAGAAGTTATTTCAAAATTGAAGCAACAACAGACTGTATTTGGAAATCCAGTCAGAATCATTTCAGATCGAGGTAGTGCCTTTACATCGAAAGAATTTTCAGCTTATTGTACTGAAGAAGGAATAGAACATGTCAAAATTACTACCGGTATCCCAAGAGGTAACGGACAAATTGAGCGAATTCTTAGAATTTTGATTCCTGTTTTGTCAAAATTATCACATGAAGATTCAACGAAATGGTTTAAGTATATTCCAGATGTCCAGAAAATAATCAACAGTACAACTACGAGAAGTACAAAATATTCACCGTTTGAGCTTCTCATAGGCACGAAAATGAAGAATAAAGAAGATTTGAGAATTAGTGAGATATTGAATGAAGAATATCTAAAACAATTGATGCAAGAACGTGATGAAATGAGAGAAGATGCGAAAAACAACATTTTGAAGATACAAGAAGAGAATCGTAAACAATTCAACAAGAAACGTAAGAAACCGAAACTATACAAGATTGGCGACTTGGTAGCCATTCAGAGAACTCAATATGGGACTGGTTTGAAACTACGACCTAAGTTTCATGGACCGTATAAAATCATAGCTGTTCGATTAAATGATAGATATGAAGTCGAGAAAGTAGGATGCCATGAAGGACCAAATTTGACATCTACTGCGGCCATGGTCAAATTGATTTAATGCTTGTATCAGCTCAAAACCTAAGGACCTGATACTCTCTTTCTTTCTTTTCTTTTTTATTATCTTTGCAGGTACATGATGGTGATGTCTATTCAACAGACATCGAGGACGATGCCTCTTCAGGCTGGCCGAAGCTGTGGGAAATCATACCGTCCAATGCTGAATGAGAATTGCCCGTTATGACGTCATCAGTATAGCATCACCCAGCGCAGTAAGAATCATCCCAGACAGCGCTGAGACCTAGTCGAGAGTGGATGGCAGACGTGAGCAGACGGCTCACACGTCTTCAAGAGTTATTAACTTGATGTTATGCCTTAAAAGGACTTATCTTATGTTAATCCTGCATACCGTTAACTTCATCTTTATATACTTTTTTTATTTACTTTTATTTCTTTCTATTAAATAAACCATTTAAATATTACTTCGTGCTCTCATGCTGTGAATCAAGTCAAATTCTACATATATATTTATATATGTATAAACTATATATATATATATTGCTGTATTACTATGTAACATATGTATATATTAATAATTGGGAAAATAGGGATATAGTTATTAAATTTTATACTTCAATTTTTTTCTGTAATAAATTAAAAGACCTGGTGGAGAAGACGTAAATGTTATACCTGCATAGACATTTTAAATTTATTTGTAGCATGAGAGGATCTCTGAAGCCTTTTGTTGTATTTAGGAGATACTACCAGAAAAGTGTGTACTTGTTCTCTGCAGACAAATAAGGTAAAAAACCTTCTACTAATGATACACTTATATCATTAAAATTAAAAACTATACTCATTTTAATGTTTCTGAGGTGCACATCAACAAGAAACAACAGAATTCAAAGTTTTACCCGTGTTTTACATAATCACTGTACATTGAAACCTATCGTCTGTGGTATTGTGAATATAATATTCAAGCTATTATGGCAAACATCATCTACGTGGAATTATTTTAATATGAAATTTAGTTTTAATTGGATTAATTTCAAGATTTAGTTTCAATTAATCCAGTTATTTTTCTATTTTGGCATTGTTATAACTTCTACTTTCGTGAGTTTCAACCCGAATTAGATAAAGCACATATAAGTTTCGATTTGTTATGTTTCTAGAGCATTTTTGGCAGCGTAGACTAGCTGTTAAACTACACTGCCCTCGAAAAGTTAAGGAAAAGCGTAATTTTTGTGTTTAATTTGAAAATGAAGCAACACAGAAACATGAAATTTGCAGGATATGTTCACTAAACAGTTCTTTAATGAATGCGACATAGAAGGGGGTTATTCCCCCCTTCCTTTAGGATTATTCAATTATGGCAAAGCACACGAGAGCTATCTGCCTAAAGGAAGGGATGTCTTCGTGGAGTACTTTTTAAGGGGAACTGGATCGTATGCACGTTACACATGGGGAAAACCCCGAAAACGCCCATGCAGCCAGCCTGTTCGCGGGATTCGAACTTCGGACCGAACTACCAGTGTTCAGCGTCTTTACCACTCGGCCGCAGAATATTTTTAAAGTTCAATACAAACATGAATTACAATAAAACATTACACACTTGGCAGAGAAATCCAGTCTTGGAGAAATAGCATATCACAGTTTTTTGAGGACAAATGTGTGGTAACATTACAAAAACGGGTTCTTATAAGGAATGTGTCCACCCCTAGAAGCATGGCGGGAGCGATGTCCCATGCTGTCAACTAAGTTGTCGGCCAGTGAAATGGGAAGCAACGGCCAGACACGGAGTCAAGCTCATCTAATAACTTTGGAGGAAGACTTAAAGCAGAAAATCTTTGGGACCCAAGGTAGTCCCAAAGATGCTCTATCGGATCCAGGTCTTGGGATTGAGCTGGCCATTCCATCCATTCCATACCGTGACCCTCAAGATATTCTGAAGCCACCCGAGCTCAGTGCGGTTGCGCATTGTAGTCCCTCAGAAGAAATCCAGAACCAATAGCAGTAGCATATGAGCGGGCAATACTGATCACAGATCTCGTCTCGATATCTCACACTGGTCAAAGTTCCTCCATGGAATATATGCAGGTCAGTGTGACCACAGAAAGAGTTCCCAGCCCAAACCATTAATCCACCACCTCTGTAACTGTGTCTTTTCATAATGTGGGACTACTTGTATCTGGTGCGTTGTTCAATTGATGACCTGAATTATTCTCTAGTGTGAACCTAGACTCGTCCTTGAAGAACAGGCGCCCATTGTTTACTGGTCCAGGAGACGTGTTCTTTTGCTCAAAATAAACGGGCACCTCTGTGTCCTCGGATCAAAGGGTCACAACTAGCCGGTCGTCTTGCATATAGACCTGTATTGTGCAAGCGTCTGCGCAATGCAGTAGCTGAGATTTTTGGTCCTGTTGCCACTAAATGATCTGTTATTCGGTGAGGCACATTAATGTTACTCCTCCTTCGGGCCTAAAGAGGTAAATAACATCTCCCGCAGGTGATGTAAATCTATGTCTGCCTGGAACATGTTTTCTAGACACAGAATCCTGGGATTCAAACCGATTCTATAGTTAGTGGATTAGACAGCGAGAGACACTGAGACGTGTAGCAGCATCAGCTTGTGACATCCCCATTTCCATTCATCCGATCGTCCGCCACTTCAACGAATCGGGCAAACGACTTGTCCTGGACAATGATGGATTCTCCTGGATATGATCCACAAAACTGCAATAACAACTGAAGATCAACCCTTGTGAACAAAAATTAGTTCTTGCATTTTTTTCTATAACTTCTATATAAGTATTCATTTCTATTAAATAAAAGTGGTAGCTGTAGCTTTTGCATATATTTTCTTAAACTTCATTATGATCCTGCATATGAACTGTGAATTAAGTTTTTCAAAATAGGAAAGCTAAATCAACTACGTCCTCCGACAAATTCAATTTTACAAATGCTAATAGAATACTTCTAAATACTAACTGTATATTTAAAAAGTACAATTGACAAGACCTTCTAAAGCAATAGGAATGTAGCTGGAACTCTGACTCCAGAGAGACACGAATTCTCCACTTCTGTTATCAGCTCCACATTCTTCTATCACCTTGTTCATAACAGGCCGTCGCCCTTTCATGAGCTGTCTTCTGCATTTCGGTCTAACTCAAACATAAAAGAGTGATTGCGTCCAAAAAGGAGACCAAGACCACTATGCATTCCACTGCCACTGTTGGAGACTCGGCTCAAAATACCAGTCCCAAAACGTTGTCTAGTTGGATAAAAAAATTATCGCAACAACACAGCTCTCAGAAAAATGAGCCAAACAATAATCAATTCCAGTTATAACACGGACAACATTTCTCAAAGTAGCATATTGTAACTGGAAGAACTATTTAGTTTCGATCTTGCTGACCCAATTTGGATCCTGCTGATCCCCATTCTTCGTAATACTTGTCGGTTACTTCGTAATACTTGTCGGTGACTAAAGATACTCATCAGATAAATGAGACGGCTCGCTTGGAAGTGACAGACGGGAAGTTTCTTTTTAGGCACAAACATTTTATTTCAATAATTTGCAACAAACTGCTTCATTACAAACTAATTTCCTTCAAAACATTTTGAAACTACTGTTCTAATCACAGTCTCGCGATAAACCGATGAGTTGCTACTCTTTTTTAAACAAAGTTTTAACTGAGGTAATTTACTTACCATAAGTGGCGCAACAATGCTGTTAGGAAGCTGCATCAAATTACCAAAGTACAATGAAATACCGAGAGATTAATAACTAGATCTCTTCTGTCAATTCCACTAAAAAAAGCGCCATTTTAGGGTATTTTAATCTAGAATATTTTATATATCATAAAAATAAAGAAATTAAGAAAAGACAGAAGCCGAAGCCCTAGCTCTTATTTGTTTAATTTTTTTAAAAGAACCGCGAAGCCAATATCGTTGGGACAATGAATGTTTCTCTTAAAAACTTTCTTGTCAACAATCAGTTCGCGATAATTTGCATTTGAGCAGATGACTGGATTTTATATGATTTTTCCTGTCATCTTGTAAACGATGTCCTACTGATGCTCTCGAAATTATCTAACTGCATGAGTTATTTACATTCCTCAAACAAGCACAAATTCGCTAGATTTATATTGATTTAATTACATTTATTGCGGGAGACGTAAAAAAATTTCCCCCCTTCGAGAAAGAAAGCATAATGTATCTGCTACTTTAGTTTGTAAGACATTGAAAATTGTACTGAAAAATGTACATGGCCTTTCTTAAAATTGTTTTTATTGATAAAAATGTATTAAACATTTATTTGATAACCAGATACCTTGGTTAGTGAATATTTTTACATCTGAAGAAAGAACTATATTATTTGAGCTGAAATAAGCACCCTGAAAGACACATACTGGCTGTATGTTTCATACGCATAATTAAGATGTTACGCTGGACAAAAATAACAGAATTCGCTCATACTTAGAGCCAAGTTGTACCCAGTTTGAAAATGGATTATTGATCCTTGAAAACAATGAGCGATCACTGATAATGACCTGAACATTATCACATGAACATTAAATAGCAATTTATACTTTATGTGTTTCTATCTTTTGGGTTTTTCTCACAGTACCAGGAACACTCATTCCGAAATAATTCGTTCAATATCGAGGGAGCTATGAAACATAAGTAAAACCTTGCAGTTAAAGCAATTTATTGTTGTGATCTGGAGGAGTTTATTCGATTCTTCCTACGCGTTTACTCAGTGCCTTGCGACTGCAAACACTTTGAAGTTAGCTGTGCGGACTAACATAATAGAAGGATACGTTGAATTCTGTAGAGATAAATGATGTTTCTGCTAATTTCCTTGCTTGAGATATTGTTAATTATTCTGAATTTATTTAATGGTTATGTCATTCTCCCCAGTCATTGCTTTAGTAGTTATTAATTACTGCTGTCTATTACGAGGCCATTTAATTTTTTTTTTTTTTTTTTTTATTTAAATGCTCCATCTGAGGCTTTTGATTTTTAAGTGCTGTAACAGTGACAATGGCCAACTGGCTTAGATAAAGCATCAGAATTAAATCTTACATATAAGCGCTTAATAGCTCTTAGGTTTTCCCTGCTGAATTGAAAACACAGTAATAAAAAAAGTGCGATTTGCAGATTGATACATGTACTGGCAAGTATATATTTCTCGCACGCTAAACCTTAAGGAACACTTAGTTAATTCAAATTACGTTTTGCAGCTCCCGACTGCCCTCTTCCTCGCTCAAGTGCAGCGGAGGGTTGCAAATCCCCAAGTACTAACTACCACTCTGAAGGAATTAACTTCAGTTAGGGACGGTGGGCAGTTCTATTTGCTCGCATCGCCGGTCTGAGCGCCGCCATTTCGGCGGCTTTCTTCTCTCATAAGTCATCGCGAAAGGCGCTAAACAAGCGGAAATCTTGAATAAGTCTTGCCCTCAGGCACGCATTGCTGACCGTGAGTACAGATCGAAGACGCGGCGCCTCTACGCTGCTTGTGCAAAAGGTAGTTTCTAAATATAGCCAAGTAAGCGCACTTCGGAATGTTCTCGCAAGGATGCGGTTGATGCGAATGATAAATCGAATTTCTCTCGTGGTTGGGCTTCAGCTAATTTGCGTCTGCTCCCGAGGTATGTTTCTAGACAACAAAAAAAGGCATTTCAAGAAGGCCATCACCATCCCAAACTTGCAAACCTGGTAACAGTAACACGTGCACTGTGGATAAATGTATGCAGTTAAAAGGAGAATTTTCTTGAACTTGAGAATTAGCATCTTTTCCCATAAATTCAACAGAAGTTTTGCATCAATAATGACGATTTTGATGAACTAAGGCAGAAAAATTTCGATGCAACATAAAATTGCTACCTATATCTCCAGCCATAATACTAAAATTCGGTTTAATTTAACTGTGCCTATTTAACTAACATCAACCAATGTACTCTAAGTCAGAGCGTTAAACGAATATAATAAACATGAAAGGCTATGTCATCTAACATTTAGCAAAATTGTGAAAGTAAATAATTTCGTATTTATGCTAACTGAAAGTATGCTAATTTTAATTTACAATAATGCCTTAATTCTTTTTTCATTCGGTATTTCCTGTTTTCGTTTTAAAACTACTAGTAACTAATTTAAGTCACTTTAAACTGCTTCGTTTCCAAATAAGTCCACGTCATATAACGTTCTGATGCAAATAACTTACATAAGTGGTTAGCCAATAATCATTTTATAACGTATTAATTAATCAAATTGTACAAAATCGAAACTAACTGACTAGGAATTTAGGTTTCTTTTCTCGCGCACCGCGTTCGCTTAATGCTCTCTCTCGTATGCACACAACATATATTCATATGTATATGTACGATAAAAAAAGATGTAAGCCAAAGTTATACCTGAAATTAGCAATAGCTCCTAAATTCCTCATTTTAATTTGGGCATTTTCCCTCTTTATTCTAAACATAGTAATAACGTTTTCTGGACTGCGTTATTTCTAGAATAATACATACCATATGACTTTCACATAACTATTAAAACATAGCTAATTCGAAACTTAACTGGAAATTTTTCTCTCAATAAGCTTTCCATAGTGAAATAAATTCGCACTTCTACCTCTTCTTCTACCTCTTTTCACTAAGACGCTGCCTCACTGCTGTCTTCCTATCACAACAGAATAAAAAATGTAAATGTTCTTGGAAAGACAGAATGTTGTGTTAATTTTCTTGAGACAGCAGAATGTTTATTGAAGTAAAAATGATTATTTAATGTGCCAAGATTAATGCATCAATAATTATGGATCAACATTACGGTATATACGTAGTAAAATTTAGAGCAAATTTGTTCCTAAACCTGAAAAGTTGGTATAAGTTGGATGACTATCAGTTACAGGATTTGCAAATAGTGTAATTACTGAAATAATTGTACATAATGTAAAAAATCGTTGTTTCAGCCGTTTTCCTTATTGCTTAAAAAAAAAAATAAAATAAAATTAAAAAAAAATAAGAGCGTACTTTAATATTTTAAGATTGTTAAATAGCTCGTTGAAACTGAAGATTACTTTTCTTCTTTTTTCCTCTGTTAACTACGACAATTAGCATGGAATTAATTAATTTCCTTTAACTAATCAGTATAAAATCTACATTTAACACGCGCGTTTTGCACTCGCAAAAGAACTCGACCACCACTTCACTCCCGCATTCCAAAAATAGCTTCACAAAGTCCGCAACAGTAAAAATTCAAGGGTCCCTCACTGCTTCTCGCTCCATCTTGGCTCGCATACCAAATTCCTTCTGAATAAGAAGACAAACACGAACACATCTCCGTCCTCACACTCATAAGTATGTAAATTAATTAATTCATATTATAAAATTTCACTATAATATGTACATTTCAATTTATACATTTTCATGTACCTTAGTTTCTGTAAATATCTTTCATTTTTCAACTTTTAAATTTCATTAATTTAGCAAAGATTGCATTGTATATTATGTCTATAAAGATTACTTTGATTACAAAGATTTAATTTGATTTATAAATATTATACTTCATAAATTTTGCAAGCATTCCGCTTATGTTCATAAAGATAACTTTGAATTAACATGCATGAAAGGGAGGGTGTCGGGGGACACTTTACTCGAGTGAGAAAGAAAAAAAATTTACAACTACTACTCAATTTTAAATCAAGCAAAACATTTTCAATCAAGCAAAACATTTTTACTACTACTCAATTTTGCAATAATAATACGATATAAAAATATTCATAAGCTAAATGGAACTGCCACATTCATAATGAATTCCATAAAGACCTTCACTTTAATTCATCTCACCTTAAATCTAACTAATTGGCTAAAACTCAACTTACCAGATTGACATCTTAATTTTTACTTGTGTAAAAGACGAAACATCTTCGAATTTGTTAATTATTGTTGATTGATGGGGAGTCGGTTTGTTCTCCTTGGAAAGTCAACCAATTGCCAATCAATGACAGTAATTACTTGATTTATCGATTAATTTTTCATTTTTAAAAGTTTCCAATTCAACTTTTTCATTTTCAAAAGTTTCCATTTCAATTTTTTTATGATTCAAATTGAAGTTCCTTTAAAAAAGTTTTCAAAATTCAATTTTCAATACGTCAAGTTACTTCATTCTACTACAATTCTACTAACCTTATCTATGGAGATAATATACTCAAAAATCCATTAGTAAATAAATTATTATTTTACTACTTTGCAGCTATTGCGCAGGTATTAGGAAATCTATTTCGATTTATTAATGTACTTAATTTAATTCAATCTTTGATATATATATAATTGAAAATAAATTGAAATAAATATTGTGTTTAAAATCCATCCGTATTCAATTTAGAATAAACCATATGCAAAACCAGAAGCATAATAGCAAACAGCGGGAAAGGGGCAAAACATGCCAAAACCAAAACTGAAAAAAGAAATTTATATCTTTCACGGCGTCGTCATCCGGGATTTGGGCAACGAAAGAAGTAATTATACTTCCTTCGAAAAAAAATTAATGCTTATTCTAAAAATATTTCTGAAGAATTACATTTTGAAAAATAAACTAATGAATTCAAAGTAGTTAAAATATTTTATTGATTAACAGAAACTTTTTGTATTAAAAATGTGATTAAGATAGGGAAGTGTCTAGTAATAGTGAGCAAAGGTGTGAGAAATCTTAGAGAATGCAAATGATAAATTAGCCAAAACATTGCAAACTACAGGTAACCTAAAAAAAAAAAAAAGTAGAAAACGAAATAGCGAAATAAGTTATCAACTGTTACAAAATATAGAACTCACTTAGGAGGGCTTTCCTGAGACTTAGAACCAGAAAATTAAAAGTAATGCAAGAATTTTGATCCGAATTCCTAATTCATATGTATTAAAACATCCAGACAGTACCGCCATAATGCTTTAGGTGTAGCATATCATGAAAAATTGCAGTTTGTTGGTAAAGATAATTTTTAGATTAACATTTTTAGTTTAGCTAGCTGTTTTTTGATAAAATTGTGTGGAATTTTACCTTTTAGCATATTTACAGTCATTTATCGATGCAGGAAAGGCGTGAAACATGTGAAGTGACTTCGGATTTCGACATCTGGAATCGACCTCCCGGTTACACGTCGAAGGTGATTCCAGTTACGCCTCCAAGGCACCTAGAAAGCAGGAAGAAAATACCTTAAAAATATCTAACTCCTTTTAAAGGATGGCTCGGGAAGAGAAGCTCCAGTCGCCAAATCTTGGTGGTAACGAATTATTGTCTTATTCAGGTGTCACTTGTAGAGTAATTAGGTTTATCTATAGAGAAAATTGCATTTCTTAAGTATTTTTCTTAAGTTCCTTGAGTTCAAGTATTTTTCTTAAGTTTATTGAATCATATTCAATCATATAAATACCACCAATTTTTAATACAAGGAACTTCAGAAAAATACAGACGAGCTTGAAACCCAATTAACTATTACCATCATTGACAGAGCTGACAACAGTTTTAGTATTAATAGTAAAAATGTAAAGTACATTTGTAAACCGTTTAGTATTGCTTTAAATATTAAACAGTAATTTTTAATTCGTGCCTTTGTTGGTTCAGAAACATGCTAATTTATTTTCTTATTTAGTTGCACCATCCCTGTGATGAAGACCCAGCGTAGAATATATATATATATATATATATATATATATTTTATTCACATTGTTTTTCTTCTTTTCTGCACCTTTTATTCAGTTTGCAACTATGCTTCTGGTATTTTTTTGTTCATAAGGTTTGTTCGGAATCAAAAATGGGATGGATTTTAAACGCATTTTATTTTAATATAATTTGCATTATTACCATCATTTATTGCTTCTTTCAGCGCGCAAATGAATTATGAACTGCTTTATATTTTGTAATTATTCATTTATCTCTCTCTCTATATATATATGTATATCAAAGTTTGAACTAAATTAAATACATTTAATAAATCGAAATAAATTTCCTAATACTTGCGCAATAGCTGCAAAGTAATAAAATAATAATTTATTTACTAAGGGATTATTACGTATATTACCTCCTTAGATAAAGTTAGTAGAATTGTAGTTGGAGTAACTTAGAAGCATTTAAAATTGAATATTGAAAAAAATATTCTTTAATTTTTTTAAAATGGAAACTTTCAAAATGAAAAGTTATGAAAAATGAAAAATTAATCAATAACCAAGTAATTATTGTCATTGATCGGAAATTGATTGACTTTTCAAGGGTAACAAACCAACCCCCGATCAGTCAACAATAATTAAGTATGACGAAGGTGTTTTGTCTTTTACTCAAGTAAGAATTATGATGCCAAACTGGTAAGTTGGGTTTAAGCCAATTAATTAGATTCAAAGTGAGATGAATTAAAGGACTATATAGAATTCATTATGACTGTAGAAATTCCATTTAGCTTATAAATTTCTTATATCATAATATACTTTATCTGTGCGTAATTACCTGAAGAGGTTTTAATTCATATATGGAATGACAGACATGTTGATGGAGGTAGCCGAATTCAGCATACTTTTATTTCGTAATAAAGCAAGCCTTGGTAGGCATAAACAGGTTCGCTCACCATCATTATGTGTGCGCTATGCACGAATAATTTTGTATATTTTACAGATGTTCGAACTTTTCATAGTATAGAGGGCGCTGTTGCGCTGAAAGAATTCTTCTGTGTGTTTACATTATGTAAATGTGGTTCGCCGTTGCGATGTGTCTGTATTACTGTGATATATTTGGTGTTTTCATTAAATATAAATGCAAGATATCGTCATGTATTTTTGTATACCAAATCAAGATCAAATTTAGACTGATGCAAACTCGTCGAAACAAAAATAGCGTTCGAACAAGAATCCTCAAGTGTTATTACTCGATTTCGAACTTCGCATTAGTATCGTTAATCGCTTCGTAATTAAGTGGTGCATCGGCCGGGAATATCGTAATGGTGGGGTGAGTAAATAGTTTAGTTGGTTAATCGGAAGTCATTCGATTGTCCCTGTAAAAACGTCAGAAAGCAACTATGTCCTGCATGGAACTTGAACCGCCGATTATTCACTTGCCAACTGGACATGCTACCACTCATGTTTGCACTACGACAGCAGGTGCGGTTTAATGCGATATTTTTTTTTTTTTACTTTAATATGTTAACCACTGATCTTGTACTTCTTATATTTATTCATTAAACACACATTTGTGTCAATGACGTTTACGAGTCCTTGCTCTGAGCAGACAAGAAAAATCACAGTAAGAAATCGACTCTTATTCAGAAATCGAATGTAGATCTATTGTTGCGATAATGACTCTAGTAACCACCATGATCGAGTTCTAGGAGAATTTAAATTCTAGTCTCGTACTGATGAGAAGGGAGATGTCAGAAAGAGCGACAGGGCATATAACATACTCTCTCCAATGTCTTTGATGAGGCGTCGAAGAACAATTCTTCCACACATTCATTATTATTTCTAGAAGAATTACGAAACTAGAAGTTAAAATAGCATCAAAAGTATGAAGTAGTATGAGACAAAGCCGATTTCGTAAGAAAACTACGCTTGCTTTATCGGCAGTTTGTAACAGTACCTTGCTTGCATTTATTTGAAGCTATATGTCTTACGCATCTCTATTTCAGCTTACTCGAAGTTTCACATTTGAAAGCTTCGATAGTTCAGACCAAGGTACACTGGTACTTCGGTATACATCATTAATCCCTTTCACATCCATAGGAACTTTTCGAATGAAAAGTGAAGGTGAAATAATAATTCTATTTTCACGAAACAAAATCCCTATTGTTATTATTATAGCACCTTCAACACTAAAATACAAATGTAACAGATGAACTATATACTGCAAATAAACTGAGATACCACTGTATGCTCATTCAGAAAAGATTTTTTTGAGTGTCATTAGACACCTAGATATTTGTTACGTCATTCAGAAATTTTACAAAGCATCAATAAATGTACTTATAAACAATAAGAATGCTGGGATGTTTTTTAAATTTTTACTTAAATTTTTTTATTGACAATTTAGTTTCCTGCCATGGTATTTTAGTTTTTGTGATGGTGAAACTTGTATTTTTATTAATACTTTCAAGCAATGCCTTTATAGGAAAGATGAATAAATTTTTATAAAGGAGAAAACAAAAATATTCTTCAAGAAATAACTCATAAAAGCAATTAAGGAAACTGAAGAAACACTGAGCTACTAAATTAATTTTTGATTTTTGATTTTTTGATTTGAAAAAATAAAAATTTCAAATTCTATCACATCTAATTAATGGTCATATGTAACTAGAATAGTCAAATGACAACATAAATAATGTATAACATTTTCCCTCTATTCGAATTCAAGGCCTCTTATTTACATACTTTTATCTGTTAAAGTTCGCAAAATAAAGCGAGTAACCATTCGTATTGAGACATCAAGTGATGAATATAAATTCCTCCTTCATAATCAGAAGAATGTGAAACATTCACTTATTCAAAGGGTAAATCTAGAAGGGTGTGCCATGAAATGCCAGCAACCAAGATGTCAACAATCAAAATGTGAGAGCCATAATGTCGGCAATCGATACATCAGTAAGTACAAAATGTCAGTAATTAAGATGTCAATACATATAACACGTTGTCAGAATATGAAAGGTCATCTTTCAAATGTGAAAAGTTCGAAAGAACTTTTCTTTTCAGTATCAAGCAAGCGAAGATTATTCAAAAAATAATGGCTACGCAATGCAAACTATTAAAAAACATTAAAACAACGATTAATTTAAATTATAATTATTTAACACTAGAACCGCGGAGCGGGTCAATTTGACCCAAACCGATGTTTAATTTGTCACCATATGAAAATTATTGATTGAAAAACAAATTCCTTGTATGACTTTTAATAATTTAAGGTAAACAGTAACTTACCGAATTTGAAACTGCGTAACATAAATAAATTTCGGATTATTAATACTTATACCTAGAACCGCGAAGCATGTCATTTTAACTCGTAAGAAATATTTATGTCTAAATGACAAAAAACAGACCCGCTTTTGTCGAAAGAAAATGTAAAATATATCTGCCTCACCCGCTAACCACCAGGACCGCATCAGGAAAGGGAATAGTGTGGTTCTCAGTCAAGGTTCGAAACGCAAACTGCGTTCGAATGCAGTGAAAAATTACAACGAATATTTCAAAAGAAGTTTTGAAGTTGCTTTTATTCTATATTTAGTATAAAGATAGATAAGATGTCACGACGTCGTTTAGGATTGTTCAACACTCTTCAGGAACCTTTGGAATATTTACAACAATTATCTGAAAACGATTGAGAAGATGATAATAATGATGACAGTGTTTAGATTTGAGCAGCGAGGATGAATATCTGCCTGTTAATGAAGAAAATTCGAATTCAGATGAAGAAAATGAAAGTAATGATGACTCCGGCAGTGCTCTAACAATAGCTGGACCTTCTCATCGGAATAATTATAATTTATTTAAAAAAAGAAAAAAAAATCTAAGAAAAGACGCATACACTCAAGGAAATCCGAAATGAAATCAGCAGTAACATTCAAAGTTGGAAATAATGAGGTTGGCAAAGATAAAAAAAGTTTGGAATGTCGTACAATTAGGAATAAAAGTAAAATATTTTGAAGGAAGTTCGGGCACAACACCACATGCTAATGCAATATTATAGACAACAGTCCTTCAAGTGTCTGGAGAGTTTCATAGATTAAGGGATATTGAAGCATATAAAGAAATACAATGAAGATGAAGCTCATCGACAGATTCATGAAAATGAATGGAATAAAAGAATAGAAGAGTTGATGTTTTTGTAGCAATTTTAAATGCACGTAGTATAATTTGTGCAAAAGGACTTGAAATGGAATTTGAATAAATTTGGAATCAAGTTCTGGGTTAGCTGCAGTTGTTGACTCTAAATATCTAATAAACGGATTGCCGTATCTTGGAAAAGATAACACGTTGTCAGAATATGAAAGGTCATCTTTCAAATGTGAAAAGTTCGGAAGAACTTTTCTTTTCAGTATCAAGCAAGCGAAGATTATTCAAAAAATAATGACTACGCAATGCAAACTATTAAAAAACATTAAAACAACGATTAATTTAAATTATAATTATTTAACACTAGAACCGCGGAGCGGATCAATTTGACCCAAACCGATGTTTAATTTGTCACCATATGAAAATTATTGATTGAAAAACAAATTCCTTTTATGACTTTTAAGTCCACCGTTTCTTTTTATGAACTTTTTTGACTAAGTCTATCCACCGTTTCTTTTTATGAACATGTTGTACTGCGACTATTAAGTCCATATGAACACAAAGGTAGAAATATCACTGCAGATAAATGTTTCACAACACTGAAGCTTGCAGAGGCATTGAAATCCAAAACCACCATCCTTGTAGAAACTGTAAAACGCTGAAGAAGAGAAATACCAGTCTCTGAATGTCTAAATCCGCATTGCATGCGACTATGGTACTAACACATCAAGACATCAGTCTAACCGTTTATCAAGGGAAAATGATAAAAAGTTTTGTTGCTAAGTAGTCTTCATACAACTGTAGAAAATAAAGATAGTTCCAAAAAATTACCTAATGCAATTACTTACTACAACGCAACTAAATTCGGTGTGGACGCTATTGACCACATGGCAGTGAAGTGTATTGTGAAGTCTGCTTCCCGTAGGTGGCCGGTGCAGGATTTTTGTAATAATTTGGACCTTGTTGCTATCAATGCTTGGGTTTTATACAAAGTCGTGTAAGGATTATGTTAATTTTATTAACAGTTAAATTTTAAGTTAAATTTCCTTTCCTGTCAAATTCTTAACTTCAACTTACTACTTCCGGCCAGAACGTAGTTTTAGAATCACGTCTGAATACATAATGAGGAAGAGCGGTATTTAACCGCGAAGTTCTTTGGTCTTAGCGAGAGAGAATCAGAGTTTCTGATTTACGCGTGTCTGCCTTTTGGCTACTCTCTCTCTCAAAGCTGTTATTACGCTCGGCCGTACTCAGGCCCTTGATAAGCTTCGTAGTCAAATAAAAATAAGGGGCCAACTCGATTAGAATCTTGATAACTTCGGCTATATTTCTTTAGTTAATCTTAGTTTTAGTTTAATTTTTAGTATCTTAAGTTCAAGCTCAAGTGTCGGCTTTTATTGTACACTCCAAGACGGAGTTTTCTTAAATCTTATTGGAATAATAAAGGGTTAGTTACCCTTCCATCTTGTTGTTTCCTGTCACACGAACTTAAGCGATTATTCGCTGTCTAGTTCTTAAGATTCGTCACTTTCTACATAACTTGAGATTTACACATTGAAAGTCTTACAGTCGTATCTGGAAATTTTATTAGTAGACAACAATTCATTCAAGATTTAGTTAAAGAACTGAGAGAAATGTGTATTTTGTCCTGACAAAAAAGGTGACATATGGGTGTACAGCACACCAATAAAAACTACGGAAAACCACAACTTAGACGTAAACTAGTCCGATGCCACAGTTCAAAATGTCAAAACAAAATCCACGATATTTGTTCAAAAGAAAAAGCATCCATTCATGATAAATGTACAAAACTTATCACAAAATTGTGTGCATAATACGTACAATAAATTTTATTTTTAAATATCTGTAAAACTAATAAGTAACTGATAAAATTTTTATTTTTTCTCTAAAATTATGTCTAAACTTATTTAAATGATTTACTCTGTTTTTCCATCAAAATTAGAAAAAATATGTTTTATTTTGTTTAAAAGATATGTTAGACTTAAGAAATACTTAAGAAATGTATACTTAAGAAAATACTTAAGAAATGTATACTTAAAAAAATTTTAAATAATATGGTTTTTTAAAAAAAATTGGGCAATTTCCGTTGATTTATTCGAAATATGTAACGTAAATTCTGAGAAATATTGATTGTTACATAAAAATAGCATATTTTAGTTAACTAAAGTAATCACTTGTGCATATTTTTAGGTGTTTTCGGCCTAGGTTCAAATTGACCCGCATCGCGGTTATAGGTATATGGAAAGTACCGCGGTTCTAGTGTTAATAATATCAGCATTTAATTATAAATGTTATCTACACTCATGTCCATAAATTAAGGATAATGCAAAATCAGGCAAAGGAAGAGTTAGAAGCAAAACAAATTTGACTTATTTGTAAAGCTTATTTATTAAACAAAAGGTAAAGAGCAAAAGAAGATGCTATACGTTTGATAATATTAAAAAAATTAGCGATTTTTTCTCCCTGGAGCAAATTACAAAAAAAAAAAAAAAAAAAAAAAAAAAAAAAAAAAAAAAAAACTATTTACAAAAAACCAATATTGCATGGTTGGTATGATTGTTAATACATTGTATGTCTCCCAGACGATGCAATACAGTCCGTACAACGCGTAGTCATGCTGAGCATCAAATTATCGATCTCATCTTGGGGGATATTACACCACTCCAAAAGCAGTGCTCTCCGAAGTTCCGGTAGACATGTAAGAGGAGGTTGACGGGCTGCAACTCGTCGGCCAAGCGTGTCCCACACGTGCTCCTGTGCTGTAACCTGTGCGACCTGTGTTGTAACGTCTACTCACATTACCATCATCTTGGAATCGTTCCCAAAGCCTGGAGATGACACTCTGGGCAATTCCAAGTTCGTCTGATACTTCCAGTTGGGTACGCCCACATTCCAGACGGCCGATAATTCTACCACGTAAAAAGTCATCCAAATGCGTCCTTTGTGTCATAACTATTCGGTTATTTCACTGAAATGCTTATAAAGCCCCTGCGAACAATTTTACTTCTTTGTCTGTATTCCTTATACACTGGTGTGCAAAAATTAAGAACGAGACGGTTTTTTCAATATAACTTTGTACAAAAGCTTTCTAAATCAACACATTTAATACCGTAAGATCCCCAATACGTAAGGACATGAGTAATGTAAGCAACACTTACTAAAAGAGAAATCAGAGGGATAAAAAGAAGCTTTATTGAAAAAGTAGCATGGAGCGCAATGCGACTGAAGGCCGAAACATCCCTGTGATGGGTGTCCAGCAAGAAACATCCGGTCTTTAATAGTGGATATGATCTCCCCTGACTGCTAGGCAGGTTTCACAGCGTCTGCCCATGCTGAGAATGAGGGTGTCAATGAGTTGAGGCATTGCTGCCCATTCGTCTTGCAGCGCCAATCGAAGCTCCGGAATCGTTACTGGTGGTAAGGTACGAGCTGCCAAGCGTCTGCCTAGAAAATCCCATACATGCTCGATGAGATTGAGATCCGGAGATCGTGCCGGCCAATCCATACGTTCAATATCCTCACTCTCTAAGAGCTGTTCGGCAGCTACTGTGTGATGACATAATGCATTGTCGTCCATGAAAAGGAAGTGCGGACCCATAGCGCCTCTAAAAAGACGCACATATGGAAGAAGAATCTCGTTACAATAACGGGTCCCGTTGACTGAACCTGCGTCGAAGATGTGAAGGTCTGTACGACTACCAAGCCTCCCCAAACGAGACCACCGCCACCTCCGTACCTGCCCCTTTCAATGATGTTCGAGGGATGATTGCGGCTTCCCCGCTCTCTCCAGATGAGTATGCGTTGAGAATCGCTACTCAGACTGAATCTGCTCTCGTCTGTAAAGAGTACTCGTCCCCATTCATTGTCTCTCCAATTCCGTTGTTCCCGGCACCACAGAGAACGCCTTCTCCGATGGGCAGGCGTTAGAGGTAGACACCGTACAGGGCGTCGTGCAAACAGACCACCACCGTGCATTCTTCTGGCCACGGTAAAACGCGATATCGGTCGTCCAGTCGCATGTGTCGTGTGTCTAACGATTTCTCCCGCTGTCTGCCGCCTGTCTCTTCTGGCCTGTAAGGCAATATACCGGTCATCTGCGGGTGTGGTTCCTCGTGGACGACCACTACTAAACCCCCGATAGCTGTTCCTGTAGTTTGAAATTTTGTCCAAAGTCGTGATACGATGCTGTGAGCAATTCCGAACTCTGCAGCCACACTTGTCACACTGCGGCCTTCCTCCACCTTCCCAATGATTCGACCTCGGGTAAAAGCATCCAGATCTAACAGATTGATTATTCGTCATTTCTCGCTGAGGCAGCAACTCGGTGTGATTTTAACTGCTATACGGCGTGCAATCTCTTTGCCAGAAATACTGATCTTACACCGAAAACATGCTTTATACTACTCAGACACTCCCCCATTACGTCTACCTGCATATTTGCGTATGTGCTACCGTACATCATCTTACTTAATCTCCTGATTGGTCTTTCTGTCCGCTCTGCCTCTTCATTCAGCTGATATGCTAATTTTTCGACTTCGTCCTTAATTTTTGCACACCAGTGTATATCACTCTCTTACACTCTCGTCATTATGACGTACCATCGGTGTCATCTGGTTACTTCCTGAAACTTGCATATGATTCTTGAAGATATGTCTACTGATTTTACAGGTGATATATTTATTTTAGAGTTCGATTTCCGCGTGACTCCGAATTTTCCTTAATTTATGGACATGAGTGTAAATAAGCCCTGGTTAAAAATTCGAAGAATGCATTTTGTTGCTTTGAAATCATTCAGAACACCACTTTATTAATATTAAATTTAATTTTAAAAATCTAAATGTCTTTAGGCAGGAAAAGGATTTTTTTTTCAGTACCAAAATTAAGTTATGTATGCAGGAGAAAGAATCGTTATCTTCATTTTCAATGCATACTTTTGAAGCTGAGAACGATGATCGTTTTTGTTACAGCGATAAATTTTACTTCATTGACTACTGAGCGAGTGTTTATTTGGTAGACGAACATCATATGAGTTAGGTTATTAAATTGTAGTTTTATAATCTTTCCTGCATTTCATTCTATGTGAGAATATATATAAAATAAACTAATTTCTTGGTTAAAAGTTAGAGATTTATTTGTTAGATGCTTATCTGAAATATGAATAAAAATCTGAATATGAAATAAAAAGGTATAAAATAAAAGTTATACTGCTGGAAAAGTATACTTGTTCAACACGTGGCAGAACGTAAGTTTACTGTAAAATCATATTATTGTTTAAAAATTGGATTTTGAAATAAAAAGAAAACAATCAGCTATCAAAATTGCTTACATAGAAGAGACTTGATTAGTTATATTTCCATAATAATTTTAGCTTATCATTTAGTCAGCTTGATAAATTGACAGTTTCCAGATGGGCTGCTGTCCAACGTAATATAACATTGATAATTTCTTTTCAGATTATAATCATGGATTGCATAAATATAAAAGAACTTTTTCTACTAGCTTTACGTACAATACGTACTTCTTCTAGTAGCTTTACTTTTAATATCGCAGAATTTTGTTTATATGATTTACAATATAATGAACTTAAACTCTTGAACATTAAAGAATCATGCTGCACATGCATGTATTTGCTATGATAAAAGAAAGAAAAGTGTAAAAATATTAGAAGGAAGGAAAAGGGAAAGATAGCAATAACGTAACTCCCCAAGTGCAATAGTCTTATAAACAATCACTAGCATTTTATATTAGCAAATTCTGAAGCTCTTCACTATCACTGCTTCATCAGACAGATCCCCTGTACACAAAATTGACGACCGAATCAATTATTAAGATGAAAACTATCGCTACGTAGATGAATTCATTTAAAATGGAGGGACGCTAGTTAAAATAAGCAGAATCCAATCTAAATACAAAATGAACGGGTAAAATTATTAACAAAAATGTGGCAAAAATATGAATTTCCGAAACAAAAATTATAACAAAAAGCATATATATTTGTTTAGACATTGAAATAAATTAAAACATTTTCTTTAATTATAAAATATGACAGAAACTAAATAGTATTGACGGGCAGACATTTGAGAGCGTTTTGCTAAATAGTTCTCCGAATACATTAGAAAACAAAAACATAACACAAATTTAAAAAAAAGTATATCTGAATAAAAGCCTAATTTATGCAAATGTAGTGATTTCACAATGCAATAAAACATGCTATTTTTAACCAAATTTGAAATTCACCTCATGCCGAAATAGGTGTACAAGAGTATTCAAAAATTCAAAACAATCATGAAAGCAATAATAAAACAAAAAATCATGAAAACAGTAATAAAATAAATTGCCATTAAGATTCATAATTTTATATTCTTTTTACTATAAAACATTTTTTTCTCTAATTACTATGTCTCAAATTAGGCTTTTTCAGATATTTTAAAATTTGCATTGCTGTAAATTTTTTTTTTGTTTTCTTTGCTTTACTAAAAATTCTTTTGGCTAAGCATAATGCCATTTTTCCCTTAACTGTCATGTTTAATGTTAGCATTGCTTTGTTTTAGGAATATTTTAAAAGTTTTATAATTAAATAAAAATTTGTGATCCATTTACAGTAAGATTCTCTCAGGTTTCTACAAGAGTTCGACGATCTGTGCCTGAACTGATTCATTGTTCGATTCACTTTATTAAATGAGTTTATTGCGATTCCAGTAAACGAAATTTTAGCTCTTTTACAGTATACGGCCAGCTTTTGATGGAAGCTTGCGAAGAACGGAGATATTCGTCCACGAACTGATTCGAACAAGTTTAAGGCCTAGCTGGCGAAAAAGGAACGGAAGTGTGCCAGAGAAGTTCGATTTCTATTTTAGAGGAGAAAATGTTAAAAGTGCATTTAATTTTCATCATTTTCCAACTTTCTGAAAAATATTATTCTAGAGCAGCGGTCGTCAACCCTTACAACTTTACGGACAACTACATACACTTTACCGCATACAGTGCAAAAAGTACAATTTTCGCGAAGGTATGATTGTGCATGAAGATGTATTCACTGATAAAAATGGGGAGATTTTAAGAATTTCGAGAAAACGTTCAATGTCAAAAGACGATGCATATTTAACGGCTGTCCAACATATATGACGCAAAACTCATCGACAGTGAGGAGAAGCAGAACGGTACATTATTATTTATGGAAAATTTATTTACCAAAAAATATTGATTATATTACCTTACCTCGTACTTATATAAATTAACATCTCGAGATTTGCGCGCTTTGGCTAGGTGCCAAATTCGAACAAACACCCGCGCAATTAATTGAGATTCTAGCAGTTCTTTCAACTAATTTGGTAAAGATGCCCTCTGTAAGGCGTTTGAAGAAACTGACTGCATATTTGAAATTGAATCAAGCAATGACTGATATAAATAATATTGCATATATTAAAAGTAAATGTAATGCACTGTCAATCAAAGAACGCATTGTGATTCTTCTCATTGTTCTATATCTACTTACTTCAACTACCTTCAGCAAGTGGAATTCCATTGTTGTGAGCTCCTGTTTGGAAGCCTCTGAATTGAGGAGAAATCATCGCGAGAATGCTGAATTTGTGCTTATTTTGTTTGTGAATATCTGCTCTACAAGAAATGCTACAATGCTAATCATGAATACAGTGTTCGTGAAATAGTATTGTGTTTTGGTGTTTTATGATTACCTTTTTCGGTGATTAAAAAGTTATATGGTGGTATTCTCCAATCTCTGTGGTTCCAGCGATGCAATATTTGGATACCTTTATTCTCTTTGTGCTTCGGTTATCACGTCCTAAGTGCTATATCGCATATCATTCATATTAATCGACTATTGTGTTCATATTGAAAGGTTGGGTCTCAGAATTAATCCATATAAAACCAAAAATAACATACAACGGTAAGGCACATTCTGGTTTTGCTGAAAATGCAATCAATACAGAAGCAACAACAATTCTAGCTGCGATGGTATGTTCATTATTTTCAAAATACAAACAAATTATTGGACTGGTACCAGTACTTAATATGACTGCTGAAGATGAATTAGAAATAAGTAATAGCTAAAATTAATAATAATGCACATTCTATAGTATGCTGTCTTTTGTATAGTATGAAGAAAAGGTAATGATTTTAAACAATCGAAAACAGGTCGAAAAACTAACGTTAAGGAAACACTAGCATTTCTATGAAATATTGTAATCTACAATTATGTGATATTTAATTGTGTAATATTAAAAAAAACACTAAATATATTATATTGATTGCAAACTGCAGTTTTATTACTTTTCGTTTGGTATCTATTCTTCCAAACACTATGCTGTAGATACATTAGGATTTATTTGAAAGCCAGAGAGATAAAAAATTAGCAAACGCCTTCGCCGGGAATCGAACCACAGACCTCTGAAATACCGGCTCAGTGTGCTGACCGCTAGACCACGAAGGCACGCTAGGAAAACGGGAAATATATTCATATATACTCCCCTTTTTAAAGGGTGACTAGTATTTTAGGGCATCTAGTCGCCAAATCTTGGGTGTGGAAAATCATCATCCCCAAACCTTTTAGTTCGGGCGCCACTGTAGAGACATTAGGATTTTTGGAAGCAGGCAAGATGAAAAATATGCAAACGCCTTCGGCGGGAATCGAACCACGGACCTCTGGAATACCGGACCCACCTCATGAAAATACAGTGTGCAGAACCACTACACGAAGGCACGCTAGGAAGGTGGGAGAATTCCTTATAGTGTAATTCGCGGTTTTTTTTTTTTTTTTTTTCCTTTTTTTTTTAATACTACCGTTTTGTATGTTTATTAGATTACCTCAATAAATGAATCTTGGAAATTAGGTTTTATTTTTTTATTAAATTTAAGTATATTTTATTTCCTTCGCTTACTTTTTATGTGCTTGTGAGAATAAAGAAATTAATAATAAATAGAAACGAAACGGTTCATCCTGTGCTATTTAACGAAAAGCTCACTTTAACGTACTTAGCTTACTATCGTATACTATATTACTTAAATTATTTGTGTACAGTAAGAAAAGGAAAGTTACTGATTATAAAAAGTTCATGAAATAATCTTTGTAATCTACCACTATTCTAAAATGTAGAAAATAAAAATAAGTAAATAGATTAACATATGATCGAAAGAAACGGTGTTAAGAAACATCAGCATTACTAGTAAATACTGCAATCCATAATTATTACACTTTTAAATGCTAACTATTAAAAAAACACATTTTTTTTAATTAATTGGAAATTTTAGATCTGTTACCTTTCTTCTGCTATTTATACTTTCAAACACTACTAGTTCATGTTTTTTCTTAAGTAGTGCTGTCATGTATGTTGTTTGTTAGGTTATTATTTCATTTTAAATATGAATATGGTAAGTTATTAGATTTAGGTATATTTTTGTATGAAATATTTTTGATCATATTTATTAACTACTTTATACAGTCTTTCATTTGCATATCTTGGAGATATAGAAGTTAATGGTTATATTTTTTACTGTGAAACACGAATAAATTTATACTTGAGTTTAGGTAAAATACTGATTATGTTACCTTAATAACCGCTTCCTAATTTATCATAACTGGGGCAATTTTCAATGTCTCTGAGATTTAACAGAAATAAATGTGATAATGCTGTTTGTTATCAGAAACGCTCTTTTTTTTTTTTACCCACATTATATCTTTACTTTCATCTCCCTCGAAATTAAAGGAGCATTTGACACGATCTGATGGCCGGATATTATGCAAGAATTAAACAAAGCCAACTGCCCACAAGGACTTTTAAAAATTCTTAGAAGCTACTTGGAGGAAAGGAAAGTCCAAATCACCCAGGACAATGCAACAGTTACACAAATCTACAGAGAGGCTGCCCACAAGGATTCTGTTTGGGCACCACTTTATGGAACATTGTCGCAAATACGGCCTTTTCCCTATTCAATCCAATAGACAAAATTAAACTGCAAGCCTTCGCGGATGATTTCTTAATAATAGTCTCTGGAGTAAAAGACATTGAACAAAGAGCGCAATAGGCAGTCAATAAATTCGTTAAATGGGCAAGCAATCACAAACTACACCTCTCAGCGGACAGGCCCAAGCTACTCTTCATTGGACGAAAGAGAAAGATGAAACGTAATCCTTCGGTTAAAATAATGGCCATCCAATTAAGTGCGAAAGGTCAATAAAATCAACACTCTCTTCGGGATGCCGCATCTGAAAGAACTGAAATTCAGTAGCAGTTACCTCACAAATCACATGCTAAAGACGATGAGGCTTAACTGGGAAACTTCCTCGTCAATAGTAAAAATTTGGTACGTGACGATTCTCGAAAGAATCCTACTATACGGAGTGACAATCTGGGGAAAGCAACTAAATCAAATGATCAAACTAAATCAAAATGGCCTTCTGAATACAATCCAACGACAGCACCTACTACTAATCTGCAGAGGCTACAATACCACATCAACCGCTGCCCTCCAAGTACTAGCGGGGACTCCTCCCCTAGACCTCATGGTACAAAGAGAAGCTACGATTTCCAGAGTCTTAAGATTACGCCAAACTGCACGTTATGGGCAAAAACGTATACAGCCACTTACTTTGAAAGTAGAATATATCATACAATTGGTCACCCTGCCAGCCTCAATATCTCCAAATCGATCAGCTTAACACATATCCTCCCTCTCCATAATGAAAAAGCGATCTACACTGACGGTTCCAAAACACCTAATGGTACTGGCAGCGCGTTTTGCTTAGTGCAGGGAGGCAATGTACTATTCCTATGGAATAGAAGGCTTGGCAGCAAAAACACTGTTTTCCAGGCTGAGCTTGTAGCTCTAAGGGCCGCAGTCGCTTACTCAAAACAGAACAACCTTGGAAAGCTCAAAATTCTCAGTGATTCAACTTCTAGTCTACATGCCATTCAGAACTATCTGAAGAAAAATCGCATCATACAAGCAATCCAATCAGAGCTCCTGGCACTCCCGGAAGAGAATAGGCCGGCTTTGTCATGGGTTCCGGCTCACGTCGGAATTTTCGGCAACGAAGAGGCAGACAAAGGTGCAAAACAAGCAGCAAATAACATCTACAGAGAGGAGCGGCCGGAAAAAGTACCATACTCTTACCTTTAAAGGATGATGCTAAAGAAACGTATGGAGGTATGGCAGCAACGTTGGACTTCAGAAACCACAGGACGAAGGGTCCGTACTTTCTTCCAAAAGGTTTGATTGCTTCAGCGAGGCCTAGCAAATTACTTAACGCAATTCTACTCAGGACACGACCCTTTTCCGTCCTATCTTAAAAGATTCAATCTTACGGACACGGGCATTTGCTCATGTGGAGAGATTGGCGATGCTGATCACTACCTCTTTAGCTGCACAATGACAGCCAATTTACATCTAAAGAAGCCACAGGAACAATTTTGTTCGAAATGGGCGGAGCTCCTCCCCAAGAAATTCTCTGATCTTAAAAAAAATCAAGGATATAATAAAACTATCAAGAACATGCCTCTTCCATGAGTGGAGGTAGAACTTCAAGGGGAAACCAGTGATTGAGTAGAATTAGTATTCCTCTACATGCTCATCCTGTCACAGAATAAAATAAGTGTCGTATTCAATGATTATATCAGCGAGCTCTCTGGAAAAGTTGGATCATACGAAAGAAATGAACCGTAAGTGTTATATTAGACGCTTTATCGTGAATTGTCCCCGCAAAGAGAATAGTTTTATTGCCCACCTCATGAAAATACTAAGTGAAAGGCAAATACGTGGACGTCCCATTTTCACTTGATCGGAACTAGAACTTCATTGCAATTTCTGAAATGCACTAATCCACAGCAATATTCTCTTAACAAGGAAGCTTTACAATCCTGAATGCAAGTGGGTACCAACCAACTATATTGAATTAAATTTAATAGAATTATAGTTTCAACAACTATAGTATCATTTATATTGTGCTGTATCGTCTCGTATGTATCTGTATTTCAAAATGTAGGCAGTACCACTACTATGTAAAACATCTGAATATTTGTAATAACTTGAATATAAGCACTTGTAGTTAAATGAGGCTTATGATATGACTAGATCGAGTTTTAGTATTATATTTACTATTGAATCCTATAATAACTGTTCATTGAATTCTCATGTATGCATCTTTTTGGCACCTGAAGAATTTGTGCCGAACATAATAGCAAAGTAACTGTATGTACTAATAGAATTATAAATGCAAAGTTGTATAGTCTTGTATATATCTGTAATAGAGAAGGTGGTATTACTGATCTGTATAGTATTTGAATAGTTGTAATAACTGTATCTAAGTATTTGTAGGTTGATGAAGTTGATGTTACTACTAAGTTAGGGTTTTTTATTGTTATTATATTTATCTGTGCTGAATATAAATTTAGTGGAATGGTAATTGTTTGTACTATAGCATCATAAATACTGTATAGTATAGTCTAATGTATCGGTATTGTAAAAGAGGAAGTAGTATCACTGCTACGTACAGTGTTTGTAAAAATTGCAATAATGGTAACTAAGTATTTGCAGGATAATGAAGTTAATATTACAATCTAGTTAGAGTTGGTATTGAAATAACCATTCATTCCAGTATTCACTATAGCTTGAAGTCTACTGCATGCATCTTGTTTGTAAATGGATAATCTGTGTTGAGTATATACTTAATACTTAACACAGATTATCCATTTACAAATATATATATTTAATACTCAACACAGATTATTCTATTAAAACATTTAAATAGAATGGTAACTGTATGTAATATAGTATCATAAATACTGTGTTTTTTAATCCTGTATATATTAGTGTTTTAAAAGAAAAGGTAGTATTATTGCTATGTACACCAATTGTACTACCTTTAATAATTTTAATATATCAATTATTAAGCTTATTTTTCTGTATAAATCAATATGTAACACAAGGACATAACAACGACATTTTCACAACTGTTGCAAAAAGGTGGAATTTTGTGAACATTTAGGCGTCTTTAATACGCCGTGATACGATGCTTTCACAACCAAAAATATCATCTGCGAAAGACGCAATAACGACGTCTATGCGACAAAAACTTCATCTGCAAAGACGTAATATAGACGTCTTTGCAACGTTTGCAAAACAGTGGAGCTTCGCGGACACCTGGGGCGTCTTAAAGACGACATATTGCAATGTTTCTGCAACACGACTCGCGACCAGTTTGTAACGTCGTTACGTTAGTTTGTCGTTCTACTTGGGATGATTGATTGAATTATTCGCACTTGTTTTATATTTTTCACTCTTATACCCAAACCTGGATAACCGCTCTTCGTTCATCCGTCGTTCCAGATCTTTTTCCTAAAGGGTATTTGTAGTGACTGGTGAATCGTGGAAAGACAAACGTTAATGAACAAGATTCCGTTCTGACCCGACCCCATTAAAGAGCAAAGTTGCCAATTTCTAATTTCTGCAACTTGTGCTAAAAGAGATGTTTGGGTTTTCCCTTATTATTGCCAACATTTTAATATTTTTATGACTTTTTTATTCTTAATTTTTATCTACATTTATTTATTCGAGTCGCTATCCAGTAGATTTGTTTCTGGAATGAATATTAGTTCTGAGTTTAATCTATTGCCCTACAAATGTTCTAAATTATTATTCAGTTTTTTAAATGCTTTTTTTAAAATTTCGTCTGCTCTCTGACAACTTTACATAATCATTCTGGATTTTCAGCATTAAATCCAATCTGCACTTTTTCATGGTTTTTATTTATTCTTTTCATTTTTACCTTTGAGTTCTTGGCTTTTCAACCATGAAGAACAAAACCTTTTTCTTTCAGTTGACTTTCTTTTTATGAATCAAATGAGTTTATGAATCAAATGAATGAATTGAAACGAAGAATAAAAGGGCCAGTAGTATACAAATGAGAGAGCTGGCGCAGTGACCTTTGGGGGCGAAACAATGACTGCGAAACCCTCCATTAAAATCGAACCCACTTTTAGAATGTGATGGCTCTCCAACCCTCCATTAAAATCGAACCCACTTTTAGAATGTGATGGCTCTCCAACCCTCCATTAAAATCGAACCCACTTTTAGAATGTGATGGCTCTCCAACCCTCCATTAAAATCGAACCCACTTTTAGAATGTGATGGCTCTCCAACCCTCCATTAAAATCGAACCCACTTTTACAAACGCTACTTTTCCAAAACGCCGCTTTTACAAACGCCACTTTTCCTCTTCATCGCATGCTTCTTTTGCAAGGGGACATTCGTCCCCCACATAATCCACTGGCATGGTATATTTAGTGAGGGTATTAATTTATACCATCAGTGCACCATTATGTATGGCTTCTAGAGCGTCAAAGGAGAGACAATGGGTAATTGATTAATAATACCTAGTGAATAATAAAAGCATTTAAAGAGATGCATTCTATATGTAAAGATGGCAAATATTTATGACTTATTCGGTGATATTAGAGCTTTATATAGCTCAGGTAATAACAGCAGAATGTGCGGCCTTGCTAGAATGTGTCAGCATTTACTGACTGCTGTTGAAGAAGAAACAGATATGAATAATAATTATCCTGAAATTCATTCGCTAATTTTAAAATATATTATTCAAATGTATCAAATACTACACGAAGAAAAGAATAGTAAGGTACAGAATATGGGTTATGACACTCTATCAAAAATGACCAGATTTCTTTTGTGTAACTAAGCCTACTTTATTTTTTAATGATTCTAAAACCATTAAAAAAAAAAGTTATTGCTCAAATTTAAACATGTTTCCAGGTTGGGCTTTCCCGACATCTTTACTTCCTAAATAAACAAAATAAAGAGGTTTAATGCCATTGAGCTTTAAATAATCAGATGCTTTGTTATCACATCGCTTCGGTAAAGATACAACACACTCAGGTAAATGGACTATTATTTTTTTACCATACTTTGTGTTTATTTCTCTAATTTCTGTAACCGGATACTTTTCATTGATATTAAGTTCGCTCATTTTCTTGAACTCATTGAGAGAACTAAATGTGTTTAATTCTTGTAACAATTCCATCTTTACATATAGAATGCATCTCTTTAAATGCTTTTATTATTCACTAGGTTTCATCAGACCCCTCGAAATTTTACGAAACCTTCGTTTGAAATGACTCTGAGATCAGTATATTCATAAGCTGTAGTAATTAACTATGATGACACTCACCAACGATACCAAGGACTCGCTCGCCGAGGTACCGAGAAGAAAGCCAGGAAGGCCCCGCAAGCATGACCGAAGGACCCCGCGGACACTCTCCCCCATTGGACTAAACTTTGAGCGAACAGCCATTACAACACGCACATACACAGTAAATATAGACGGCCTTACCATCATGATAAGATAAGCTATCATACTTTTTCCCAATGTAGAGGTTGGAGGGCGCAGCGCCCTCCAACTTTTTCTCAGTGGAGGGCGCAGCGCCCTTCACCTGGAGTTGTGGTCTGACTGGACTCACAGGGCTCACAGGCGCGCCAGCTGCACCTCCACAGGCCACCTCTCGCACAACATATATAAGACACATAGAGGACAACATACACTGTAAGACTCTGACGCTTTAGCGTCGGGGATCCCACTTATGAATAACGGTGAATGCTACTCTATTGGTTCAACGGCGAGAGTAAGCTGGGATAACGGTGAATGCTACTCTGTTGGTTCAACGGCGAGAGTAAGCTGACATGTCTTTTTGGCTAGGTTAAGACCATCAATCCGGATTGAATGACATCAATCCGGGAGAGGTCGGGGTTTGAACTTGGGACTTTGATGTTAGTAGTCCTGCGCGCTAACCGTTCAGCCAGGGTACCCGTATTCAATAATTGCTAACTGTCTTATAAATGTAACATATCAAACATGTTTTGTGAAGTGCTGCCATCTGTTGTCACTTTCTAATACTACGCATTTAGACGCAGTCAAGGTCGTGACGTATACGATAGAATAAAAAAAAAAAAAAAACACTTATCATTTCCTCAAGCTAGGAACACGTTTCACTCCAAGGTCATTTCATCAGCGTTCGCTTCGATTTTTTTTTCCCCACGCGGGACGTTGAAAACGGAAACACGATCATAACAAATTGCGGGTAGTTATTTTATTTTTAATGCTACACAGCATTAAAAAATTACTAGGTTTAAGGTTCATTTTCGCTGCTATATCTATATAAATTTCTGTTGCATATGTTAGTTAGAAGGATGCAAATCAGTTTTTTATAGTGCATCTCGTAAAAGGCATTCGATAGTAAATGGTGTTTATAAGTCATCAGATGACAAAAGTCTATCTTATCCTGGTGTTCTAAGATAAACTCTTCGCTAAAGGTTTGATATCTGACAATTCGTTCCCATTCCAGCTGTTCTGCGAATTCCCTCATGAAATCTTCAGTGAGTGTTTGTTGGGAAGAGATAAGAACCATATCGATATAGTCTTTGTGCTTCCGCATGAAGTCTATGCTCAGTACTTGGTAGTGGGAAACTGTTATCCAATGCACTTTTGTTATATGTTTATCGAGGAAAGGTTCTGTCATCTTTTGGTACCTGCAAGCTTGTTCCCAGTCTAAACTATAGGCATATTTGTCCATGAAGGGTTCCGACAATTTCTGGTATTTGGAGATTTCATACCATTCAACTAAACCTTCATGTTTTTCTATAAATGGTTCTGATAACGTCTGATACTGACAAATGACCTTCCAGTTCACCTGATTTGAGAATTCTTCGATGAACTCCTCCGAAAGAGTCGAGTATCGACTCACGAGCGACCAACTTATATTCTGTTGTAATGCCCTGATTTGTCCTTCCAACAAACCGGTCTTCGAAATATCGTTCCAATTTACGTCAGCCATTTATTATAAACACAAAAGAATTTCTACTTTCAAGTATACATAAGTTTTTAGGTCCTTAGTCTTAACGAATACTTGTATCTCTTTATCTTTCTTAATATAGTTTATAAATGATACCTGTTCGGTGTTATAATTGAACTCCCGCAGCATCTTATTACCGTTAAAAATTTGAGCTTCAACCACACTTTCAAGATAAGTACCATTATTATCTATGAGGGCGAAGAAGGTTATTTTAGCCTTTACACTTTCATTCAATGTCATGAGTGCTCCATTCAGTAAATTATTACTGAACGAAGTAAATGTCACCTTCTGAAATTTTGAGCTGCTGTACCCGCTTTCAGGAGGATCTGCGCATACATAAACACTTTGAGTATATTCCTGTAATTTTTCTTCAGTATGCTTGAATCCTATTTCCAAGCTTTTAAGCTTCTTCGAAGTCTCTGACGAATAATTTTTAAAGCTGTTTACCATAGCATCATTACTTCTCCTAGCTTCCAGCTTTAATTCCTCTATTCTGTTGGTCATAACATCATAAAGTGTCCTAATTTCCAGCTTTAAATCCTCCAATTCTCCGGAAACGAAGGACTTCGTGGTGACATCGTTGGCGTCTACTGGATCTTTACAGTTTTTCAGCACCTTGTTTTCCATATCATAATTCCCATCGTTTGTGAGTTTAAACCCTATTCCAGGTGGACCGCGAAGACCCACCGCTTTTCTGGGATAGTATATTCCAAAAGGATACCAAGCCATCTTTATTATTATATAAATAAGTTTTTAATAGATTGTAATCTATTAAAATCTAAAAATAATCTCTAAATATTACATCCTTAAAGTATTCAACACTATGATCTTCTTTTCTACCATATTGAGTTTGCATCTCTTTCTCTCATTCAAAACAAAGTAAAATACATACTTATCATCAGGGCTGCTCTTCAGTCTCCAGTGAAATTCAATCATCAGGTTGCTAACATTTACGTACGGCTCGTGAAAAGATAAGTTGAAGCATATGATTGGATAGAGGCTTCTAAAGGTTTCATAGTTGATCAGACATCCGGCTTCGGAAGTGATATTGTTAAGCCCTGCATCTAAGAGAGCGGTGTAGAGTCTCGAATAATCTTTTTTCTCAAAGTCCATAGTATAATTGATGTTTGGCACCCTCACGTTATTGACCATAAGCCAGCAATCAATCATGTTTAAGTTATCGAACAGCATGTTGTTTTGAGAAAAGTTTTCGTTTCTTTTATCATATTGGGGCACAACGTAAAGGCTCATCACTTCATCAGTAGTGGCGGGTATGTTGCATGATCCGCTGCTATTTTCTAAAATGTTGGACTTGACTACTCTAGGTTGCCTCCAGTTAATGTCGATGGATTGGTCCGACAGAATCAGTTTTGTAAACTGACCATCAACAGAAGAATTGAATTTAACATAAGGTAGCCAAAGCGAAAGTTTCTTGACTTGTACTTTATATTTAGGATTAGGTACATTTGTATACAACATGTTCCTGTGACTGTTTCTTTGAAACTGAAATTTTACATCAAAGCCTGTAATGACTTTTTCATAATCATTGAGGAAGCCGAAAATGTATTTGAGCGGTATAAATATGTGCACAGACTGACTATCTCGGGTATACATCCATCTTTTGGTAAAACCTTCGTTATGGTCATCATTCACTCTTAAGTTAGCGAAAAAATTTGTTATTGTTGTAGCGTCGGTAAGGGCACCGTTAAACTTGAACGATCCTCTCTCGGTAGAATCGGAGGTATCTATATAGTAAAACATATTGGTCGCTTCCGAAGTTGCATAATCAGGTGTGAAGTTAATTAAACCCATAACCTGTAACATCAAGGATGTGTCATGCACATCTGAATCTATCTCGTAGGCACCGATGGTCATGATACTTCTCCTGAGTAAACCTCCACCATTCACCAATGTCACGTTCTCTTCCCCTACAGAATCTCCATTTGCTTTTAGGACTCTGAGTTCTTGGTGAATATATCCTTTGGAGTAGAGAATTTTAGCGTTTGTATCGAGTATGTGAAAGTTATACGTGGCATCTTCACTCGTATCTTGAGTGTTGTGCGTTTCTTTGATTTCTCTATACTCAAAACTTTCTATATCTCTGATGACGTCTTCTGACATTTGTTTCAACTCCCAAATATTGTTCATCTTTATTATATGCAGTAAAATTATTTTCGCTTCATATTCTTTCCAAGGATAGCTTCTAATTTAGCTTCGTTCACTACTTTTAAACCTGTGCCTCTTTTAATCGTTTTATTAAGGATTGACTCCAATTTACTATTCACTGCTTGCTGCACCTCTTGTTCAACCTCTTTCTTAGCTAGGTTCAAAAGCTTTCTCCCAAAGAAACCTCGCCCTTGTATCCTCTTGCTTGCTCCGTAAAGTCTATGTCTGTTCATTTATTGTAAGTACAAAAATTTTCTTCACTCCACCAGCAACCTGTAAAGTACCCTTTGATTATTGAGCTCAATAGGTTCACCATCCTGATTGGTCAGACGCATCCTGATCCTATATATGTGGTTACTCTTTGTCTTAAAAAAGATAGGTCTGTCAAAATCTTTAGAGAGCAAACTGCCTGGCTCTTGAGCCGGTGTGAAAGAATGGATAACTTCTGATGCAAATTGGTTCAAATAAGCTCCCTCTATTATATCACAATGGATATGAATATCATCGATGCTTCGAGAAATATTAGCCACATACTTGGCTTCTTGTTTCACTTCTTCGTAAATCTTTGGTTCAAATCCTAAAATCTCATGAAGCTTACTCTTTGATAAATCAAGCTTGTAGTGTTCTTTCAGTTTTATCACAAATCTCTGTCGAGCGAATATCACGCCAAACTGTATGGGAGGACTTTCGTCCTTGAAGTACTGCATCATGTAATCGTTTAGCTCCCCCAGAGTATAATTTCCATCCGGAATAGTTAGATCATACCAAAGGCTTCCATCATAGAATGAAAGCATGTTGTTCTCATAGGCCTTGCAAATGTTGTACCATGAAACCCATAAGGAAAATGATTGCAAAGCAACCCTCTTGATTCTCAGAGGCGTAGCGTATTCGACAGTAAAGTCTTCTGACTTCGGGTAGTCTTTTGAGTTTAATATAAGCAGAGTCATTTTATTATAAGCATTTTATTTTTTTTTTTATTTTAATGGGCTTTTACCTATTAAAATAACACACATGTTTCATTAAAGTAGCACTTTCTTCTCATTATGATCACTTGGTTCTTGAGTTAGGGAGTATAAGATGTCCCAAGGAGGGTGTCCTCTATTTCTCTTTTTTATGTATGTCATACTGAAGTAGCCACAACGCTCAGATGTGGGTTTCTGCAGGAAGCTTGAATTGTACCGAACTTCTTTGTTTGATGTTCTCAGGTAATGAAATATGTTTGCCGGGATAGTGTCATCCTTTAAAGTAGTACCTTTATATTTGTAGTCTCCGAATGAATCAAAATATTCTACAAAATTATTTTTTGGATCGTTGTAGTAAGCCACCCAATGTGTTCCAGGCCCTGTCGACAAGTCTAAATTAATAATTCCACTTTCAAACTTTCTCATCTTTTTGGGTAGCAAGTCTGATGTGAAGACGCCACGAAATCCTCTCTCACCATTCATGCATTCCTCAATCATTTTGTTCGAGATTCCCAGTTTTGTAGAACGCCTTTCCCCTTTTTTTTCTTTCCCCCGCAACCGGATCCGCTCACTTTATCCATAATCTTTTTGGCTCCCCATCCAGCTGCCCCCGAAAGAGCACCGGTAGCTAAAGTAGTAAGAATGGGAAGAAGAAAAGGCAAGAATCCACCATTTGTCTCCAGTTGTGTTTTGCTGATCTTTATGCGTTTGCCCTTCTTTAGTTGCTCGATCTGTGTTTGTGTAAGATATAGATCATGATTTGGCGCCTTGGAGGTATTGATCTGTAGAGTGACCTCCTCTTTTTTCTTGTGTGCAGTCTTTAACTTGTTGATCTGATGATCAGTCAGATGCACTTTTATTTTAATGTAGTTACTCATTTATTATATGTAGAGAAAATTTTAGTTAGCTCAAAAACTTTGCGTAGTAGCTTTTTACAAAATCATTAGTTAGCTCACCCTTTTTCAAAAGCGCATCCAACAGAGTAACGATTTTATTGTAGAGCGTTTTACTTTTATTCCCTCCACATCTTTTATCCGTCAGTCGCGAAAGCAGCTCCACCCTATCGATACCCTCGCCTGAATAATAATTTCCATCCCTGAGTGTTTTGAGTGCTTTTGTATAGTTCCTCATCATTTGAATTTTGTAGTCGAACTTGTCCAACTCTTTTCTTAAATATTTTTTCCTATCTTCATTATCTTCTGCACTGTTCTTCCATTCTTTTTTCATAGGCCCTTTTCTAGTTCCGAATTCTTTATTTCTGTCGTTGGCGCGTTTTATGATTTCATTCAGCTCGCCCTCACTTTTGTTCACTAATTCCGATGGTAGTTCAAAACCCTCTTCCCGAATGAAAGACTCGTCGATATCCTTATTTAAGTTTAAATTATAAATCCTGCGCTCCAAATCTTTTATTCCATAATCCAATTCTGGAATTGTTGTGGACTCTAACGATGGAGAGGATATTTCCTGTATTGCATCCTGAACAGCTTTAAGGTGTTTGTTTCTAGATACTTCCTGCTTAGTCATCTCTTCTGTCACAGGCTTATGAAACTCTGTTAACATTTCTCGAACACCTAATTTTTCTTGAAGCTGCTGCTCGTTTTTTCTTCTAAGATCTTTTTGTAACTCACCCAATCTTTTTTGGGCTAGTATCTGCCCCTTTATCTTTTCAATGCGTTCCTTTTCTAATTGATTCATCTTTATTACTTAGCAAATAAAGTTTTGCCTTAAAGTAAATGTTTTTGCCTTAAAGTAAATATTTTTTGCCTTAAAGCAAATATTTTCACCTTAAATAAAGATATGATTCGAATAAAGAATTACACGCAACCTGAAGAGTTTGCATATGCTGATCAGCATCCTTTGCTACCCAAACATCCCTTCAGACTTTTAATCACCGGACCTTCAGGGTGTGGTGAGACAAACTTGCTTCTTAACTTCATCTATGATTGGTTGAAGTTTGACAATCTCTACGTATGTGCTAAAGACATCTTTGAGCCCAAGTATTCATCTCTACAAGAAACATACACGCAGTTTAATGATATAGAGGAAGATGATATTCTTAGCCTTAAAAAAGTTAAGAAGGTTGATAAAGAAAAAGTTTTAGAAATGTTTCACAAATTCAAGAAGGAAACATTATTCACGTCAGAGTTGGGCGATTTTATAACAGTAGATGAATTTGATCCTAACGTTAAGAATCTAGTTGTATTCGATGACTGCGTGACAGAAAAGAAGCAAAAAGTCATAGAGGACCTATTCATAAGAGGTAGGAAGAAAAATGCGTCCATCATCTATATATCTCAATCATATTACTCAACACCCATCAACATACGCAAGAACTGTAACTACTTTATCTTCTTTAGACTCCAACCAAGAGAGGTTAAACAAATCCTGAGGGAAATCGATGGTAGTCTCACCAGCGAGGAGTTCGATAGTATGTACAAAAAGTGTGTCACGAAACCTCATGATTTTTTCATGCTTGATTTAGTTAACCCTGAAATGAGGTATAGGAAATGTTTTTCTTCTTTAAATAAAACATGGAACAAAAATTAGAGTCATGCTTGTACGCATACAGAAAAAGCTACAAATTCTACAGTGATGTTAGTCTGTCTCTGACAATTGCGAAGTTCTTGTTTGGTACTTCGAGTTTGACAGCTTTCGCTCTGCTTCCCTTAGCATCCTTGAGCATCGTGGCCAGTGTCATAGAGATTATTGATAAATCCTTGCATGTCGCAGAAAGGAAAGAAGAATACAAGTTTGCCTACAAGTTTTATAAGTCTTTACTAAATTGCTTGAGAGCAAAGACTATTTCGGAGGAGGAAGCTTTGATTAAAGAGCAAGAATTTATTAAGGACTTGAAGTACTTCCCCATGGAAAAATATTTAAAGGAGAAAGGTTTGAACGGGTACGAAAAATAATTTTCTATTCTTAATAAATGAGCAAACAAGATAGAAAGATTAAAGGTGGAGATTTAGTCGGTTGGATGCAAGATAAGCTCAATCCACCAGAAATGCATCTTCCTGGTTATCAGTACTGTGGACCTTTTACAAAGCTTTCTAAAAGATTGACTAGAGGGGATCCAGGAGTTAACAGAGTAGATAAAGCATGTAAGAAGCATGACATAGCATACAGTCAAACAAAAGACACTAGACAGAGACATGTTGCAGATGAAGAGCTTTTAAAGGATTTAGATGCCATTGAAAACCCAAACAGCGGATTTTATCCACTCGGAGAAAAACAAGCTAGGGCTATCATCCGACCTATCATAAAAACCAAAAGAGTTTTTGGACTAGGTGCTATTGTGACATATTGCTTGATTTGTAAAAAGAAGACAGGTACACTAAATGTTGAAAATTCGGTAACAAGCAACGGAAGGCCTATTATGAAAGGAAAGTGTGAAAAGTGTGGATCAAGGAAAAGTTCTTTTTTAAAGTTGACGGGGTAACTCAGAACACCCCTAGACTGAGAGATGTGTACTATGATCCTGAAACTGGATATTGCGGCATCAAGGAGCTTCAGAGGAAGGTGCATGTTCCTAGAAAGGATATCGAAGAGTTCTTACACCAGCAAGATGTTTATACCAAACACAAACCACTTATCCGTAAATTCAAAAGAAGGAGAACTTACGTATCACACATTGACGACCAATGGCAAGCAGACTTGCTATTTTTAAAACCATTATCAAGTTCTAATGATGGTAACAACTACTTACTAACAGTCATAGACATTTTTAGCAAATATGCTTGGGCTATACCAGTTCGCAGAAAAACGGGAGAAGAAGTTACTATAGCGTTTAAAAAGATCTTTAAGGAAAGAATTCCTCAAAAAATTCAGACAGACAAGGGGACCGAGTTCATTAACAAAGAGACGCAACAACTGTTTAAAGAGAATAATATTCACTGGTTTACTACTGAAAATGTCGAAATCAAGTGCTCCATAGTGGAAAGGTTCAACAGAACTTTAAACGGTAAAATTAGAAAATATTTAGCAGCAAACAATACAAAAAGATACATAGATGTATTGAGTCAGTTAGTAAAAAATTATAACAATTCCTACCACAGAAGTATCAAAATGACACCTGTTGAAGCCAGTCTAAAAGAAAACAGTGGTGATGTGTATCACAATTTGTTTAAAGAAAAGGTCATACATAAACCTAAATACCAAGTAGGAGATAAAGTAAGAATATCAATATATAAGTCTGCCTTCAGAAGAGGTTATCAAGCAACTTTTACAGAAGAAATATTTGTCATTTCTGAAGTATTAGAAACTGATCCAATCACTTATAGAGTTCAGGATTTAAATAATGAAGAGGTTAAAGGTACTTTTTATGAAAATGAATCGGTAAAGTATGATAAGAAAGGCAACGTATATAAGATTGAAAAAGTCATCAAAAAGAAAGGGGACAAATATCTAGTAAAATGGTTAGGCTATCCTGAGACTAGCTGGATTGATAAGAAGGATTTAGTTTATTTTTAATAGCCGACGAAAGCTATTAAAAATTATAATTCACTCATTGGGGTCATCGCACCCATATTTGTGCTCCAATTTAATGCATCGAAGATGGTTCTGCAGATTTCTTCATTCTGAGCTAGCGTTGTCATCAGTTTAGGTAGCTTAAGTGGGACCTCATAACCACCTCTTTTCCGTAACATTTGGTATAAAATATAGTCTTTGCTAATTAAGTTCTTACGCTTCGGATACAACTCTATGTATTTAGAGATAAAAGATGACAAATCAATCATAAGCTCTTCTTCGAAAGGAAAGTTATACTTACTTATCCATTTATAAAGATTTGTCATTCTGCTTTTCATTCTAGCTGTCTGCGCCTTTTCGAAATATAAATCTTCTAATTTGATAGGGGGTTTATTTGGATTATATCTCAGTTCTTCACCACATGCTTGGCAATTGTACCAGTCATCACCAATTACATATTTGTGTTCACACTCTTTAGTTTTCAAGTCTGAAGAAACTTCTGTGTCTGGACTAAACAATCTCATTATTTCCTCCATTTCTTCCGTCATGTCCATATTTATTTTAATAAGTCTTCCTTTTAACCCCTTTTAAATTGATTGATAATGTTGTTGTCATGTCTATACATAAGTGCATGAGGTGCAAAAATCAAAAAGTCTTGGTGCTGCCAGTTCTGGAGGCGGATCTCTATTGGCGGAGTTCGAAGAGGCATGAGGGATTCAGGACAGCAGTTGGGATAGGACCAGTTGGTGATACCCTTGAAATGTTCAGTACGTAGCCGAGCTATTATAGAGGAGAGGTTTCTTGGGGGCCTTACCAAAATGCTGATCCTTCGCCTGGCGTCTGTACAGGTGACTTTTTGAGGTTGCTCTTTATCGCATAGTGACCGTGAGCCAAGGTATGGATACCATCTGGTAATATGTGCCGCTTGTCATCATCTCCTGAAAGGGCAATCTTATTTACTTGTATGGAATGAATATTATGTTTTGTGCTTCTAATGAGATTCATAGATCTGTACTGTTTTTGATGTGAGAATAGACAGTTTTTGTAATCCTCGAAAGTAATTCTATTTTTCACTACACATTTCTTAATACCTTTTGATTTTTTAACTAAGTCTTTTTCAGTTTTACAGGCATACATCTTAGATATTAAGCCAACGTACTCTTCCAAGATCCCCCCTGCATTTTCATCCTTCATCTTCCCCAAAACCTTTTTATTAACTCGCGGCATTCCATACCTATTATCCTCCGGATAATCAAACGTGTCAAAATGTTCAAGCATTCCTTTCATATCTTCATAGAAATCATCAGTTTTTATATCATAGATGAAACTATCCGTATCCATGTACAACAGTATAATGTTTTTCCCATATTTAGGTGCCATCACATTATAGTGGAAGTCCTACATTAAAGTTTTGGATAAATCTAAGATACTCATTCCAACATAGATAGGTTTATCAAAGAGTACTGCAGTTTTGTGCATATGTATAGCGGCTAAATTTTCTTCAAATATGGTTCTTCCTTTAAAATTTGGTTTAGCAATAAGTTTTTCGGCTTTCTCCGCATCACAGCACAGTTTGATATCAAGCCTTTTTCTAATATTTTCCATTGTCTTACCAAACACAGAGTTGTTCATGAGTTTATAGAAATCTTTTTCAAAGTCATTAGTTGCTTTAGTTCTCATTTCAGTGTTCAAGTCGATATATGTCTTCAGCCAAGGTGCTTGCTTATACTCTAATACCCTGTGTACTTTCTTCAATTTTAAGCCCATTTGTAAAAATTGTTTCAAACCCCTGTAATGAACCACATAATGATCTTTGTCATATAAGGTTGTTAGTAATTTTGTATGTTTTGAGCCATCAGGAACTCTGTTCTCAGCTCCTAGTGGGAGGTCTGAATGGAGATCATGCAAATATTCAGGATATTCCAAGTCGCATTCTAAGATATAACCCACATCTGAATCGTCGGGGATCGCTGTTACATCTATATCGGTATCCCCCCACTTGAAGCCGCCATATGGTAGAAATTGGCTCATTGCCCATCCATACAAGTTATTGGCATCTAGGTAGATTAAATAATTAGATTCTTTACTTCTGTCATAGTCTTTCATATATTTATTATTAGCTTTCCCATACCTATTACAACACTGAGAAATCCCACCTCTGGTTCCTTTTTCTAACATTAAAATCATGTTATAATCAGTCAATAATTCTAATTCCTTTCCAGTGGTTTTTAACATAACATCCCAAGAGAGACCGGGTGCAGTGAAGTACCATGCAGGATCCAATTTGTAAGTCCTTATGCAGACATCTCTAAAATGTTCCATAATATCAGCTAAGATCAGTACATCAGTTTTCACATACAAATCAGAATACTCACCTAAATTTTTAATGTTGAAGGTCTTCCATACTGTTTTGGCATGTGCATAGTCCTCGTGTGATATATCCGACTCAGTCATTTTGTTCTAAAATTCTTTTTTGTTGGGTAGTCGTGTTTCGTCACATTTATCCCACGAGTCCATATAATCATACGGATACACGCCTTTTCTGGTAACGAGGTCCAATTTGTCCTTGGGAAAGAATTTGGCTGTTTCTCTGAATTCTTTCACATTTTTGGCTAAACTATCAATGCTGCTAGCCATGAACTTAAAAGAATCCAGAAACCTCAACTTTATTCCGGGTAGCTTGACCTTTTTACCATCACCTGCATCTACCCATTCCGCTCCAACCTCTTTGCTGAATGAAATGTATTTTTCCTCAGTGTTTGGAATGACATCGATATTCCCATTATCACCACCTAGCTCTTTTATGAATAAATGAGAATCGTACCCAGATAAGTTGTGAATGAAGACAGGAATGAGGGAAGGGTATTGGTACATTAAGTTACATAATTTATGAGCTGGCCCTCTATAGTTTGATTCATGTTTGGATGGATCGAGTAAATGGTCATGATCCATTACTTTTTGGAAGTCCTCAGAGTCTTTCGGCGAATATGGTGATGGTACTTCTTTGATGTTAAACCCGCAGATATGACATATATGGGTTCTCTTGAAATGCCTGTCATCTTCATCAGTAATTTTGATTGGGTGCTTCTTATCATAAATTTTCTTTATCTCTAAGGCCTCAGCTTTCAACGTTTCGCAAAATACTTTAGTTGCATTTGGACCTCTATATGTGATAGGCGGTTTGTAGTCTCCGTGCTTATATTTAATGTAAAGTGAGAAACTCATGGGTTCATGTTTTTGGTACTTCTGCATGTAAGAGCTCTTGGGATCTGGCTGACATGTATCTATCTTAGTTGTTAAACTTTCAAAATCTGCATACATTACAAAAGGTGCTCGTAGCGATTTATGGTAATGTTTGAACTTTAATTTTGAATCTTTTTCAGGCATTACTATTTTAACAGCCTGATTTTTCTTACAATCCTTTTCATGCGTTTGAAGATCTTCCTCAGAGTGAAAAAATAACAGGCACCTTTCACATGGGTATACTCTTCCATTATGCTTGGTTAATTGCCCACATATTAATTTGGACATGTCTTTTATCCAACAGTAATGACTGTTCCCTTTCTCGTTTCTTATGTAAAGTAAATTGACATGCTTATCTACTTTATGCTTAGTTATTCTTAAGGGGTATATGTTAGTCTTTTCATCGTATGAGTATATGTTCACTGATATGTTATTCAATTTTTCGAACCTTTCGAGTACTCTGTCTTCCATCTTTACTGGGTATTCAATGCCTTCGAACTTTAGCTCATTTTCATATGGCTTATATTTGGTGACTCTTTGGGCATCTTTTTCTGCTGGATGTAGTGCAGACAGTATCGCCCATTTAAAACATTCATTATCATTCTCATTTTTTACGTTTATGACTGCTTTTTTAGCTTTAATCACTTTTGACAAATCAATGTAGGATGATCCTCTCAGTGGGGTGTACTTATTGATCCTCACCTCAAGACTTTTGATTCTAGCAAGCGTCCAACCTGAACCCCTTGCAACAAACTCCTCCATCTCCGTCAATAATTTTTGGATAACTGATCTGTAATAAGCTACCAAATCAGTTGATTCTAAGATGACTTCATTTTTTGTTTTGAAGTTTTTCTCCATTTCTGTCATCGTTTCATCTTTCCCTTTTTCATAGTCACAGAGAAATTGGAAATTAACCTTCAAGCCATGCAGCCTCTTCAGATGTTTTGTAATAAGACCCCGGACCAGTGATGAAACATCGTTCAAGAAGTCTTTGGGAAGCATCAGATTGTGCTCATTTTGGACATCATACGTCACCAAACGGTTTTCAAAAGCCGTATCAATTTCATTGGGGGTATATAGCCTTCTCTCTCGCGAATCTGAAAACAGGTCGGAATCAAATTCGAAGTGACGGTTGAACAAAACGCTTTCTATGTATGCTTTGATGTCTGCCTTCCTCCGTAGTTTGGAATAGCCTGCGATGCCACGCGATCGACAAAATTCACGTAGTTGGTTAATGGTCATATGATGCAGCCCCTGCATATTGTCAAAATCATCTCTGTGAACCTCCTGGCTGGCCTTCTTAGGCTTATAGTTTTGATGAGCTTTAGTTTGTAAGTGCTTATTTATGCTAGATTCCTTTATTAACTTTCCGCAACACCTGATTTTTAGCTCCCTCTTCTTCTTTCGCTTGATAAACAAGTCATTGTGGAACCTGGAAAAGCCGTTGTGGTATTGAATGAGGGCGATCAGTTCCACCTTTTTAAGTTTCGAGTATCCTCGAATATCATTTTCTCGACAGTAATCTTGTAACTGTCGAACTGTTTTTGATTGAAAATCCATTTTGTCTTTCTATATACTACAAACCTTCTCTTTAAATGCTTTTATTATTCACTAGGTATTATTAATCAATTACCCATTGTCTCTCCTTTGACGCTCTAGAAGCCATACATAATGGTGCACTGATGGTATAAATTAATACCCTCACTAAATATACCATGCCAGTGGATTATGTGGGGGACGAATGTCCCCTTGCAAAAGAAGCATGCGATGAAGAGGAAAAGTGGCGTTTGTAAAAGCGGCGTTTTGGAAAAGTAGCGTTTGTAAAAGTGGGTTCGATTTTAATGGAGGGTTGGAGAGCCATCACATTCTAAAAGTGGGTTCGATTTTAATGGAGGGTTGGAGAGCCATCACATTCTAAAAGTGGGTTCGATTTTAATGGAGGGTTGGAGAGCCATCACATTCTAAAAGTGGGTTCGATTTTAATGGAGGGTTTCGCAGTCATTGTTTCGCCCCCAAAGGTCACTGCGCCAGCTCTCTCATTTGTATACTACTAGGGCCTCTTGCCAATTAAAATTAGAAATTCGCTTTACATAGTTCTATCTCACATATATGTTAATATATATATAACTTTCAAAACTGTTTTATATATATATATTCACTTGGCACTCTCATCGAGTCTATTTCAAAACATTTACATTTTTGATAACTTTGCGGTAAGAAGAAAAGCAGAAATCTACCTTCAATGAAGAGCACAAGCAAAGTGCGTAGTTATCCAGCATGGGCATTTCTTAAGAGAAAGGATCCGGTTTTCGAAATTTTGAGTTCAGAATTAGCTGTGCCATCGTTGTTATGAAAAAATGCAGTAGGAAATGGATTAATCTAGACATGACGTAGTTCAGAAAATGTTATTACTATTTTTAAAGGAGGGCTGAAACACTGAAATTAATGTAAATAAATATATATGGATATAAATATTTGCCTGAAAATTGTTGCAGATAATTGTATTGTGTTTACAAATGCAGCCTATTATTAGTCTTCTCAAAAATTTTGTAGATATTTGGCATCAAGTTTTTGTTGTTTGTTTGTTATTATTTTCTTAGTTAGTTTGTTGCTTTGTTATTATTTTATTTATTATACCTATTTTGTTGTTAATTTGCTCAATATATTCTAAGTCAAATATATATTTTTCTAGGTTTCAACCTAAAGACACATTTGTAAAACGAGAAAGGGAAATGACAATTTTATTAGCATTTATTGGAAAGTGAAGACGTCTTCCATTTCTATTCACTGTCAACAGAGGCAGGTCAAACGCAGAAATCCAATTTATTGATTTGATTACTAAAAGTAAGACGACGCTTCGGCGTCAGCAATCTTCTTTTTTTTGAAGGAAAAAAAGGGTAAAACTTTGTGAGAATTCTGAGCACCGTCTTTTCCACTCGTCCTTTTTATGTGAGTCTTTTCGACTTCTCAGCTTGGTGAAGGACAGATCGTAAATTTGCACAATATTAATAAAACTTCCATCGCGATCTTAGAATCACAACTGGCATTCTTGTGACAATTTATTTGAAATGTCGAAAACTTGTTGAGGCTTTTCGTTGCCGAAAGAAATAACTGCGCCCTAATGCAGGATGAGAAGGTATAAAATATCCACTGATTGTTATTGACGAAAGAATGAAACTTTGTATTTGTCACGCTACTGGGGCTCATAGCGATAAAAAAAAGAAAGTCTTCTGTAGTTGTTTCCGAATAATGAAAGATAATTCAAATAATGAATGTTGCCATTATTGTTTGTTGTGCCAGTTTCAATGCAGTGATTTGCTTATTTTCACAAACAAATATAGAAAATGATCGCAAAGTAATAAACGAAATGACTTTCTACTTTGTCCTTATACTGTCTTATCTAAATCTTTGTACTGCATTATGGAAAAACAATCAAAGTATACAGTAGAAATTAAGCATTTATTATAGCAAACCACGCGTCAGCTACTTGCTGATTTCTTTGCGTAGCTCTCTCTCTCTCTGTAAGAGAGAGGACGGAAAAGTGAACTAAACTCTTTCAGAAGAAGAACTCTTGACTGCTAAACCGAGCAAAAACTGCGGTTTATGAAGCATCTATCTATAACTACAATAAAGTTTACAGCTTACAGAAATATTTGTTGCATGCAGCAGAATAGGGTGATTTACACCATTCAGCATAGGGCTGGAGTATGAAGCTGAAGACTATGTGGTTGCCCTTACAAAATTAACTCTCCACCTCCAGAAACTATCCAAGAGGCCTCGATTCCAATCGATCAACCCGGGGAGCCGAAACAAAGAGTTGCTAAAAGTTGCAAACAGAAATCTTCGACTACATCCGCATCTCTAGGAGATAGAACAATGTCACGATAACGCCATAGCCTCGGGATGCCCAATCCCAAGACACAGACTAAAAACGCAAGTCAAAGGCGAACCGAGACACCAAACCGGTTAGCTTGAAAACGAAGAAAGAATAGATCTCCTCAGCGCCCCCAGGGGAAAGACATCAAAGCCGAGTATGCAATACACACTATCCATGGAGGTAGGAAGTAAGATGGAGTCGCCCTAAACAAGTTTCTCTGTACCCTGCTCTGAAGCACCGGCGATCCCTACGTGGTGACAAAAACATTGGGTCATTTACCATTGAGTTCTATGGGATTTGACGCGTTTGGGTGTAAATATTTTGTAATTACGTCGCAAATATACATATAAATGTATATATTTTCTTTTTATACAACACTTCAGAGTCCTAAGTATGTGAAAACAACATATTTTTAAACAACATTTCATTCTGAACAGAATTAAATGCTATACTTTTCACAGAACAGTTTTCTCAGAATGGTTTAATTTGAATGAAATATTTTCACAAGTTTTCATTAATTACATTAGAAAAAAATAAGGTAATTCGATTTTATTCAGTTAAGGTACAAAAATTAAGATCAAAGTTTATTGTATTATTAATATTAAAATTATGCATTATTTCTTTTCTATTTATAGAGCTTCTTCCTAAAATACTTTCTTAAATATGACATGATTTTTTGGCTTCTTTTAAATCGAAAAATGTAAGTCAATTTATAATTAATGCTCTATTCAGTTCATTTTAAATTAGAGAATTATTAGGAATTAGCGAAATACTTTAAATAAGTATTTCGCTAATTCCTAATAATTAAATAGGTATTAAATAGTATTTGACTTTCTCTGAACATTTCTGAAAGGGAATAAAATAAGTTTTTTTTTTAAAGTATTATTTAAAACTTGTAACTGAGTTATTATAAAATGTAAAGGGAATAATTCTTTTAATTATACTTATCAGATTTTTTTTAACCCTTCATTTCAACAATACATATTCCAAAACTCTTTATTACGTTCTTAAGTGCGCATCTCATAGCATTTGCCTTACAATACCTTTTAACAGATTGCTTTCCAATACGAACAATTCTTGCTTAAATAGTTTTATAACGTATTTGTCAACAGGATTTCAATTTATGTTTACAATTCAATATTAAGGTTATTATATATTTAGATAACATTTATAATCATTATAAATTAGATACAATTAATCATTAGATTTCTTCACAGTACTTTCACAGTTGTTTATAAGTGAATAAATTCTTCATTTCAAATACATTTATAAATAATTTAATGAATATTTAAGTATTTTGTCAAACGCAGATACATGCTTTTTGCAAGCACATGCATAAATACCCATACATATTTCCTATTTATCATTTCCGGCATGTGCAAATCTTTGATTTCTGTGCATTGACTATACTTTTCGTGTAAAGTAATTTACACTAATTTAGCATACACCCGAAAGTTTTACATAAAAAATATATATGAATATAATTTGAATGAAAATTATAAGTATTATTTTTAATACCCACTCAAAGGTCAGTTTTTCTTCAAAATTCCTCCACGATGGCATCTCTCTCTTTAGGCAGATAGCCCTTGCATGCGTTACTCTATTTAATATAAACTTAATCTGACCTATGTGCCTAATTACAAATATTTTAACATACATAATTTTATATTTACATTTAGCCATCAAGTTTCAAATTTTTCAAATCTTCTAGAAAATAAATTTTGGCAGATCTCTTTTAGCAATTTTCTTAAAATCTATATTTTTGTAGTGCCACAGCTTAGAATTTTATAAAACAAATTCATAATCAAAATCGCTGTTGTTAGTTATCGAAAAATAACCAAGATGTGATTTTTGCGTAAATGTCAGTAAACTATACAAATTGCTATTATGCATTACACTATGAATGTTTCTTTCATGCGAGAGTGTCCCTTTTTCGATTCCTATGGAACTGCCGTGTGTCGAAATGCTATCAGAATCTTGTCAAACGAGCTTCTGAATGTAAACAAAGAGCACCCCGTTTGGTGACCCAAGCTTCAAAGCAGTGCTTCACTTCTAGCGCGGAACGGCCCCTTCTCCCTTTCCTACCTCCATGACACTATCAGAGCAACCAGTCGTCAACTGATCACCATAAGCAGTCGAAAAGAGCACATCAAACTTCACTAGTCCACGAACAGGGGCGTTCGCCCAAGGACAGCCGTAACTGTTAAATATTCAGCGTCCCCACAACCAAAGACAGACAAGACAATGCCAGTACGGTCCCAGCCGAGCCTGAACTTACCACCGAATAAACTATGGTTATGGTTCTAAAAAGACTGATTCCCCCCCCCCGGAGCTGAGGCTGCCTATTGTACAGATCCTAACCATGACGGAAGAAGATTACTTCCGTCGACCCCCCCCCAAGGGTATACGATTCATCAAGTATATTAGTGGAGCATCTGATACTGTAATAATTATCAGAGAGCATCTAACAATTGTACATGAATCATATAGAGATCAAGGGTAGACAACGCTTTACATTAGAAGGGCATATTTCAGAAATGCGGGAATTCGGCCAGCACCGTGAGGTGGACACAATAATAGTAAAAATAAATATATAAAAATAATAAAAATTGTGCTGTTTAGAGGTCACTAAGATCCAGTTTTTGTCAAAAGTTTAATTATACAATTGATACAATAATTAAAAACGACGAATATAACACAGGGGTCTTCGCTAAAATTATTCATTACATTTACAAGCTTTTTTTTTTTTCTTCCAAATTTCTAAAACTTAAAATGTAAGTATTTGAACAGCAGAAACAGCGTTACCGACCCTTGATGTAGATTCGTTCTTAGAACAGCCAGGTACTTAGGCCATGCTATCCCATTTTGTTTTTTCAATATTATTTTTGATAGACTGATTTTTAAAATTATACTCCTTTTACAACTATTGCGTTCTGTTTAGCGTCTGCTTGAAATTAAGATTTATCTTTTCAGTCGTATGCTGTGATGTCTTTAAAAAGATGCTTAAATGGACGAAGTTTCTTTTTCCTTTGTTTACTTCTATTCCCTTCCTCTTTGCATACATATTTTCTAAATATTATTACATTTTCATTTTATATTCTATTATGGATTAAACGTCTTTGAATAAAATAGTAATACATTTTACCCAACAGTAATAAAGAGGCAAAAGCCAACCGTTTGAAGCAAAGCGTTTTGTTGGTGGTAAGAAAATCTGTTTCCAAGATCATGAAGATTTCTTAAAGTCATCAGTTTGTTTCTAGAAATTCCAAGTTTAACTCCATCATTTTTCTTATGATAATAAGAAAAATGTATCATTATACTGGACAAAGCAGTTGATTTAGGACATCAAAAAATATAGGGTCGTTATATTAGAATTTTCAAAGGTTTCTTGTGGTATAAACGAGACTTTGTCCGCATGTACAAGTGCATTTTATTTGTGTGAAGGAATGGAAATAAAAAAAAATATTAACATATTTCTTTTAATGCACCTATTGTTCTTTTCCGTACAGATTGTCATGATGCTGTTGCACTTTAATACCGTTATATGTTTATTCTAAGTTTCTAACAGTTAATTTCAGTTAAAGCTACTTTCCTTTCTTCCTAATTCCAGCTTGCAATTTCCTACCAGAATGTGTTTACAAATAATTAAATAATAGTAAGTCATGCTATGCCATGAAGGGGTATAGACACACACAAAATTGGGATAAAATGTAAAATACAGTGTGGAATGCCATGTATGATGTGTAACCTATAATGCAGTTATGATAGTTTATAAATAAACAATGCAATCAATAAGTCATTACCACAGAAACAGTTAATCGCGGAACATTTTTTAAGTAATACAGAAGATACATTATTACGATAAACACACACTTTGTACACACACTCTTGAATACAAAGCTACAATGAATGATTACATGAAGTATTACACATACTATCGATGGGAAATGGAATGTAAAATTACATTACTTCATAAGACGCAAACAAGCAATTCAGAGATAATATAAGATAAGGAGCTATAGACGTTTACTGGCCGGTACAGAAAAAGAGAAGCCTTGCAATCATATTGACATAAAAAAATGAAAAAAAAAAAACGCATAATCATTTAAAAAGAATATTTATAATCACACAAGACATTCAGTGATAAATGCTAAAATAAATGCAGTAAGCATTGTTTTCAAGATAAGTAGTAATATCATCTATGACAGACAACAGATGAGGTATGGATTCAAAGAATCCATTACAGTGCCAAAAAATTTCTTGGCTTGAACGTAAAGATGCAAACAACAGTTACTATTAGCAAGAACACTCTATCCGAAAATTCAGGCAAAAAATAATCTGGAAACACATACTATGCAGATGAATATCACAAAATGTAAAGGAGTAACACAATACTTAATACGGATGGAAAAGATAAAATACATATTAAAGTGGTATAATATATATTAAAGTGGGTATAATTTCATCAAAAGAATCTGAGGATGGGATCCATAGGTATCGTACCGCTGTTCCCTTCTAATCAGTCTTTCAAGAAGATAAATGTATTTACGGATTTTACATAACCTCGATGTTTTCATGATTTCGAAGACCTTCGACCTTCGAATCAGGTTTCACTGACGACTGTCATTTGGCCATGACGATAAAGCATCAAGATTAATGTAATCGCATCGACTATCAAAGCATATGCAATGAATCGATCACTAGATCTCTTTTGATAAAAGGCATAACATGCTTGAAGACCTTCGATTTATAATTTAGTCTAAATAGAGATTTATTGCGAGATATTAAAGCTACTGATCTGGCTTTGTATAGTAACTTACCAGCAACTCTAAATTCCAAAAATGCTTAAATTTTTTCTCGCTTATCTGTTGTTTAATTATGCACCTGTGCTCAGAACTTTTTTTTTTTTTTTTTTTTTTTTTTTTTGTGCTTTGATAACTGCCACTAGAGGAAATAGAGACAGCACTGAAGAGGCATGCTCCGTATTCACTTTTATCTAGGTTTGGATCCTGATTTCAACGAATAACATTCCATCAGGGTAACTGAGTGCATCAAATCAAACAGTAACTAACTAGCTAACGAAACTCTTATTAACGTACATATAAAAAAGCTGATGAAAAACATAAGAACAACAGTCAACGACGACTCTAATGAAGTGACTGCTTGAAAATGGACAGTAATTTGTGGAACATATTTATGGAAAATTCTTACGGAAATGAAAGTAATTTCACAATTTGATAAACCCTGCAATGCACTGACGCCGAGAGCATTGCCAAGTAATATATGCCGAGAGAACACACACACACACACACAAAAAAAAAAGGGGGTGCAGGCACTGATATCCCAGTTTTATAGAATAAAAATTACTTCTAGTCTATACTCTTTAAATTCAGTAATCACATTTTGTTTATTGAAAAACGAAAACATGGAAATTATATTCTTTGGATACAGCTATCAGTTTTGTATGCATTTAGTTCCTCGATTGAAACGAGGTGAGGATATTTGCAGATCTGCTCGTCCGGACTATACGAACCATTGCTGAATAAAATACTTCATACCACATAACCCTTTTGGGAACATTTAGATATTCTAAATGTCACAATTACCTAAAGAGTTCAGTTTATATTTCTGCATTCTCCGTTAATTTTCTGGTATGTTTAAAAGATTATTTACCCTAAGTCATCCTCCATACGTTTTCATCTTATACTGATGATTTTTTCTGAATACTTTAAGAATATCTAAGAGTGCATGAAGCAAGCATCTCACTGCTCCTCTCAAAGATATGCTTTGAAATTTTACATAATAATCATTCAAAAGCAATCTTCTATAAAATCGTTAATTTCTGTACTGCTATATTTTTGGTAGGTTAATAAGTTAAAGCAGTCTTTTGAAACGTTCTTTATCTTGAAGTCTAACTTACAAGAATGTTTAGAGCTGGTGTATAAAATGTCCCTTTAGCTTCCGATTTAGTTTACCATTTTCACTTTGAGTGAAATAAAAGTAAATTTAAGCTATTCTTCAAGCGGAAGCAAAAAGAGAGCAAAAGGCCAATAGCAAAAAATTCAAAGACAAAAAAGTCAAGAAATTTTAAATTTTAAATAAGACGTCTTGCTGATAAAAGTTGATTGGAAAATAAATCACAAATTTGTTTTTGAAGAATGCACATGTTATTGTAATATTAAATATGCATTATTATCAATCTAATCAAAATGAAAATCCCTTCTCCGTTAGGACTGAAATTCAAACTAACAAAGAGTCATTGATGTCTGGTTGCATCTTATGTCGGTAACCAGACCTGAAGCAACTATAGGTAATTACATGATTCTCTTCTCAGTAACGTCAAAACTGGAATCAAGACTCTTCAGGATAAGTAGAGTAGAGTTTAGCTCTAAACTTGCCCATCGGCATGAAAGTTGTCTCGCTAATCGCTAAGCCGTCTGACAGGTAGGCTTTAAGTCAAACTAAAAAAAATAATTTCTTAAGCTAAATGCATACTCATAAATTACTGCTAGGTCAATACTATGCGTTTACATCGATCATTATATTGCGTTTATTAGTGTATTCCCGCCTTTCTTTTACTAATTTTTCTGTCTGAAAATCTACAGAGAAAGTTTATGCAAATAATTGAATTTCTGAAGGACGCAAAAAATAGCCATGGATAAACCAGAAGTAACTATCAGAAGATTATTCCTTTAAAAGAAACCTACATTTCCATAAGAATCTATAGTAATATTAACATTGCAATATCTAATAAAATATTTTCATTTCTGTGTTCCTTTATATTGTATTTCGTCTGTTCTTATTGTTGTATTTGCTACTCCTTAAGCCTCAAATCATCCAAAAATAATTACAGAACGTGAATGGGCATCTAACTCAGAGAGATCATAGATTGAATATTAGGTCGTGTTTGCTTACAAATAGTTTGCGAGGGCTTGTTTTTAGTGGTGACAAAAAATAATCACCGTGGAAATGAATCCATTTTAAAATTTAAGTGCGATGTATTTAATTATGACAAAGCACACTAGGGCTATGTGCCTAAGGGGAGGGATCCTTCGAGGAGGACTTTCTAAGGGAAACTGGATCGTATACACGTTACACATGGGGAAAACCACGAAAACGGCCATGCAACCAGCCCGTTCGCGGGATTCAAACCTCGGACCGAACTACCAGTGTTCAGCGACTTGACCGCTCGGCCGCTGGTGGTCTTTACAATTTAGGATAGCGCATTCTCTAAATGCATTGAAGATGTAGAAAATTGCACGAATCTATTTAAAATTTCCAAAATCTGACGCTTAAACACTATGACGGAAAATATGTGAGGATATACGGTATATTTTTTAAATTTTAGGTGTTGAATTTAAATTGCAGTACACCACATGAAAGATACACATTTCGTCTTTCAAAGTTATCATATAAAGAGGATGTAAAGGTGCACCTCTGATAGGAATGTAGAGAAAGAAAGGAAAATTAAACATGCATTCATTTTGATAACTCCGTAGAAGTTACTTTATTAAACAAAATAATATATTAAATAATATCATTAAATTGCATTCGATAGCGGTCAAAATGGATATTTTCGTTGAAATATGCTGCCTGAAACTTTTCGCGGTTACAATGCTTTCTTTTTACTTCGTACAAGGAAGTAAAAAGGAAAATCCTATGTATTTCATTTTTTATTTTTATACAGTTCTTTCAAAATATAAAACTTAATCAAAGTTGGCACGAAATTCTGGTGACAATAAAAGTTTGTCAATGTGTGTTATTAAATGGCATAAAGAATAAAAATACAGAAGAAAAATGCGGATTCTCTTAGTAAATGAGTTTTATATTCTGTATATAAATGTTGACAAAGAACGAAATATTAACCTGAAAAGAGATTCTAGCAGATATTTTCTTCGATATCCGAAAAGCCATATTAAATGAATGTGAAGTAGGAATCGAAAAGAAGATACTATTACTTATTTACGCTGTTAAGCGTTTTAATTTAATGTTATTAATATCATAAATGTTTTTTTACTGCCGTAAAAGAAACAGAAATAGCTCTTAATAGTCCAAGAGAAAGTTCTAAGCATGTCCAAGGAAACTTGGATTGGTCACGTAACAAGATAAATAAACAATGAAAAAGACCATAAATTGTCAGCTGGAAAACATTTTGAGGAATGAGCAGCGAACTGAATGTAATTGTGTTATTACAAAATTATTTGATAGGAAACATCCAGAATAAATAAAAAGGCAGAAAAGAAAACGCATTCGAGAAAATGTATCAAATGAAAAGTGAATGCTTCAATTCCTTTGAGAAGTTCCGATGCTATTTCATTATTGCGTTATCTAAAAAAGACGATAGGCGCTGCCGTAAATTGTCGAGAGCAAATACTTCCCTTTCTAAATAGTTTTCTATTTCGCATTTAGAAAATAAAACTTGCTGTAAATGCTACACAACAATTAGGTTTCGCTTTCCACATGCTATAATTCAAAAACCTCCTTCTATTTGGAGGTTTGGAATTTTCGAACCGTCGAAACATCTTTAGTTTATAACTAAAATCAGTATAATTGAAATTAAAATCGCTCGTTCTACTTACTTGATCATGTTTTGTAAGCTAAAGTTTGCTTCCTTTGAGTCCATTTGTATGTTCTAAAAAGCTTACAAAAATCAATGTTAAAATGTTTAAACTGGAAATCCAGTGGGGCAGTATAAACCTTTAATCCTTGGAGGGCTAAATTTATTACTTAGCTTTCATATTCATTCTTGATATATATATAGGACATTTATTTAATTTTTAGACCAGTGGTTCTCAACCTCTTTAGCTCCATGCACTCCTTTCACCACGACTAGAAGATCATTCCTCGCTCTTTTCCCAAACTCGAAGTATATATAAATATATAAATTATTTAAATTTAGATTAATTTTTAACTTGTTTTATAAATTAAACTACAAAATCATACACAATTTTTTATAAATACCAAAACTTGAAAAAAGCTGTTTGTTATGTTAATAAATTATAACTAAATGCTTAAACCTTTCTGGCACGCTGCCTTTTCAAGTTGGAGTTTTCATAAAAAAAATGTAGGCAGTATAATTAGGCCTAGAGGAGTACACAAGTAAAATTTTGTGAAGATAGCACTTATCCTTCAATTCTGTGGGTGTGCCCAAAGTGGGCACACTGATTGAATACAGCTTCGAAAAGAGTGCTGAAACAAGCATTGTTGTCAATGAACTGACCAATGAGATGCGGAGAAACAAAGAATACAGATTCTCAGTTGTCCTAGATTATCGGTGCACCCGGTCTGGGCACACGTAGGGTTCGCCGTTTGAGTTTAGACAAGATTTCAAGGTAAAAATTTTAAACTAATATAGAATAACGAGATTAGCATACAGCCAAAAAAAATAACTTTTTATACCCTACAAAAATTCTTTTTATACCCTAAAAAAATTCTGGGAGATTTCTTTGAAAAATGAGGGTCTTAAAAAACTAAACATGGCTAAAATATATGGACTGGTTTGTGTTGAGCTGCCATCTACTATAAATAAAGAAGGTTCAGAGTAACCTATAGTAACCTATAAATCCTTTTTCACTTAATTTTTCTGTGCGTACAGAAGGAAATTTTTAGGTGTGTCCAGACCGAACACACTGTGTCGCAAAGGGTTAAAAGGTAAATAGAAGTTTGGATGCATTTCCCCTGAATCTAGGAAATCCCTTCCCTGGTTGAGAGCCCGTTGTTTTAGACTGAACCAAAATGCATCCGAAAGTTAAAACGTGGCTAAGTTCGCGTTTCATTGATTTCCGTTCCATGTATTTCATTGATTTTTAAGTTTTCCTGATACTTTAGCAAATAAAAAGATTAGACGAGTGAGAATTTCTTTAAGTATATTCAATAACTTTAGCTCATTTTGATCTTAATAACTTCTAAAAGTTTTAGATTTTTTACAGGAACAATTTTCTGGTGTGCTTGATAATATCATGGACTTAAATGATGAAGTAGACTTCATTTCCCATATATTGCCCTTCACCAAACATAAGTACAGTTTAATAAGTCTTACTAATAACATTATAGAAAAAGGTTTATATTATATACACATGCATTCTTGTGCTTCCGATCTCAGGTAACACTGCAAAGTATTAGTTTAAAACTTTTATTCCTATACGTTTTGGAACTACCCACATTTTTGAGCGTCATTAAACCATGTTCACAATTTTCATCGTATTATCTTGTAGGGTTTATATTTATTTTAACAAACATTTATTTTAAGTTTAAACTATCTTTCCTGTCAAGCCTTACTTTCCCCTGGAATTGCCAATGCCAGAGTATTTAAATTTTAGTAGAACGCGCAAAGTATTCAAATTGTCAGCGGAAGTAATCTGAGTTAAATAGAAGGGAAACGAGTTCGAAAGGGTGCTTTCTTGCTTCACGAGCGTGGAGGTGACTAGTTAGAAATTGAAGAACCACGCGTTTCTGCCTGTGTGCTTGCCTCAGTAGATAGTTAAATCTTTCAACGTAATATTCAGAAGTTTGCTGAATTGTCAGCGGTATCTTAGAACGCGGTTAGGTTAGTTACGTTTAGAGAGCCTCGTAGTTAGTCACTTGTTATTACTCTTTTTTAGTTTCGTATTTTTATTTTACCGCCGGGTCGGCGTAGTTTGTGAGCGTCAAGAGCACGCATCTGTAATTTCTAAAGTTGAATAAAAAGGGATTTAAACCCTTCTCAAGACTTTGTATACTTTCCAGTTCATAGTAGTCACCACTATTGTTGCGTGCAGGTTGGAAGTGCGAAACATTATATTGGCGCCCGAACACTTGTCGAACTGAAATGGCCGAAAATTGGATGGAAGCTGCTGGACAACAACAAGAAATGACAAGCCAATTGGAAGGATTTGGATACCTGGTCCAGATGATGAGAGCGTCAATCAAGCCTAACGTCAATTTTGACGGAAAAAATTCGGTGGCGATATTTCAAGAAGGCCTTGAAAATCACTTCCAGCTCTACCGTGTGCCTGAAAGACAAAAAATTGCCATCGCCACATCTGCACTAAGAGGACAGGCCTCGCTATGGTGGAAGAATATAGGCAAATTTTTATTAGGGGAATTCGGAGGCCAGACATATACATTTGAAAATTTCAAAAAATCGTTATTAAAGGCCTTCCCCATAGTGAAAGACCGAGCAAGGCTAGAAGCCGAACTATATAGTTTTTATCAATGGGATATAGAAGAGTTGACGGACTTTATTCTGCGAAAAATTAAGCTGACGGATATCCTGTATGGGAAGAAACCCGACGCCGAGATTATTGAAATAATCTTAGAAAGATTGCTACCTGCTGCTCAAGATTACTTCGAAATTAGAAACCCAAGCACATTGCAGGAGCTCTTCGAATTGGCGGTCAAATTCCAAAATCGCAGAATAGCGGAAAAAGCTATAGCGGCATCGTATTCTCAAAGTATCCGAAGGCTATCTTCAAATGAGCAGACCAGAAATGCAAACCGCTCTTATGGGGGAAAGAGCTATCAAGCTAACTCATCGAAGCTCGAAGGTCAAGGCCCAAAAAGGAAATTTGAAAACAACCGTCCGCGTACCCAGAAGGCAGAAGTTGAAAGGAAAGCTTTAAACAAGTAGAGACGCCTGTGAAAGCGAGGGTCTAGATCCCGGAAGTTTTGAAAAAAACCCTCAAGAAGATACTTAAATACGGTCATCGTAAAAAACTCGCAATTACCAATTATACAAGTCTTGGTTGGCGATGTACCAATAGAAGCCCTCATCGATACAGGAGCAGAAGGTAATTTTATGAGTGATATTTTTTTAAGAAGAATTTTAATAGGATTCGATTATTTAAAAATAAAAACACAGAAATCATAGCAGCGCAAGGACAAACTTGTCATTGTATTGGAAAACTATCTTTAAAAATACGGGTTCAAAACGAAAGCCTTAAAGTATTAATTTTTGTAGTAAAAAACTTGCAAAGTCCACTTATTTTAGGTATGGAGTTTTTAAAAGCCGCGAAGGCCAAACTGAATTTTCAGAAAAGTTCTATCGTGCTGGAGACGGATCGGAGTGTGGTGGAACCAGTGCAACAACCGCAAGTCGACCTTAGCCATTTGAATGACCATGAAAGCCAAGCCATCCAGCAAGTGCTGAGTACTTTTTCAAACTTGTTTTCAGAACGGCCTGGTAGTTGTCAAATAGTTACGCATGAGATACAGTTAACTGCCGACAAACCCTGTAGGACTAAACCTTACCGCTATGATAAACAGAAATAACAAATCATCGAAGAACTTATTCAGGAAATGTTAAAGAACCAAATAATAACGCCCATAAATAGTGAGTACGCGAGTCCAGTCGTACTATGTAGGAAAAAGAACATTCGGATAAAAGGGCTTGGAGGTTTGCTATCTATTACAGAAAACTGAATAGTATTACTAAATTCCCAGTTTACCCTTTCCCGGTTATAGAGGAAATTATTAGAAAGATTAAATCTACAAGATACATGACTACGTTGGACTTAACGTTTGGCTACTATCAAATAGCTATGAGACCCGAAGACATACATAAAACCGCGTTTATAACAAAATCGGGCACTAACGCATTTTTACGCATGCGCTTTGGGTTGTGAGGGGCCCCGTCAACATTCCAGAGAGCTATGGACATTGTTTTAAAGCCTGTCCTAGGAAAATCGACTTTAATCTATCTAGATGATATAATTATAACGAGTAGTACGTTGGAACAACATATTAAAGACCTAGAAGAAGTTTTTAAATTATTAAAAGAGACCGGTCTTACAATTAACGCCTCAAAATGCAAGTTCGCAACTAAAGAACTTAAATATCTGGGTTATAAAATTTCGCAAAAGGGTATAGAAACTCAAGATTAAAAAATAAAAGCCATCAAGAATTTCCCACCTCCCAACACCGCCATAAACTTTCTTCTTTCCTTGGGTTATGTTCTTATTATAGGTCATTCATAAAAGATTTTGCTAATATTGTTGAACCCTTGTTAGTAATTAAAAGAAAGAAAAGTAAATTCACGTGGACAGCAGAAGCAAATACCGCATTTGAAAGGTTAAAAGAAGTGCTCATCAATGTGCCTGTTTTGAAATTCCCGGAGGGGGACGAAAACATGGTAATTGCAGCAGATGCGTCGAACTATGCTGTAGGTGCTGTTCTCATGCAAAATGGCCATCCTCTGGCATTTTTTAGTAAAACGTTGAACCCTTCACAAAGGAATTATACAGCTACAGAGAGAGAGACATTAACCGTATTAATGGCTGTACACAAATTTCGAGTTTATTTCGACAAAGCGCCAGTAACAGTCTTTTCGGATCATGCGGCTGTTGGTAGACTTTACTCGGGGAAAAACCTAACGCCCAGGTTAATAAGATGAGCTTTAAAACTTCAAGAATATAATCTCATAATTAAATATAAACCGGATAAGGAACACAATAGCTGACGCACTTTCTCGTATAAAACTGGACGATGAAGGAAATGAACTCAAATGCGCTATGTTGACTTCAAAAATTTTAGATTCTAGAGAAACAATTATTGCTGAATTGAAAGCTGATCCTGAATTTGGAAGTATTTATGCATATTTGAAAGACCCCGAAAGCTTTGAGCACACAGATATCGATGCGATAAGAAATAGAGCAGAGCACTATGAAATAATAGATAATTTATTATTTTATACGAAAACAACAAATGAAAATCTCGAGTACAAACCAGTCATCCCAGCCTCACTTCGATTAAGCATTTTGAAGGAATTACAGAACGCGAAAACAGCGCGTCATTTAGGGGTCAGAAAGACTTTAAAAAGGGTACGCGAGGCGGTATATTTCCCGCAATTATACAAAATAGTAACTGCTCATGTCAGGTCCTGCAATCAATGTCAGTTAATAAATGATATTAATTACAGCCGGGACGGGTACTTAAATAGCATTCGCGCTACATTTCCGAATGAAATTTTAGGCATAGATCTTCTTGGTCCCTTCCCCCAGAGCGAGTTAAATAAAAACCGTTTTCTTTTAGTAATTGTAGATCATTTTTCAAAATGGACGAAAATTGTTCCACTTAAACGCGCGTCAGCCAAAACAGTCGCAGATGCATTCTTACACAGATACATTTTAAAATACGGTGCACCGATAAAAGTCATTAGCGATAACGGTAAACAATTCGTTAGCCAAATATTTGAAAATATTTGCACTGGACTTGGCATACGCCATATCAAAATGGTTCCGTATGGACCACAGGCAAACATAGCAGAAAGAGTTTATAATAATATCGTAAAAATAATTCGAAGTTATGTTAGCACACATCACAAGCGCTGGGATGACTACATAAATCTTTTTAGTAGCCATCCCAGCGCTTTCTCTTAAGTTAAGCTTATGCTTTAAGAACGGCAAATCACGATACTACGGGAAAAACCCCAGCAGAATTATTTTTAGGACAGAAGTTAATTACGCCATTAGATAAATTATTCTTTGTGCAACAAAGAGAGCAAGAATTTAAACAGAAAGATGTGCAAAATCTTATTGACCAGGCGGTTAAAATCTCGGATACGGCAAGAAATACACAAAAATTATACTATGATAGAAAACGCCGTGAAGCAGATTTTAAAGTTGGGGATAAAGTGTTGAAGCGGAAATTTTCTTTATCAAGTGCCCCAGACAAATTTACTGCAAAGTTAGCTCCAAAATTTGAAGGCCCTTATGTAAATCAGGAAATCAAAGGAGTTGTATTGTACCTTAAGAACGAGAGAGGGGAAATCTGTAAAGCAAGTTCCGACCAGGTGAAAAAATATTATAATCAAAATGATTTTGAAAGCCTTAAATGTTTCTTGCAGGACTCAAGCGTAAAAGAAGTGGAAGGTCAAGAAGTAACGCACCCGCTCCACCACCCAAGAAGCAGAGAACTGAAGAGAAACCTAGTCCTTCTACAAGTCAAGCGACGGTACCGAAAAGAAGAAATGAAAACGTTCAGACTCCAGCATTTAAGAAATAGAAGAAAGCAACGCCGCTGCGTAAAGAAGCTTTGGTAAAGAGGAAAACACCACTTACAACGTATCGCAGTAGAAATTCTGCATCGAGGAGAACGCCTCCAGGGCCAGAGTTTCAGATGCAAATAAGGCCGCCGTTCCCGAGAACGAAAAGACAGCAGGAGGAACGAAAAGACCACCACCAACAGAAGAAATTCAAGCATGATTCCAGACCGGAGGACGCCAAGACCAGCCGTCCAGGGGCAAAACGGAAAAGACAGCAACCCGACGACTACCACTCCAAGAGGACAGCATGCAGAGGGCGAAAAAGAAAAAGCAACGTGGACGACACTCGAAGGACACTATGGAGACGACTGACGTCGATGAAATCTATAACGTGGGAGCAGTTCTGCCAGAAGAGGATGTCGGAGTTCCAATCATAGAAAACTCAAAGATAAGTTAAAATCTTCTATAATTATTTTTTTTCTTTTGTTCCGAAATGTTATGCCTAAATTCTATGTTTTGACGGAAATCAATTTGTCTCGGTTAAGACTTAGTTTTGTTTTACTTTATTTAGCTAAGGCGAAAAAAAGTATTATCTTCTTTAAGTATAAAATCTAAGAACAAGCAGTTTCTGTTGGTCGAAAGACTAATTCTGTTATGTTAAAGCCAAAATTTGGAAGAAGATAAAAATAACTTCGTATTCTTGTATTAACGAGAAATTTAGTTTCAGTGCCGCCAGCTTGGCGAAGAATGCGTGAAGTAAAAATTTATTTTTCTCTTATTCATTTTATGGTAAATTGTAAATATCATATGTATTAGAATTTTGTAAATATACGTAAATACTTGAAAGTTATGTAAAAGTAGAATTTAGTCTAGAAGCATAAAATTTTAGATGCTAAAAGTAAATGCTCAAAAGAAATTAATTCAAATTTAAGTATTAAACTGTAGATAAAATCATGCTTTAGAGCGAATGCCTGTATGTCTAAAGATGAATGAGGGAGAATTTAGAATGAATGTGTTTTGTAGGGTTCTCCACCTACACTTGAATTTTCAGAATGTTAAAATAGCTCATCGAGTGTTTGGTCGTTGAATTCTAACAAATCATTGTGGTTAGGGGAAGTGTTGCAATACTAAAATACGAATATTCCCGTTTGACACCACACATGGTGGAGAGCCAGGGTGAAGTTAAATACATGTTTGAATACTTGAATGAATGTGCATTAAGCAGTAATTAAGGAAAATAAATCGATCAGGGTTAAATAAGTATCTACAGAAATTTACTCTACCTTTTGTGAAAAAACAGTTTTTTTATGTAAACGAGGCTCTTAAATTTTAGTTCAGAATTGTGGAAACTTTTCAACAGGTGGTTTCTAGGACCTGTTTCCAAGTTTACCAAATTCTGGCAGCGGCAAATGTAGGGTTTATATTTATTTTAACTAACATTTATTTTAAGTTTAAACTATCTTTCCTGTCAAGCCTTACTTTCCCCTGGAATTGCCAATGCCAGAGTATGTAAATTTTAGTAGAACGCGCAAAGTATTCAAAACTGTCAGCGGAAGTAATCTGAGTTAAATAGAAGGGAAACGAGTTCGAAAGGGTGCTTTCTTGCTTCACGAGCGTGGAGGTGGCTAGTTAGAAATTGAAGAACCACGCGTTTCTGCCTGTGTGCTTGCCTTAGTAGATAGTTAAATCTTTCAACGTAATATTCAGAAATTTGCTGAATTGTCAGCAGTATCTTAGAACGCGGTTAGGTTAATTACGTTTAGAGAGCCTCGTAGTTAGTCACTTGTTATTATTCTTTTTTTTAGTTTCGTATTTTTATTTTACCGCCGGGTCGGCGTAGTTTGTGAGCGTCAAGAGCACGCATGGGTAATTTCTAAAGTTGAATAAAAAGAGATTTAAACCTTTCTCAAGACTTTGTATACTTTCCAGTTCATAGCATTCACCACTATTTTTGCGTGCATGTTGGAAGCGCGCAACATTACAATCTTTACGTAGAAAATTAGGAAAGCCTTAAAGTTAACCAATTCGAAACTCAGCTCATAATTTCTTAAACTTTCATTAACTTGCATCTGGAAGCAGGGATGGTTTAAATATAACGACAGGCCAACTGTCATCGGAATAGCTGTTCGCCGTACACATCAACGATGACCCGGACGCAAGCTGCTGAGATGATTCTGCGGTAGAAAAATACTCGATATTTATTTCAGAGTTTATTCAGAATGCTTGCACATCGTGAGATATTTGACTTCAAACGCGGCATGATAGTTGGTATCAAAGGAAGGTGTCGTAGAGTATCGGTGATACTGGAGACTTCGGGTTTCTTTGGCTTAAGATGTCCAGGGTTTATCATGAATATATAACTAGCAGTATTTGCAAACACGTGGCAGGCTAACTGTCTTGACTGACAACAACTTATTTATAAGTTGAATTATTCATGATTAACTATCGTGAAATAACTGATGATTTCAGTTCTAATCAAACACAAAAAAAAATTTTAAATGACTTACCCATTACCACTTTGGTGCCATATTACTTGAAAGGCCACCTTTATGGCTATTCAGAACATGTTTATATGGTTATAAAATTTTCATACGTTTGATACAATTTTCGAGGAGAGCAAATTCCCTAATCTTTCACATTGTTTCATGGTATTCGAACATACTGATAGTTATCGAGTACTCAAAATATTGGCCCTTCGAATGAACTGCATGAGATATGGATTTAAAAATATCTTTTAGCAGTCTGAGAGCCTTTATCAAACACATGCAGGGGTGTGCGTCCGTCAAACATTATACCTGCCCAAACCATTGCACATCCATCACCGCAACGACCTTTTTTCCTAATGAGGGAAGGATTGGATTATGTTTCAGATTCTCCCCAAATACAGATACACCAAGATTCAGTGCCCAAGATGAATTTCAACTTATGTGAAGAAAGCACAGTTCTCCACTGAGTTCTGATCCAAAGCGCATGTTATTTGCACAGTACTAAATGAGCTTTCTTGCGCAATACAATGATCGGAATGCAAACAGCCGTACAGCCGTATCTCAGAAAGCTTTCGAGGCAACTGTACACCGTGAAACTCGGCTTACAGTGTTAGTTTACAATTCGCTTGAGAGCTCTGAAGCTGCAACAGTCCTGTGTCGCTCACTGAATGTGCCAAGTAACGAACCTCATTCGTTGTTGTGGATCTTGGCCCACCTTGCCCATGTCTTCTTAATATGGATTCAGTGTCCTAAAATTTTTCTTAACTGCAAACGATACTGAACGTTACAATGAGATCTGTAACCACCTGCGTTTTTGAATGGCCTACCTCCCAATTTACTGACAATCTTCCACCTCTTTCGATAGCCATATGTAGCTACTCATTTTATCTTATAAAATTTATCCAACTCTTACGAGGACCATTGCGAACATCGTATAGGAGTACAAGCACGTATATCGCCGAAAACACTTCGTGCACTTTATCATTTCCACAATTATAGTAGCTCCGCAAATGAGCACATATTAGATTCTGAATATATGAATAACTCTTAGACGGCATAATTAGTATTTTTGGTTCTATAATTTTCTTAAAAATAGGGATAATTTCCAAATTCTCTTAATTTTGCAGACAGGTGTAAATTAAGCTTACACTATATGAACTATTTCGAGACGAGACATTTGCAAATATATAGGATTATACATATATTTGTTGCAAACGAAATAATTACGGATTAATTCCGATTGAAAGTCCCGAACGTTACGAAAAAGAAAACTCCACCCTGAAACGAACGAACCTCGAATCGTATCTCCTAATCGCATGATCGCAACATTAACTTTGGTAAAAATCTCTGCAAGGCTGATTTGCAACCTGGAGTCCTCTGGGAATGTTCGGAGGTTTTTAAGGTAGCGCCGCATTTCTGCTTTCTGGTATCTCTTTGCTTCATTATCAGGGTAATGACATATCGACGCTACCCAGGACAGCCACTGATTACTCCTATTAATTACGGAAAGTCCTAAAGTACTTTAGAATGCTGTGACATAAAAACCCTGAAAAAATAATTAGGTTTCCAAAAAACGTATCATTTACCTGTAGATTACCTTTTGTCTGTTTGTTTTATTTTTGGCTAAGGCCTTGTATAAGCTATGTGTTTGGTTGAATTACATTTATTAGCTTCCATACAGCTAGAGGTTTTTCCACTGAACATTTTAATGAGCGTGTTAAGTTTTATAGCTGTAGCTTCTGAAATTTCTTTCAATATTTTGCATTCAGAGTTTTTTATTTCATGGTTTAATTTAGTAGATATTTTGTCTTACATCCTCTGTTCCATTTATGAAGATACACAAAATTTCATATATAACAAAGAAGAAATATGATCTTTCTGACGTAAAGGTATTTAGAAGACTTAAATGACTTTCATACTTTGAATCGCATTGAAATACAAAATTTAAGAAATTGAAAGATTACCTTATTAGGTAATCATTTTTGATTATTCATTTTTATGTCCTTGTATGAAGTTAAGGAAATATTGTAATCGCAAAAATTTCGGGTATCATGTTTTAAAGAAAATACACATTTAAACCGCTATCGAATGAAATTTAATGATGTTTTTGCATGGCATCTGTACGTAAGGACAGAATAAAGGACTCTTTTTCCAAAAACGGGTACCAAAAAGGATTTAAAATGGATTTAGAAGAGATATTTTCATGGCGTCTGTACGTATGCACTTATGTATGTATATATTTCGCATAACTAAGAAACGAGTAGCCTCAGAACTTTGAAATTTTGTATATAGGACTGCTATAAGATGTACTTGTGCCCCTCTCTTTTCGGTTGCAATCGGCTGCACCAAAAGCGTGTATATATATATATATATATATATATATATATATATATAAATATATATATATATTTATTTATTTATTTATATATTCATTCTGTTACTCGGCTCCGTGAGCTTAGTTTTATTTAATCATATATGTTGGTGAATTGCGCTTTTTTTTTAAATGGTTGAATTATGTTGTTCAGTCTCTGCTGTTTTCCGCTGTGTCGCTAGCCACGCAAAGTTTGCTTTTCTAAATTCAACCATTCTTTAAAATATGAGTTGAACAAAATTGGAGGGTGCATAGGGCACCCACAGTGATAATATGAATTATCCAAAAATAAAATTTTGTGCGGAAGTTACCATTATCTGTGTTCTTCGACTATCATCTTGCTAAAGTTATCAAAGCAGTAAAGTCTTTAAGTTATGATCAAATATCAATCTCACTAAGGCATCTTGTACAATAATACAGCCTTATTTCAAGAATAATGCAGATTTATCCCAATAAGAAAGCAATTTGATGACATATAGACATATATGATGATATATATATATATATATATATATATCATCATATATGTCATATATCATATATGTCATATATCATCATATATGATGATATATATATATATATATATATATATATAGTTCAAGATTTTAAAGTAAATTGGAGTTAAAGGTTATTCCTCAACAATATTAAGATCAGCAATCATGTTTAAGATTTTTTAAACAATATCCAAACACATCCAAACTAAAATAAGAATTCATAGTAATACAAACTCTAAAAATAAAAATGAAAATGCAAAAGGGGGGAAAAAGATAATAAAAAAATAAAAATTAATCTCCTTTTACGGAAACTCCAATGCAGAACGCGTCATTAAAAAATTAATTAAAGCTTCATAAAAGTCGATTAATATGTTCAAATGAGACGAAAAAATAATCTATAAAATTTTCATTTCAGACACGAAAATTCATATAAAACCGAAAACTCGAATGTCAAATGTACCGTGGTTTTTCCTACACGCCTTCGAAACACTTGGTAAAACGAATAAAACATAACATTGTGCTAAATTTGTAGAGACATTAGGATTTTTTGGAAGCCGGAGAGATGAAAAATTAGCAAATGGCTTCGCGGGAATCGAACCACGGACATCTGAAATACAAAGGAAGTAAGAATAATTATTAAAATTAAAATTACAGTTTCTAAGCAAAAACAAGCAATTCGGCAGGAGGCAAGAACTCACATTTTTCGGTGCACAAACCTAAGAGTTTCATTTTGGTCCCACTAGGCAAAAAGACATTGAAGATGCAAAAAGATTTAATTAACTATTCTGCTAAGTTTCAAATGTAAACAAATATGGCTGCTATGGCAAGAAAACTTAGGCCTAACCGCACTTGAGCAACTTTTAAATTGTTGATAAACCAACAAATATTGCATGCAGATTAACTAAAGGCATAAAAACATTAACCGGAAGATAAGAAAAACATAATTCAATCATTTTTAAATAAATAAATGCACAACGTACGAACATATAAGAATAAAAAAACTGCGCTCACGGAGCCGAGTAACAGAGTGGGAATTTATATGTATTTCTATACTTTGGTACAGCCGATTGCAACCAAAAAGGGAGGTGCACAACTACATGTTATTGCAGTCCTATTTCAAAATTATGAGGCTATTTGTTTCTGAGTTATGCGAGATACATTCATACATGTTCTGTCCTTACGTACAGATGCCACGCAAAAACATAGTTAAATTACATCGCTAGGAAAACGCCCTCAGTTTTTCCCTAAAATATAGAAAAATATAAAAAGAAAATAATCTGAGTTTTTAGATTTTATATTAGGCCCAAATGCGTTTTTTTAACGTTTTGTGTGTTACCCTTATTTATTAAATATCATATTCTTCGCACTTAAATCATGAAATTCATTTTAACAGCTATATCACAAAAAATAATATTATATCACATTAAACAATAAACGTTATTCTCGAATGAAGACCATGTTGTTTAAGTTTTTCTTATTTTTATTTATAACACATCTCATACGTAAACATATTAGACTGAAATATAATCCGAGTATAATTAATCAGGTAATCCAAGAAAAATAATAAAGAATAAACTAACGCAGGAAGCAAAAAATATCCGTAAGATTCCGAATTCTAAATAATTGTTTATATAAACATTTACTGCAAGGCCTGCCGGGAAAGAGTTATCAGACAATTGCAAACGCGAGATCGCCAAAGATCACATGATCATTTTATTTTCAACAAATTCGTAAGTGAATCGACGCAAAATGTCAAAACGAAATTAATAACCCTTCTGGGCAAACTGCCCCTCTGGTCTAAGGCAAAAACAAGCAATTTGGTCAGCCGGGAAGAATGCAGATTTTTCGGTGCTCAATACTAAAAGTTTACTTTTCGTCTCACTCGGCAAAAAGACACTGAAGGTGCATCACTATTCTACTAAGTTTCAAATGCAAACAAATATGGCTGCTATGGGTAAAAAAAAGATAGGCTTAGGCGCACTTAAATAACTTTTAAATTGTTGATAATTCTGCGACTGTTGCATGCAGATTAAAAAAAAAGCATATTGATTGGAAGATAAGAATAACATAATTTAATAATTTTTAAAGTAAACAATCCAGAATTTACTAGCATATAAGAATAATAATAATAAAAAAAACTGAGCTCACGGAGTCCAGTAGCAGTGTGGGTATTATATATATATTTGCAAAGAAGAGGAAATTTTTAAAACGCTTTAAAAGTACATTTAATACTGTAGTTCCAGTTTAAAAACGTTACACCATGTATAAACAATAATACAATACTAAATAAGTAAAAGTTATCACGTAAAAACTTAATGTAAAAATTACAAAACGAGACAAACTTCAAATACAAAAATTGATGAGAAAAAATTAATAAATTATAAATCCAAAATTTTAAATTTTAAAAGATGCACGCAAATAATCAAAAGCATTTCGAAGACACAGAACATATATATAAAGAATTGTAATAACTGGTAAATCAGCTCAACTCGAGGTTAGGACGGACTTATCAAGGGCAAAGCGTCCCAAAACTCGAATCCAGCTAATACCATTAGGGCGTTTCGTCAAACAAAAGCAATTGAGACTGAAAACGGAATTTCATTAACATAACAATCAAACTGAATTATCTTAATATAGTAGGTCTCAATGGTTTTGTTTCTTTTCCCGACGCGCCTGCAATTTAAATTTCTACCTTTTTATATATATACATATACATACGCTCAGACGTCACAAAAAATCTCTTCTAAATCCGTTTTAAATCCTTTTTGTAACCCGTTTTGGGAAAAAAGTGTCCTTTATTCTGCCCTTAAGTACAGATGCCACGAAAAATATCGTTTATTTGCATTTCATAGCAGTTAAAATGGATACTTTCATTGAAGTATGACACTCGAAAAATTTCGCGATAACAATACATTCTTTACTTGGCACAAGGAATTAAAAAGGCGAAAGAAATCAACGTATCCCCGTTTCTTATTATAACATATTAAATAACACACTACCTGGGACTAAAAATTGTAGAAACACAAAAGTATGAGATTTTTAAGCAAAACACTATTGATGAAAATAGATAAGAATAATTCTTCCTCTTGTCACCAGAATGCACTGGATTTAAAAAAAGTATCAGATTCACTCTCTGAACTGATTCAGTTTGAAAAGGAGTAAAGGTCTTAAAATGATGAATGGTTCTTAAATATTTTTTGTGCTAGTTGTATTAACTGATGACTATTTTTAAAAACTTTTTTTTTAAATCCCACTTTTTCTTGTCTTTCTTTGTTCTTTGTTTATTTTTCAATGAAATTCTATTTATAACAGTTTTATATCATATTCGTTCCTCACACCCTTTTTTTCGGCTGTAAAAGTAAAAATGAATCCTTCAGTAAGAATAATTTTGGGTAGCTCATAAATTCTAACATTAAAGTACTGAAGCTTATATTATAGTTAATCAAAGGTTTAGCATTTTCCCTTCCTCTAATGCTGTTGTTTTTATAATCGGTAAACAGAATCTGAATTTTAAGCGTTATATTTTAAATGTTGAATGCTTAAAAGTCTATCTCTCTTGCCCTTAACTTAGAAAATAAAAATTCTAAAATATAACAGCAGCTGTTTTTAGAGACTATTAGATATATTATAAAAGTCTCACTAAGGAAAACTACCTTTGATGAACAACAGAAAACTTTCCCATTTTTATTTCCTAAATATATCATGCAAGGCAAAAAAAAATGATATCTGTCATGTGATAATATCGCAGAAAAATATGCCTCAGTGATGATTAAAAAAAAAAAAAAAAAAAAAAAAAAAGAAAGAAAGAACATTGCGAACATAAAGCTTTCTCTTTTTCAGGAAAGGGCAAGCAAGAAGTTTAGAATATTTACTATTTAATACATATATATTTCACATATTGTTCCAACAGAAAAAAGGGTAGAAACAATTTTTTCTATGCACTCATATCCATTTCTTTTCTTCCTAAATCGGCGTTTGCTCTTAAGAGTCTGATGCGAATTTTTTTTCTCATCTTTTTGTCAGGCGGAAGATTTTTAAAAGTTCTCCCAACATCAAAAAATGAGTTTTTGAAAAGGTATATCTTCATAAGTGTATTGTTTTTCTGGATTACCTAAGGAATATTTTTTACATTCATAATTCAGCCAAGCATATATAGTATATTTATTTTTCATGAATTTGTAGTCATCTTATCATTTAGAAGAATAATCGTCAGAAAGTTATTAGAAAACAAACTTTCAGCTTTTAACATAACATAAAAGTTTTGCGGTTTGATGGCAAATTTTAAGCATAGTTTTAACACATATCATATATAACAAAATTGAAGCAGTCTTCGAAGTCTTCATTATCAAGAAATCATTAGCCATTACTGATGATTTCAAAATGTTTTATAAAAGAAAGCCTGTGAGTTTTTAATTTTAATTTTCAGTAACCCATTTCATTTACACTGGAAAGTTTCCAACGATTTATTTCTCCGAATCATACCTTTTTTTCACACCTGATTACACAGCGATTAATGGTGGAATAATAGTTATTAATTTTATATGTTTGGCAAATTGTGACATGAAATTGGGACTTTTGCAAGATACCAAATAGTGTTGAATGGTCAAAGAAATATCAGTGACTGACTGATATTTGTAAGTGTGATTGTAAATTTGTAGTAAATATCAGTTAAGTGAAATGTTTAAACTTCCATCTCAGATCAGATTTACTGGCAAAAACTAATATTTTGAGTTTCTTAATTGAAAGATACTTTAAAATATTACATTACAAATGCTGTTAATATGGTAATTACTGAGAAAGAAATTGTGAATTTGAGCTAGTATCATTTTTTGAGTTTAAATTACAAGTTATAAACATTTAATAAAGACTTGACTAGTCAAAATATTTGACTAATGATGAAACACATCACATGACTTTCAAAAGTAATGTGACAAAAAGTCATGTGTCATGTGATGAAAAAAGTCATGTGACTTTCAAAAATCTTGTAAGTTGGAGGAGGGTAAAATCTAAGAATCTTGTAATGAGGAGAGTAAAATCTAAGAATCTGAATTCCTTTCAATATATTTGTTACCTAAATTACAAATTGTTTAGATTCTCTCTCTTACATACCAGGCTCAACTGTATGATTAGAATTATTATTAACATTTTTCTGTGATCAAGTTTATTGACCAAAAACTGATTTTTTGATAACAGATACATTAATATATTACATTACAAATGCTCTTAATTTATGCATATATTATAACTGTGCAGGAAAATTCGAATTTTAGCTACTTTTCTTACATTGTAATTACAGATATTTAGTAAATGCCTAATTAGTATTATATTTTGTGCTATATTACCTAAAACACACACTAATGTAAATTTTTGATAAGAAGAAAGAATGATCTAAGAACAAGACGGTTTTTCTGTACTTCTGGTTGTAAGGATCTTAAGTTTTACTAACGTTTATTTTATTTTAAATCTTTACTATCACTTCTTATTTTCTACTTCCGGCCAGAATTATAAGCGTTAAGGTTTTTATGCAAAGTTTGTCTGGCGAACGCCAAGTACTTAAGTTGTGGCTTTTTGCCAAGAGAGAGAGAGAGGAAGCAGTGAGTCGAAGCAGACCGCTTACCTTAGAAGTTACGCAGTTGCTGTTTGCCTTCCAGGCCAGAGGTTTTAATCCTCTTGATAAATTTAAACGTATTTCAGTGTTCACAGTTCTCTGTACTACATACGCTTCCTGTTAATATAAGGCCAATCTTCCACGTTTATTATTCTAAAGTTAAATTAGAGTTTAGTTTTATTTTTATACTTTTACGTTTTGACCCCAAGTAGCGGGTCGGTGTATTCCGAAGTACGGAAGTCATTGTAAATAGAGAAAAATAAAGGGTTTTGTATACCCTTCTTGTGTATCCTGTTTACTTCCCACAGTTCTGAACATAGCTTTAGTAAGCTCTCTGTTCCGAGTCAGGTCCTTGCATGTTCCCGAAGAAGGTTAGAAGGAACATTGAACCTGATAGTGGCGCCCAACGAAGAAGAATAACCATGGCCGAGTTTCAAGAAGAACCTGTGCTGCCTGCAGAAACGGCTCAGAATCCAGAAATGCCAGCTGCCGCCCTGGAAGGATTTGGTTACATCGTCCAGACCATGCGCGCTTCGATGAAACCAGAAGCAACATTTAATGGAAACTCACCGGTAACCAGTTTTTTGGAAAAATTGGATGACCACTTCATGCTCTACCCCTTGCACGAGTTTCAAAAAGTTACCTTAGCTACCAGCGCTTTGAAAGGCCAAGCGCTTAACTGGTTCAAATGTATAGGCAGAAGTCTCTTGGGTCAAGCAGGAAGTCCCACCTATACTTACGAAAATTTCAAGACTGCCCTACTAAAAGCCTTCCCTGTTGTAAGGGATCGTGCGAAATTAGAAACGGAACTTTTTAGTATATATCAACAAAGAATCGAAAACCTCTCAAGCTTTATTTTAAGAAAAATTCACGTCTTCAAGCTCTTGTATGGAAACCGTACGGATCCTGAAATAATTCAAGTGATTTTGCCGAGGTTACTGCCCAAAGTGCAAGACTTTATTGAATTAAGAAATCCGACTACACTGGAAAAGTTATTTGAGCTAGCAATCCAGTTTGAAAGTAGAAGAACGGCGGACGTCGAAAGAAGACGCCAATATCAACAGCGAAACTAATTTGGTGCGCCAAGACTACAGCAAACTCAAGCACACGGCTACGGAAGCAAAGCGAATCAGTGGGCAAGGAACCCCGAGCATTCAAAAACAGCCGGCGAACGTCGACAGTTCAATAGCAACCCAGGAAAAAAGTCTCAAGTCCAGGGGAAAAAGAAGGAAAGCACGGAAATGAAAAATAATTTAAACTAAAACGGATTTCTGCTGACGGGAGGGTGCGGAAATCCGAAGGCCACGAAAACCCCTCTTCCTACAAGTTAAATACAGTAATGGTGAAAAATTTGACTCTTCCGAAGATTGAAGTGTTGGTGAATAATATCCCAGCCACCGCACTCCTGGATACCGGCGCGCAGTATTCCTGTGTGGCAGAAGATTTTTTTAGGAAGTATTTTCGCAAATACCGCATATATAATTCGGATAATACGACAGTGTTAGCGGCGCAAGGAGAAAAATGTAAGTGCATAGGTAAAGTACCGTTGTATATCCGTATCAAAGACGAACAAGTAAAGGTGATGTTTTTTATAGTAAAGAATCTGCAAGAACATATAATTTTAGGAATAGATTTTCTTTCAGAAGCACAAGCAACACTGGATTTTAATGAAGCGTCCCTTAAGCTGACAATGAAACCACTTCGTGCAGAAAAGGCTGAACCGCCGATGTTAAAACTTGACCACCTCCCTAATGACGAGCAAGGAAGAATCCGACAAGTGGTAAGTGAATTTGCTTCGTTATTTAGTGATATTCCAGGATTTACTCAGGTTACTAACCATAGTATTGACACCGGAGATGCAATGCCAATTCGCCAAAAACCATACCGGTATGATAAGTATAAGGAAAAAATTATAGAATGGCATATTACCGATATGCTACGTAAAAAGATCATAACGCCCATCTCAAGTAATTATGCTAGCCCGGTGGTTTTATGTAAGAAAAATAATGACTATCCATTGACGCATCCAAAAAGGTGGAGATTCGCTATTGATTACCGTAAATTAAACTCCATAACTAAATATCCGGTATATCCGTTACCGATCATTGAAGAAATTCTAAGGAACATAAAATCACCCAAATTTATGACGACTTTAGACTTAACGACTGGTTATTTTCAAATAGGGCTTAGGCCTGAGGACGTGCCTAAGACTGCTTTTATAACCAAGTCTGGCACTTATGCATTTTTGCGTATGCCGTTTGGCCTTTCAGGGGCCCCAGCAACATTTCAGCGATGCATGGACATTGTGTTAAGGACTGTTCTTGGAAAGTCCACATTTATCTATTTAGACGATATCATTATTACTAGTGATAATCTCGACCAACATGTACAGGATTTAAGACAGGTGTTTTCTTTATTAAATGAGGCCGGTCTAAAAGTTAATGTCGAAACGTGCAAATTTGCAGGCCCTGAATTAAAATATTTGGGTTACAAAGTATCTCAAAAAGGAATCGAGACAGACGAATCAAAAATAATCGCTGTACAAAAGTATCCGACTCCAAACACGGCAAAGAAGCTCTCTTCTTTTCTAGGACTTTGTTCATATTATAGGTCCTTTATAAAAGATTTTGCGGCTATCGCTGAGCCATTGTTAAAATTAAAAAGGAAAAAGGCAAGATTCTCGTGGACGGCCGAAGCCAATAGTGCTTTCGAAAAATTAAAACAAGCATTAACGCAAGCCCCTGTGTTGAAATTTCCTGAAAAGGATGAGAATTTAGAAATTTCAGCGGATGCTTCGGATTATGCGGTAGGAGCGGTACTTTCGCAAAATCAGCAGCCCGTGGCATTTTTTAGCCGAACTTTAAATCAAACACAAAGAAACTATTCCGCGACCGAGAGAGAGGCACTTGCAGTTCTGTTAGCAGTGCAAAAGTTCCGAGTCTATTTTGGAAAGGCGCCGATAACAGTGTACTCTGATCATGCGGCGGTAACTAGATTGTACTCAGGGAAAAATTTATCCCCAAGGTTAATAAGATGGGCACTCAAGCTGCAAGAATATAATCTGGTACTCAAGCATACCCCCGGAAAGGAAAATATCGTAGCAGATGCCCTATCAAGAATTAAAATAGATGAACAAGGTAATACCGTAAAGGTGGCAATGCTCACAGCATGTACAATAAATTCCCGAGAAACTGTAATAACCGAACTGGGTAAGGATCCTGAGTTTGGAAGCATTTATGAGTATTTAAAGGATCCTGAAAATTTTAGCCACCAAGATATTGTGGCGATAAGAAATAGGGCGGCCCATTACGAACTAATAGATGGTCTATTATTCTACACAAAAACTACGAATTCCAACAACAAATTTCGACCTGTTATACCAGCTAGTCTTAGATTGAATATCCTGCAGGAGCTCCATGACAGCCCTTTAGCTTCTCATGCTGGTATTCGAAAAACTATCCAACGCGTACGCGAGGCAGTCTACTTTCCTGAACTGCAAAAGTTAACAAGGGCGTATGTCCAGTCCTGCCCAACATGTCAAGCAGTTGATTATATTAATTTCCGCCCGGCCGGCTTTCTAAATAGTATTAAATCCGAATTTCCAAATGAAATAATTGGCATCGATTTATTGGGCCCTTTCCCAAAAAGTCAGTTAAATTAAAGTCGCTATCTCCTTGTTATGGTTGATCATTTTAGTAAATGGACCGAAATTGTTCCCTTAAAACGAGCCTCCGCGAAATTAGTTACTGATTCTATTTTAAATAAGTATATTTTAAAATGCGGGGCGCCCCTAAAAGTTATATCGGATAATGGTCCTCAATTTGTAAGTAATATATTTGAAGACATGTGCCAAAAACTGGGCATACATCATTCAAAAATGGTCCCGTATCGGCCGCAATCAAATATAGCGGAACGGTTCAATAGAAATATAGTGAAAATTATCCGTAGTTATGTTAAAAATTTTCATAAAAGCTGGGATAACTATGTCAATGAATTTGCTTTCGCCCTTAGGACCGCAAAACATGATACAACGGGCAAAACTCCTGCTGAGTTATTTCTAGGCAGAAAGATTATAACGCCGTTAGATAAATTATTTTATGTGCAACAAAGAGCCCCAGAATTTAAAATGGGTGATATAGAAAAGCTAATTAAGGAAGCAAAGAAGAATACGGAAGTAGCACAAAGAAAACAGAAGCTCTATTATGATTTGAAACGACGGGGAGTAACTTATAAAGTAGGGGATGAAGTTTTAAAAATTAAGCATTCACTTTCTTCAGCACCAGAAGATAAGACTGCCAAATTTTTTCCACGATTTGAAGGACCATATGTTATAGAAAAATTAACTCACGCTGTAGGAGTGTTAAAAGCCAGAAATGGTGAAACCTGCTCCGCAAACATTGTTCAAATCAAACCCTACTTCGATCGTAATAAAATGCAAATATTTTCAGATCTTTTGCAGGATCCGGCACGGCAGACACCGCAGGCACAAGCTCCAGAAGTGGAAAAACGACAAGTACAAGGGCAAGCCATTAAGAGGCAGAGCAAGTGAAAAGAAAATTTCCCCGCGGAAAAATTGAAGGTAGCAAGAAAAAGAAGCCGTTCCACCGTCCGGAAAAGAGAGTTCACGAACACCCCCAGAATGAAGAAGGGAGAAGGACGACGTATGTGAAGAGAACCAGGAGAAATGACGGCAACTATAACCCGGCTCTAAAACGGAAGATCTACTCATCCGACAGGACTCTCCGCAGCAAATGCCGCCGAACTGCGGAAGGGCCATCAACGGCGGAGGAAAAGTTACAAGGAAAATTTGAACGGCCAGCAACGAGGTCCAAGCAGGAACACGAAAGAAGGTTCCCGGTTCCGCCAAGACCAGCTGCCATCAAACGGCCAAGACCACAAGCAGAGGAGAAAAAGAAGGTATTCAAGGGTCACCGAACTGGTGAAAAAAGGAAGCTTCCAGAGGAAGGCACTGAAGGGCGAGCCCGTACAAGAAGGAGGATAAATCAAACTACTATCTGCAATACCTTTAAGGACTGGGCCCAGAAAAGGATGTCCGAATATCACAAAGATAAGTAAAATTTTATGTTACTTTGCAAACTGAAGTTAATCTTTCATTCTTACTGCAAGTGGCAGATTTCAAGAAGTTTTACCTCATGCGAGGTCTACCTTTATCGCCAAAAGGGCGAGAAATGAGTTGTTACCGATTTTGGTATTATGTTTTTCAATTACTCGCGCGTAAAACTAAAGTTGATGTATAATAGCGTTGTGTAAAGACTTAAATATTGTAAAAAGTTATTGTATAAATTTTATTTAAAACATTCTAGCAAGAAAGAAATTTTAGTCTGAAAGACTTTTTGAAATGTAGTATTTCAATGTAGAAAGAATTGGCATTTGCTTTGAAAAGAATAGAAGTTAACAATGTACTACTAATGTATGTTTTCAAATGTGTAAAATTAACGGCATGTTAATATCTTCTTATATACAATGTGAACTGTTATTTTAAATGTTAAGAAATACCGTGATATGGTAAAAGTGAATGTTAAAATTTTTTTTTTATTCGTGTGACTGTAAAAAGACTAAAGCATGGCGAATATGTGTTAAAGGTTGAATGATGTAGTTAGGCTCTCTGACGCTACACTTTAGAGTTAGCCACTTTTAGAATAGTACCTCAGGGTTTAGAGTTGAAATTAGGGTGTGTTAAGAGGTCTTGTTATGTTGAATTTTAACACGTTAGTGTTTTGATTGTAGGAGGAAGTGTGGAAAACGTAGACAGAAACACATTCGTGTTTGGTGTTCTTTTACAACACATGTCAGAGAGCACGGGGAGAGATAATTAAAATAGTCATGAATGAAATAAGAATGTTAAGAGAAGTATATTCTATATGTTATTTGCAATGTCATTGTGTAACATTTCATTAAACTAGTTTTCCTTCCAGATCTCTGGAAGGAACCAGATTTGAATAAGAGCTCCTGTTTGGATGCAGTACAGATGAAAAAAAAAATTGTGTATCCTGGGAGCTGCTATTGTAAAAACAAATTTCTTTCTTTTAAATTTCTAGTTTCTAGCGAAAAATATTTGTAAAAGATTGGCCTCGCGTTAGATTCTAGAGCTAAAAGTTTTCAACAAGGTCGTTTTAGACCTCAGTTTCAAACTAATTAACTCTGGCGGGAAGTATGTAAGGATCTTAAGTTTTACTAACGTTTATTTTATTTTAAATCTTTACTATCACTTCTTATTTTCTACTTCCGGCCAGAATTATAAGCGTTAAGGTTTTTATGCAAAGTTTGTCTGGCGAACGCCAAGTATTTAAGTTGTGGCTTTTTGCCAAGAGAGAGAGAGAGAGAGAGGAAGCAGTGAGTCGAAGCAGGCCGCTTACCTTAGAAGTTACGCAGTTGCTGTTTGCCTTCCAGGCCAAAGGTTGTAATCCTCTTGATAAATTTAAACGTATTGCAGTGTTCACAGTTCTCTGTACTACATACGCTTCCTGTTAATATAAGGCCAATCTTCCACGTTTATTATTCTAAAGTTAAATTAGAGTTTAGTTTTATTTTTATACTTTTACGTTTTGACCCCAAGTAGCGGGTCGGTGTATTCCGAAGTACGGAAGTCATTGTAAATAGAGAAAAATAAAGGGTTTTGTATACCCTTCTTGTGTATCCTGTTTACTTCCCACAGTTCTGAACATAGCTTTAGTAAGCTCTCTGTTCCGAGTCAGGTCCTTGCATGTTCCCGAAGAAGGTTAGAAGGAACATTGAACCTGATATGGTTATCTAATATTAGAAACTTATTGTTTAGATTCTGTTTCTTCTAGCATCCCAGTTTCAATGATGAGATTTAAATAACATGACAGTGTTTATAAATGCTTTAACTGAAAGTTTATCCATACCTGATTTACCTGATCCATACCTTCCATTTAAATGCAGTTATTATAAAAAGTTATAAATTAACGAATTACTGAAAAAATTACAAATGGAATCATCCTATGAATAATATATCTGTTTATAATTACCATTATACTTTCCTCTTTCTTATATTCATAGCATAATTTTTGAATATATGGATTATATAATACTTTCATTTTAGGATATATACTTGTAAGGATCTTAAGTTTTACTAACGTTTATTTTATTTTAAATCTTTACTATCACTTCTTATTTTCTACTTCCGGCCAGAATTAAAAGCTTTAACTTATTTATGCAAATTTGTCTTGCGAACGCAAAGTACTTAAGTTGTGGCTTTTTGCCAAGCAAGAGAGAGGAAGGAGTGATTAGGAGCAGGCCGCTTGCCATTGCAGTTTTACTCGGTTGCTGGTTGCCTTCAAGGCCAGAGGTTTAATCCTCTTGATAATTTTAAACGTATCGTAGTGTTAACAGTTCTCTGTACTACATACGGCCTTTCTGTTAATATACGGCCAATCTTCAAGTAGACACTTGTTTATTAATCCAAAGTTAGTTTAGTTAGAATTTAGTTAATATTTTTATATTCTTACGTTCAGACCACAAGTGGTTGGTCTCTGTATTCCGAAGTCCGGAAATCATTGTAAAGAGAGAAAAATAAAGGGTTTCGTATACCCTTCCTGTGTATCTTGTCTACTTCCCACATTTATTGAACATAGCTTTAGTAAGCTCCCTGTTCCGAGTCAGGTCATTTAATGTTCCCCAAGCAAGTAAGGAGGAACACTGAACCTGATATATTGAGAACAGGATGCATAAATGTAATGTAAGGAAATTGTTGCTGTTCAAAATAAAAAATACTACGTTAGTTTAAAACTAAACTTTCGTAGCCTGAATGCAAACAGAGGTACTGATATAGGGCTAATCTCTTTCTGCAATATATATTTTCTCCTTTAAAGTGCTTTAAATATGCTGTGAATATGCATATTTAAAATCCCAGGTAGCTGTTTCATTTCTCAGAGAACGACCAATTGGTGTTGGTTTATGTATGCAAGTAATACAAACACAAGAAAGCTAAATCAAAATTTTCACAATAAAAGCAATTTTCAAAACTATTTAATGCGGTAATAACGTTACGACAATGCGGGTTTATGTATTAGTTAAAATATGGATGTTTATTTTCCAGTTTCTAGTTAAATAACTATAAATGATGCAGACAACCATGTATATATATGTATCTAATGGACTTGCAGACAAATGTGGCCGAATTTCGCGAACATTTATTGCTCTGTAAAGCAAAAAAAAAAAAAAAAGTGCACGCATCAGCAAAACAGTAAAAAATTTCTTTAATTTGATTTAATGCGAACTTATCGCAATGGAGCAGGATTATGTAAGGAAGCATGAAACGGATTAATTTTGAAAGACACAGCTCCAGAAGAATTTGATATAAACATACTTTCTACTTTCTTATTTAATATATTAATTATAACTTACATTTCCCCCTTTCAAAGAGAAAAAGACTTTTTAGGAGAAAGCATAAGAGCTTTAGGGAAAAAAAAATTATAAAATTTTGATCTAATCAATTTTTAAGTAACACAATGTTTTATATAACATTTTTGACAATAAATGCAAATTTTAGAGTTCTCTTGAAATTTCCATTTCAGTTGTAAAATTTTGCAAGTTTATTTTTCCCTGAAACTATTATTAAGACTAACACAATTTTTTTAAAGTAATTGACAACGTTCACTGTTTTGGAAGCCTTGCTTGAATGCTATTAATGCAAATTTTACGGTCATTTTCTTGGACGTTTTTTGTAAAAAATATTGTATTCAATATAATCAAAAAATTTTCTTTTACACATCCATGCAATTCTTTTAAAATTAATTATTTACTCATTATATATTGATCCACGTTTTTTTTTTTTTATTTTATTTTAAAGCAATGTAAAATGAATTAAAAAAGTAACAAAATACTGTATGCTGATGGCTAATAATAAAAAATATAAATTATATATAATGGCATACAAAAAAAAACCGTTTCATATACAAGGTAAAAGGTTCCTTAGACAAGGTAAATATATTTATACTTGGCGTATAAATATATCAAAGTTATTAATTTGGATTTCTGGCTATACGTATTCATTATTACATAATTATAATAAAAAAATAGAAAAAAAAATTAAATTCAAATTAAGACTATTAAGTGGTATATTTAAGTTATACAAATTTAGTGAATAAAATTTTATATTACCTTACAATAGGAGTTCTTAACCTTATTCCCCGTCTGGGCACATCTGACAAACAGGAGAAGCTGGCGGGCGCAGTAAAAAAATAGTATAACGATTTTTAACATTTCTTTATTTTATTGCAATCATAAGCGTCATAAACAATACTCTACATTAAAAAGGTAACAAAAAATTCAAAATAGTTGCATTTAATACGATTTGGGGGCCACGGTTGATACTAATATAGCATATAGCGGACAGTCGCGGGCGCATAAAAATAGCTTCGTGGGCACGGGGTTAAGAAACCCTGTCATACAATAATAAACTTTAAAAAAAATAGGCTTAAGGTCTTCATAATCCTATTTGTTCAGGGAAGACTTCTCAAAACATTTCACTCAATATCACAAATATAGAATCATATACGACCATTACGTATTTCGAACAATCAAGATATACTCCAAAATTTTATAATGTAACTATTTTTTGTTATTATCACTTGCATTTTAAACTCATTTTCAATAGTGTAACTGAAATTATGGTTATTATTATTTTTATTACATTTTAAATTTCCTATTTTTCACAATCCTAGAGCTTTCTCCAAATAAATATATATTCATCAATTCCGCATACCCACTTTAATTCATTGATGTGAATTTACCAGTGGTCAGAGGAATGTTTGACAGTTACTTAAATGTGTCCATTCCTTATATAAGACAATTAACTGGCCTTTGTGAATTGCACTAAACATTCTTTTATATTAAATAAATTAAAACCTCATTTTATTAAATAGGAGAAGAATAAAATAAAAATAATAACTATATGGGAGCCTAAGTATTATTTTATCTTTGCATATAATTATTCATTAATTTAAGAATTACTTGCCATGTTCCAGAAATTTAGTTGGAAAACTCTTGTAGTTTACAACTGCTATACATCACGTTGATGAAACAGGAAAACAAACTGAAGTTATCGTGATTTAATTACTGTGTAATATAAAAACGAGTAGTTTTTCTTCACAATCCTTCACGAACGTATCCCATTCTATAGATGTACGATTTTTGGTTGCTTTCCATTATATATCTAATCCAAATCCACGTGCCTATCAGGCAAACATCCTACATATGAATGCACGCCTAACAAAGTTACGCGTATTTACTTGTATATAAAACAACCGAAATTAATTCCTATAAAACCGTTTCTCTTTAATCATATTTATTTTGCTTATTTACAGATAATATGATAGTATTTATTAGCATTAGTTCATGATTTATTTCGCTGCTACAAATCGAAGTATGTCAAACGTTAAGCAAGATGATTCGAGATGAAAAATTTCATTATTTATCTTACAAACGACCATTCCTTCTATTGTTTAACAGCCTCTTATCCAAAATAATGAGTAATTTCGGATATGCTGACATTTACTGTAATTTTAAATAACGATCATCATTTCCCAAGGGTGTGTAATTGTAACTGTCCGGGGCAATTGCTTTCCTAATAACATAATTAGAATTACCTGCTTTAATTACTGTTATAAGTACATTATAATTTTAATTAAAATGCCATTGAAATTGCAATCATAATTACACAGCAATTTGTAATTTGTAATTAAATTTTAATTGTTATTAGATTACACAATTATTAGGTACATTATAACTGCAATTATAAAAAGAAATCGAACTGTAATTATAAAGAACTGCATAATCTAATTATAATTCTAATATAATTGCAATTACATAACCTAATAACAATTAGACTTTAACATTTTGTTCAGCTATGCCTCAGAGAATAGAATTAAAAAAGATTTTGAAACGATCTTCTGATTAGTTAGCCGTAGTTTCATCGATCCAATATATTTTCCCCTTTTTATAAACCTTTAGAATTAAAAGATTATGTGATTCGAAGAAAGTACGTACAGCAGTGAAAACTTGGCCAGTGAAGTGATGAAATCCTGCAGCCAAAATGAGCCTAGCAGTTATCTTTTAATATTCTCAATTATGAGTATAATTTTAGAAAACTTGCAAAGTTTTGCGTTAATTAATCAGTTACTTTGATTTGACATTTACTATAACTGTCCTCTTCAAAATGCAAATTAGTCCTTTGGTACTAAACCGAAGGTTTGAATTTTTAGAGTTAGAGCTTCTAGCAGCATCGTCTTCCCGCTACTTATTACGGCCAGCTCTGCCTAATAAGTTTACTCCAGCTTTAGCATCTTGCCAGCCTAAATTTAAAATACACTTCGTTAACTACTGTTTTAGATTAGAAAGTAGTCTATGGTGTATGTAATCTCAGACAACGCTAACAACATTTTGTAATTAGCGTTATCTTATATGTTATTTTAAATATTCATATATAGCGAAAGTTCATTTATTTTCAAAAGCATCCTGTTGAGAATTTATATTTGTGAGCCTTTGGCTACGTTTGAAGAGCCGGAAGTTTCTGCAAACATTTAGAAATTAAAATGGACAATCATAAGAAGTGTGAACCATTTCCTGTTTTTTCTTTTTCAATTTATTAATTAAGTTTATTTAATGCCATTTAAAAATGGGGATATTTTGCGGTCACAAAATACACCATTATTTCATTTCTTTCTTTAAATTCTGTATTTATGCATTTAAATATGGTACAGGAATATTGATTTTTCTCCAGTTTATTTTAAATTGATCTGCAGTAGTTTAATGAAAGAAGAAATTTTTTTGCAGTTATTATTAAAATATGAGGAGGTTTTCTTTATTTAAAATTTTCACTTTCCCTTTTTTCATGTAATGACCGATGGTCTATTTGAATGCAAAATAAAGGAACAGATGCAGAGGAAGGATTTAATTTAATTTCCATGGAAACAGAAAATCATTAGTGTTAGCAAATAAAAAATTAACATGACACATACGCAAAATTAAACAATTTGTTTAAACGTTTTAAACAGTAAACATGAAAACGTGTTCATTTTAGAATACGTAACATATTACGAAACTGAAATTAAATGCAATTAATGTGGAAAAACCGGCAACAGTATGAGAAAAATAGAATTATACAACTATAAGTATATACAGTTATACATATCATATAAATTAATATCATCTATTTAATACAGTAATATACTAAGCTATAAAATGAGCTAGAATTCGAGAGAAGCTTGTTTTCATAGAATAAATAACATTTAGAAATAAAAATTGCCAAGTTGTTTATTAATCCATAATATAGTTCCGAACTATAGTGAATATTCTTTGAGTATATAAGGTACTTTCAGCATGGTATAAAAATCAGAGTTATAGTTAGGTTCTTCATCTTACTGAAGTTAGAGTTTGCATAAGTTGCGGTATCCACCGAAAACAAGCCGGCAGAAACATAGCGGACGAAAACTACGCGCGTTAAACGTCGTGGTACAAAACATCGTGGGAGAAAAGAAAGCAAACAGAAAATATCGCAGTTTTAAAACATCGTAGTACAAAATACCGTCATCGAAAACAAAGCGGTTTAAAAACTTCGCAATTTAAAAACATCGTTGTCTAAAATATCGTGGTAAAAAATAAAACACCTACAAACCATCGCATGACAATAATATCGCACACATTCGTGTTTCAGGTTTCAAAAGTTCTAAATGCATTTTCGCACAATGATTTGGAAGCGCAAAAAAGAATGAGGAATATTTTTACTTTTATATATCATATTTTTGAATGAACTAATAAAGTTTTGCTAAAAACGTAAGAAGGAAACTTAAGCATTTAAAAATTGAAACATTAATGCAACTTATAAAACTTAATAGAATTTTAAATTTACATAGTTAATTAAAAAGGTCATTAATAAATTAATCTTTCTTATAATGTTTTACTCATAACTTTTCATGAAAAATACAGAAATTTAGAAAAAGGATGATAAATAACTGCGTTAGGTTACTTCTACAAAAATTGCATAGTTAATTATCAAATTACGTTCTTTCACGTTTGTTAATCTGATATTGTTTTGGTGAAAATTATATCTTGTTTTGTTTCCGTTTAGTCTTAAAGAGTCGTTAATATTTCTTGTGCTTCCAAATCTTTATGCGAATATGCATTTACAACTTTTAAAATCTGAAAAAGGCACGTGTGCGATGTTTTAGTAATGCGATCATTTATAAGTGCTTTGTATTTTACCACGATATTTTCGACGACGATGTTTTTAAACTGCGAAGTTTTTGAGCCGCTGTATTTTCGACGACGATTTTTGTACCATGATGTTTTAGAACTGCGATGTTTTCTCTTTGCTTTCTTTTCTCCCGCGATGTTTTGTACCACGACGTTTTCGCCTTGCGTTGTTTTTTCCGCGACGTTTTCATCCGTGATGCTTTCGGCTGTAACCATAAGTTACATATTGTAAGATAAATACTCTTTGCTTGGAGAGGAAATTGACATAACTTTATCAGGTTTTCAGGCTATTTTTAAAAAGGAACACTGTTTAGTAATGACTCACGTTTTAGTATAGTGACTCACGAAGTAAATAATGTTGTAGACATAGTAGGCTTGTAGCGTACGTTTGGTTTTCTATTTCTTTTTATGTCTATAATAACTACCGATTATTATGACACAGTCAAAAGATCCAAAGCATTAAAATCTGTACGCTATTTTAACAGTTATTATGAGTGTAGCCTTTACTATATCTTTTCTCCGCAGTCTTCACTAGAACGCAGATTAGTTACCGTGTATCTGGAGGGTTTGAATGTTTAAGAGTTAAGAACTTCTGGCATCCCCGACGTACTTACCACCAGCTTTACCTAAGTTTTATTCCCGACTTAGAATCTTGCTAGCCCAATTTTAAATAATAATTATCTTGGCACAGCTTAAGTAATCTAGTATTCGTGTAATCTCGGATTAAGTTAAATGCATTTGAATTTAATTGTGTATTGTGTTAGTTTAAATATACGGAAGTAGGTTCGCTTGTCTGACAAGCAGTGCTTCTCTATTCATTTAAAAGTTAAATATTAAGACTTAGTTATCCGTTTCAAACTTATGCAAAAACTCGCTTCCTAATTAGCATTGTCTTCAGAACATTAAAACAAGCTTCCAGATGCAGCAGAATCCTGAATCGCTAAGGAAAAAAACTAAAAAAGCAGAAAAAATTAAGACCATGCTTAGTTTAAAGAGAATTAGCGATTAATACAAGTAATGCTTCGATATCTGGAATCAGCATAATTAGGGTTCTATGTCCGATTATAGGCCCACTGATAGCATATACACAGCTTAAGAGTGATTTAGAATAGTATAGATATACTATAAAACTCTACTGATTTCGAAGGCGAGTGACATTATACCATGTTTTTCGACAGGAGAAAATAAAATTGCAATGCAAAGTGTAGAGTCAGATTAACTGGGAAGACAAATTGTGTAGTCTGTTCGATAAACTAGTTTGTCCTATGTTGAACACAAGTATCAAAATAAAACATCAGGGCTAAATTTTCAAAATTTTAAACGCTTTTGAATAAAACAGAGTAAGGCATATTGTTAACAATTTAAGTCGCGAAATTTTTGAATTTGATTCTTCCATGTAAAAGTCTTCAAATACTAGAAATAATTTATGCCATTAATTTTGCCATGCATGAGATCTGAAAAGCTTTATAGATTAAAAAAATTTCCAATTTTCTATTGCTTTCAGCATTGAAATAGTGCAGATTAAAGATAACAATAACATTTTACTGTAATATCAATATCTTATACTAGAAAAGGCGAAAAGAAAATGAAATATCTGTGAATGGATGCACTATAAATATAATGGTTCTAAAACATGGTGTACAGTAAAATGTTTAATTAGTTTCATGCCTTGATTTATTTTTGTTAAATATTATTATTTTTTTTAATTTCATTTAATCTTGTCACCAAATTTCAAAATGTATATGCAATTTTAAAGTTCGATATATTCTCTACGTTTTATTCTTCATTTCTCATTCTTATCCTATTCAATAACGTAAACTTGAAAGCAACGCTATACTTAAAAATACCACCTAATATGACCATAATCGTGAAATTAGATGCAAAATTTGTAATAAATAATATTACATTAATAGGAGCAAAAAGAAGTCATAAGTTGGACAAAATTTGAAATCACGAAATAAATTGGTTATAAAATGGATTGATTTTCTATAAGGCAGGATGATACCAGAGAAGAGAAAGCTTACTGCATTTATGCATTTTCTGAAAAACAACTAACGCTAAAACTGCGCGTGCATCGCCTTTGAGTACCATTTCTGGAGAAGCACGTGACATTTTCTGATTTCATGGATTAAAATGTTTCGGTAATGAAACGCGAAAAACATAAAAACATTATTTTCTCATAATGACTGATCCGATCGATGAAGGTTATTTAGTTATTTTTTTCCTTATCAGCGAAAATTTTTCTCTCATACATATTATATTGCTATTGTGGCTTATTTTAAACGACTAAATTTAAAATCTTTATGACTCTTATTTTTTTATTCTTATTAACTACCTTTTATATAATAATTAAATAAATAAATTCTTTACGAATCTTTTTATTGTTTTCTTGATAAACATTAATTGCAGAAATATAACTTTAGAAAGCTATATTGAAATTGTGATAATTTTATTCAGCAGCTGTACTCTAAACTTTCAAAAAGTGTTGCATGAAAATTCATAAAGATAAAACATTAACCACATATTTTCACAAAATAATTCGCCTTATTCCTTATTTACATCATTTTCGTAAATGTGAAGAAAATAAATGCTCGATCTAACGCGTAAGATTCTTCAAATTTTTTAATGGATTTTAATACGAAACTGTTAAATATAAAAAGCTATATTTTCAGTAATGTAGATAAACTTTTAAGCATATTTTTCACTCATGAAAATGCCTATGCAGTAATATAGATAATCTTTTAAGCATATTTTGCACTCATGAAAACTCCTATGCAATATTTCTTCACACGTAAGAGAATTTGTTTCTGTATATGAATCTATATTATAAGTTAAACATATAAAAATATTCTAAAAAAATATAATAGAAGAATTAATTTAAATAAAATGTTTAAAATTACATGCAGAGTTTAATTTCTTAATTTTCAATATGCTAATTAAAAACAATATTATTTAATTTTTCAGCTCGTAATATTAACAGTTTCAGCTGGTAAAATATTCACTATGCTTCAGAAGTAAAAGAACTTTTTTTTTCTTTTACTTCTAATCTTTATGTGTATGCATTGCAAAGACATTCAACACACATTTACAAAATTATACCATCTTCTGCGCCTATTACGGCAAACATTGAAAACTATTTTGAGTAACTTTAGTGAAAAAAAATAAAAGTTTAATAAAAAGGATTTACGTGCAATAGGTAAATTGGTAGTCTGTTTGTAGATTAATCACTCTGGATTTAAAGAAATAGTATACCTCAAATTTATAGGTGACATCATAAAAATAATAATTACGCATATTTCTGTTACTTTAGCGTATTAACCCTCTGAAGTGCAAAATACTTTACCACAGCCGCCAGAAAAGAGCCCAGATTGCGATGTAGAGTTCTTCCTTCCCCTAAGGTATGCAGTAGCAGATGCAGTTTTCCCCAAATATATTGTATCAGTTGATTGCAGATAGCTTGTCCTAAAAGCCTACAAGAAGCTTCTTTGTTAGGAAGTAGCAAGAATATCATTTGAAATCTTCACATCTCTTTTTGTGTTAATGGATGGGGAGGGGAATGTCTAATTAAAACGCAATGACTACTTTATTAATTTAAATTTTCTCTCTGAAGGAATCACATAAAACGTTCGATTTTATAGTTAAAAACCTTCCTATCCACAGTATATATGCATATGTATGTATATAAACAAGAGTTTAAGAATTTAAAAATTGAGGTTATAAGTTATAAAAGTCACTCAGTATGCTGTGTAAAGTAATTAAGTAATCAAGATATACTAATTAAGTAATTAATTCAAAATTTGGCAATGAAGAGTCTAAGAAGAAAAAAGTAAACAAGATTGGAACAAAAACAAAAAAGTTCGATAAAATAACATAAAAAAGTAAATAAACAGCTAGCCTAATATGCAGTAAGATAATAAATAGAAATCTTAAAATCAAAATTCAAATTAGAATGTTCATCATTCTCTAATGATACAATTGAAAATTAAAATAAGAAATAAATCTAGCAGATCAGCTAAAAGCTGAAAATCTATGTGTTGAAATAAACAAGAGTTTAGGAATTTGAAAATTACGATTATAAATTATTAACCTTTCTCTGCTGCAAAAGTAATTAAATAAACTCATAATTAAATAATTCAATGAAAATTTCGTGGTTAACAGATTGGCAGCAAGTGTTGCGCTACCTATGGTAAGTGAATTATCTCTGTTCACACTTTTATTTGGCAATGAGTATCAACGCCTTTGTTTTTTGCAATAGAAATATTTTGATTATAGCACTCAATTTAAAAGTTTCGGGATAGAATTAAGCTTGTAATGAAGCAGTGTTGTTGCAAATAATCCAACGATATCTGTAAATAAATATTAATTACTGTAAAGAAACTTCTTCCTTTGAGTATTTTTAGTCAAAGAAACCGACGACAGCAAGAATAGAAATAAATAATAATAATAAATTCTATTCTAATTATTTAATTTTTATATCTTGACTCTCTCTCTCTCTCTCTGTGCATATCTATTTAGCTATCTATCATATATGTATATATTATCAAGAATAAGAAATGAATGAATACATATATATAATCAACATAAGAAAAAGAGGGAATATCCAATACACATAACTGCTCACAGCTTTTTGCCAATGATCGTCTGCAATTCAAATCTTGAATTGAAACGAAAAAGGGCAAACCTACACAACGGTTAACAGACGGGTAATCAGCAACGCTTCATCTACAGGGGCAGCTGCTGTATCAGCTAATTTAGAAAAACGTAAAATCATCTAATGTGAAGTACTCCGAATACTTACGAATATACATATACATAAGAAATTCTTTTCATTCCCAGAAGACTTAAAATTAGTACAGCAGCTGAGTACCTCCACCAGTGTAATGAGAGCGCTTTTTTAAATGAGGATAAAAGCTTTCACTAAAGTAACAAACTGAGGTCAAAATATTTATTCAACAGTATTTTCGTTCATAATCATATCCCAAAAAGATACTATAAAAAAGTATTATGCCATCGGAAATACCGAATTTACATTCTCTTATTTATAGAAGTGTGTGATAAAATACAGACTGTTTTAAAAATTGAAATGAGAGGGACATTTCCCGATCGGTCTCATTTGGGAATAAAATTATTGTGTCTTTCTCTCTATGGCTCAAATGAAAAAAAGCTGTTAAGTCCCTTTTGGGAATGGGCTAAATCGTTAGTAGGTCGACGAAAAAAATCGGTCGGTCAAGAAAGTCGAAAGGAGTCGATGCAAGAAAAAGGTTGGTAATACTCGGTTTAGTATATATGTTATCGTGGAAGACCGAAATTGGAGAATGTCGACTTTAACCGGAGAATATCAACATTCACCAAATACGTTGGTGAAAGATCGAATATTGTACTACACTCTTGTATATTCGGACCCTCACCGGTGTATGTCGACAATCACAGATATGCTCTGGTGAAAGTCGAAAAGAGAGGTCATAAAGTGCCATAATAGTTTAAGATGTTGCAATAAATAAGATTTGAATCACATAAGTTAGTAAGTTTTTTATTACTGTTATTTTATTTTCTCATTTAGAACGTACTGTATAATTAAGTAGGTTTTTAACTTCTATTATTTTCCTTTCTCATTTTGAATGTATTGTGTGTTTTAGGTTCTCATGTTCTTAAGTTCTTATTTCAAGTCTCAAGTACGTTTATTCGCGACTTAATTACGGAGAAGAAAATATAATATTGTTATATGTTCAACATTCACCATTAGTACATGGCGAATGTCGACATTGACCAGTGTAAGTCAGAAATAAGAGTATTTGGAAAAAATTTCGGACATACAACAAAAGACTATGTGAATGTTGACATTCACCGGTGAAAGTTAACGTTCTCCAGATTTCGGTGTTTCGCCGTAACATATACATAAATATATCTGTGCCATCGATGTATACTAACGGGCTGAAGTGATGATACCACTAATGATTTTCTTTATTTAAATTGAAATTAGCATAGTAAAGTTTAAGCGATTTATTAATTTAGCTTGAATATCTTTAGATAATTTTGTTTGATAAGTAGATGTTATTTCGAATGTAGCATTTTTCTCATTTTCGTTTAGCTAGGGATAGCAAGTCTTAATTAATCTCAAAAGCTTCTAATGAAACTAAATCTTTTCCAGACTCGTATGAAAAAGGTTAAACGCGATGTTTGATAAGGATACATGGAGCCCTCTTTGAATATTGCTGTGTTTTTTCTAATTAATTATGAAGATATTTAGAAGTCTAATAAAGAAAGTTAATAAAATTATATTTTTATGTGATTGCTTTATGTGTCTGGGACCTTCATATTTTTATTTCCCGAAGACATAAACAAGTGGCTAAAGAAAATGAATATGTATGACCTGAATAACTTCTGATAAAATCAACATTATTTTTAACCTGAGCTATTGATTTTGCAGTGCACTGCCTTAAGTTCTTCAGTAATAGTTTTAACGGATATGAGAGTTCTTGAGAGAGAATTAAAATATTGTGCATTAAAATCAGCATATTTCTATGGGACATTCATTTAATTTAATTTACAAGTTTTCTTTTTACAGTTTCATAAAAATGCGCTGTTAAGAAATATTCCCTGTTAATATATTTTGTACGTATAATTCATTGAAATATGTTTTATTGAATTTGTTTTTACATAACTTCAATGTAGCATTAATAAAACACATAATATAATCTCTTAAAATATTTGAATAGTTCACTGTGCTTACAGACCAATGAAGCATATATAAAATGCATATGTCATGCTGAAAGTAATAGCATTTGTATAGATTAAAATCATAAAAGGAAAGTTATTCTCAAATTAATGGTACAATCAAATAAGTATTTTTTAAAGTTATTTATTGCCAGAAGCATAATATCTGCAATATTCATCGCTTTATCTGCAATATCTATCTATATAAACTCTTTATGAATTTCTCTCCTTTTTCATTACAAAATGTTTTACATGCAGAAATGATTTTCCTCGATGTATCTTTCTGCTGTCTTTGTGACTTGATTTAGATAGTTCCATTTCAAATGAATATTTTGCATTCACTAGATCACATTCATTTATGACAATGACTGGTTATTAACAGAATTTAAAAATGCTGTATTTCAAGAGCAATTTCAAATACAAAATCCTGTAGCAGTTTTTTTTATATATATATATATTATAGCGGGAACTAGATATTTTTAGGCTTACTCCACTACTAAGGATAGAAGCAGCGGTCATTTTATTATGGAGGCACCTAATAGACGACCACTGTTACCTTCTATGAGCGAACAGAGAGTTTACATAAATGCCGTCTCCGGGATTCGAATCCGAACCCTTTGTTATCGCAGTCAGCTCCCCTAACCAAAATACCGTCCGGCGGTATAACAGAAAAAAATGAATAGTACTACTTTGAAATGCTTATACGCACACGTATGCTGACTATCATTAGTTTTCAGATTTTAAGAAGCTTGAGTGAAAACTATGGCATGGGAATTAAGATAAGTTTGAATCCCACATCTTTATTTCCATTTATAATCTTGATGTATTCTTATTCAATTTAACGCTAAATGATTCATAATTTTCTCTGTGAAACAAACAGGTTTGTGTAATATTGAATTAGCGAAAAATGAAGAATCTCTATTTGTACCAGGTTTCTAGTCAATTCCGAATTTCTATGCTACTAGAGAGCAACTAAATATTTACGGCTAAATGCACAGCATTTTAGAACTTTAAAAAATTCAGATTCTCGAATTCATGTTTATTGCTCGCCGTTACAGACGTTGGCCACTACTAAGCCCAGAAGCGGTAGTCACTTTAATATGGAGGTACCGAAAATAGGCGGGCCACGATTTCCACCTCGAATTGTAAGTTAAGAATGAAATCGCTTTACGTTTAACACTCTGCTGGTAAATATAATATCAAGCTTATTAATGTAATTTTTTAATAATATGAGCCTCAGTTTGGCAGAATTAAAACGTAGTTTGGCAGAATTTAAACGTATGATTTTTTAATAATAAGATCTTGCATTTAAAAAAGCGAAGAGAAAAATTTGTGTGGCGTATGCGTACTCTGATCAATGCTTATTAATGTTTAACAGTATTTTCACCGGAAATGATATGTACAGTGACGTTTTTATTAATCTGATAAGTGCATTTATTTTATGCACCTTGCTGCTTATTGTTGGACAAAGTTTGAGTTGTGTTTTAAAACAAAACAATAAAATAATCGAACCACCTTCGATTAATCTTTATAAAACATTATTTATTTATTATTTAATTTCATTTAATATTCGTTTAATCTTATCTCCAAAACTCAATATACAACTTTGAAGTTTGACTTTTATTTCATACCAGATTTCTAGTTAATTCCGAATTTCTATGCTACTAGAGAGCAACTAAATATTTACGGCTAAATGCACAGCATTTTAGAACTTTAAAAAATTCAGATTCTCGAATTCATGTTTATTGCTCGCCATTACAGACGTTGGCCACTACTAAGCCCAGAAGCGGTAGTCACTTTAATATGGAGGTACCGAAAATAGGCGGGCCACGATTTCCACCTCGAATTGTAAGTTAAGAATGAAATCGCTTTACGTTTAACACTCTGCTGGTAAATATAATATCAAGCTTATTTATGTAATTTTTTAATAATATGAGCCTCAGTTTGGCAGAATTAAAACGTAGAGAATACGTTTTAATCCTGCCATTATCATTCCTATGCAATTCTTACAGTAGCTAATTAGAATAGGCGGCTTATAAGGATGGAACATCATAGCAAGTGAATTTTGACGTTGACGCACCAAATTATTCTTTAACAGAAACCAAGAAAACGTATATTATAATATTAAATATTCTCTGCAGCGCTATTATTTTATAGTCTAACACCTCCCGTTATTTGTTTTTAATTTCTGAATTTCCTTTCACGGGAGTAAAAATACTCTTAAAATAATCTCCACTTCGATTAAGACTGGAAACAAAGTAATTAACGAAAAGTAAGGAATAAAAAAAATAAGATACTTGAAAATGTAAGCATCAAGAAACCAAATAACATGAAAAGCATATTATTTTAAGAGCAGTAGCGGAATACCCAGACATGATACTAGCGCCCCTAACTCTTCTTCAATCGATGCTAAGGCATTGATCTGGGATCATTACACCGATGAACATCTACCAGGTGAAGTTCGAAAACAGATGAACCAAAATAGTTTCCCAGAGCTGATGACACATTGTACGGGACTTCATTTTAATTTTTTATTTCACAAAATGTCACGCAGTTAAAAATATCGGATATTTTCAAATGGCGACTACTTATATTTCATGTTATGGAGATCGTTTTCTACTTCAAGTTTAGTAGAACACAGCAGAAAGTTTCTGTTTCTTTACAACAGAAATGTGAAATTTACAGTTTTATTTTTTATTACAAGCAATATTAATTATTATACCTTTAAATTATTTTAAGTCTTAAATTTCTTAATTAAAGAGTAAAATGAATACATTTACCATGATAAGCTTAATACAATTTTAAGTTTATTTAAATATTTAATTATGGCATTCTGAATATCCAAAATTAATACAATATGATTTTATATAACTTCAAACATACCATAAAGGTGTTTTACACATTAATTCTGCATTAAAATATGGGTAATGCTTTTATTCGTTGGAAAAAAAAAACAGAAATAATTAATTTTTCCTGTGTAGCTGAGTTTTCTAATTTGACGAAAATTTTAAGAACTTTTTCTGTGGGAATCAACTGACTCTCCATGCTTATGTCATTGTAAAGCTACGAAAACACAGTTTAACTACTACACAACGAATCATATTTTTTTGGTTATGCAATATACACAATAGCCATAACATCCAATCCATTGTGGTCAAAATTTAAATACACTCACTTATATTCTAGGCACAAGAACGGTTTCAAAATAATAAAAAACAAAAGAAATAACAGCTATTCTTATGGCACATTACAAAAGATTATCATAAGAAAATTTCTGAGACGAATTTTGGTTTAATTTGGAAAAACTGTTTCGATAAGGATAACTACTTGGCTTCTTATTAACACATTTATGAGAATAGACAACTGAAGATATAAAATAAGCCGAAAACAACGTAGAAACTGTTCAAAGCTACCAGAAAGCAATTGAACGTAACCAGATTATACACTGGTGTGCAAACCTTAAGCAACATCAGGGTTTTTTGCCATATATCCACGAGAAATCAACTGAGAGACATGAAATGCAGAAATGAAGGAAAGTATTATGTACGTAAAGGATGACGAAAGCGTCGGAGCTGAAATAGGAATACAGTGAATACGGTATGGAATCAAACAAAAAACAAGCTTTATTGAACGCATAGTATCGTGACTCATGATTATGTATCCAAGAGGAAGAACAACAAGCAGATGTTCCTTAAGGGATATGCCCTTCCCTCACTGCAATCGTTGCTTCGCACCGTCTCCGCATACTCAGAACCAGCTCGTGCAACATTTCTTGCGGTAGGAGTGCCCATTCCTCAATCAGAAATCTGTTTGAGTTGTTGGGTGTTCTCCGGAGGATGTAAGAGTGCTGCAATGCGTCTCCCCAAAGCATCCCACACATGTTCGATGGGATTTAAATCTGGGGAGTACGCTGGCCAATCCATTCGAGTGATATCTTCACTTTCCCGTAGCTCCTCAACAGCAACAGTCCGATGTGGCCGTGCATTGCCATCCATAAAAATTAAGTCTGGGCCAATGGCACCTCGGAACAGACGCACATGGGGCAGGAGTACCTCCTCACAATAGCGATCTCCGGTTACAGACCCTCTGTCGAAAGCGTGGAGCTCAGTTCGCCCGTTCAGCATAATGCTTCCCCAGACAAGAACTGCAGGACCACTGTTACGGTGTCTTTCCTTGATATTACTGGGATAAAACCGGGTTCCGACCTCTCTCCAAATCAAAACGCGTTGAGAATCGTTTCTGGTACTGAACCGACTCTCATCCGTAAAGAGGACACGACTCCATTGATCATTTGTTCATTTTTTGTGCTCTCTGCACCACTGTAAACGGTGGCGTCGATGGCCAACTTTCAACGGCATGCAACGTTCAGGACGGTGGGCGAATAGGCCCCCTTTGTGAAGGCGTCTGGCCACAGTAAACCGCGACAATTTTCGCCCTGTTGCTGTACAGAGTTGCTGAGCAATGACGCTTGCTGACTGCTGTCAGCCTCTTTTCGCCTCCATGACGATATATCGGCTATCCCCTGCAGTTGTCCTCGGGCGGCCCCCACCAACCTTTCTAACAGCTGTACCTGTACTTTGGAACGCTTTCCAAGCGCGCGAAACGACATTTTTGTTGATTCCGAACTCTGCAGCTACACTGGTGACAGTACGCCCCTCCTCCAGCTTTTCGATCATTTTTCCACGTGTGAAGTCGTCCAGGTGATTTCTTCTAGCCATATTTCACAAACTGACTCACTGGCACTTGCGAATATGTTGAATGGGGTCTCCGTCCTTCCTTTTATTCTACTGTTGAGCTGCGCGCGCCGACATCACGCGTTTTGTGTACGCTCACGTTGCCTCTGACGTTTCGTTCCTGATATTTGCATACGCATGATGTTTCTACTTACTTGTTCATTGTACTGATCTCCAAACCTCCTTTTCTGCAATTTCATGGCTATCTGCTAAATTTTTACATTGTTGTTTAAGTTTTGCACACCAGTTTACATTTGTCACACGTCAGTAAGCAAATACTGTTGTGACATATTACTGTGCGGAACGTGTTATATTTTACTTTCAGTGAAACAAGTGCAGTGTAAATAGAACAAAGCATAATGTTTTGATATTAATTAACCCATTTAAATTATTAGTTTACTTTTAATTTTTCAATTCTCATCAGAATGCAAATTTGTTAAAGTAAAAATGAGTGCAGAATTCTTGAGGCTGAAAGCCTTTGCTGAGCGTTAATCTGTTTGCTTCTTCGCAAACTGAATTTAAATTTATGATCTTTTAGCTATGTCTAGCCGCGTTTGCTTCACGAATACTTACGGCCAAGCCAAAATTTATTAGATCACGCTAATTTGAATCACACCATTCAATATGACCATGGTCATCATGCTGAATAAATGGTGGCTGTTTTGCCTAATTTTAAGTTAACCATACGTTTTTACTTTATCCCATGTAGCTGATATTGGTTTCTGTCATAGTTTTTGTCTTAAGTAAACGTCAAGTTGACATATTAATAAATATATTTTATTTTAAACGACAGCCATTGTTCTTATCTGTGCAGTCGGGATATAGTTATTCGTTTCCTAGACAATTTGCACAGCATCTTCAGAAACTGTTGCTCTACATAAATATTTAAAACCTACTACGCTGAGTATTTTCATAGATTTGAGCCGAACGTTTGCTATTGTTGGAGCATCTGTTCCGAATTCACATTCAAATTCCGATCTAAAGGTTTTATATTATTTTAGACACGCTGTAACAAAAGACATTTAAGAAACGGTTATAAAAGGACACCCTGTATTTCATACAAGTCTTGTTGCTTTTGTTGTAACTTATCTCACTTGTCTGCCCCACGAAATGCAGCATCGTGTCAAGAGTACAAGATTATGCCTGTCGTTGGCAGAAAGGCCTTGATCACCATACAGCTGATAATACGACTTCAGCAGTACTAATTCAGTGGTACAGCAGCATTAATCTTCTTTTCTAGAGCTGTTCCCCATACTCTAGAAGCATAGAAAATAAAGGGGACTTTACCCTGCTTAGAAGTCATATCAAAAACACTAGATTTTAAACCAAAAGTATTGAAGAGACACGATTAAATCATCTGAATATATTTTTACACTTATACGTAATATGATTTTTCCAGCAAAACGTATGATCAAGAATAATGCCTAAACAGTTACCCCCAACCTCTCGAGAGGATTTTCGGCTCGCTGCATATTTAGAGTGCCCTCATGCTGCACGGACACTATACACTTATAAACATCCATGCTATCTCCGGGATTCGAAACCAGGCCCTTCAGTACAGCAGTTAGTTAGCTTCGCTAACCACTATTTCGTTTGGGGAACATACAAATCTTTCGTCACTCATCACTTACGCATTTTTGCATAATTTACATTCTCAGAATTTCACAACAGTGCAACAATGGCTGAACTATAAAATCACTGAATAGTCGTAGTTCGATCTGTGTTCAAACCCCGGTGAACGAGACAGCTGCATGAACTTTTTCTTTGTGTTTTCCTCCTGTGTAAACGTTCGTAACCACCACTTTCCCTTAAAATGTCCTCTGCGAAATTATCACTCCACTTAAACAGACAACAGTTGCCATGACTCAAGTAATCCAATCCAATACAGTTCCCTAACGTATCCAGATATTCTTCATAATTATTGATTATAAATTCTTTAACTTTATCTAATGAGCGAAAACATTCATATATTACAAAAAAGAAATCCATTTCTCGTTTGTCATCGTATCGTTTAGCTTACAGTTTTAATTTTAGCTATTCAGTACCAATTCTGTTATAATACTGTCACTATTAATGTAAAAATAAACTTTCTTCGTGCATTGCATGGCGAGTCTTAGGCTTTCACCTACAATGAAAGCTGGTATGATGTCAAACTCTCAATTTCTCAAATCATGTGGAGGCGGCAGTTTGAAATTTCTAATGAAAGAAATGCTTAGAATCTAGTCGTACGCCCGTTCGAAGGGATCATAGGAAACCATTTTGTATGCTTTCCTTTTCAGAGCCCAGGCCCTTGCTTATAGATTTCAGTGAAAGAAGAATTAATGCCAAAAGCATCGAAGCAATAAATTGTGAGTTGTATACAGAAAAAAATTAAATGTGGAATCTCTATTCATTTGGAGAACTAGGCATATCTAAGAGAGGGATGTCGAATATTCCTATTCATCGATAAACAAGTAAACGATGTATGTTTTCCGAAAGTTGATAAATTACTAAAACCCTATAGTAGATTTACCAGTGGTAACTAAGTGTTAAAAAAGTGACCTTTGATGCATCCAAAGTGAGTTTCAGCCATTTCAAAAAGGAAATTCTTAGTATTTCAGAAAAGGATTTATGAAACTGGAAATTTACTTGCTTGTATTTTAGTTATTTGAAATTTTTCCTTTTTACAAGCTGTACAAAATAGTCTTAAAAGGTTTAATATTACATAAGCTTTCCTAACTTTGTTCATAACTTTGTGCCTCGAAATTATTATAAGAAAATTTTTAGTCCAAAGGGGATTTGTCCTTGAAGGACTATTGTTTTCGTTTTGCGATTTTGCGTTGAATCACTATAAATGTCCGTTTCACTTTTCAAACTGTTGCGACCAAATGTCAGAGTCCTGCATTATATTTGAAGAAATTAAATAATGAAAAATCTGCATACATGTATGTAGATTTCTTGCATTGTGATAAAACAACGGTACATAGAGCCATCGAATTTTGAATGGCATAATCTTACTGCGAAAATGGGCATGTGGAAGCCGAAATTTGAAATTTGGAATTTGTTTTATTATCGATTTCATATTTTGCAAAACTTTAACGAATTTTTGAGTAACAAACTCAACGATTTGAAAGCGAGCAATGGCAGCAATCTACGGGGGGGGGAGGCCCTTTTTATCTCGAGCGCGCGGAATTGTGTATCGCAAATTCTAAAGATAGACTCATTTTAAAATTATTTTGCGACATTGCTATTCAACTGAATTTTATGGTTTAAGCGCGAAGAACATGATATTTAATAAATAAATGTAACACAAAAATGTTTAAAAAACGCTCTAAATCTGAAGCCTTTCAGGTTTTTTTTTTTATTTTTTATTTTTATTTATTTATTTATTTATTGAAAATTTTTTCGTTATTATGTACCTTAATTTTGGCGTTTGTATGCATTATTATTTCCGCTTTATTCATTAAAGATGAAAAAGAGTTTAACATTGTCTCTTTAAAATTGATTTACGCAAAATGGATTCAGATGAACATAATTATCAACATTATTAACGACGTCAAGAAATTAGGAAAAAATAAATGCTTTAAGGGGTGTTGGAACCCCAAAATCTTCAAAAAATTGTGATTTCGGATTTTTCCATTTTCAAATTCTCTACATTTTTATCTTTCTAAAAATACCATTCTTTAATCTCTCTGAAAATTAGAACTGTAAAAAAATCTAGTTTTAATCTATCAGCTACTGTTTTGATCAATGAGGATTTTTACATAAAAACGCATTTTTCTCCAAACGTGATTTTTTCTCCAAACTCCATGTACCTTTACTACTGCTCACAGGTATCTAAACTTTTTGTGGCTTATTTATTAGGTTCCCTAATATTTACTGAAATGAGCGTTTTGTAATAAACTTAGAAACAAAAAATTTTAATTTTTTTTTTGTGTGTGAGAAAAGTGCTAAATTTTACTATGCCTAACAAAATATTCTGTAATTTACTCTAAAATTCAAAATGCTTCAAAAGCTCATTTCAGTATATTCAGATAGGTATACTTTAATTACAGAAAAAATTTCAAGCTTTTATCTACAGCAGATTTTGAGAAAAGGTACATTGAAAATGGCCAATTTAACATTGTCGGCGTAGGGGTTTCTGATACCCCTTAAAAAATGTAGATTAATGGTTAAAAAAGTTAATTAATGGTTAAAAAATTAATGGTTTAAAATGTAGATATTAATTTTCTAGATAAACCTATAAAATAAACCTTAATTTAATTGTCATTACTTTTAGCTATTAATGTTTTTGCGTTTACTTCATTCTAAGTTAACAGTTCGGCTAATCATATTGTTTTCCTTATAATCACTCGAATATTACGCAGTTGATTTAACAGAAATTTAATTTTTATTATTAATATACTTTTTATTTGTAATTTGGACATTTCTATACTCAACACCATCAAAGCAACAGATATTAATACGTATTGCTCTATCATTTCTATGAAACTCTTCTCAAGCATACTTTTTACTTGCATAGTGAATTATTATTTCTTGATATACTAAAAACGTCTCGCATCTTTCGTTTTCAGAATAGCGAATGCACTATGCAGGCTATTTTTATTTATTTATTTATTTTTATAATTTTACTTTTAGTGATTTTTACCAGTCTCCATGTAATTAACATACAAAGAAAATGGATTTGAAATATACTGTGGAGATTGTAATAATTTGTAACTGATTTTTAACAAATTACATACAGATAGCTGCATTACTAAAGAATGTTTATATCAAATATTTTTCTTCCCAGATTTATAATACAGTATTTTGAGGACATTTCACTATAAAATATTTTAATATATTTATTACATTGTTTATACTTTAATGATAAACATTGTTAAAATATTAATTAAATTATTCCCTATATGAAACTGAGTTTTTGTTTTCTACAGTTTAACTTATAATGTGACTTAAAGTTTTAATTTAGAAATTTTTTATATTCCTTAAAATATACCTTGTTTTCACAAGATAGACGTAAATACGGGTAATTGTTTTAGAAGGGATATAAAAACAATTTTTATTTTTGAATTGGTGCGAATATAAGGAGAGTGGAGCACTTGAATTTGACGATTCTGAGATTTGAGAATTTTTCCAAGCGGGAAAAAGACTTTTCATATAAGATGATCTTAAAAGCCCTCTAAGAAGGCTATTATTTCATACTTGGGTCAGTATGGTGTTCTTTATAAGTTTGTAATCACTACAAGAAATAAAAATACAAAAGCAAATTCAAAAGATAACTAAGGTTTCTTTCCGAAGCTTAGATTTGCGAAAGGTGCAGAATAAGCTAAACTTTCTTTTCATATGGTCAGGAAAGGGAATTTTCCAGTGACTTTCATATTCCATTATATTTACTAAACCATGCGAGAAAGTTGCTTTTAAGCATTTATAATGTAATAATTGCACTTTCAGCAGAATTCCCATAATAGTAAATGAAGATAAACGTATTTAAACTGCATAAAAGCTGCTCATTCTTTTACATTTCAATAGATTCCTTTTTTTGATAAAATGAATTATAAATAACAGATAATTTTGATATTTAACCAGTACAAAAAGCGTTTTGTATTGAATATTTAAATCACTTCTCCCTATATAGTTATTACACAAGGTTTACAGAGGTAAGTAAAAAAAAAAAAAAAAAAAAAAAAAAATACAACAACGCAACAGAAAATAAAATAAACTTACAAATTCACAAATGACACGTAAGAGATAAATCTACAGAAGAAAGAGAATGCAATTTTATCTTGAACAAATGCATGGAGAGTGGGGAAATATAATGTTCACAGAGTTTAAATTAGAAATGAGTTCTTTTTGTCCTTCCATAAGCTTTGAACAATAGAACAACAAATGAACATTTTGCACCCTCCCGAAGCTGCACGAACACACATCAGTACTACATAACCCATATCTCTTCAGATATGAGTTGAAATTACCATGTCCGGTTAGAAATTTAGTAATTTTAAAATTGCAGACATTTATTTTTATGATTCAGTCTGTGAACAATGGAAGTAAAAATTAAGTTAGTCAAAAAGGCAGTAGTAGAACTTCTGTATAATTCATTCCATTTGAGTATTGCTTCATCCCTACTTTTTTCCTTGACGAATGACTTAGGTAGTATCATTGGAGAATCAACTTGAAGGTTTGTAGCCTGTTTTGCTAGCCGATCAGCCCTTTCATTTCCTAGATTGCCAGGATGGCCATGTATATAGGAAAAGATGGCATCAACACCTTTATTATTAAGTTCTTTAAGAATGGCATGGAAAGTGACATTTAATTTATTACATGAGAATATATTCATGGGAGAATGTAAAATATGAAAGAGAATCAGTGCAAATAAGAAATTTAGCATTTAACTAATATTTCGTAGATTTCCACTTAATTGACTCATTAATGCACAGTAATTCGGCATGGAAAACATTGAATTCAGTGGGAATTCTAAAGAGTTTGTATTCCAATTCAGAACCATGATGAAAAACGACATAATTTAAATCGATTATTAATTTTACTGCCATCTGTATAACACACAACTGAGAAATTATAATGAATGGAATTGTCATAAATGTTAGTTTGAATTGGCAAACGATCCGCAGGGTGAGGGAGATCTCCAAGGAACACCTTGGCATAGAAAATAAATTTGCTGATGGTATCTTTAAACTTTTTGTCGTTTAAAACATGAAGATCAGTCGGAGGAAACCCCGAAATTGCGAAAGAGGCTTCATAACTAATTGTTCTGTAACCACACGCAGCTCTTACTAAAATTCTTCTTTGAATTCCGCGAAGGATACGAGAACTAATCTTCTTTTCTAGAGCTGTTCCCCATACTCTAGAAGCATAGAAAATAAAAGTGACTATACCCTGCTTAGAAATCATATAAATAACACTAAATTTTAAACAAAGAATATTGCAAGAGATACGATCAAATCCTCTAAGTATGTTTTCGCACTTATAAATAAATAATATGACGTTTCCAGCAAAACTTATGATCAAGAATAATACCTAAATATTACATTTCATTCACCATTTCGATTAAGGTATTATCTAAGTACAATTGTTACTTTGTATAGGTTACATGCATTCTTTTAATTATCCTAATTTTAGATTTATTACTATTTAATCCCAATTTCTATTCTTTGGACCAATAGGAAATTATATTAAGGGTGTTCTGAGCCGTATTAAAGAGAGTATTGGGACACTTCTTTTAAAAACAAATTAGTAGATTATCAGCAAAAGCGATTGTTTTACAACTCGGACAATGCTATAGTCTATTGAGTAGATCATTCGTAATTAAATTTACCAGTAAGGATCCAGAAACCGAGCCTTGAAGTACAAAGAGTTGAAACAATTAGTATTTTATTTCGGGACAAAAACACGTAAAACATACTTAAATTAGATTAGTATAACAGTTGTCTTTCAAAGGAGAATATTTCCATTGAAGCTAAAATAAATGTTTCGTATAAAAGAAAATATATTTATAGGGTATAATCATTGGAACACATACCTAGAATTATTCATATACAAACATCAAAACTAAATCTCTTATACTATGTTTTATGCTTTACTCATATCTGCGCATAACATGTCTTCATTTGTCCTCTTGTCATGAACATGTAACTAAGAAAATATTAGAATGAAAAGCATTAAAGAACCAGAGACTGAATTAAAAAATTTGTGAGCTAGTATATGTTTTATTTTTCAATTAAATATTATATTTTTACATTATATCAAATTACCATCAAGTGGATAAGGCCACTAAACATCACTAGACATCTTGTATTATAGAAAAAAGAAAAACATGTTGAAAATGTATCTATTTGTAATCTCATTTTAGTAAAAAGGAGGCAATGTATCGTGAAAAGATATGCACAGAATATCAAATACAAAAAGAAAACAAAAAGTAAAAAACTGCAGACAAATGGATAAAATCTCTGAAGACTAACGTTTCGCACCTGATAAAATATAATCTCTGAAGTCTGGCTGCGTGAGTTTTCGCGAAATTTCTGATCGTAATAAAGCAGTTCCTCTCAAAAGTTCTTCCCTACAAAAAAAAAAAAAATAAATAAAAATAAAAATAAAAAAAAAAAAAAAAAAGAGAGAGAGAGAGAAAGAAAAAGACTTCCCTTCATAAAATGTCTCAAGTAGCCCTCACGAATTTTACATAATCAACCAAACTTTGCAGAAAATTTTAAAAATTTAGATTAAACTGCTTTTCCCTTTCAATTTATAATATGCTCGACAAATGGCACTATATTTGTTCAGTTCATTTCATCTATTCATTATGTTCTTGAAACACCTACTAGTAAAATAACAAGTATCTCGCTACTAATGCTTTAGAATTTTCTATGTAAAATGCCAACTTAGGACTGATATATAATTGATTTTAAAAAGTCATTTATTGTGTAGTATATAAAATAAAACCAAGAATTAAATATTGTACTTCGTTCAGAATAAGATTTATCTTACCCTTTACGTCTCAAGAATATACAAAACAGGCTTTCTGTTTGGGAGTTTTCAGCACAGGAAACTTGTGCAGTGTAACCGAAGACTATTCAAAAACGCCGTGAAAACACAACGCTCTCGTGATCTGCATAAAATTGCTCAAGCAGCATATTTCCAGAAATATGTACACATTTTAGGCTATATAAACAAAACGCATATGCTTTTATTCTTAAAAAAACATATTCTTTTCTTTTAGGGGCCACGCTGTTTGACTGAAAATTGCCTGTCTAGATTTTGTACAGCAATTTTTAAGACAAATGAAATCTGCTTATACAGATGAACAAACAGCGTAGAGAAGCATTACAATAGTAAATTCGACAAGTTTCCTTACATTAAATTAGGTTTCTAAAAATATAAACAACCTTAAGATTCCAGAAATGTTCATACAAATAATGCAGTTCCGTCACAGAGTAATTCCTAACTTTTCAAATCCGAGTAATTGGAGAAAAGGAAGGAAAAGAACAGGATTGTCCCTTTGGCAAAGAACTCATGAATGAAACGAAAAGACACTTAGTCTTATTCTGATGAATCTTGCAACAGTAGCGGGAAAACGAGGGAATAAGAGGATTTTCCTCAGATGACAATCGGGAAATTCCTTTAATATCGCCATCATTAAGAATTAAAATCTGCTTCTCATTTCGAACTAATCAGGATTACAATAATGAGTTGATGGAAATATGGAAACCGAACTCTTTATTAAAATTAGGCGCAGGAGTTATTTCTGTTTACGTCTCAGATAAACTTTGCAATCATTTATAAGTATGGAGATATTTTGAATATTTCATTTTTATTTCCTGAAATTTAGGACGGAAAGAAAATTACTTGATGTGATTCATTGACACTGTAGATTACCGAAAATTATTTGATATTTTACAGCAAAAATATTTTATGGGAGCATTAGGGTGCAAAAATTGACCTATGGAATAAATATTAAATATAGACAGTCAATGGATGATAGTATATACGAAGTTTACTAATTACAACGTAATAATGCTAAGCAAGACGAAATGCATCAAAGGCTTTATATAAAATAATTAAGAGAGAATATACTTTGTACCTGATTGCTGCAATTTTGTATTGTGAATAGAAAAGAGTTCCGTATAGAATATGCCTTTTACTAAATGTAACTTGTGGAAAACCCTCACTTAAGCGACTTGTCGCCATGTCTAATATGAAACAGAAACTTAAGAAGGGTGTAAGAGAACATTTTATTTAAAACTGAGCATGTTGAACATACATATGAAGCATACATGATGCTTACCAGCCAGCATTTATGCCGTGAACTCAAGATAGAATTTTAAGTTTAAAACTAAATCTAAGATTCTATTAGCCTAAGGCTACACAAAGTAATTGACACGCGGAAGTTAACTCTTAGGCTTACACCAGCGTAATAGCACTATCGGCAAGAATAAAGCAATGCCAGAAATACGAAAGATTAAAAATCCTAGAATGACAGCTAGTAACTTGGCCTTCAGATAGAACACGTTCTGTTTAAACAATTTCAAACCATCGCTTAAATATACGAGGGCGAATTTGAATTCTGGCCAGAAAAGAAAAGGGAGAAGTGACAGTATAGATTCAGAACACAAAATAACTGTTTAATTAACAATAGTGTAAACTCTTTGACTCAACAGAATTTAAAAGTGAGATTTTCAGAGAGATTTTGGTAAGTTAAATGATACAGAAACCCTTGTCGGAGATATATGCATTTTTAATCCAGGTTAATTATATATTTTTCTTTTACACACTGCTGGAAATTGAAATCTTATCACCAAAAAAGTCAATTTAGAGGAATAAAATATAGGAAAGGCAATCGTATAGTAACATTGTTATTTGATTAATCTTTCAAAGTCACAGGTTAAAATAGGCGCGAGAAGAGCTTTTATACACAAGGGCCAAGTCAGTTAGTTACTACTATAGGAGTTTAACAATATGTTTGGAATGCAGTGCATTTTGTATACGCATGTATATTTAACTTATTATTACCGTTCTATCGTCCTCTGGTTTATTTTACACATTGTACATAACAGTTTTGTATCCTTCTGTTGTATTGTCATGGTGTTAGTATTATCTGCAAAAAGTCTGCCTGCTTTGTAAAAACAATCGGCCTTGTTTTCCAGCGTATATTACTTTTTGAAACAATAAATGCAGCGTGTTCTGTAGGAAATCTCAGTCGAGATAGTATAATTTCGTTTATTTTAGCTCCGTGACTAAAAGCTATCTTATCGACTCAATATTACCTCTCCGTGACCACAACTAACAACATTGGATACATCCCCACCAAGGGCTGCGACATTAAGAAAAGAAAATCCATCTTCTCGTAGCCCTATTATACCACCTCGTTCGAGCTCATTAAACTGTTGATACTGCCTTTTCCATTTCTTTAAACGCATCTTTGACTTAAATCTCGCTCACAGCGCCTAGTCAGTAAGACAAATAAAGCACAGGAAATTTGCATAGCGTATTTAAAGTAAACGAGATGTGCATGTTCATAGTGGCACCACACTTATTTATCTAGTGCGAAATTTCAACAGAGGTACAAACACGCCTTCCAAATTCATTTTATCTAGCACAAGTACTTCTTGATGTTGATATGTCATTTTTCATCAGTGTATTTCTTTTATAATTAAGTAATTTTGATTAATATTTCATATCTTATAGCTGAAAAATATACTTGGACGCAAATACTGCTTGCAATTTCAGTAAACTTCACAATTTTAAATGCACAAAAATGTATTTTTGATAGATGTTTAATAGTGCCAATTCTTTTCTCTTTTTGTATTTGCCTATTTACTCAAAATTCGAAATTAACAGAATCTGATTTCGCTCACGATTATGTTGTTATTTACAGATCCGACACGGTTTAACCAAATCTGTTACATTTATGACATTTTTAATAACTCTATAAACCACAAATAATAAATGCTACTTTTCGAAGACTCTTTAACTGAATATGTAGAAAAATGTGTTCTTTGCTCTTAATGACATTTTGATTTCTAAAAACAGATATCTAGTTTCGACATATAAGAAAGAATATGGTCAGAAAAATTCTATCGAAAGACATTTTACGGAATTTCATGACAAGATGGATTACATTACTTTGTTAGGAATTAGAATACGGATTGTGGTGCTTTTCATCCAGTAACATGTGTATTGTGGTGTGATCTTAACAAAGTGATCTAATATAGGTAGCAATTTTGACCATTACTTAAAGCAGCTAGAGGCTGGCTTATAAAATAACAGTGGATTGCGAGCACCAGTTAATATCTCGAAATAACATTTTATACTTATCTCATTTTGTAGAGTCATTAGGATTTGTTTGAAGCAGGAGACATGAAAAATAAGCAATGGCCTTGCCTGTACCTGACACTGATTGTGCTACCGTTACACCACGAATGCAGGCATAAAGAAAAAAGAAAATATCTTGTAAGTTATACTTAAATAAGGGGACATTTTTGTAGCTAGCAAAACCGTCTTTGAAGAAATCATGTAGAGTCAGGTTAAACAAGTGATTCTAACTTCTATTTTTTAGCGTTAATATTCATCGAATTTCAAATAAATAAGTTATACCGGGTGTTTTAGTACCACGTTCGAAAACTTCTAGAAAGGGCAGGGTGTATTCCGACGACTCTGAATCTTAAAGCAGTGTAGGGTTTGAAATGACTTTCTGACGCTGTAATGTGGTTTAGACACGATGGAGAACCTTTCCATTTCAGCTGTACCCTCCTAGACGTCAGATTAGCTAGATCAACGCTAGATCTGTATTTGGGTAGTCTAATAATAACAATAGCAATAACAGTAGTATTCACGACAACAATAACAATAACAATGAAAATAACAATAAAAATTATAATAATAATAATAAATAGGAAAGTAAATTATTCAAAAACTTTTAGACAAACTTAAATAGGTCATTTATACAAATGTAAGTAACTTATGCATACGAAAATGTAGCCACCAATGCTGCTTAAATGTACTAGAAGAACTATATTTGGAATATAGTTCTAAAAATAACAACAACAGTAATAACAATATTCACGACAACAACAGTAATATAATAAAATAAAATAACAGCAACAATTATAATAATAGTAATATTAAACGAAAAAAAGGACTAAACTATTCGAAAAGCCTTAGATAAGTTTAAAAGGTAGGTATTAATTTTTACATACCGAACGTGTATCCACAAACGCTGCATAGTTATGCTAGACGCATATTTGAGTATAATAATAATAATGATGACAACAACAATAAAAAGAAGAATTAAAAATAAGAGTAACAATAGCAAAATAAACGAAAAAAGGATTAAAGTATTTGAAAAGCATTAAACAAGCTTTATAATAATACAATAAACAATAAATAATAATAATAAACGAAAAGATGATTAAAGTATTCGAAAAGCTTTAAACAAGCTTAAAAGGTAGGTCAGGTGTACAAAAGTAAATAATTTTCACATACGGAACGCGTAGCTACAAACGTTGCTTAAATATGCTAGAAGTGTGTTGGAGCAGTTTAATAATAACTATAAATAAAATAATAATAAGAAGAAAAACATGAGTAACTATTACAACACTAATAACAATAAACGAAAAAGTTATCAAAACTTTCGGATAGCCTTCGACTAGCTTAAAAGTACGTCAGGTATAAAAAATAGGTAATTTTTAAGTAAGGAACGTGCAGCCACATATGCTGCTTAAATACACTCTAAGTATAATTGGAAAGTCTCATAATAACGATAACAACATTCATGATATTAAACAAAAAAATTCTGAATGTTTTTAGATTTAAACAGTTGCCCCAAAAGTTTTCGCAAAGTAATTTACGCTCTCGCTGAGCTCGCAGTCAACCAGTTTGCTGTTGCACTTTCTCTTGCTAACCTTTTATTTATTTTTTTATTTATTTATTTATTTATTTATTTTTTAGTCTTTTTAGCTTTATCGGTAAGCATCGATTTCTTCTCACTTACGCCACATACACTTCAATAAAAAAATCTGAAATTTTTAAAACTTACATTGCAACATTCAGAACTTTCAATGCTGTTTACGATGTATACAAAACTCTACACAAACATTTTGAATGTTGCCTATATTTATTAAATATCTTGTCCTTTGCATTGACGCCACATAAAATTAAATTAAATTGCAAAGTCGCAAAATATTTGAAAGTAGTATATCTTTAGAATTTCCGACATACAGTCTTGTGTTAGAGATAAAAATGTTTCATTCGGGACAGTGTTGTCACTCCTAGCTTTCAAATCTTTGAGTTAATGAAAAAATCACTGAAGTTTCACAAAATGTAAAATAAATAATAAAGAAATATAGTTCTAAAAGTGATTCTATGAAAATGTTGAACAGTTTTAATTAGATCTATCACGAATTAAAAAAATTATTATTAATTATTATTATTTAAAATTATTATTAATTATTATAATTTCAAATTAATTATTATTATTTAAAATTGTTTTAATTATTATAATTTAAAATTATTATTAATTATAATTATTTAAAATTATTTTTTTATCCGAGTCAAAAGTAAGAAATGCCTATACTTAACAGGTGCATCTATTGCTTTCAAACTGCTTAGCTTGGCACTCCACAACAGAGATTCAGTTTGAAAGAAAAATGTATTATATTTTACTGAATAGCATCAGCATCATTTGACTGGTGAAAAGACGCATTTCGAGGCTAACAGCTTCTTTTGGGCTAACAATAACAGTAAAAATAACAGGAACTTTTGTAATAATAATTAATTAATTTAAAACGGAATAAAGTTTGGTAAAAAATGTGTTTATTATACCTTTTTATAGTTTGATTAGAAATAAAAATAAGTTCATTTCATCCGTGGCAGAATGTCGAAGGATAATATTTCACATATCACAGTTTGTCAAGGAAATGCTTAAATGTCTGCTGATGGCATAAGCGGTTGGAAATAATCCACTATTGAACCTCAATTTCTTCTCTATTCTGAGAGCAATTTAAGTAAAAATGTAACTATACATTCCATTTCTGCTATATCAACGCCGCGAAAGGTATTCAACAGGGCTATTCAGGTATATTGCTGGTAAAATTTACCTCTCATATTGTAAAATGGCATTTGCTGCCTCACATTCCTATGTAAAAATATTTTGCTTATTATGTTATATGGATTCATTTTTAAAATTTGTCTAAGAAATTTGAACCAACCTGTATTATGGATTACTCTTTGCTTTTTAAGTTACCCTATTTGGGTTGGACATTGCCTTGCACAGCAGATAATTTGTATTTTGATGTGAGTTTTCTCTGAAATTTTAGCATCGAGATATGTAAAATACAAATGATAAAACTAAAATTTGTATACTCTATTCCTTTTTAAAAAAGGTTGAGCAATATTGGAATTTTCCAAAACTGAAAGTAAAATATTTAATTGCATCATTTCAATTAGAAGATAATTAGCGAAAAGAACCTAAAAAAGTCTCTTTTCCGATGTTATTTGTGACTTAACCAGATGAATTTCCGTGAAATAAATGTGACACAAATTTACACTATTTTCAAGTTTCCATTTTATCTCTCAGAGAAATAATAAGGATATAAGATTTTATGTTTGTTATCCTGTTAGTGTATTATTGTATTTTGAATCTTTACTACAAAAATTTCTTACCGTAATCCTCACCAGAATGCAAATTAGTTTTTTGTATTTAAGCCGAGCTTAAATTGCTACAGTAATCTCTGGAAATTAGTGCGAGAAATGAGTCTCATAAAGTAAGAACATACCTGAATTTGCTGCAAGGATGTATAATCCAATGTCCTGCGGCTTTTTGCCGAATTCTTTCTTTCATAAGAGCTTTTTTGCTTCCGAACAGTTTCATAGCTAGTTTATTGTCTGAAGGCTGGAATAAAGCTTCAAGCTGGTTCCTCATGAATCCAGCTTTGGCTTCGGAAATTCCCGGCCCTATTTCTTCTTTGGGAGTACCATAAAGACTGACGTCATCTTTTTCATCTTTATTATTTTCTCCACCAGTGGCACCTCCTTTGGCATTCGGAGGCCCACCACTACCTTTGCTATCCTTAAAGTTCATCTCGGGTGAAATATAATCGTTGACTAAGTCCTCGTCGGTGGCAGTGACAAGAGAGTCTGTTCCTGTATGTGTATTGTCCACCGAAATCTTTATAGAGTCCTGGCGGTTGATGGGGCCCCCTTGCTGCCCAGGGGGCCCCGTTGCGTTATTGCTGTTGGAACTTGCTCTGTTGGTAACCTCCGTTGGGTTTTCTTCTTCTGTTGGTGTCCCGTAACTGATGCGGCCGTTGGCCAGGCGAAGGCTTGGCAGACGTTGAGAACGAGGGCGACCCTTCACAGAATCTCCGTCAGCTGCGTCAGAGCCCCTGCAATAAATAAGAAAATTGTAAGACTGGTGTAACAAAATGATAAATAATTGAACGATTCCAATTATTAATAAGGGTTATCTCATTTTTATGCCGTCGGAAATGAAAGAGGCACGGAAAATTCATTGATTTGCGAAACAGATGATTAAATGTTCATACAATTTTTTATAATATTTTTCTCTTCTAAAACTAACTAATAAAAATTTGATACCAGTAGATATTTTTGTACGTTGCTACTGGTTACCACTCTGTGCCACTTATTTTATTCATTTTCTTTCTGAAGAGAAAAAAGGAAACATAAAATCATTTAAAAGCCTGGAAGGAAAAAAAAAAAAGTTTTGTCTCTGACCACAGCCAAACTCGGGATGTTTGAATAAGAGACTTATGTAATTATTTTTGCACTACGAGAGCACATGGGAGTGACATTTAAATGAAATACCTCTCTTTTTTTAGATGCATACATTAAGGCGACTGGGGAAGCGCAGATGAATATTAGCCGGCCAATGGAAGTATAATAAAGAATTATCATCAATCTTCTTAATTCGGACATCAGATTTTCGAATTAAACAAAAACAAATCAAGTGCATGCAGTTACGAATAGAAAAGGCAGCAAAATTATATCCTGTGTAATGTTTTTGAATACAACACGACTCTGTATATATTTTATTGTATGGAATTAAATAAAGAAAATTTATGTGGACAACAGACTTTGGAAGGAAAGATTCTTTAAAACTGATTACATCTTTAATTGAAGTCGAAAATGGGATCTTCAGATTGTTCACTTAGTGTGTTAACTTTTCAGAACTAGAGCGCTTGACAGGGAAGTTTTTGAAACCTTATATTCTCTCCCTCGTATTATTAATAAGGATTATCTCTTTTTTATGCCGTCGGAAATGAACTTTATCAGTGATGTCAACTTTTAGTCGTTATTTTGAGCCGAAAAAGAAAAATAGTGGAATTTTAGCCGAAAATTCTACCCTTCCACACTTAAGGAACACGTGCAAGTAACTCGACCTCTATGAGCTGTGACCTGACTGAACAGTTCCTCTACTCCAAGTTAACCATATGCACAACTGCACATTTGGCGATTATTTGCTATACTTCTATACAGCAGTCGAACAACGGTGAATGATGCTATTGAGTATGATATATTGATAAAATATATTCCCGACGTATATGTCTTTTTCGCTGCTTCGATAATTACTGTCTAATCTAAAAATAATTCCTCCAGTCCACAAACGGAATTTTTTGTTTTTCGTTTAATACTTTGACCTTACTTAACACGTTGTACGCATTTTGAAATTATTATACGCATAATAAGAGAGTACATAAAATAAACAAAATAACTCACAATAAGCAAACAAGAGTCGTAGCGCTAAGATATTTTTGTTAATTTTAATTATATCCTTCATAAATAAAACCACTGCTTATTTACGAAGCGAGCCGCATGCGGCTCTTCAGTTTGCTGGAGCAAGTTTACATGGGTTATAAAACTTCCAACAATACCACAACAAATTATGACCAAAGCTTATCAGTATTCTCTGCATTTTCAGTTTGTTTGTTTAACAGTTCATGGCAAAGCACTATTTACCCAAATAAAGGATGCCATAGTGGGAAACCTTTTAAGGAAAACTGGTTTCCATTCATATTACATATGGAGAAAATTCCTATGCTACCAGCTAATTCGAGAACTTCGCATTTTCTGAAATGATGAAAATGTTACTTAATTACTTTACTTACTTTACTTTTTTTAATTTAAACTGAAATACAGTTTTGGAAACATTGGTGTTGCAAAATGTGTAATCCCTGTTTCCAAGGGATAAGTAGATCTTATCCCTTGGAAACATACTTTTATTAACTTTACTATTCAGTCCTTTGAGTGAGTTTCTCATTTTATTGGAATGCTTTGCATGATTAATTAAACGAGTTTTTTTGTGTGCATACTTATATTTGGTATATAATTTCCTTTTCCCGAGATTTTCCAAGGTTTAGTTTTAGAAATTCTTTTTAAAACAATTTTCAGTGTCTTTAAAGCTTTAACTATTCATTAATGCTGACTTTATGTGCCTAACGCTGAAATATCAAATATGACATAGAGCCAAAAGGTTAGAATGCAGCCATTTGCCATACATGTTAAGCTTAATGATTCATTTCCTTTTTAAATAACAAGAAGAAGTCATAACACATATCACGGAGACGATTTTTTATATTTTCTGCTATGAAATTTAATTAAGTAATGGTAAATTAAAATGAAAGTGCCGTCTTTCGAGGATAAAATATGAAAGTTTTACCGTTGTCTTATCGTTTTTTAAGTAGTATGTCGAAGACAGAAACGTCAATCTAGCTGAGTAAACTATTTACTTTTAATAATTATTAAGGAAAGGAATTATTTATCAATCCCCGCATTTTAGTTTTCCTTAATTTAATTTGTATGGATTTTTTTAAAATCAGAATTACAAAGAAGAACATTTTTAATCATTCCAATTCATGCTTATTTAAATATTTAGCTCTTAAACACGATCAAATCAAAATATATTGTGTGCTGAGTAATTTCCATTAGAATATGATCAAACGGAGAAGAGACGTTAAGTAGTCTGCCCTGTGGAAGTTAGTGCTATTAATTAGTATGCTAATTTGGGAAACGGTCGTCAAATTTGAGCCAGTTAAAGGCAGCGGACTTAAGAACCATTTAACGCCGGAATAAGCGGGCAAAGTTGCGAGGTTGCGACACATACAGGGGTTGGACAAAAATATGGAAACACCTTTAAAAAAACATGTTTCTTTGCTTAATATGGGTTAGGAAACCCGTTGGCATCCAAAACAGCTTGCAGTCTTCTCGGAATGGATAAATACAGTTCCTGTATGTTTGCCAGGGGAATATTATACCATTCTTCCTGCAAAACGGTGGCAAGTTCAGATAACGATGTTGGCGGTGGATAACGAGAACGCACTTTCCGTTCCAATGTAGACCACAAAGGTTCAATAATATTCAGGTCTGGTGACTGTGGTGGCCTGGGGAGATGGGACAACTCATCCTCGTGCTCAGAAAACCAGTCCTGGACAATGTGAGCTATGTGAACAGGGGCTTTGTCGTCTTGGAAGACACCATCACCATCGGGGAACAAAGTTTGTACCATGGGATGAACTTGATCGGCCAAAATGTTCACATAAGTCTTGGCAGTCATGTGCCCTGACACAGTTATCATGGGGCTAGCAGAGAACCACGATATGGCTGCCCAAGCCATAACAGAACCCCCAATATGTTTCACTCTTGGCAACAAGCAGTCTGTATTATAGGCTTGAGATGGTGTTCTCCAAACGTAAATTCGGCCAGAAGTGGGAAACAATGTGAAAGAAGACTCGTCAGACCATATTACTCGCTTCCACTGCTGTATAGTCCAGGCCTTTATGACTTAAACACCACCTTTTCCTGTTACGGGCATTAGCATCACTAATGAGTGGCTTCTCAATTGCAGCACGGCCAGCAATTCCCTGTTTATGAAGCTCCCTTCTAATTGTTTTGGTACTAACAGGGTTCGGTAACACAACATTCATTTCAGCAGTAACTTTTGCAGCTGTGGTCTTCTTATTTTTCGTCACAATTGTCCTTAATGATCGTCTGTCACGATCACTCAGGACACACTTTCGTCCGCGCTGTGATTTAGCAGATGATGTTTTTCCGCTTTTCAAATATGCGGAATAAATCTTCGATACAGTACCTCTTGAAATACTAAACACCTCGGCTACCTTGCTTACAGAAGCACCTACCATACGTGCTCCAACAATTTGCCCACGTTCGAAGTCTGTTAACTCTGACATAATGCAATGATAACCTCACATAACAGTACTCCGACAACAACTGAACTGTTTAGCACATTTACGAAGTTGTATAGGTGGCGTCAGTAGTCAAAACCGCCAGCGCCACCTACATATTTCATTAAAATCAATCTTTCTTTTCAAACATGCATTTCACAAGGTGTTTCTATATTTTTGTCCATCCACTGTATATATGTGTGTATATATATATATTTATATGTGTAATCTTATCTATGTTTGTCTTATTAAGTAAATTCACAGATTCTTATTTTTAATAATAATTTAAACCCTGACATTATTATTTTTGTTAAATGCTTTACTAGGAAAATTGAATGTAAAACTGCGCAAACATGTAATAACGTATTGAAGATTGAAACTATAGAAACTTGGAAATCAATTACAGTAGATTGATAAAATTGTGTTTTAGGAAATTATTATTTGTGTTGGAAAATTTGCGTAATTCCTTTGTGACTGCGCTGAGCAGTAAAAGGTAAATTATACAGTCTCGCGGCGGAAGCCAAGAAAGTGGATAAGATTGTAACATGAATCTAGCACGGTATTTTGGCTAATTTACTACTAAATGCCTATCTAAATGAACTGTCAAGTAGACGCAACTCTTGTTGTACTAGTCAAGTTCTTTCATATGCTATTCATCATATGGTTTCAGTAATGGTTCACTAACTATTCCATAGTCAGATATTATATGTTCATGTGTTTTGTTAAACTCAAGGAAAGCCAACCATTCAATCTTATGTTTCCAACTTACAGCAAGTGTACTGCTTTGGTAGAGAACCACGTTTTACACTACTCCGTATTATTCTCAAGATCCTTCAAAAATTCAATACAACAACTTGTAGTAAAATTGATGATATAAAATGCATTTTTATAGTATTTTATTTGTTTCGTTAATTCTCCTAAATACGGATTTGCCTTCATATTTGTAATGTGTTCTTTTAATTCATACCTTTTATTCCTCTTCACCAGTGGAATAGACTAGTCCATTAAAGATTGCTCTACCATTCATCATTGCTTGAAGAATAGCTTCCGTTTCCCTTTCAGAATTAACTTTCATAATCATATAAAATTAACCAAGGGAATGTCTTACATAATGATGTTGCCGTATGTTCTTTTATACAGTAGTTTTGCTTCCAACGAGTAAAATCAGAGATTGCAAGATTTTTGCATAAACAAAAATTTCAAATTATTTACCGTGAGTCTTTTAATCAAACAACACTTTCACTCTCTACTTCTTTAAATTTTAAATATAATTTTGAGATTTTATAGAAACTAGTTAAAAGTTAAATTAAATCTTTAATTTTGAAAATTTCTGATTTACATAAGTAATGGGATTAGACGATCTTTGGTGTTTGAACACTATAGTTTCTAATGACGACGTAGTATATGGATGAAAATAACTTGAAAAGCACTGCATATTTAAAGTGAGCCTACTCTAATTTAAGAAGTGATGGAAAAACAATTCGAGGACACATAAACATTTATTTCGATGATTAATTTTTTTTTCGAAGACACCACATGGACAAATATAATGTTCTACAGGTCAATTTCTATTATAACAGATAAGAAGTGGAACATTGTGAAAGACCCCATAGGTCACGGAAATACGTTTTTATGAACTCTTTTATAATTCTGTAAATACAAAAATTTGCTTTGATGATTGCATTGGCCTCAATACATAAGAGGTTTCCTGAAATTTTAGCAAAGGAATATCTCAGAGTAATGTAAATGTAAGAATAGTAAATAAGTATCTTTTGTGTCTAAACTACGTAAGCATGTAAAGAAACATTCTGTGGCATGAAAGGAAGAAATAAAAGTACCAATGAATCTAGAAAAGGAAAGGTATTTAAAGAAAAGTGGAAAGCGATTTATATGTATTTTGTTTGAAACATTTTCAGATATCAAAGTCTTGAATGTGGTGGTTTTAAATAAAAGAATCATGGATAAATATATTTAGGTAAAAACTTTGCTTTACGAATACCAACATTTTAATCCAACAAAGGCAGTTTTTAATCAAATATTTTAACCAGCGCTAAATTTGATATTTTTCTCTGAGTTTCTGGTGCGTGTCCATTTATTTGCAATATGAAGTGCAATATTGTTTCATCATTTTTCCTGAAATTTAAATAACTTTTAATATTCATTTAAATTTGAATCATCAGTAATATGTGCTAGTAAAACTATTTCAGCGTCTTAGAGAACTTGACGCTCTTGAGAGAACGATTCAGCTCACCTTCTACCAGATTGAGCCATACAGACCTGAAAAAAACGTTGCTGCAGAAGAGAAACCGGCTACAACAGGAAATTATGAACTACCTTACTTCATCTATGAATTTGCATTGCGACAGGTGGATATGATGGGTATATGCCCCATATTTGCCTCATTTTTTTCGGAGGGGGAAGGCGCTTTATTTTACAATTCCTGCTTCAAACCTTCCAGCTTTAATCGGTCTTACAAATGAACTTGAGTATGTACCATGACTGTTGTTTGGTACATCTTTTGTACCATTTGATATAGTATATCTTTTATATGGTATTTTTAACCTATACCCAAATTAAATTTCATTAAAATCTGTCTATCGTTTCTGAAGCTAATCAACCAAATGTTAACCTTCTCTTGATTTTGAACACCAGTGCATTGGATAATAAAATGAGAATTTAAAATTTTATACATCTGAATTATAAATATGCAAATATTCGTTTCCACAGAGGGAAAAAAGGAAAGTCCCTTGATACATTTTGCTCACTTAGTCATAATTGAAGTTACAACGATCACCTTTTAGAGCTTGTACATGCGTATTGCACAGATAATAAGTATATGGAAAATACTAGGTAAAGAAAGCATAAAAAAGCACAGAAGTTTTAGCAACTACCATCAGAATCAGTAAAATGATGATAACCTAATTGTTTGAAAATGGTTTTAAAAGAGATGATGCAAAAAAAGAAAGAATATTAAACGAAATATCTGGAATTTTTTGAATTCCATGAAGTTCCCTAATAAACCCTGTTTTTTAAGCGGATAATAGTAGTATTAAAAATTTTTTCTCCGTCACTAGCGTTAACTCATGCGTAAATTAGGTTTCTCGCGACCTAAATAATAATTTATTTTTCTAACATTTATCTCTTTATTTGCCTTCTGTTAAAAACAATCAAAACAACTTCAGGCGTTCTGCACTTTAAATATTTAACTAAATGTATATCTAAATGCGCTCATGCCATTGAAATAAAAACTGTTTATCTTCACATGAATATAAATGTTAACATATATTAATATATTTACATATCTAAATGGAGAGCTATTTCTGTACCGTTGAAATTAATCTCTACGTCACGTAGTTATTTATTAATATATTTATGCGTCTGGAAATAAATTTTATTTCAGTAAATAAAGATGAATTTTAGGAAACCAGCATGATTCTTAAATGCATCTTTTTATGGTAGAGTCTAAATTACTGGGACAATTGGTTTCCGAACTAACTATTAAAGTCATTAACACTCAAAGCTGTTTATGAACTCTTCATGTCCAACAAAATATTTAGCCTTAAAGAAATTTTCCTTAAAAACTATTCAGGCCCCACTTTATGCACTATATCAGATGAGCTCAGATACATTTTCTCAACTAAAAACAGTAACGACCTTACTTACTTCCTGGCTTATATGATGATTCTATAAACCCCATTTATAGAATCATCATAGAAGTTTATATATTTCAAGGCAATATTTAGATCTTATATGTATATCTAAATTATCAACTCAATGTAAGTTAAAAAATCATAAATTCAATTACCTATTAATATCAATACGTGGCGTCCATTTCTGTTGTATGCAATTTATTTGACTAAGTGTTTCCGGATGGTTTAAATGTTTTCATAAATTTGTTTTATTTTATAAAAATCAGAGCTAAAATGATCGATAAAAATATTGATAGAGAAAAAATTTTAAAAACATGGAAGATTTTTACTCCAGTTAATATATTTCAAAACTGTTTACTGGGAGATTAGCTTTCAATCAATACATATAATTTTTTTGTATTATTTGTAAAAACTTACAATTAAAGTTTTATATGAATCTGAAACTGTGTTGCTTCACATTTCATTTGAAGCTCAGAAGTATTTTAGTGAATTTTATATACTAAAGCAATATTTCCCGTTGTTTCCGTAATGTATTGTTTTCCTAAACCATCAAATACATATTTAAGTAATTAAATACTTATATGTGAATGAGGAAAAATCATAAAAGAAATTTATTTAGTTTCAGCGGAATATCTGTTCCGGGATTAAAATCCAAAGACGTACGCATAATATCAAAATACATTTTTTGTAAAAATTTGCAGTATTTTCTGATGCAAATTTATTAGATAAAGGGGGATTATGCACACTTTAGTAACCTATTTTTAACTTAAAACATTAAAAGTGGCACGGAAAATAATGCTGAGTTTTAGATCGGATTTCGTCTCTGATTGATTGCACATAATTAAAGGTAAAAAGTTTTGCTATGTGCGTATTTAAAAGTATTCAATTATAAAACTTCTTAATCAATATTAAAGTACATTTCTTATAGAAAACTGCAGTGTTTTCTACTGCATGTTTATTAGATGAAGGGGAAATTGTGCGCATTTCATTAACAGATGTTTATCTTGTAAAAAGCAGATGTTAAAATGGCTCGGAAAATAATATAGAACTTCAGATTCGATTTGATCTGTGACTGATTGCGCATAAATAAAGATAAAGAATTTTACTGTGCGTATATAAGAATATTCAATTATAAAACTTCTTAACAGAATTATAAATTCTGATAACCAAATCCATAATTAGGCATTATGGAAAAAATGAGTATACGCATTATGAAAAAAGTGGGTATATGTATTACTGGTAATATGTTATACTTTCTTGCATTAATAGTTATAGTATTATACTGAGCCAATGCTATCAACATTTTTTTTTGAAACTGTCAACAATTTTTTTTTTTAAACTTCTTTCAGTATGTTTCATACCCTAACAGAAATATTTGCGCTTGAGTCTTAAATAAAACTGAAATGATTCCTTTTATTTTTATAGTTCTAAACGTGTACATGTTGACATATAAAAAATTATAGATTTTTTGCATCTTAATATATGTATCATTAAGGTACTCCTTTATACAAAAACAGCATTATTGAAAATTAAAGAGCTTATTTAAATTTTGAAAATTAGCTCTTGTATGAAAAATTCACCAGAAAACCACATATATATTCAGTTAATAATAACAGTAATATTTAAATGTGCCTTAGGAGGTAGTAGCATGCCAATAACTGAACCATATTACATTTATATATTTGATAAGAATGTCCTTTGCACTCCAAAAACGAGAAAACGTGCAAAATCTTTGAAAACGTAACTTGCTATCACAATACACGGGAGCAAACATACTTCTGAAATATTCGATAAATCTTACCTCTAACCAAACCAAAAGATAGAAATGAAAACTAAAATAATTGTGAAGGAAGACGTCAATGTTAATTAAAGAAATTAAGAATTTAACAAACTTTTGTAAATTTATAGAGCAGTGCTAATAAGGACTTCCACATCAATAGGTACCAAGATGAAACATAGCTCCACAAAATTTATATAAAAAAATTAAATAAATAAATAACAGATATTCCATTCATGATGTCGTTCTTGAAAGATAATTTAATTTCTTGTATATTTCGTAATTAATTTTTAATGTTACTTATTCCTTAAATAAATGTATTATTTTTTATAGAAATATGAATTTTCCTATGAGCATCATTAGATTAAATTTTGAGAGAAAATACTAATGCTTATTAACTTACATTAGAATAACAGCCATTAAACAAATAGTAAAGTAAATGTATTGCATGAATTGAGAGAAAAATGTAAAACGTATGCACTACATTCAGATTTATCGTAATATGGAAAGTTTTTAGAATAATTCATTATTCATGCATGCACGGCTTATATAGTGTGTCAGTATCATTATTTTTAAATAAATGGCTAAACAATTGCTTTGATTCTTATAAATATTCTATCTTTTGTATAAGGTTTTTAAGTCTCTTCCATTTAATAAATTGGTATCAAGAAATGCGCACTTTCTAGTCACAAAATAGTACCACAAATTATACGGAACATTACTGATTCTATTTGATAAGAGCGATAATATACAGGATCGTACATGATATGCAACAGCGAGAAAGAAAGCTGCATGAGTTTAAAATGTGTTTTTGATGTATATTTTTCGACAGGAAACCTTTCATGCTTACAGAGAAAGGTTTCATAAAACGGCTTCATGCTTAACATTTATCAAAACGAACTAGTTTCCCACATGAAAGTTAATATTTAATAGCCTCTTAAATAATGTGTGATAGCTGCCTGATAACGTGCTGCAGGTATTGACATAGTAATAAAAGTGAGAATTAAAAAAAAAAAAAAATATCACCCTACTTGTTCGCTGTTGTCTTAATCCAACTTAACAGAAAAATTAACTAACTAACATAAAAATAAGTTTGCAGGTTTCTCTGTTTACTTTGATTTTTAATACATAAATTATTTTTATGTTTATACGCATCCAGAAGGAAATGTGCAATACAGACATAATATGGAAATTTAAAAAAGGCGATTCGCAGCAGAAGAAAAGTAATATTTTTTAGACTATTTCTTTGTTTTCGAGCTCAGTGTGAAAGAGAAATACTAAGTATTTAAAGAAAGGTAATAATATTAAGGCATACAAAATTCTGGCGTTCAGGAAAAAGGAAATAAAAGTCACAATACCATTTTGGAAATATAGTTTAAAGGCATCATCAAGTACGGATTTCTTTTGATAAAAGATCTGTTTTGTTCATTTTAGTGATTTCAAACATCAAGGAAAGAAATAAAATTTCCGAAAGATTCATAATTCAACGGTTTTGTTTCGCTTAATTTAAAAGGGCATAAAAATTCTTTACAATTGTTGAAAATAAAAAAGACTTCAGTGCTTTAGCTCATGGTAACTGTTTTAGACAACTCCTCCTGTACTTTATGTCACTAACTAGTAAATTAATGTATGCATTTGTTTTCGTAATGAATTTCTTTAGTAAATGGTATGATTATTTTATTAAAATATAACAGAAATTTCATTATATTTAAATATATGTACTGGCATATAAATTACTACGAAAGTACGAATGCTTGAGTAAAAATGTTTTGAAAAAACAATCTATTTAAAATCAAAAATTCAAAGAAAGTTTAACAATTATAAATTTAAATGGGAATTTCCGAGTTTGAAAAGATGTAAATTATTCGTGTCTTTCAAAGCATCTAAGATATATCAAAATATCACCTTAGTCATTTCTTAATTTATGATATATCTTTTTAACGTTATTTAACACCTGAAAATAAGGGAGTTTTTTAATGCCAGTAAAAAGCTATTTTAAAGAATTACGCATAAGGCAAACACTTCCGTATTATATGATGGTAGGTGTAAGTTTTTCACTTTTCTTATGAGGAGATGTGAAAAATTATATCTGATCTTTTGTCTTTAGAATGTAATTGATCATTATTCCGGTTGTATTTTCTTTTACATCCGTTACCTATTAGTTATCACTTAGCTAATCGTTTGCACTGATACAGATTTCAACAAATCATCAGAAATTTTTCCCGCATGTTTTAAAAGCTGAAATGTTGTAACTGGCAGAGTGTAGGTATACTGCATTATTTGTATTGTTTTGTATTCGGATAGATTTTAAGTTTTGTATTTAAAAAAAGAAAATAATAAGGATTACCGGAACTGAGATACTGTAAATTCTTGCAAAGTCCATAATTGCAGGAGAAATATGAATTAGCGAATACTTTGATTAGTTAAATAGTTATATTTAAAACAAGTTTCACTTTTCCAGTATGATTATAAAATGTACGTTAATTCACTTTTTAAAAAATATATCATATAATCGAAGAAAACATTGAGAAATTAATCCTAGGCAGAATGAAAAAAAAGGAAAGAAAAGAAACATATTTGGAAAAAAAAAAAAATAAGCGTGAAAAGTGAAGTTACGAATGTCTGATGTATAATGTCTGATGAATTTTCCTATGTGCATCACTAGATTAAATTTTGAGAAAAAAATACTAATGCTTATTACTCACATTAGAATAACAGCCATTAAACAAATAATAAAGTAAATGTATTGCGTGAATTGAGAGAAAAATGTAAAACGTATGTACTACATTCAGATTTATCGTAATATGGAAAATTTTTAGAATAATTCATTATTCATGCATGCACGGCTTATATAGTGTGCCAGTATCATTATTTTTAAATAAATGGCTAAACAATTGCTTTGATTCTTATAAATATTCTATCTTTTGTATAAGGTTTTTAAGTCTCTTCCATTTAATAAATTGGTATCAAGAAATGCGCACTTTCTAGTCGCAAAATAGTACCATAAATCATACGGAAAATTACTGATGCGATATCAACTGACAATGATACACAAATGGAACTACAAAATTCATTTTTTTCTAATTTTTAAAACAGAATAAGGAAATAATTAAGAGTCGCATAGCATTTAATTTTTTTGATTATTTCAGTCTTAATGTTATCATTAATTACGAAATGCAAAGTTTATTAGCATGAAATCTTTTGTAAAAATCGACGTTTTTACTTAGTTTAAACAGCCTATACGTGAATTAAAAATGAAGCTTAAAAATGCTCAATAGAGCAACTTACACAGCTTCTAAATTCCTCACGGATTTGAAGTTGAAATTTAAACCTTACAGCTGTTAGGATTCAGATTCAAGCTTTAAAGATAAAAACGATTCATTTCTTTGACCTATTTCAATGTCAACTCGGGAATAAAGTCGTTTCATGACTCGTTATTATCGATTACAAGATTGTATTATCCAAAAGCCTTGTGTTCTGAATTTGCACAAGTAGAATTGAGAATTGATTACATTAGCAGTGGAGTGAAAAAAGCAAAAGAAACTCTTGTGAAAAAGCTAGCAAAAGAAAGCATAATCAGTAGGAAAACACTTATAAAAAAGTGAAAAAATAATAAAATGCTATGCAAGAAAGTGAGAATTGCATTGTGCTAACACCAAGTGACAGAAAGCTTCTGTGCGAACACACATATGCAGAGAAACAAAATACCAGTCAAAATGCGGAAAATTTCCCCTCTCTTTTATAGTCCGCTTCTGGTAGCACAGTAGAACTTAATAATAGGCGACTGATAGCTCCACAGCTACATCGCCGCTGACTGTGTGTGGAGGAAGGATGTAGGATGCGTTATAGGTAATATAGATTGTAGGGGCGCTGCGAGACTTTCTTCGATCCGTTCGGAGAGCGGGGGTGCTCACGGGGGCGTGGTTTAGAGTCCTCTCAAACATAAGCACGTGACTTTGAACTTTTGACCAAGAAAGTTTAGTAAGATGACTCATCAGAATTTATTTGCTCATTTATTCCCGAATTCTGTATTTTTAATTTTTTGTTCTCCGTTTGGAAACGAAATGTGATGTTATCGATTTCTTGCTCAGTTTATATTTTAAGTTTTTTCATCTTAGGAATAAAAATGATAATGGAAATATTATTGGAAGGACAAATCAATTTTTAGTAATTAAAATTAGAAATGATTCAAAATACATTATAACTTCAAAGAGGAAAAACATCTTTTTGCCATTCTTACGTATCATTTTTGATTTTAGAGAATTTTCCAAGTAACTGTTCTTTCAACTATAAAGAACAACATTTGCCCCTTAAAAACTGATTTTAAATGTTTAAGAAATATCCATGATTTAACGTTGATTAGTACTGCAATAGACTCCGTTTAATGTGGCCACGTTTGTCGACAACTATTTTGATAATATTAAACGATGGGAAAAAGAATTTATCACAACAGCAATTGAATTTAACTAATTTAATATAAATACAACAGGAAGCATATATATAGACACTTTCCCAGAATTTTGATTAGGATAATACAAAAACATTATTATGAACTTTTCATAATAACTTTAACGTATTAACTTTAAGTTCACGTATTAACTGTGTATAACATTTCTGAAAATCATTGTACCGATTCTATCCCTAATCTTAATAATCGGGGGGCATTTCTTATTCACTGGAAGAGAATATGCAAGGGCAAAATTTAAAAACCGGCAAAAAATGCAATTTTAGTTGCGCGTAGATGTTTTCAAAGGATTTTTTAGGAGGTCACGGAAACAAAAATTTTCCAGAAATGTTTTTGCTGCTGAAGAAGAGGAACCCGTATATGATAATCCTAAAAATCGATACAGTTTTATTTTGACTAATAGAAACCAAACTATTTGGTGACATAATCCCTGACTTGGTCGCATTTTTCTGACACCCAGAAATATTTAAAACCTGATTTAATTTTATTTGGTGTCTTTATCCCTTACTAGGCAGCTTTACTTCAGTTAAAAAAATATTAAGTAATATTTTGACCGAATTGTTGATCATATAATAAACGATGAATCTGCCACGTTTTCGTATAAAAGGTGGCGGGACTACGGCATTTCGATAACAATATACGAATGATAGCATTAACCGAGCTCACATTAAGCTGCGCCTAATTTATTTGAAATTTGTGTAGTGTATAATCAAGCAATATTGTATTCTAACTTTATGAAACACCACTGGAAACACACTATTAATATCGACAAAACAAAGGCAAAATAACTTGAAAATATTAGATAAATATTTGACAAATAAATAATGGGTGCTATTTAAGATAATATCACCAGCAGAAATAACTTAAATATCGAAGTCCATTGAATTAACTGCATAAAGATTTACATGTAAGATGAATGTAAAGCATATATATATGACTGAAAATTACGCTTCAGAAACATATTAATGAGCTAATATTAACTAAATGTACTGAAATATGCATATAACGTTTAATTAATTACGGCAAAATACTCGATTTTACCTTCTAGTAAAGTAATAACAACAAACCCTTTACGTGCCCCTGCAAATAAATGCAACTGCAGGAACTAGAATTGCAAACCAACGACATCATCCAAAATGGGAAAGTCGTGGAAGACAAGAGAAGACAGCAGACCATGTGGTAATAAGTGCATCAAAATTATATAAGCATTTCAAATTCCTTCACTACAGCCATAGTCAAACGTTTCAAAGTCGAAAAATAAAGTCCGAAAACGTCAGTAGACCTCCCAACATTTGCTATGAGAAGAAACATATCTGGAACAGCATAATACAGAGAAAGTACTGGATTCATAAACAGCATCTCTTCTCACCAAAATACGCAACGTATGTGATACACTGTAAAAAAAAATCTGTAAAGTTACTAAGAAAAGTCGTGGAAACTGGGATGCCATGGATTATTTGAGTAATCAAAACAGGAATTTTCTTAGTAACTTTACAGAGATTATACCTGTAATGGTTACAGATGTTTGACATGTAATGTTACAGGAAGTTATTCTGTAGGCATAACAAAGTTTTTGTATGTTGATTACCGAAGCATATGCCTGTAAAGGTTACAGATCTTTGATCTGTAATGTTACAGGAAATTATCGTGTAAGTATAACATGTTTTTCATATGTGATTTACCAATGTAAACATCTGTAAAGATTACAGGAAATAATAGTGTAAGTAGATCGTAATTTTTGAATGTGAATTACTAAAGGGAATATTTGTAGATTACTAGTGTTCTGCTTGTAAGGTTATTGCAAGTGATTATGTAAGAACATGTATTTTCATGTGAAATTTTAAAGGATATAAATGTAAAAGTTGCAGATAATTTACTTAAAAGTTCTCATAATTATGCATATAGAACATATCTGTCTTATACAAAATACAAAAATGATGTATTCCTAAATATTAAATATTTTGATTGTAATATTACTATAAATAATTACACATGTAGAACATATGTTTTATGTGAAATGTCTACAGCTACTGCTTGTAACAAAATATGCTGCATTTATTTATTTGTGGGGAAAGGGAAGTTATGTAACTTTAAATATTAAGTTTTTTTTTTTAAGGAAAAATACCTTAGATTTTCTAAAAGATATACAACATTTTCTTTCAAAATATTCCCAATGTTAAAAAGAAGCTCAAATTTTATGTTTTTCTTACATCTGCATTACTTTCCTTTATTGAATTTTAAGACATCTCAAAGTTACATATGCATCACGAAATAGCTGGAAAAAAAACTTGTGTATTAGACTTAATGGTTTTTTTGGCAATAAATTAGTAATGTTCTAGAATTCCCCCGCTGAACACTGGTAGTTCGGTCCGAGGTTCAAATCCCGCGAATGGGCTGGTTGTATGGGTATTTTCATGGTTTTCTCCATGTGTAACATGTATATAAGTCTGTTTCCCTTCGAAAGTCCTCCACAAAGGCATTTCTCCACTTAGGCAGATAGTCCTAGTGTGCTTTGCCATACTTAAGTAAACTAAACCAAATCATTCTCCTTATACCCAACAGTGTAATCTAAAGAGACTGCAATTGGATATAATTACAGTAAAAAAATATTTTAATGAAATTGTTTCAATAAACAATTCTAAATATTTTTTCAAATTCTAAAAAAAATTACTTATGTAACTCAACAATGAACTTAAATTCAGTTATCACAAGTTATCCAAAATTATTTTCATGCTTAATTGCATTATTCATTTTAATTACAACATATAATTCTTTTAGGCATAAATGTTTTTTAATCTCTTCTGCTACTGACCATTAATTGAAATAATAGATTAATTAATCGGACAGTTGTACAGGTATTTTCCCAGATTTAAAACTTTATTAATAAATTACATTCTTCTCATTGAATACAAAATTGAAGAATTAGTTAGTCCTAAATTTAATTTTTCAAGTATTCCTTCTACTAAAACATTTATTGCCTACAGGCAGCCAGACAATAAGCTGAACACTAGCATTTGGCTCTAGATTTAAATCCTAGAGAATGGGCTGCCTGTGTAAATGTTTTGCCTGTGTAAATGTGTTTGTTAAATGTCTGTGTAAATGAAGTTTTCCTTAAAATATTCCTTTCCTTGGACAGATGGCCCTCTCTTACTTTGTCATATTTCAAATAATCAATTCAAGCATTTAATGTAGGTATGACTTCACAACTTCGTCCCAAATTCTAACTGAAAAATTGAACAGAATACCCTGATACTGTGTCTATAATACATGATGAATATAGAATGATCTTAAAAATTTAAGGAAGAAAATATAATGTATTTGGAAATGCCTTGATCCTATAATTATATTTTTCTCTGCTATGCCTAGAAAATTAAGAAAAGAATGTAAAAACTGAAGATAAAGAATTCAGCATTAATAATTGATATGATAGTAGTAATAAACTAAAAATTTTTTAATGAAAAATTGATAATGCATAATGGCTCCTTAAAATTTTAATTTTCTATCCTACTATTAATGGAACTAATTTATCACTATAATCAAAATGACTCAGATTTTCTTTCTTTAACTGATGTCAAAAATACGATGATTATTTCAAAATTCCTGTGGATGATTTAATTGTTCTCAAAATTTTCTATTCATTTATTAAATGGTTCAGATTAATGTTTTTGTTATCATTATTTCAAACGACTTTTTAAATCTTCGGGAAAAATGTTTAAATCTTCATTCAACAAAATTATATTTTTAGATAGATTTTTATGGAATAAAAAATTCTGTAAGATAATATTCATTCACACAAGATATTAACTTAGTATTTGCTCATTACTTTACAAGTATTCGATGAAGCCTTTTAGTGTAACATACAGGTTACATAAGGAACCATTTCATTTTAACGTAATATTCCATAATCATATATTTTATTTCAAAAAATATCATATTTTGAAAATATTGGATATTGCAATGGATTTCGACTCTTTATTCCAATACACAGAATATAGAAAAAAAATAGGTTTATTTTTATTTGAAAACTATCCAAAAGGAAAATAGAATAAAAAATAGGTAAAATTTATATTATTGTTATTTTTAAATAACTAGTTGTGAAGGTGCAGTCCTCTTCTTCTTAGGATTCAAAGCATGGCTCCTAAATAAAGAAAAAATCACATTCGTTAGAAGTACATAACATATTCTAAATTTGTTATGTGACATTTTAATTTAGAATCTCTTCATAATAACTGCATGCACTTGCACATATTCCAAATGATTTAAATCTTTTTTTAAATTAAAAATTAAATTGCAAACAAGATTCCTTTTGGTCCTTTCATGAAATCATAAATTGCATGTATCATCCATTTTTGAAGCAAAAACAGTACAAATTTAAATAATTCATTTTGCAGAAAATAATTTGAGGTTTATTAGATATTTACTATATTTATTTGTAATATAAAATAAATCTGTAAAGTAGTTTTAATAATGATCAGATTTTTTTTAAGATTAATTTCTCTAGAAATTGAAATGTATTAAGGTAGCACTTCTCAATCTGTGGATCATACAGCTTGCCCTCATGGTCCTCCGAAGTTTCCAAAGGAGACAAAAAAATTTAGTTGAAAAATCTCAGAGTTTAAAAAGTTACATATGACAATCATCTATCACCTTTTCTCGTAAGATAGACATTTTATGAAATTTATGATTGGTTACCCTACTTACAGACTTCCCACTCAGTCTTAGCAGTAAAAGATGGATTTAAAGCACTATAACTGTGGTACTTACCACCATATATCCAAATATACTATCATATATCCACTAAGACTGTGGTCTTACCATCATATATCCAAATATAGAAGAGCCATGCAAGAATTACAAATCATCCTTCTCATTAATAATCATGAAATATTAGAAATATAACTTTTCTTCAATGGACTTAATTATGAAATATAACGGATTTTAATTATATATTAAAATATAAGTGTACTAGTAGTAATATATGCTAAAAAATTGCTTTCGAAGGAAACAGCAGCAAGGTGATTCACAAATTATGATAATTCACATAATCTCTATTCGAAAAAAGTTTGAGAAACGCTGAAACAGGAGAATAATTAAATTATGGTTAATACTGGTAATTTCAGCCATATGCTTTAAGCTTGATGATCAACATTAAAAAATTCTCAGAAAGTGTTAGATCAAAAACTACTTTTCCACATAATATGAACTTATACGTAACAGCATTTAATACTTAGCTCACTGGCAAAATATACAAAATTTTGAAATGCAAGTATATATATATAAGGCCAATAATATAGTTATCAACAATTAATGCATGAACTTCAATACTTACACAATTAAAAAACACATGAACAATGATGTTACATGCATTCATCCTCTGAATTAACTAGTCAGTTTGGGTATTTTCTATCTTAGATGTCGCAAAAATTGATCGTGGATTTAATATTTTAAATGTTCCTCTCATAGACATTTTAATACTTGTATTTTTTACATAGAATAAAAAGTTTTACATCTTTAGTTTTACAGATATTCATTTGTTCACTTATTACGATTAAGTTTTACAGACAGAACAGATGATACCTGATTACATTAAGTGGTATTTAAGACAAACTTACTTACTGGTATTTAACACAGTTGCTAGAAAAATATTACATAGTGAAAGACAGGGTACAAAGTCAGAATCTGAAAACTTATTGACTTACACTAAGCTATTTAATGCTTGAAATATTTATGATTAGATAATATCTTTTACATCATCAATATCTAACAGTGATATGATATACTTTAAGTATACAGTAAAACCACTCTATAACTTTTCCATAATTTTGTACAATTTTGATATTTAATGGAGGTGGTTACTTCACAAAGCATGATTCTCAGTGATAATTAATATCAATGTTTGTATCACCAGAATACTTGACATAATCACTTAAAGAGGTATAGTTGCTAAGGAAGGTTTTTCTATACTTCAAACAATGGTTTACATATTTTAAAAAGTATATTTTTCTGACACTGTTATTTAAAAAGTGTATAACTCCTTCTACTCTTAAGCATAAAAATTTGAAATTTTTATGCTTAAGAGTCATTCATTTAGTTGTAACTTACAGGAAGATATCATAAATGCCTTTAAATGCCTAAAATGTTTTAATTTATGAAAAACAGCAGTTAGAGTATATTGAAGGGTGCTCCCTGTATTATCAAGGGAGTGCAAGTTTGTGCAATTCTCTGATGTTTTCTTAAGTGAAAATAGGTCGATGTGTACATGGATAAAGTCAAGGGAGTGCGCGATGCCAAGTTTGTACAATTCACAGATTTTTTTTTAAGTGAAAATAGGTCGATGTGTACATGGATACCGAGTATGTGCAATCTGTCTTCGTGTAGCGGCGGTTTTTGGCACACAAATCGTCGCTACACAAGCCAAAATAACATGGTCAAAGAATTGGACAAACTCGGTATCCATGTACTGCCAAAAATCGCCAAATTTTGCCAAGGGGCACCCATAAATATGCTTTTACCAAAACAAGCTTTAAGGCATACTGTCAATTACATTTTAAATTCCAGTGATTTTTCAACACTAGTTCAAATACTCTAAGCATATGTTTGCATAAGTTACATAACTTTTGCATCAGCAAAATTTATAACTTAGCAAATATGAACTATGAAAAAAAAATATTTGAGCTTACCTTGACCTTTGGATTTACTAAATCTATGACACTTTTAACGCCAAAGAAATTCGATGACCGAAAATACGCGATGATTTATTTAATCTGGTTTTAAAATGGGTCATTTTAAGTTTGGCTATATCAACAACATATTACTCAGTATTGTTGGATAGTGAATTTGTAATTCTTTTTCATTCTTGAAATATATACACATGACAGAATTGGAATAAAAATTTTAGGTTTTTCAGATGAACTCATAGATTGAACTAATTTGTTGAATTTTATCAAGTAGTTCTTAAAAATACAACCAACGATTAATTAAAACCAACTGCAATTCAAATGTATACTCTTTGTCAAAAAGGAGCAGTAGAACTTATTTTAAACATTCAGCAATAAATAGTTTTCTGAATATATTTTTTAGCGTAACGGCAGTTTCAAACATAATAAAGAGAACAACATTCATTCTAATGAGGATAATTTTGAAAATAATTCACATTAAAATATATCTGAAAGAGATTTTTAAATGAAAAGATGACACAAAAGAATTATTCTCAAAAAATACATGTTATCTCAGATATAGAAGAAATTTGGCATTGAGCTGAGTATTGAAATTAATATATGCAACTGACGTATCATTACTAATATTTCCATGATTTGATATTGAATGCTATAACTATTAAATATTAGCAAATGCATTTTATAATGAACTTTGCACCAAAATTTATAGTAAATTTATATGTAAATTTACATTGTAAGTACTAGAATGAATGTTGTACCATTTTATTAATATTTTACTTTTCAACAAGCATAAAGGAAAAAATAGAATTTTTTTTCTTTAATGTTCCTAGTATGTTACATCATAGTTAAAAATATGTCAAAGTCACGGCATTTCGATTGCCTTTTGTAAATGTTGGTTATAATGTAACTTAATAGATGCTTTATAAGTTGGTAAAGACTGTCCTGGATTAAAACTATCTTTAACACAAAAAATAATATACATTGAATACTTTTACAAATATGTAATTGCTATCCGACTATATAATCTTTTAAGGCGAACTTATCGCATGTATTAATGAAATGATATTCCATTTTAATGTATGTTAAGTTATTTTGTCGAATTTTTTAAATATATTACATTTATTTTTTCTTTTTCGTTGAGATTAATAATAACATACATAGTGTAATAATGCTCTGAAAAATATTCTAAAGCAGTTCACGCTGGGATTAATGATAACATGTATGGAATAATAATGTTACATCTGTCAACAAAATGAAAAATATGAATATTCTAACGCGATATGTTTTAAAAGATACATAAATATTTAACATGAGAAATTATTAGACTATAGATAGAACATTAATATTAAGCTTATTTGTTTTTAAACTAACATATTAACAAATTTGTTTCTGTTTATAAATATGAGCAGTTTAACTGCAGACACCTGCAGATGTAACGAATAAAAGTTGTTATTTTACTAAATGGAACACAAGCTCTGTGATTTGAACTCTAACAATAATTCAACACGGGTTTATTTAGGAGCATTAGAATTATAAGCTAAACATTAAAAGAATTTAATTATAGATAGTGTAAAGAACATAACAAATACATTACATAAAATTAGTAAAATACACGTCAAACACTATTTCGAACTTACCTCGACCATAGCAAAAATAATGGCTAACATGGCGACTACCGTTGAACTCTCCCGCTAAGACGCTGTTTTTCCACCTTCTTCCTGATTGGTTCTTCTCTCTCAGCCGTTTTAAGCCACGTGATCACACGCTACGGACAAAATCCAAGCAAAACTTCTTGAAAAACTCCTGTAGAGTTTACAGTTTCGTTTGGTTCTGTGTTCATTACAGGTATTTCCTTCGTAATTGTTCGCATTTCTGTAACTATACAAGACTTTTGTCTGTAAACTTCGAGGTTTTTTTTTACAGTGTAGTATCTCTCGCAAAGTAAGTCTAAAAATTCACTACCGTAGTTTGGTGAAACAAAGATCTTCGAACGCAGCAACACAAATGAAAGGTCATAAGGCGAAATCTAAAACGTGCGACGGGGTCGCTATACGTCAAATCCTTCTACAGAAATTAAGAAAAGAATGGGCCATTAATAGAAGTACATGCTTGTAAGAGCTAAGCAAAATCCTTTGTAACCAGACTATAGAAGCCCGTGGTATTTTGCACAAAATAGCGACTAACACAATATCTAAACCATACCACATCTACTTGCGACCTAGACAAACAACAAATAATAGCACAAGAACAGTTTATTATTATACTAAATACCGCATTTACAAGTGACAGTTACAACCTGGACACGCCATTGGAACATTCCATGCTAATGGACACCACAAAGTCAACAACGCCTGATGACACGCCTTTCACAGTAAAAGAAATTCAGCATGTCTTCCATCAACTGCCTAGGAAACCAACTCCAGTCTCAGATGAGATCGACAATGTTATAATTAAAAATGCCTACAACAGCAGACCACGGTATCTTCTGAAATGTCTGAAGTATTGCATTACTGAATCTTCATCAGTAAGTTAGAAATACGGATCCACACAGTCCGACTCCTATTCCCCATCTGTCTTTTACCTGCCTTAGGAAAGGTGTACGAAAAATAATTAGTTACTTGATTATTTCACCATTTGCGCAAGTTTCAATACTTGAGGGGTACACAGTATGGCGATTGTACCAGAAAATCATCGCCTCATGGATCTAAAAGACAGTATTTCTATCAACAGGCTAACCTGATATCACTATGCTATTGTAAGCCTCGACTTCCGAGGTGCATTCGACACCCTCTGGTGACCTGTGATTCTGCATGCCCTGCGAGGCGCAAAATGTCCCAGCACCATCTATTTCATTTTTCGAAAAGTAGCTAAAAAATAAACAGCACATTACAATTTATGAGACTGGTCCCATCAGCAAAATGCAAGACAGAGGTTGCCCATTAGGTTAATGTGCTGGACCTATCTTGGGTAACTTGTCCTTAATGTTAATGCAGAATGACAGTTATTGCTTACGCTGATGATACGGGTTCCATAATAAAAGAGAAGACAAGAGGAGAAGTTAAACGATACTGGAATGAAACACGTCAGCTCTTCTATGACTACTACAACTAAATCAAGTTTCGCATATTAGAAACATAATCCACGGCACTCATATTCCTTAAAATAGACATCAAACTCACAAGTAACCTGAGATTAGAAATGAAGGGACATATAATTAAAATTATCAGCACACTTTAATACCTCTACATCGTCCTAAAAAATCGGACGAATTGCGTGCAAACTTCGGCGATTCTCCAAGATGCCAAGTGGAATTTTAATCCAAAACTACAGAAGAACCGCCTCTACAAAAGTTGATGAAAAAATCATAACCTATGCAACGACAGACTGGTCAACACCATTGCAAAATATTAAAGTAAAACAGGTTCTAAACACATATAGACCATTTGCCGTCAACATTAGATGCACCTACTGTACAACTCCCACAGGTGCAGCTAATATAAAACGATTAGTCACAAAGTCTTTGAATGCAAGGCAATGCGCTGAAAATATTAAGCCTACTTTGCAAACAGATTTTGTCATGATTATAATAAAAGTTAAGTCCAGTAATAGTAGTAGTTTTACATTATAAGCTCAAAGTCAGTTAGTTACTTCTCTAACCATTCGTTCCTTCTTCGTATATGAGATAGAGTAATACCTTAAATTCAGAGGCTAGTGCTGGTTAAAGATTAATTTTAAGCATGCGATAAACATTTCAAAGAATTGAATGTTTTTTAGTGTTTCAAGTTGAAACTTTTGATTTTATTACTTCTGTGCGTTACTAACTTTTTGGCATCTATCAGTAACATTTAAAATCATTCTGTGTTACCGATTTGAAAGTGCTTAAACAAAATCTGCACTGTGTTTAGTATCTAAATACTCTTCTTTGTTTTGCATCAGACTTTAAATAAAATAAAATTAATTTAATGGAAACAAAAACGAAAACGTATATGCACGTCACATAAATTTTTCCAGAATCCACAGAAAATGGGAGTTTTTGTGGCGGTTCTTTCCATTCCATCATAGCTCTTTATGCAAGAATTAAATAGTTAATATTTTAATACAGAATTTTTTATTTTTTGGCTAAGCGCAATCACGAGATTCATACAGTGCCTTGGAGAAATGTGATGCTTTATGAGCATGTGAGTTATTGATAGGTGACACACTGATAAATGAATCAGTGACACTCTTGGAGTGTCCTCATTAATCTACCGTTATTCCAGCCACAGAAGCAAAGAAAATAGTTAATCCTAGGTATGATTTATAAAAGATGAAGTAATGGAAAAAGATTTATTTATCCAAGAGCGTTGTCATTACTCTTCTCAGCGTTTTTAGCTGATAGTTTTTCTTCTCATATAAATAACAGTCTATTCTATTCTGCTTAACGCTAACGCTAAATTTCCCATTTTAGTAGGTAACTTCCTATAACATTGTTAATTTTTATAAATATAATACGGTGAGATAATTCTCCCTAATTTAAGTCAAATCATCTGTTTCAAGGAATTACTGCACTAAGATTTTGTCTTCTCGTTTTGTGTAAGCTGTTCCAGTTCGCAACTGGAGATGAATGATTCGAAACTTGGCAAGCGCAACTTGGCAAGATTTTCAACTTTTCTAACTATGAAACCCTTAATAGTCTTGTAGATGAATAAATAAACATATCATTAATTTATTGAGAAACAGTGAACGTAAAATTAAAACTTCCATTTTGTAAATGGAAAATTGCATATGGATTCATTTCGTATAAAAATTTTCCATACTGTTTCAGTAATAACAAAAAGGTAAGTCTTTCAAGAACAAAGATTCGAAATTTCTAAATTTCTGAGCAATGGCTGATTTTGAGACACAATCCTTAAGATCACGATAACCTTAAGTATAATATTATGCATTTTTTAATATTTAAGCAATGTCATTCTATTTTGAATAGTTTACCCCTGGAATACAGAAGCCTTAGCCAGTTTTTCTTGGCTTCTGCTCGAAAATCCGGATTTGGTTATTTATATTATCACCCGAAATTGAATCTTTAATTTTACATTTAAATATTAAAATATACTGTGCATATTTTAATATTTAAACCAACTGCGTAGCTAAAAACTTTCATAGTTCTGAGATATTTGTATTTTGACATAAAAAGGTTCAAATAAAAATTTCTCCTTGTAAAAGCTATGCAAATAATCGTTAAAAAAAGCTTTCGATCTTCCTGCCTTTAAACATCTGAAAATGAAAAATTTCATCCAAAATATACTCATAACTTTGAGCATGTTAATCAAATGGCATCTGATTACGACACAAAAGTGCTGGCAAATATATTTAAGAAACATCTGTCTGAAAAGGTGCTGATCTTAAAGCAATTTTCAAATGCTGCATCCATCTACAAGAAAAACCCTATTCTATAGGAAAAATAGATGCAGATATCTTTTAAATTTTGATAGAGAAAATGAGGCAAATATGGACATATTTCTTGAAAAGTAAATTTATTGACCAAACGTAAAACCAGAAAGCGACAGACATGTTCGTCAGACAATAAATAAAAAAATGTGTCCTAAAACAATAGTAGTAGATTTAGGATATACAACAGGATCTTTGTAATCCTGAAACAACTGAAAAAGAGCCATTTTAACAGAGATAACTATTTTCGGTTGCTAAAAGTAGAAATAAACACTCAAAATACTTTACAATCTGAGTATTTCATTGCATTTACTTAACTATTTCGTTTAAAATAAAGGTCTTTTTTCTGATTTTTCTTATATTTTGGCCATCGATGGCAGCACAGCATCCGCTACATGTTGAACTGTTTTATTTGAAATTCAAACACAACTTTCTACTTCGGAAGTCTTTGGCTTACATTTTCAGAAATCCTCCTATGGAATGCTGGAATATTGATCAGCGTCTGGGTTAACACTCTGTAACACTAAACTTCCTCGTAGAATGGCAAAAATTCATTAGCAATGTTCTCCAATCATTTTTATAATGTATGGAGAGCTTGGATGCTTCTGTTTTGATATATCAGCAATTTGTGGATAATATTTATAACAAAACGAGATTTTTATTCATAAGAACATAGATGGTTTAAAGATAATATGTTGAGTAGAACTATCAGACTTCACTATTTTGTACGCTATATACTGAAATTACATTTTACATTATATAATATGCATTATATATTTTTACATTACCTTATATATATATATCTTATATTTTCTTATATTGAACTTAAAGAAGTCAAATTCTGCGATGATTTGCTCATAATTTATGTTGATGATTTAAATAGGTTAGGGTTTCAACACGCAAAGGCATTCTCGTTAAAATGACCCAGATTTTGTACATGTAATAAAAAAAAGAAAGGTAAATCTATTTTGAAGAACCGTAACTATACATAATATCTATGATTCTCCGTAGATTTGCGAATTTTTAATTTCTTGAAAAGAACAAAAATATGGATAACGAAGATTAAAAATGTTTTTCATTTCAATTGTTCCAATCAATCCATTTCAATTGTTTTGCTAGATAGCAAACGTCATGTCTTGAAGTGCTTAAGACATATTCTTCTGCTTACTTTGGGGTTTCACAAATTCGAATTAGGAAATTCTCCAGTTTATTTTTCCTCTAGAATACGACAGAATGCATATGATGTGTCTGGGTTTTGAAGGCAGGGCAATGTCATTCTATATTTGAATAGTTTACCCCTGGAATACAGAAGCCTTAGCCAGTTTCTCTTAGCTTCTGCTCGAAAATCTGGGTTTGGTTATTTATATTATCACCCGAAATTGAATCTTTAATTTTCCATCCAATTGAATCTTTAATGTTTGCTACTTGAAGCTACTAAAGTCTGAATGCTGATTTGTGGATATGACATTACCTCAAGCTCTGAAAAAAAAAATTTTTTTTTAATCTACAGTATTTGTTTTTTGGTTGCTAATAAGCGATTGCTAATGGGGAATAAAACTCAAAATCTTGATAAGTATGGTTAAATATTTAATTGGTAGATGTTCAAAGACTCAAGGAAACATACTGGGTGCACATATTGAATAAAGAATGTATATGCAATCAATTTAATATGTTCTCATATATTTGTTTCAGTTAATTTACAGAAACAGGGAACGTAACGTGTAAGCAATTTTGCTCACACCGAGATAAATTATGATCTTTAAGTTTTATGCTTTATTTTAAATGAAGTAATTTCTTTTAGATATAAAAGAAAGAACTAATTGTATGAGTATATGGCGATTAAGAAACAGAGTTGGTCGATATGCTGCGGAACTGATTCAAGGAAACGATTTACTTTACTGAGTGAATTTACTCCAATTCCTGAAACCGGAGTTATAGCTCTCTTACACTTCACGGAAAGCACGCCACTGACCATTTTATTGATCCAGAAGACGAACAACTTTTGTTGGAAACATGTGTGTAATATACTATGTCTCCTTTTAGTTTAGAGGCAGATAGATCTCGTGTGCGTTGCTATTACCCAAATAATCCCATTCTTAATTTATTTTCCTTCCTACCTTTTAATAGTAACATGCTTATAATAAATATTTATGAACTATGTCATTTCAAAAGTACAGAATGCAAGTTCTAGTGTTACATTTTTGAAGATGACTATATACACTTCTTAGAATCTATTTGAAGTTTCAAACTTGAGTCTAATTATTTTGAAAGAGTCCATGATTCTGCAAGCATTCTTTGTTGCAGATGAAACAACTTCTTAATTTAAGCACGGTTAAATCAGAGTAAAAGTTGCGCTTGGTCTGTTAAACATTTTACATTTTTATGATGTATTTGCAGTGAGTAAGAGATGAAGTGATTGCATGCCAAATAGAAAGAGAGATGAAAAACAAATGCAATGCTATACTTCGAAAGTTCGGCTTACTTTTTTCCTATTGGCTGTAAAGTCGTTAGGTTTATTTCGGAACAAGAAACCTGAAAAATCACAATGCTCCGCCTGGATCAACTCCGGACTTTCCTTTTACTAGCCGGAAGTGATTCTAACAGATTCAAGATGTAATGAAGGAGAAAATTCATTACATTCTCTCCTACTTAAAATGCGAGTTGAGAGAACGGGACCCAGCTGTCAAATTAGGAATCGAACTTTTTCTTGATTATACATAATCGAACTTTTTCTTGATTATACATAAATAGTGAAGACAACTTAATAGTTAAATCAAAAATTAGATCAAGAAAGGAGTCATTATTTCAACAGCAAATACAGACATAGAAACTGAAACAAAATCATTTCAATAAAATGTATATAATATAACATAAAAAGATACATAGAAATGTTAAAAATTTCTTGGTTTTTTTCAAGGAGCAAGCAGAGAATTTCCAACAGCTGTATAATTTGCTCTTGCTCTTTGAAAAAGACCGAAAGAACGTTCAATTATGTATACTTGTTTATATACTTTTATGTTATATTATATTAATTTTATTGGAATCTTTTACATCTGTTTTGTAGTGTGTTTTCCCGTTGAAATGTCGACCCATTTTATGATCTAATTTTGGATTTAATTATTAATTTCTCTTGATTACTTAATTAATGTCATACCATACTGCGCAAGATTACTAATTTATTAACATAATTTGAAATTCTAAATGTTTGTTAATACACTGCTGGCCACTAAAGTTGCAACACCATGACGCAGAGCAAATACAAAAAGGATATTTATTACACATAAAGAGTGTGGCATGAAGACAAAATGACTAAATTTGTATGCATTTTGGAGGTTTGCAGGTGTGCGAAATTACCCGAAACAGTTGTCACACCTGGCAGCTAAAACGGCCCTTATCCCATTAAGCATGGAGTCAAACTGGGCTTGGTTGACAGAAATGGACAACTCATTCCATGCTACTTCAAGTCTATGTCACACTTCATCAACCGTATTAGCTGGAGTTGAGGTGGGGGGACACTATCTCAGCAGCATATGACCAGCTGTTTTTAGTGGGAGACAGATCTGGACACCATGCAGGCCAGGACAGCATTATGGTTTTGTATTATCTTGTTGGAACATGGCATTTAGATAGGGCACAACCACTGGACGTAAGATATCAGAAATGTACCCATCTGTGTTCAAATCACCGTCGGCCCGAACTAGAGATTTGCGTGTCGTGTACCCAATGGCTGCTCAAACCATCACACCAGGTGCAGGGCCCCTATGCTAATATTGAATGCAAGCAGGCGACGTGCGTTCTCCTCGGACAATCTAGACACGTTTACGGCCATCTGAATACTGCACGTAGAACTGGGACTCGTTTGAAAGGGCAACATTGTTCCACTCCTGTACCCAGCTTTGTCGTTTGGCGTACCAGAGTCGCCGTCTCTTTCTATGCTGCATTGTCAAGGGAAGCAAAATTAATGGTCACCCTGCTGATAGTCCACGCTGCTGAAAACGTCGACGCATCTTACGAGCTGATACTAGGCGTGCTGCAAACACTCCCATTTCCTGACTAATGGTCCGTAATGTACTCGTACGGTTTGACAAAGCTGACCTCACAATATGTCTGTGCTGCCTGGCGTTAGTCATGGGAGAGCGTTGAGATCCTGCATGCCATTCAGTATGGCCCTCAGATATCCGTTGATTCCATATTCGCATGACAGCGGTTGGAAGTCGACCAGTGTGACCGGAGATATCACGGAACGATAATCTACACTTTCAATAGACAATGATCCTGCTTCTATCGAATTTCAAAACTTGCTGGTAAGCATTTCCTCTTCTTATTCGATGCATAACACGATGTTCGGAGCAAACTCGAACCTTATAAAGCCCTTTCCGAATGAGAAAACCACCACACAAGTTTTCTTTTATGCTGTGCTTCGGATGTCGGTTCTCCCTCCTGCATCGTCTAAATGCGCTGAAAAACTAATCATTTGCATATCCAGTTTCTTCCTTTCATGTCATTTTCACGTTCGTTAGATCATTCCTTCCTAGTGTTATAGTTTTAATGGCCAGCAGTGTACACAGTAGAAATAACAGTACAGGGTATATAATATAGCATAATGTAGTAAAATTTTGTAATAGTATAGATAAGAGTGTATTAGTTCGCGTGTAATACTTAAAGGTTTGATAACACAGTGGAGAGCATGATTACAAAGTGACGGAGCTTGGTGTATTATACAGGTGGTGCAACAATCATAACCAGTTGCAAACATTCTTTGTTGCAGATGAAACAACTTCTTAATTTAAACACGGTTAAATCAGAGTAAAAGTTGCGCTTGGTCAGTTAAACATTTTACATTTTTATGATGTATTTGCAGGGAGTAAGAGATGAAGTGATTGCATGCCAAATAGAAAGAGAGATGAAAAACAAATGCAATGCTATACTTCGAAAGTTCGGCTTACTTTTTTCCTATTGGCTGTAAAGTCGTTAGATTTATTTCGGAACAAGAAACCTGAAAAATCACAATGCTCCGCCTGGATCAACTCCGGACTTTCTTTTTACTAGCCGGAAGTGCTTCTAACTACACTACAGAGTCAAGATGTAATGAAGGAGAAAATTCATTACATTCTCTCCTACTTAAAATGCGAGTTGAGAGAACGGGACCCAACTGTCAAATTAGGTGGTGACGAATCATCGTCGTCAATATTTGAGTTGAGATGCCACTTGGAGAGTCATGAGGAGGTTAGAAACATGAAAATCAGCAAAGCCTTTCCCTGTATTCGAACTCAGGACCTTGCGAATGCCAACCGAATGTGCTTTCATGTGCACTACAAAGACATGTTTTAATAAAGGAAAAAATTCTTTACACAATTAATTTATGTTTCGGTTCGTAGTTGAAATAATATTATTGGCTGAAGGATTATGTAAGTGTTTGCATCATTAGCCGTATTGCAAATAAGTACTAATATTTAATTAAAAGACTGCTGCAAATTTAAAGGACTACTGCAAGTTAGAATTTTCCTTAACGTACTTTCAATGTCCTATTATATATATACGCACATATGTATATATATATATATATATAAGTTTGTAATATAAAATACATGAAAGTAAACTTCTAATATTAATTGGCTATAACATCTTTTATTTTTTTTTCAATTTGTGGATTCTTTCTCTCTGTCTTAAACTACGTCCTTCAATTTAATCATGCGATCCTACGTAGCCCTTAATGCAGATACCTCTTACCCAATCACTAAATTGTAAAACAAAACTTTTTTAACTGAAACTTTTGACTTCCTCCCTTCTGCGCTCTTCACTTCTGCTTTTTTTTTTTTTTTTTTTTTTTTTTTTTGCTGCCGCTAGTCACGCAGAGTTTACTTTTCTAATTTCCTCCATTGTTTAACACGTTAACGGCGGCGAAGATAATCATTCTTCTTTTCGTGCGGCGGCGCTTGAATTAGCGGCCCGTTTCGTGGGGCGCCGCAGCGCCAAATTATACTGTTAAATTCTTGCGCGGTAATACACATTAGTTTAAAAATAAATTTTTCACTACGTATTTTTTGATATACAAGAGTGACCTATCGGTGAGTCATGCCGGCCCGCGGAACAATCAAGCATGAGCCACCGATGGGTAATGGCGCCCCACGGAACAGATAAGTATGACCCAACAGTGGTTAAGGTGTAAGCTGTAAAGAATAGGGGGGGTATAGAGCACCCTTAGTGATGATCGGCATTATCATAGAATAAAATTATATTTCCAAAATCAGCTGCCACATCTTCGAGTGTTATCTTTCTAACAGCGCATTAAAATCTCAAAATTTGTTTAGAATTATGGTAAATGAATGTTATAATTATCAATAATTGTATTAAATATAAAGTATGTTGAGAGACTATTTCAACTCTTTTTCACTTTAGCCAAACGACACGATATATATGAAATTATGCTAAATTCCACAAGAATCAAAAATCACATCTAAGAATCGAAAGACGAATTTTACTATGGGTAAAAAATGCTTTAAATATTGGGAGAATCAAGCAGTAACTTTGTAATTAATAGTAAGTTTAAATAATTATTGGGTACGTGTCGGCTAAGCATCGCTGTCAGATAAATGTCCTGTCGATTAAAATGTCTTGCCATTTACATGTCCTATAGCGAAATGTCCAGTAGGCTAATTGTTCTTGTCGGCTAAATGTTCTGTCGGCTAGGTGTCCTTGTCAGCTAAATGTCCTGTCGGCTAACCGTCCGTGTCGGCTGAATGTCCTGTCGCCTAATTGTTCTTGTTAGCTAAATGTCCGTGATGGCTGAATGTCCTGTCGACTAAATGTCCGTGTTGGCTAAATGTCCTTTCGGCTAAGCGCCGTGTCGGGTAAATGTCATGTATGCTAACTGCTGTCGGTTAAGTGGTTGTCAGCTAAACGTCCGCGACCGACATATTTTAACACATTTTTTACTTAAACGTGGAATAGTTATCACCATGGATTGCTCGTAAAACATTTGAATTTATGTGTAAAGCCCATTATGTACATAGCTTATTGCAAAAGATATATAATGCATTGAATTTGCCCATATTAGTATGACAAATTCGCTAATAAGTGAATTTAAAACAATTTAGTTTCTCACACTAGGAATAGGCAGAATATCTACTACAATCTTATTTTAAGACTTAGAACATTAATATTTGTTTTACACATTCAATAAAAATAATGTTAACTAGCATGAAAGAATTATTAAATAGCACTATGATAGAGAAATATTACCCCTTCATCAGCTAAAACGGCTGTTTTTAACTGAGTTTGAATCTATGCTTGTTACTAAGAAACGGTAATTTAAAACTCGTTAGTTAAAATGCTGTTTATTTAAATACAAAAATAGGAAAAAAGCCATAAAATGTAGTTATTGCTTTCTGCCCGTTTTCAGAAACTTAATGACATTTCTTCTTTATTTTTTAGTGAGCAATATTTTAATTTTTTTTCTTTCTAATAGAATTAATTATAGAATGGTATAAGTAATAACATATTCTGAAGATTTTGTAAAATTAAACGTAATTTTTTGGGCTTATTTCAATTTTACAAAGTTACTTAGTCAATTATGACTAAAATAAATGTTTTTAATGAACTTTATTAAACATTTAATGCATAGCTACAGTGTTTGAAATGTCATTATATTTATTTCAAAGCAGGAAACATGAATAATCCGCATGCTTTCGCCATGATCGAACTTCAAGCCTCTCTTCTGTAGAAGGAAATGAAAAACCAGGAGATAATACTTACAAGTTTAAATGTTAAACATAATTTTCTAGACAAGAAGTCTCTGATTTATTTAAATGATGGCAAAATTTTTATTTGTGTATAGATGATCAGTTTGATTGACCATACACTGTATGTTACAAAATGTGACACAACTAAAGATCTTTTGAGCAAATGACCAAAGACTCATGACTTGAAATTTCAAAGTGAATTTAAGAAAATAATTATTGGGATAATTTTAATTATTTGATACCTTTAAATAAAAGTATACAAAAATGTTTAAAACTTCAAGAGTATAACCTAATAATTAAATATAAACCGGGTAAGGAAAACAATGTAGCTGACGCATTATCTCGTATAAAACTGGACGGTGAAGGAAATGAACTCAAATGAGCTGTGTTGACTTCAAAAATTTTAGATTCTAGAGAAACAATTATTGCTGAATTGAAAGCTGATCCTGAATTTGGAAGTATCCATGCGTATTTGAAAGACCCCGAAAACTTTGAACAAGATATGGATTCAATAAGAAATAGAGCAGGAAACTATAAAATAATAGATAATTTATTATTTTATACGAAAACAACATACGAAAACTTCGAAAACAAACCAGTCATCCCAGCCTCGTTTCGATTAAGCATTTTGAAGGAATTACACGACGCGAAAATAGCGGGTCATTTAGGGGTCAGAAAGACTTTAAAAAGGGTACGCGAGGCGGTATATTTTCCGCAATTATAAAAAATAGTAACTGCGTATGTCAGGTCCTGCAATATATGTCAGTTAATAAATGATATTAATTACAGCCGGGCCGGGTACTTAATAGCATTCGCGCTACATTTCCGAATGAAATTTTAGGCATAGATCTTCTTGGTCCTTTCCCCCAGACTGAGTTAAATAAAAATCGTTTTCTTTTAGTAATTGTAGATAATTTTTCAAAATGGACAGAAATTGTTCCACTTAAACGCGCGTCAGCCAAAACAGTCGCAGATGCATTCTTACACAGATACATTTTAAAATACGGTGCACAGATAAAAGTCATTAGCGATAACGGTAAACAATTCGTTAGCCAAATATTTGAAAACATTTGCACTGGACTTGGGATACGCCATATCAAAATGGTTCCGTATAGACCACAGGCAAACATAGCAGAAAGAGTTAATAAAAATATTGTAAACATTAATGTAATAATAAGTTATGTTAGCACACATCACAAGCGCTGGGATGGCTACATAAATGAGTTAGCTTATGCTTTAATAACAGCAAATTACGATACTACGGGAAAAACTCCAGCAGAATTATTTTCAGGACGGAAGTTAATTACGCCACTAGATAAATTATTCTTTGTGCAACAAAGAGAGCAAGAATTTAAACAAAAAGATGTGCGAAATAATCGAAAACTCAAAGATAAGTTAAAATCTCCTATAATTTTTTTTTCTTTTGTTCCGAAATGTTATGCGTAAATACGAAGTTCTATGTTTTGACGGAAGTCAATTTGTCTCGGTTGAGACTTAGTTTTTTTTTTACTTTATTTAGCTAAGAGAAAAGTATTATTTCTTTAAGTATAAAATCTAAGAACAAGCAGTTCCTGTTGGTCGAAAGACTAATTCTGTTAAAGCCAAAATTTGGCCGAAAGTAAAATAACTTCGTATTCTTGTATATTCAAAAACGTATTGACCAGGCGGTTAAAAGCTCGGATACGGCAAGAAATAGACAAAAATTATACTATGATAGAAAACGCCGTGAAGCAGATTTTAAAGTTGGGGATAAAGTGTTGAAGCGGAAATTTTCTTTATCAAGTGTCCCAGACAATTTTACTGCAAAGTTAGCGCCAAAATTTGAAGGCCCCTATGTAATTCAGGAAATCAAGGGAGTCGTATTGTACCTTAAGAACGAGAGAGGGGAAATCTGTAAAGCAAGTCCCGACCAGGTGAAAAATATTATAATCAAAATGATTTTGAAATCCTTAAAAGTTTCTTGCAGGACTAAAGCGCAAAAGAAGTGGAAGGTGCAGAAGTAACGTCACCCGTTCCACCACCCAAGAAGCAGAGAACAGAAGAGGAACCTAGCCCTTCTACAAGTAATGCTACGGTCCCGAAAAGAAGAAAGGAAAATGTTCAGACTCCAGCATTTAAGAAATACAAGAAAGCAACCCCGCCGTGTAAAGAATCTTTGGTAAAGACGAAAAGACCAGTTACAACGTAACGCAGTAGAAATTCTACGTCGAGGAAACCACTTCCAGGGCCAGATAGTCAGGAGCAAACAAGGTCGCCGCCCATGAGAACAAAAAGGCAGCAGGAGGAACGAAAAGACCACCACCAACAGAAGAAATTCAAGCACGATTCCAGGTCGGAAGCCGCCAAGACCAGCCGTCCAGGGGCAAAACGGAAAAGACAGGAACCCGAAGACTACCACTCCAAGAGGCCGGCGTACAGAGGGCGAAAAAGAAAAATCATCATGGAGGAAACTCGAAGAACACAAAGGAGACGACTGACTTCTATGACCTCCATAACGTGGGAGCAGTTCTGCCGGAAGAGGATGTCGGAGTTCCAATAATCGAAAACTCAAAGATAAGTTAAAATCTCCTATAATTTTTTTTTCTTTTGTTCCGAAATGTTATGCGTAAATACGAAGTTCTATGTTTTGACGGAAGTCAATTTGTCTCGGTTGAGACTTAGTTTTGTTTTACTTTATTTAGCTAAGAGAAAAGTATTATTTCTTTAAGTATAAAATCTAAGAACAAGCAGTTCCTGTTGGTCGAAAGACTAATTCTGTTAAAGCCAAAATTTGGCCGAAAGTAAAATAACTTCGTATTCTTGTATTAATGAGAAATTTAGTTTCAGTGCCGCCAGCTTGGCGAAGAATGCGTGAAGTAAAACTTTATTTTTATCTTATTCATTGTATGGTAAATTGTAAAAATCATATGTATTAGAATTTTGTAAATATACGTAAATACTTGAAAGTTATGTAAAAGTAGAATTTAGTCTAGAAGCATAAAATTTTAGATGCTAAAAGTAAATATTCGAAATTAATTCAAATTTAAGTATTAAACTGTAGATAAAATCATGCTTTAGAGCGAAAGCCTGCATGTCTAAAGATGAATGAGGGGGAATTTGGAATGAATGTGTTTTGTAGGGTTCTCCACCTACACTTGAATTTTAAGAATGTTAAACATAGCTCATCGAGTTTCAGTATGTCGATTAAGGTGTGTCTATTTGGTCGCTGAATTCTAACAAATCATTGTGGTTAGGGAAAGTGTTGTAATACTAAAACACGAATATTCCCGTTTGACACCACACATGGTGGAGAACCAGGGTAAAGTTAAATTCATGTTTGAATACTTGAATGAATGTGAATTAAGCAGTAATTAAGGAAAATAAAACGATCATAAACGAAAACTTTATTCAGTGTCAATTAGAAGATACTGATACTTATTCCTTCCAGATGCTGGAAGGAAGAGAAAAGATTGATTGCTGAAGACCAGAAAGGATCCTGTAAGAAGATATGGTAATTTATTCATCTCCAGAAATGATTGTAAATTTTGAGGAAACAGTTTGTTTTATGTAAACGGGGCTCTTGAATTTTAGTTCAGAATATGGAAACTTTTCAACAGGTCGTTTCTAGGACCTGCTTCCAAGTTTATCAAATTCTGGCAGCGGCAAATGTAGGGTTTATATTTATTTTAACTAACATTTATTTTAAGTTTAAGCTATCTTTCCTGTCAAGCCATTACTTTCCCCTGGAATTGCCAATGCCAGAGTATGTAAATTTTAGTAGAACGCGCAAAGTATTCAAATTTTAGCAGAAGTAATTTAATTTAAATAGAAGGGAAACGGATTTGTAGGTGTGCTTTCTTGATTCACGAGCGTGAAGGTTGCTAGGTAGAAATTTAAGAACCGCGCGTTTCGACCTGTGTGCTTGCTTCGGCAGTTAGTTGAATCTTTCAACTTTTTATTCAGAAAGTTTGCTGAAATCTCAGCTGTATCTTAGAACGCGGTTAAGTTAGTCACGTCTAGAGAGCCTCGTAGGTAGTAACTTGTTATTATTCATTTTTAGTTGTACTTTCTTATTTTTATTTAACCGCCGGTTCGGCGTAGTTTGTGAGCGTCAAGTGAACGCATCTGTAACTTCTAAAGTGGAATAAAAAGGGAGTTAAACCCTTCTTAAGAGTTTGTGTACTTTCCAGTTAGCAGTCACTACTAATGTTGCGGGCAAATTGGGGCCACGCAACACCACACCATATTGTTTGGATTACGGCAAAGGAAGTGAAAGCTGTCTGCCTAAGGGTAGGCTTACCTCCATGGAGAACTTTCCAAAGGAAACTGGCTTTCATTCACTTTACACGTAAGTAAAACCGCGCATGTTTTCATAAATTTGGGCCTTTCGCTGAAACTGGGGTACAAGTGTTCAGCTATGTTAAGGTTCGGCCGCTAACTGGTCTTTTACGCCACAAAAGGTTAAGGAAGAAAAATGTATTCCGAAATCTCACTCATACAATGGTTAAAATTTGAGATATTTTCCACTTACTGAAATGTAATATAATTCTTATATCAAATCTAAAATCTAAAATCAATACTTTTCGACATTCTTCTGATTCGGTGAAAGGGAGTTTGTGATACAATTCTGAACCCCCTCCTGCCGAAATAATTTGGCATGTTACAGAATAACCCTTTTTCCAAAAAAAAAAAAAAAAAAAAAAAAAAAATGAGATTGTTAGCAGGCTATGGAACAGCTCACTTACACCTTCCTCAGTACTAAAAATTTTAAATTCTTAATATTTTACAAAAAATTACTTCATCAAAACGGTAGCAGTCTGAAAGCTTATTTTATTATTTACGATTCTTTTTTCTACAGGACTACAATCAGTAGCTAAAAATTGTTTAGTCTCTCAACCGTCCCGAAGCATTCTGTATCATGAATACATAATAGTTTTTCCCTTTAATTTGCTTAGTTTTTATCATTAGTGAAAAATCACTAATGTCTATCATACATACATTCTCGCAATATGAAGCTGCTTGCATGTCTAAAATATTTTCCTCAGTAAAATTTTGCGATCGAATTTTTTTGCATTTATGAAACATCAATAATCCTCAAATTTATTTGCTTCATTGATAAAAACGGAGTCTTCTATTTTACTCTCCCCTGATTCGCTCGTGTTTTCTCGAGATGAGAAAATCATACGCAGTGATTCGTCCGAGTATGTACCTTGTCCTCAAACGCTTAACGTATGATTAATCCGAGCGCAAAAGTAAATACCGCGAGGTATCACTGCAAAGCATATTTTCCCGTCGCTCAAAGCGACAGCTAACAATCAGCGGTACTAAAGAAGCAACCCAAAGAGTTTTTTCCTTCCTCAAATTCTCCCCCCCCAAAAAAAAATTGCCCCTCATTTTTTCCGAAAATGTGTCACGTGTGTATAGACTTTAAAAAAAAGGAATATATTTGTTCCATTCCATTTGTACCAGCCCAGTGATAAATGCGTTACTTTTAGATGTTCATAGGGTACACGTTTTAACACTTCCTACTTTGCAAAGCAGGGAAATGCAGTGTTTGGCAGAGAAACTAACTGCATTTGAAACGGACGACAGATTTTTTTTCAGATCGGTGTTTCTTCTAACTTCTTACTTCTGCACAACGAAATTCATTTCATTGAGCTACCACTTAAGGGATTGAAAACATGCATGATCAGTTTGGATGGGAAGTTTTTAGTTCTTTTAATGATAAATTAAGTTGTCACTTGACTTATCAGGAAGAACTAGTGACGTAAGACCTTTATACTTAATCCCACAAAGCGCATAGTTGATTTTTTTCGCATTCTCGTTTTCAAACTGTCTTACTCTAATTAGCATGATTAGTACAGAAACATTAAAGTAACCAAAAATGTCTCACCTCCAAACCCGCTTAGCATAATTCGAATGAAGTTTGATCTGAATTTTGCACGAATATTTCTAGTATTTGTTTCGCACGACTCACCTTGTAACAAACTATTTTGGATCTGATTCAATTTTGCAGAGATAACTCTTCCCACAATGGGTTTACACTAATTAATTCGAGGAAGAAATTCATTTCTGTAGTAGGCAGCAGTTGACGGTGATAGATAATGATTTTAACTTAATAATATACTGAATTTTAATTATAATAAGCTGTTATTACAATTCCATAAGTAAATTTTTTATAATGTAGAAGTTTTAGCTTATTTACTAAATCTAAAATAGGACAACTGACACTTTACACTTTGGCAGCATGATACTTTGGCAGGTATGTATAAACGTATTTGATTTTGCAAACAATCACCGCTTTTTCCGCTTTCCTATCTTCGTGATATATGTGATAAACAAATTCACCTACTATTTGTAAAAAATCCGTGGTACGAATTCCGGAGAAGGTGTGGTTGATTTTTCAAGTTCCTCATTCCCAAAAACTAGACCGTCAATCTCAGAACGCCTGCTATTCTTAGCTGGGCGAGTTCAATATACGCAGGTGAGAGGAATAGAAAGGAAAGGTTCCGGAATAGTTACCAACGGAAATAATTAGATCGTGGAATGGCTTTCAGTGGGTAATAGGGAAAAAAGGGATATGCTCGCTGACTTATTCCCGAACCGTGGAAGGAATTTCACTGCTTATTTTAATGCTCCATGTTTTATTGAACATTTTGTTTAAGGACAGATTAATTTTTATCAATTTATGAAACAAAAACAATATTTCGTAGAGAAATACGTGTTTGCAATGTAAAATTGTACGCTTATTTAAAATTTGCTGAAAGGCATAACGTTTTGGCGAAATTACATAATTTTGTTTATTCCAACGAAATTTAATATTTATTAGAACTGTTATTACGGTAAAGTAACAGAGTATTACATGAAGTTACAATACGTAACTGTAAAGTTTTTATTTACTTAAGATATTGTAGAAAATTGTAATTGTAAAAAAAAGGGCGGACAGTCAATAAGAATAATAAATAATACACTTACTAACGAAACGCTAGCTACCCTCACAAAGAAGGAGCCCGTTCATAGTAGGTGCTCGATTCCGGAACAACTGAAATCCCTTTTCTTTTCTCCTCTTAGCTCATCCCTACTTTCACGTACCATACCTATAAATCTTGGACTCTTCCAGCAAACAATAGAATTCGTTCCGGGATTGAGCGCCTTTCCCAAAAGAGGTTAGCAACTTTAATTAGGATTTGAAGACAAAGTCGAATTTCGACAAGGGTTAGCTGCTTTGTTTTCTGCTTCGCTATCGCAATGAGACTTTACAACTTCACATCAAGTCATTTTATATTTAAATTAGAAAAATGTAGAGGCTTCTCTTTCTTCGACACGTTAAGGACCACAGTCATTAATTAATGTTTTGACAATTTTTACTTCGTTTTCTGTTGTTTCTTTTCCATTTATTAAATCTTATCTGTAACCGAATTGATTTTTAATTTATTATTTAGTGTTTGAGTAGAATGTTTATACACCTACAACTGGCTAGGTGACAAAACGCCATCAGCAAACGGAAATCATCGAAAATGGTATTCATTTGTATCTTACAGACGTTCTTCTTTGGCAAAACAATATGCAAAAGACATTATGCGTCATTTCTAAATTAAATTAGAGTTAAATTGTCATTTGCTATACGTAGGACACAGAAGCAATTTTTAAAAAGTGTAGAAAAATTTACAAAACTCGGCCAGTGAATCGAAGAAAAGCATTTATTTTAAAGATCGCAAATGGAACAAATAATATGTGTGAGGTCTTTGAAAACCAGAAAACTCTATCATGATATTACACGGACACTTATTTCTACCTAATGACGTGTGCCAGCAATTGAATGATACGTATTATGGAACTATTCGTTAATGGAGGTATACTTAATTAATCGAGCACGGATGGACGTACATATTATTAGAAATTTCATAGCTTATTAAACTTCTGATTAATGTTTGTAGCCAGTAAAGGGAAACCCATCACTAGTATATATAGATAGCGATTAAAATATATTCAAATGTAAGTTTAAATTAGTTATACATAGAAGGAAACAGTAAAATGAATATATTAGGTGTTCCAACAAAAGTACCAAAATTAATACGCCCAGTAGAATATTTTATTTTTAAAATCATACATTCAGTTTCCTTTCGATTCAGTTCATTTAAGTTCTTTTTTCGTTAAACTTTCTGGGATTTCTGGGTTCTAAGTTTGGATTTTTCGGAACACTCAGTAGCATTATCAAGCACAATAAAAATGTTTTCATCGGACCGGCTGGATCGAGAGAGCGGTTATTTAATGTCTGCTGTCGAATCTGGGTCCAAGAATTTCTTTATCAGCCTTAACAACATTTGTCATTCATTTAATGAGTTTTCTTAATTGCGGCCTACAGCGGTCGAGCGGTAAAGTCTCTGTTTAAAGTTTAAGCCTAAAGATTCTTCTGACAAACTTAACCAAACACTTGTTTAATGGTAGTTTCTAAAAAAAATTATTTTATGTCGGAATCCACCAAATCAAATAATTTTCAGAATTCAGCTCCGCTCAGTCGGCTTAGCTGTTCGTCATAAAAGATTTTCGAATCCAAGAATTGTCTTTCTGGAACTGTGTAAAATACTAGTAAGTAAGGGATTGTAAGAATTATGTTAATTTTATTAACAGTTAAATTTTGAGTTAAACTTCTTTCTTGTCAAATTCTTAACTTCAACTTACTACTTCCAGCCAGAACGTAGTTTTAGAATCACGTCTGAATACATAATGAGGAGGAGCGGTATTTAACCGCGAAGTTCTGCTTGCTGAGTTAGAAAGAATCAGAGTTTCTGATTAGAGCGCGTCCGCCTTTTTTGGATACTCCCTCTCAAAGCTGTTATTACGCTTGGCCGTACTCAGGCCTTTGATAGCTTCGCATCGCAATCATATATGTTTAGGGGCTAACTCCATTAAAACTCTGATAGCTTCGGCTATATCTCTTTAGTTTAGATTAGTTTTACTTTACTTCTTAGCCTCTTAAGTTCAAGCCCAAGTGTCGGCTTTTATTGTACACTCCAAGACGGAGTTCTGTTAAATTTTATTTGAATAATAAAGAGTTATTTACCCTTCCATCTTGTTGTTTCTTGTCACACGAACTCATGCGATTATTCGTATATCAGTTCTTAAGATTCTTCACGTTCAACAATAACTTAGCATTTACAAAGTGAGGAACTGTATAGGATAACCTCAAATCATGTTAACGCTATAATATTTCATTGTTGAATTTGCTGTCTATTTTAACTTATTTGAAATGTCAACTAAGACAGGACTTTTGCTGTTCTGGGTTAGAAATCAGAATATCAATATTTATTTGAAAGACGCAAGTTTATTCGTTATATTAAAATGAAAATGTGTCTTCCTTGTAATTAAATTTTATTTCGGTATACTTAGTAAATATATCTGCTAAAATAAATAACATTCTTAACAATGACTGCGTTCTCTAACCTCAGTTTCATAATTCCTTGCGAAACATTTGAGAAACACAGTTTAGGAAATTCAGTTCTATAGTAAAGAGGGTAAAAGTCTTGTTGCACGTAAAAAATTATTTGAATGACTCTTTAAAAAATATAAATTTTTTTCTTCGATTCATGGTAAGTTTGCCTTATAATAATCAAATATTTTGTTCTTAGAGCGGAACAAATTCTACAGTACAAGGAAATGGTAATGGAACTCCTTTCACATAGAGATGGGCAAAACCTCTCATTTATGGAATCGAATCAGAACCATTTCTTTCCCTAAAATGAATATTTTTTTCCCTTATGTCTCCCAGCTCCCTAGCACTAACCTTGATGAAAACGACTCGGAACGGTGGGTTGTAAGAATAAGACCCGGAACGGTGGGTTTTCGCTAACGAAGATATGCGCCAAGAATTGTTTGAACATACAAAAAATTAATTTTGAAAAAATTTATTTATAGCATTGTTTTGCCATCGATAAACAGCGCATGTACGAAATTTGAACTCGATACCTTCTCAGGAAATATGTAAAAATCGATGATAAAATTCTAACCATACAGTGAAGCACCATTATTGAACTAAACAAAAGCTTATAATAAAATAATTTAAGCAGTCTTATCTCGCCACCTTTAATTTACTTTTAGTATCCATACTCCCTCACATTATCGATGGTTAAGAAAAACTAATTTTCAAAGTCATGCCTGTGAAGACAAAGGAAAGGTCTGATAGGAACTCAATTTAATCTCTGCATATGACAAACGACTTTTGTTTTACTTTCTTATTAACAGAGTTCAGTTATGGCGAGATAATTAAAAACCTTATTAGAAGGTTTTCGAGAAAATGATGTCAATTTGTTCAAAGTGATAATTTTAAATGAGTATAATAATTTAAAAGATAATTACAAGAGCAATTTAGAATTTATTTTTGTTTCTAAATGATTATCTTTCCTTTAAAACTGTATTATGTATTTTATTTTATAGTAATTAGTATTCCAAAAACTTTTGCTTATTTGCTGCGAGTCACTACATTTGTCTATTAAAAATATGCTAATTTTGTTTTATTTTGGGACTCAAAGAAACCTCTAACATAATATAAAATGTAAGGAATATGAGTTTGCCCGGAAGCAGAAAAACAAAAATAATCTTCTCCATTTATCAAATGTTTACATCTTAGCTCATCTTCACCGTTTAACTGCTTACAAATTTTAACGTTTATTTCTATTTATTTATAACACCTTCATAAAAAATATGTTATTTGTTCATTATTATGCTAATACTAAAATTGGGAGATCTTTAATAAATTAGCTTTTTCATTCCGTAGAAAAATAGAAACTTAAATGATTAATATTTTGCTTTTTTCTCGTATGACCACATTCTAATTTTTGTGTCATCCTGCTAGCATGATAGAAATGTAACCAGCTCTCACAACGCTGTATCTCAGTTCAAATCTCAATGCATGACTGTTTGAACTATCAAGCCGAAACGCTCGTTGAAAAATTGGTGGAAGAGGACGAAGTACAAGAGACTCTCGAATCCTAGTCTCTGCACTTCTGCACCCTCATGAGGACAACAGGCCTGCTATTACGCTTAAGTTGTTATTGCATGTCCTCTGGAGGAGAAAAATCTATCATCTTTGCTCACGACGAAGATCGGGGAGGTTAATTTAAACAAATGTTCTTAAAGGTATATGGGCATACAAAGGCCTTGAAGAAAATACATACGAATATTGTGATGCTACAAGTGAACAATTATATTGCATAAATTATAGAATTATTTAGATCGATTTCATAGAATCACATACTGAATGAGATACTATGGGAACGCTTTTACGGAATATATGCAAGTATAAAAATACTAATTCACAAAAATAATTTCATACTATTTACAAGATAATGCTTTAGAGAAAGGGAAGAAAATATATGCTTTACAGATGTACGTTATATGTGAGGATGAGCAACGTATTTGAGACGTTACAGTGATCAGTAGGATGTGATGAATACATAGGAGGAATGCCCTTAAATTCTTGCATTACGTACCACAGTGAAGCAATCTTCAGATCCTCTTGTATGCTTTTACAAGTAAATTGCATCTTTTTAACTTATAAATAAACGTCTCACATGTTTCCCTCACTTCCGAAAATGTAGATATACGAAGTTTAACTGGGCATAACTAAAAAAAGGGTATCCGAACAAAAGCGCCGGATCCATTGATTCCTCCCCGAAAAAAAAATACGCTTTATTTTTAAAAAATGGAAAAACATTTTGCACATTTAAAACCGGTCAATGCTCCGATTGAAGAGTGGGGAGTGTAATTTGATCTGGCAACACTTTTATCATTGTTCTTTGAATTCGCAGCTTCGTTTTAGCTTAGTCAACATGAAGAATTGCAAAGGGAAATCAAGTTTGGTGCAATCTATGGAAGTGAATGTGTATCTAATGAAACAGTATTTCTCATTTTTATAAATAAATTTGAGGATCCAGATTCGACAGCAGACATGAAAACACCACGCTCTTGATTCAACCTGTCGGTTGAAAACATCGCGCGCCAGTGTTATTGCAAGCCCCAGAAAATCAGAGTTAGAACCCCATAATCTTAGAAATACTAACAACAAAAGAACTTAAAGGAACTGAATGGAGCGAAAATTGACGTATCATTACCCAGCTCAGTAGGCGAGTCCCAAAATATCCAAACGTCCTCGTTTCGTAGGTATGTCATGAAGTGATTGCGAATTTCATCGAGAGGAAATCGGTTCTGCAGAGCAAGTCTGCATATGCCAGATATTATTTTTTCCTATTTTAGGAGCAACTCTATAATAAGTTATACAATTGCTCCTAAAATAGGAGCATGTTGTAAGTACGTAAATATATTTACCATTTTCAAAATTTATTAAACTATTGTATTTGGCATATTAAATTCGGCATCTTTATTGGACACACATTCAAAGCCTGAAAGGCTTTGAATGTAGACACATTAATTTTAAATATCTTCTAAATAATCTACTAGATCTAAGAATATAATTTTGAACCTAATAGCTTTTAAAATTAAAAACTGAGGATAGAAACAAAGCACTCAAATGATTGTAGTAAATAATTATTTACAGAATTTTATGAAACATGTTAAAACTTAAAAGAGTAAATTAAAAAGTAAATAGATTTTCGTTTAGTGTGAAGGGCAAGCCAGTGATTTATAATTGCTCCTCAATTCTTTTTTATATTTAATCTTTGTTTAATACTTTTACCTCCGTAAAAAATTGTATTTTCTATACCTTGTCCTTTAGAATGTCTTTAAGTTGTGATAGAAATAAAAAATAATGCTGTATTCACTCTTGAAAGTTATTTTAATAATTGTGACAGTTGAAAATAACTTAAGTGATCTATGTCGTCACATAATTTTTCCGCAGGCCTTTTTGTCGCTAAGTCCTGAAAATTTTACAAATATTTGCATAATTCTTTCCTTCCTCTTACGCATATTTTTCCCCTCTGAAGGCTAATTTATTGGCAAATAGTATTCACTTGGTTATTTTTATTCAGAGTATTCAATTTCAATCTGCATTTTTAATCATCATGTGATCACGCATCATGTGATTTCACCTTACGTCTATTATTTACATCCCAGATCATTGTACCTTTGTCTACTGCTGATGTGCTCATACTTTATCCCCCTTTTCCTCCGATATCTGTCTTGGGAACTACGGTCAAGATTGATTTATATCAGATGTCCATGGAGCTTTACAAAATACTTGATCTAGACACGTCATGCTCCGGCTCAATATCCGCCAGATATTCCGATGTTAACATTATTATGTATTCTTACTGAAATGTGGGTTTCTTTAATGAAATAAATCTGTGATAGTTACCAGTAGTTTATACATGAATACTTTTCATTTGTTATGTTCTTACTGTAACCACGTTCTTCGGAAATCATATCATTTGCATAATTTTCTCGTCTCGTTTTCTTAACGATGCAATTAGTAAAAAAAAGGGAAGAAAGGGCGGATATATTAGAACTACATTATTTACAATCCGGATATTTAAATTTAATGTTGTATAAATTGCGCCAAACGCAAGTAAGAATATTTCAAAATTCCAGGAACTTAAAATATCCGAAATTTCAGCACGTTCATCTTTTCTTTAAGTGTATTCACTTTCATGCAACAGCCTGTATATATTCTTATAAATATCCATTCACAAGGAGATGAAAGGAAAGCTGCCAAAGGCTTCAGTGCTTCGAGGATTGCGAGGATGACATTGCCATACATTCTAAGGATAGTTATCAGAATTCCAGTCGCCAAGTCGTCAATGGCGGTCACACACACCGATTTCGTGACTGGAAATCGTGATAAACTGGCAGCCAGCCATCTCTCCTTCAGGTCTTTCAGGAAAATTCTCCTTTCACCTAGGCATTCACTAAATGACCTACATGATGTTATTCTGTATGTATGGAAGTCTATGAACTGCTGAGACAGTATTATTACCAACCTCTGAAGCGGGCTGATTACAAAATCAATGCGCAGTAGGCTTCCTTAATGAAAGATGAAAAAAATATTATTAGTTCATGATGCATTGTTTATATTAGTAAGGTTTTAGTAATTAAGTTATTGGTTTTACAAAGTAAAATCTTACTGACATTGAAATGCAGATTAATTAATATAAAATAAAAGGTTTTTTAGTCCAACGGGGCAATTTGCCCAGAAGAATTATTAATTTCGTTTTGCCATTTTGCGTTGTTTCACTGTAAACGAAGATTCACTTTTCAAATTGTTGCCACATATTATTATCACCCTGTGTTATTATTAAAGAAATTAATTGATTAACAATTTGCATAAATGTATGTATGTTTCTCGCATTGTGATAAAACAACAGTACTGTCTAACCACACTAGCGAGAGCAGTTTGGCTGAGAGTCAAGATGGGTCAGTTTAATTGAGGGGGTGTAGGTGAAAAGCGTGGGTACTTTTCTTTCTCGAAGGTCGTAACGGTTGTAACAGATTTAATATGTTATTAATCTATCGTGCATTTGAAATAGATGAATAGTAAATAATATACAGGTTACTGGCAATATTGAAACCCAAGCTCGAGAGCCGCATGCATGTTCTCGCACTAAGCATGTAATTATTTTTTTAAAAACAGTTTTTATACCTTTTTCTTCTCTTGTTTGCATGTCACCATTTTTTTAGTATAAAATAAAAGTTATTGCTGTGTTCCATCATTGGAATTTACTTCAAATTGTGTAAGAAGTATCACAGGGTGTGGGTGAAAAGCGCGGGTACTTTTTTCTCTCGAAGGTCGGGGGTCATTTAGTGCTTTTTCTTACAATCGTTGAGCATCGCTGTTACTGACCTTTTTTTTACTTTCAAAATCTTCATTTTTTCGATGAATTCTAGTGTTCCAGAAAGCTCTAGAAGTAAAACTTTCAGCAGTGATTTTAAGAAATTAGCGCATAGCGTGATTAAAGTTTGTGATGAAGAATCACAATTAGGAAGACTGACCATCCCAATTACGCAGCCAACACGCAGAGCGAGTAAGATGACTAGCCTTTCTATTGCCAGCATAAACAGACTTCGTAAAGAATCTGAAAGTAAAGAAAATGTTGAATTCTATTCCCCTAAAAAAGAGAGAAACTGTTGTAAGTACAGGCTTAGATAATTTTGATTTGGATAGTTCAAGACTTTTATGTCAAGGAAAATAAAGTGCCAATTATAACCATACTGCTTCCTATATTAAAACACACAATCAATTTTCCTTGGCAAAGAGAAACTCTAAGAAAGATTCTTCGCGAAATTGGTTTCATCTGGAAAAAGTCCCGGAATAAAAGAAACGCTTTACTAGAAAGACCTGACATTTTTGTTAAGAACAATGTATTTGAAGAATATTAAAAGGTACATAGAAGAATCCCATCCCCTAATTTACATAGAAATGCTGGCAATCAAATAAAGTCAGTGGGATTTTAGAAACAGGGAATGCCTTTCAACGCATAATAATTTTATGTGCTGGCGGTGAGATGGGTTTCATTCCCAATACTAGTTTAATTTATAAAGCGAACTCTACAACTTGCGATTATCACGGACAAATGAATTCTTCAATATTTGAAAAATGGGCAAACGAGATGTTAATTTCAAACCTACCACCAAATTCCGTTATAATTATTGATAATGCGCCTTATCATTCGGTACAGCTAAATAAACCTCCCAATGCCTCCTAAAAAAAGTTATAATGCAGTGGCTGACAAAAAACAACATTTCTTTTTGTCCGAGTTTGCGAAAAGTGGAGCTGCTGGATTTAGTGAAACAAAATGCTCTCAAAGTATACACATTTGATTACATACATTATTAAACTTTCAAATTTGATTTCAAATTGATCAAGGCCATACTGTTCTGCGACTCCCGCCATATCACTATGATATAAACGCCATAGAATACGTATGGTAAAGTAAAAAATTACGTTCGAAGTCAGAACACGACTGCAGATATAAGCATGCCGAATTTATTACATTTCGCAAACGAGGCTATTGAAGGTGTTTCGGTGAATAATTGAAAGAAGTACTGTGACCATGTAAAGAATTTAGAAACTGAATATTAGAGAAAAGATGGTATTATAGAGGAGTTTTGTGAACCATTGAATTTTACTTTCAGCGACAATTCAGATTCTGAATTCTCTATGAGTTTCGAGGACCCTTAATATTGTGTCACCAAAATAAATGTAAAAGGGACAAAGTATGGCATGTCTAATTAAAACTAAAATAATTTTTATGCAACGTCTTTTCATTAAATTGCTTTATTTTATTTATAGATCATTTGATTATATTAATAAATGTAATTTGTTAAAGAATATTTAACAGATAAAAGTTTTTCATTCAATGTTTGAAAATATTAAAAATTAACTACGATGCATTATCTAAATTATTATTAATTTAATTGTTATATATTAAATTAATATTATATATCAAAATATTTATAAACTGATGATGAATTGTATTAAGACAAATAGTTTACTATTACAATTCTTTTAATGGTTTTTCTTTGAAATGCCACGATCTGATGTGTCTAAACATTTTAATTTAATTCTATAATTTTAAAATTTCACGGTACATCAGCTTAAAATGTATAAAGCGCAGACAAATATTTTCTGTTTCGCAGCAATCGAAAGATAGAGCCTGAACTAGAAGAACCATTTAAATCTTATCAAATTACTGCACTCATCCCTACATCACTGATAGATATGCTCACAGCCGCTCCAAACCGGACGTTTACATAAATCTGGAATACGTTGGGAATACGTGGTCGTTGGGAATACGTGGACAGTACCTAGAAGCATCAAATTTTGAATAACGTAATCTTCCACAATCGGTGGGATTCCATCACGGGCATCTCTTCCATATGGGCATCTGAATTTGAAATAATGTAAAATCCGAGAGTTTTCAGATTTTATTTTTTTTCTAATTACTTTTCTATTTAAAATGGATAAAATTTTTAAAGAACTAACAAATGAGAAATAATTTATCATCTGTTTTAAATGAACGCAAGAATGTTAATAATCCTGCATGAAAAAATCATATGTAATTTTATATAGAATAATAAAAAGTAGGGTTTCTTAGATAAATTTATATAAAATAATGACTTATAATTTTAACAGTACATTTCAATTATTCAATATTGTTATTTATTCTCCCAAACCTCTATTATTCGTGAGATAAAATTACATATGAATTTTGTAACAAGAATTTTTTAATTTTTTGTTTTCATTAAGCCATACCACATTTCATTAAGCCTTTTCTCCTTTCAGTTCATTAATGGTTTTATGAGTTTTAAATAAAAGTTTATTTTTTATGGTTCATCTTTTTATTCTCAGTGACAAGTTATCAGTTTAACTATTTAACTGAAAAATAATTTTTCAACAATGACTAATCGCTCTTTTACTTCCTACATTTCTGTCACATCAAAGATCTAAACATTCAGAGCAAGTTTGGAAAAAAAAAGATATCACGTCAAATTCTGAAATAAATTTTATTTAAAAGATACTTTTCCGCTGTATCCGATGGTGCAAATAGTAAAATTTTGAGATTTTTATTTTGTTCTTAAACATCGATATGGAAAAAAGTAACAGTTTAGATATTAAATTAAAAAAGTATAAATCCAATTATGAAAATTCTGCCACACTACATAGTATCGTCGTTCACAAAGACTGTGTGTACATAGGTTGAACTCGATAACTTATTAATAAGTTGTTTAAAAAACCGATGACAGCTTTGACCTTTGCGACAAACACGAAAAATTGAGCTAAGCAAAAGCTTAAAAAAGCAATTTATTTCTTTTAAATACTGAATTCAGGTGGGATATTAAATTTTTGTGAATTTGATTTAGAAATCAGCGCTGATGTCAGAAGCAGTTATACATGTAATTTAACAAAAGCAGAACAACAAAGTGTTGCTAAAAGGGGTGATAAAAGCACTAATTTCGTCTACGCACTTATAATATTATACTCTCCAACTCTTTCTTTTGAAGGGGGTATATGTATGTGATATTTTTAAGTATGTAGACGACACTTGTACTTTTAGCAGCTTGAAGTTGTCATGGCTGAAGATGGACATTTTGATGCGTTGCATCTTGAAGCCTGCATAGTTAGATGGATGGATGTATACACCAAAAACTTTCACATGTAGCCGTTTCAAAACATAGTTTTACTCCATGATAATTCACGTCAGATCAATTTTGCACGCAGGGTATTTTATCAATCGTAATTAAATACGATAAATTTTATGTACACTGGCTTTAAAAGTACGACGTAAGCATCTTAGAAAAAGGAAGCACAAGCAGAGTGTAGATCAGGGGTCGACAAAGTGGTCTATATAGATCCCTAGGGGTCTATTTAACAGCAGTAGGGGTCTATCTAACCCAAGGGGTCGAATGGGGGTCTATTGGGACTCGAAGGAAAAACAGTTTTTAATACGCAAATCACACATATTTAACTGCGTACGTAAAAATTATTTTTATAATTGACTTAATATTATATTCTTTATAGAAAATAAAACAATAAATCAGAAAACAATCTGCCCCTTTTTTCCTTATGGGTTTTCGTATGTATACCGTGACGTCACAACTTGACCTTGTGACCAGTTTGTAATTTGCACGACTCATAGTATGTAGCCAGAAGAGCGATTGAGGCTTATCCGTGTCTCTTGCTGGCGAACCCATCAACCAATTAGGAGACTTGGCGAGCGACGACACTGCCGTTGGCTTTCTATGCATTAAGCGCGTAGGGAATCTTCAGTACTCCGTTTTCTTTCTTCTTATGTGTGCGGTTTTAGTTCTTTTAGTTTTTTTTTTTTCTTTTTTATACGGCAGTTACGCATCGTGTCGTTGGTTCGCCCTTTGTCTCCATCGCAAACCATAGGAGCCTTGCATATGAGTCAGATGCATATGTGCGCTTGTCCAATTCTACACTGGATGCTACAAACGCAAATATCATATGCATTTTCAGCTATCTTTGTGAACTGTGAACAGTATTAAATGCTTGTAGTGTCATTATTACTACTATTATATCTACCATTGGATAATTAGTTATTGTTTCTATAAAACTATTCGTTTAGTTTTGATATCAATTTTAATTATTGTTACTTGTGAAAAGGTAAGCTTTAATAATGTGGATTAGTATAATATACCAACTTAATTTTAACTTATTTACAGAACCCTAATTTAAAAATGACAGCTTCAGTATCTAAAAAGAAATGTCGGTATTATTCATTGGATTACTTAAAATTTGGATTTATTTGTTCACCGACAAATGAAACTATTCCTATGTGTCTTATATGCAAAAAAAAAAAAAAAAAAAGTTTGGAAATGAATACATGAAACCGTCAAAAATGAAGATCATCTTGAAAGGCTTCATTCAGAAAAATGAAGAATTAGAATTTTTCAAAAAACTCAAAGAAAAATTCACATGTCGACCAACTCTAAAAAGTTTTATGAAACAGTCTACTGAAACTGAAATTGAAGGAGGATTAATTGCTTCGTACAAGATTTCGCTTAATATAGCAAAGAGGGGAAAACCCCACACAATCGCAGAAGAAATTGTAGTACCTGCAATTAAAGACGTCATTAAGAATGTGATGAAAAAAGACTCTACTAATGTTTTAAAGTCTTTGCCATTAAGTGCAAATTCTGTAAAACGGCGTATTGACGAAATGGCCTAAGAAATAGAAAACACAGTAGTTTCGGAGCTAAAAAATTGCAAGTTCTCTATACAACTTGATGAATCTGTTTTTGGCGTTTCTCGCTATTCTCATGGCGTATGTTAGATATTTCAGTAAAATTAAAGGAGAAGCCATTGATGAATTTTTATTTGCTAAATATCTTGAAACCGATGGGAAGGGAATGACAATTTTTAGATGTTTACAAGAATATATAAATAAATATGACATTCCGCTTGAAAATATAATAGCAGTAGCCACAGATGGCGCACCTTCTATGGTGTAGGGCGTTACCGAGGTTTTGCTACATGCCTCAAAGAAAAAGTGCCCGGTATTCGTACTATTCATTGTGTGTTGCATAGACACAACTTAGTAGCAAAATATCTGAGTTCAGAGTTACATGAAGCTTTAAATCTATTAATCAAATTAAAGTTCAACCTCTTAAATCAAGATTATTTGCCAAACTTGAAAACAATGAGTTATTTAACCAATTATTTCTGCACACCGAGGTTAGATGGTTGTCTAGAGGTGTATGCTTGCAACGGCTCGTCAATTTATTTGACTCACGACAGAATTTCTGAACGAAATAAATCCTGTTCTAAGCAATGAACTCCAAAACAATAAGAACCATATTTTTTTATTTAGCAGACTTATTTGGAAAATTTAATGACGTTCAAACAAAACTGTAAGGAAAAGATGTAACAATTATCCAAGCTCGGACAATACTGTTAGGCTTCCAAGTAAAATTAAATTTATTTAGATCTTCATTGCTACGTAAGGATTATACGTATTTTTCAAATCTGCAACAATTAAAAATAAAAGAAGAAGACTTGGAAATATATACAAATCATCTTCAAAAATTAAGCGACGATTTTAAACTGCGCTTTGTTGATTTGGAAAACATCGACATCCCTGATTGGATTATTGCGCCATTTCGGCGCAAATTGATAACGTCGATATCAACATACAAGATGAGCTTGCTGAACTATTGTCCGATCTTGAAGCAAAAACGCTTATTAAAAATTTGACAATACATAAATTTTGGACTAATATAAATATAAAGCAAAAATATGTGAAACTTTACGAAATGGCTCAGCCATTTATGCTGGCGTTTCCAAGTTCGTATACGGTTGAAGCCAGTTTCAGTCACGTTAATTCAATTTTAACTAAAAACAGAAATAAATTAAATGTGGAGCTTCGAGGGAATTTACGGTTAAAATTGACTAATTTCGAACCCAATATAGCGAACCTTGCCAAGAAACACCAGGCACACTCATCTCATTTAGAAGTAAAAAATCTACAGCTACTTTACTTGCTGTTTCTGATTTATTAAATATTTAGACTGATATATAGTTTTATTTTAATTACCTGAAAATTACCTTTGTGGGGGTCTATGGAGATTTCGAAAAATTATATAGGGGGCGATGATCAAAAACGTTTGGCGACCCCTGGTGTAGATGTTGGCAGTGCAGAACTTAAGAAAAGGAATAAAATAGTTCCTTGCGAGCAGTACTTATACCAAGTAGGTGCATAAAGTATAGTTAAGCTGTGATTGGTTAATTTTAGGCTGTTATGTAACGTGGAAAGATCTAGAATTTGGAAGGAGAGATGAGCTTAGCTAGGGAGAAGACTAAATTCAGAATAGTTAATTTTGAGGTCACCAGTCATTTCTTAGCGCAGCCATCGTATTTTCTTATATTTTACATTGAAAAAAAAAAAAACATTCTGTCTTCAAAACTGATCCTATGTGAATTGCCATGGAATAAAATGATGTTTTGAAACGGCCACTTCTGGAAGTTACTGGTTTTTGCATCTATCTCTCTAACAACGCACTTAAAATGCTGCATTTATTTTAAAGTCGACAGGATATTTTTTCAAGCATAGCTTAATACGACGATTTTTATGCACATTTGTTTTCAAAGTACAACTTAAGCATCTTAGATCGTCAAACAAAGCAGCGTGAAGATGTTGGCATAGAAGAAGTTAGGAAAAGGAGTGACGTAGTTGCTTTCGAAGAGTATGTGTACTAATTACGTGCATAAGTGTAACTAAGCTGCTACTGCGTAGTTTTTAAGTTGTGATTTAACGTAGAAAGATCTCGAATTTGGGAGAACAGATGAACTTAGGGGGGAGAAGACCAAATTTAGAATATTTAATTTTGAGGTCGCAAATCCTTTCTTAGCACAACCATCGTATTTATTTTATATCTTACATATATAGTTACAACTTTCCACCAGGTCATATAAGATGACTTGGTGGAAAGGTACAACGGATTGGCATTTGAGAGTAACTACGTAGTTAGAAAGATGACACTAGAAAAATGACTTGGCGGTAAATGTCACACATAATTTTATTCCTTGATAATGCATATCATCACTGTGCATGCGCTATGCACCCCCCCCCCAATTTCGTACAGCTTACATCTTAAACAATGGACGAAATTAGAAACGTAAACTCTGCGTGGCTAGCGGAAGCGAAAAGATGCAGGAGCGAAGAGCGAAGAAGGGGGAGTTGCGACGCTAATACCTCTAAACTGCAAAACTTTGAAAATTCTGCAATGCTGAAAACCAGCTACCTTTTTCGAAGGAACGAAGGTTTCTCGATATATTCTTCTTAAGCATCCCCCAACCATTAGCAAGCTGATACGCTGATTTTGTTGGAGAGACCATGTCACTAATCTTCAAAGTATTTTTTTGTGTTTTTTAGTATTGCATTATATCATTATTTTTTATTGAATTTTTCTATTGCATTAAATATCTCTATCCACAATAAGAACTTCCTCTATTAATCATAAATTGAGTATTATATTTTCACACGAATGTTGATAGCTCACTATGTATTATAATGGAAATGTTTTCATCAACAAAAACTTTGAAAGAATTTGTGAAAAAAATTGAACATTTACTTTGTGAAATGACGGAGCATAGGAAAACTTGCACGGTATGACCTTTATGCTTCCTCATGTCTTTCCTCATATGATAAATTTTCTCTGCTTAATATTAAAACCTTTTTCTTCCACCATGCTCTTCCAACCTTTCTTTTGAAGGGGGGAATATGTAAAATATAACAAAATACAATAGTTGCTTTAAAGAATAATTGGCGACCTCAAAATTAAATATTCTAGATTTTATGTTCTTCCCCTAAATTCATCTGTTCTCGCAAATTCGAGATATTTCCATGTTACATAACGCTGCTTGGAAAAAGTAACTAAAATTAAAATTAACCAATCGCAGCTGCTAGGTATAAATATTATTTCAACTACGTCATTCCTTTTCCCAGCTTCTACCTTCCAAATAAACCGTTTATATTGTTCTGCGCAAGATGATTACGTCGAACTTTTAAAATCCGTTTACATGGAAATTATTGTATTCTCACTATGATTAAAAAATATCTTTTCTAAATGGTGATTTTGAATGTGCGAAAATGAAGATTGGTCGTTTGTCGAAATGCTGTTTTGTTATCTTCATCTGTAATACCTTAACCATGAGCCACGGCGGATATCGAAAGCTGCTAAAAATACCAGTGGCGTCTACGCACTTAAAATACTGCATATTATATATATATATATATATATGCATATATATGTATATATTTACACAGTTTCAGATATAATTATACATTCAGTTTGGGGAAGAAATCTCACATGAAGAGCATAAATTATACATGACATTTCAAGAAGAATTCAACTAAGTATTTAACTGCGAAGTCACATTTTTTTTAAAAAGAACTATGTCTCTTTAATATATTGCTAAGAATTTTCTGAAACTCTAAACGACATGATGCCACTGGAATTACAACAAAAGTAATTACTCTTCTTATCATGGGGTTTGTTTAACAGATCATTTTATCAGCTTTATGAAAGGTTTATAATTAGATAAATGCTGTGTTTCTTAAAGTGGGCGGTGCCACACTTAGAACTTTTCATTATTTATTAGCAGTAGGAAGGGCCAAAAAAATTGTTTTTATTTTTATTTTTTTTTTTTACGTTTTCTGACGTTTTAATAGAACGAGGAGTTTTTATTCGGGCTGATGTACTTGTTTTTTTAAAGAGGATTAGCAAACTAATACGATTTTTGCATTTGATGTGCAGGTGCACGTGGTAAACTTCAAAGGCTGTTTTCGAAGGTGTAATTAGGGCGTAGTGAATTCCGTTTGCCAATTTCTATGCGAATGCTTTCAAATTGCTGACTAAATCTTATATATATATATGTAATCTTTTGTATTATTATGTATCCTAAAATAAACATCTTTTATAGAACATGCACTCAACACCGTCGTTTTTAATGAAATAATCAGTTGCAAAGTTTCCTTTTAATGTTCTTAAAAATGGCGATAAATTTAGTCCCCTAAAGTATAATGCTATCAGAAAACTCATGCTTCCAAGTTTCATCATTTCTATTAAATGGATAGTTAAATTTACTGTACTGTTAAATTTCATTTTTTAAACTACTGCACACATCATTTTATCCTGCTATTTTGTACATTTTCTTCATTAAGAATTCAGTAAATATTTATTTTTTATATCGATAGGCTTAGGATCATAAAGTTACATCAAAGCACATGTGAGCTATCTGCCTAAAGGAATAAATACCTTGTGGAGAATTTTTTACGAAAACTGACTTATAGTCGCGTTAACACTGGATGCTATCTACGAAAATTCTCTTACAGCCTGTCCATCAGTTTTAATGAAATCTAACCAGAACACGAAAGAAATATTTTAGGACAGAATTCCTATGCTTGACTAAACTAATTTTGTCACATTTCGAAAGTCTGTATTTAGCCAGTCTGGTACTCATTCATTTTCGCTTATAATCAAAAGCCATACAAGAAATGCTCAGTACGCTATTTTAACCTATTTCATGATGCTTTTTAAGACAAAAAGGGGAAGGGTTTCTTCGTTTTGCAGTTGTGTGTATGAAGTATATCATTTACCTTTTACGGAATTTGGAAATTATATATAAAATATTACATCTGTTGGTAAACAAAATGCACTTGAATAATAAAAAGAAATTTGATTTCTCATTTCGATGATTGCAGGTTTTTGACAGAGTTTAATTTTCGTAACCTCTTAGAAAAAAATTTGGGATGTATCGGTATATTATGCAAGGGAAAAGCTTATGCAAACGCTGTGCATGAATTATCACATATATATAAAATTAAATATAAGAGCATTTGAAAGTATTCATACAGTGTTTATCTTTTTGTCATCAAAAGCCCAAAACTGCAATAAATGTATCAACAAAAAAATGCCAATTTTGATATTTCGCTATAATTACTGTTACATGTTTCAAAGTAAATATTTTAAGAATTCAGCATGTGCATTCCGACATCTATTCTTGCAAATGAGAGAAACCTAAGAATGCGTAAGTCTGTAACTGAAAATGATATTTTTATCACACCTAATGAGGAGTGTCTTTTCCCTAACAGCTATAGTATTTTATTGAAATAGAATTTAACAAAAAAGAAATAAAAGAACATTTTTCACAATGACAAGGATTATATTTTGTGCTCGTAGGTGGTAAAAATATTTTTTTAGGCATTATGCCAAGGAGCATGACATCAATGAACTAACAAAAGTCCTTCGAAGTAAAATGAAAATGCAAGAGGAAATAATAAAAAAAAATGCATAAAAGTAGAAAAATCTTTTTCTCAGAAAAATCTTGATTAATGAACAGAAGGATCTCTTAAAGAGTATTTATAATGATTTATTATTTTTCACCCTTTATGCTTCAACAAAATCCTTTCTCTCCTTACTTATTCTTATCAGAATCTCTCCCACCTAAATTTATTTGTAGGTGTTGCGTAATGAACGTAACATCAAATAATACATATAAACTTTACATTTATACATAAATATATACAGGTTTAACATTAAACATCGAACATACAATCTTATAAAGAGTGTTTATGTGAGTATCGTTTGCTTCATTTTATTGTTGCAAACAGTGTAAATTTCTTTTGTTTTTCTTCCTTTAGTTTTGAACATTATGTGTGGCAACAAGATTGATTGATTGATAGAATTTTGTTTGTGACAGCCATGTAGAATGGCTCGCTTATTTTGTATCAATTATTTCGCATCGCTAACATCTTATTTATAATTAGTGTAATGAAATAAAAGTGAAGGAATACAGTCCATGTGTTAAGTGATTATTGTTTGTGAAAGTAAAGATCATTTATTGGTCAAAAGTCTAGCCGGAGTGCTAGTGAAGATAGTGACTGTTCTAAGCGCATTGTAACAACGCAAATATGCATATGGTTGGTGAAAAATTACTCTACTTTGTTAGGTAAGTGGATTTTGAACATGTTCTACTAAAAATTCGTTTATAACTGATTTTAAGAACAATTTCTGTTTTTGAGTTGATCAATTATGAGTGAACTTATAACTTTTAAAACAAAAAGAACTGTTTTAAGCAGAAGTGTTATTGATTATGTAAAAAAAAAATGAAACTATTTTAACTTTAGATGAAATTAATTTAATAGAACTAGAAGAATGTGTCGAATTATTGAAACAAAAAGAAACTGAGTTAAGAAAGCTTTATTCTGAAATCGAAAGTTTAATTACAGATACTAAATCAATTAGAAAACGAAACAGATAATGTTCAGGAGTACACAGATAAAATTTATTTGTGGAAATTTAAAGGTGAAAAAATATTAAAAAATCAAAATAGTAAAAATAATTCTAATAGTGTAATTTCAGAACAGGTTCTTGACAATATTAAATTACCCAAGTTAACATTACCGACCTTTTGGTGGTAAATATTATAGAATGGTTAACTTTTAAGGGTCTTTTCAGTGCTTGTGTAAGAAATAATAAAAAATTATCTAATGCTCAAAAATTGCAGTATTTGAAGGCTTCGTTGAAAGGTGAAGCATATCGCATTATTCAAACCATTCAAATTTCGGATTGTAATTTTGAAATAGCATGGAATCCGTTAGACGAAAGATATTCAAACAAGAGAGAACAAATTTTTGCATATATTAAACGTTTTCTAAGCTTGCCAACTATTCAAAATGAATCAGCATTTGCTATTTTAAATTTAGTTGACAATATTAATAAAGTAATTCGTTCTTTAGAAGTATTGAATCAAACCATTGATACTTTTGGTGACACTTTAATGACTTATTTAATTTTGAAAAAATTAGACCCTTCTACAAAATTATGGTGGGAACGTCAGTTAAAATGTAATGAGATTCCAAAACTTACGACTTTAATTGAATTCCTAAAAAACTATGCAAGAACACTTCAAAATAGCAAATCAACAAGTAATAAGGTACCTAAATCTGTGTTTCAAAATAAGAATAATGTTCTGGTTGCTACTTTGGGTTGTGGTTATTGTACAGAAGATCATAGTTCAGCCAAATGTTCAAAATTTCTAAATTTACAGGTTCAACAAAAAATAGAATTTGTAAAATCTAATCGTTACTGTTTTAATTGTTTATCTAATATGCACTTGCTCAAAAATGCAAGAGTTTAAATACATGTCAACATTGCTTTAAAAAGCATCACAGTATTTTGCACATTGTAAATAATTCAAAGAATAAAACTCAGTTAAACAATATATCTCCGCCTACGCAATCTATCCCTAAAAGAGATGAATTTACGAGTCCTAAGGATGTTTCACCCACAGTTTGTGCCTCTCATTATGATTCGAATGCAAAAAGTAATCAAACCAGTCACATTTTATTGTGTACTGCTTTAATATAAGTTCAAAATTCTGAACAACAATTTGTGAAGTGTAGATGTTTATGTGAGACTGGATCTCAGAGATCATTTATTTCAAGAGGTTGTATGAAGAAATTAGGATTACGAGTGAAAGATAATTCCATTTCTGTATCATGTCTAGGAGAATTTAATACTATAAGTAATGGGGAAATCCATTTAGTATTCACTTCTCATTTTAAAAGTGATATTCGTGTATCAACATCAGCGTTTGTACTGGACAAAGTGACAGATAACATTCCCTATGTATCTTTGCCATCAATCATCTTCGATAACTTCAGGGATTTACAATTAGCTGACCCATTATTTTACAAGTCATAACCAGTTGACATTTTATTTGGAAAAATGTATTTCTGCATTTAATGACGGGCGAAATTATCAAACGTCGTCCTGATCTGCCATTTGCTCTAAATTCGAATTTGGGATGGATAATTTCGGGTACTACAAATTTTGAGCCATTATATGTAAATCATTTGAATACAAACACAGATGAGTTAGTAAATTCTTTCTGGGAGTGAGAAAAGTTTCCAAATGTACAACCTTTAACAAATGAAGAAAAACTTTGTGAAGAACATTTTAAAAATTCGCATTTTAGAGACACATCAGGTCGTTATTCAGTTGCATTACCATTCAAACATAATAGAGATATTCTAGGTGACTCCCGTGAAATGGCCCACAGAAGATTTCAATACTTGGAGAAGAGGCTGTTATCTATGAAAGAAATTTACAACCAGTATATTCAGTTTATGAAAGAGTACTTTTCACTAGAACACGTAGAATTAGTGCCAGGCACAGAATATGAATGAGAGAATAAACAGTATTATATCCCACATCACTTCGTACTGAAGGACTCTAGCTTAACAACAAAATTGAAAGTTGTTTTCGATGCGAGTGCTAAAACAACCAGAGATGTTTCTTTAAATGATACGCTAATAATAGGCCCAAAAATACAAGATGACTTAATTTGTATTTTACTAAGATTTAGACTTCATAACATTGCAACAGCCACTGATATTAAAATGATGTACAGACAGATAAAGGTTCATGAAAAAGATAGAGATTTTCAGAGAATATTATGGAGAGATAGCCCGTATAAACAAATACAAGTTTGTCGTTTGGAAAACAGTTACATATGGAACTGCAGCTGCTCCATATCTTGCAACCAAAGTTTTGAGTCAGCTAGCGATTGATAAACGATTGAACTTTCCAAACTTTCCAAAACATATTTTTTGTTTTGAGAGATTTTTATGTTGATGATATGTTAACTGGTGTAAAAGATAGTTCGGAAGGTATTGCATTGATAACTGCTAAAAAGGGGTGGCTTTGAGCTTCACTAATGGTGGACAAGTGAACTGTCATTGTTAAAAACCTCTGGCTTAACAAATACACATAGTGACAATATTCATCGTGTAATAGAAGACAAAACATTGAAAGTTCTGGGATTGGAATGGCATCCGGACAATGATGAATTCAAATGTTATGTCGCTGTAATAGAGTATCAAAGTGTTTCGACTGAAAAGATTATTTTGTCATTCGTAGCAAAGCTATTCGATCCATTGGGGTGGATAGCTCCGTTTGTAATTCTCGCTAAAATGATCCTTCAGCAATTGTGGAAATTACAATTATCATGGGATGATCCTGTAACAGAAGAGATTAATCGAAATTGGAAAAATCTATGTAGAGAAGTTAAACTTTTGAATTCTATAAATATACCTACGAAAATTCTGCTACCTGAGTATTTTTCGATGTGAACTTCACGTATTTTGTGATGCGTCTGAAAGGGGTTATGCAGCAGTTATTTATATCAAAACTTGCAATAACTCTGACATTCTGTAAAAGCTGCATTAGTTATCAATTTTGATTTAGTGCAAGCTTGGAGTGATTCGCAAATCGTGTTGTCATGGCTAAGGTCAGATCCTAAAAAATGGCAAGTATTTGTATCCAATAGAGTTTCTGAAATACAATCCATCTTACCACCTGAGAACTGGAGTCATGTTGATGGAAAAGAAAATCCAGCTGATTGTGCTTCACGGGGGTTATTTCCTGCAGAACTATTATCTCATCAATTGTGGTGGAATGGTCCTTCTTGGTTAAAGTGCAGTGAGATTGCCTTGTCTAAAAATATTCTTATAGATGAAGAGGCATTACCAGATACACGTAAAACAGTCTCATTTGTAGTTTCTGAACCTGTACAGGAACTTGCTATTATATCAAATATATCTGCATTTCCAAAGTTACAACGCATATTTGCTTGGATATTAAGATTCAAATCGAATTCTAAAGTAGCATATCTAGAAAGAAATAGGTCTTTTTATCTAGTAATGAAATTCGAGCTGCAACTTTATGTATTGTCCGAATAATACAGCAATTTCACATTTTTAAAGAAATGCAATGTTTGGAGTTGGGAAAGGACTTACCTACAAACAGCAACCTTTTTAACTTGTGTCCAATTTTAGATGACAATAAAGTGTTACGTGTAGGAGGAAGACTGAAAAATGCGCAACTATCAGAAAATGAAAAACATCCAATCTTATTACCTTCAAAACACAATCTGACAAAAATCATAATTAGACACTTTCATGTCAAATATCTGCATGCAGCACCAGAACTTCTTTTATCTTTAATTAGACAGCAATTTTGGATCATAGCTGTTAGATCTGCAATCCGAAAAGTAGTAAGATCTTGTATCACGTGTTGCAAACTTAGAGCTAAAACTGCAAGTCAAATAATGGCTGATCTTCCGGAATCTAGAGTAACACAATCGCGACCATTTCATCGAACTGGAATAGATTTTTCTGGACCGTTCATGATTAAACATCATGCAGGACGTGGACAAAAATCATTTAAACATTACGTATGCTTATTTGTGTGTTTTGTAATCAAGGCAGTACATCTTGAAGTGGTAGAAGATTTGTCAACAAAGGCATTTTTAAGTACATTGAAACGATTTATTGCAAGAAGAGGGAAACCATTTGAGATTTATAGTGACTACGGTACTAACTTTAAAGGTGCAGACAAAGAAATCAGAAAATGTTTTTTGCAATGTAAGCAAAATTAAGAAATTCACAAATTTTTGTCTTTAGAGGAAATAAAATGGATATTTAACCCGCCAGCATCTCCCCATTTTGGTGGACTATGGGAATCGACAGTAAAGTCAATGAAATTACATCTAAAAAGGACTGTTGGTGATACTGTGCTGACCTATCCGGAATTTCAGACCTTGATAGCGCAGGTTGAGGCTTGTTTCAACTCTAGGCCATTGTGTCCAACATCGGCTGATCCAAATGATTTAACTGCATTAACACCTGGTATTTCCTAATAGGAACTTCTTTAACTGCCATACCTGAACCAGACTTAAATTATAGTTCCTTCAATCACCTTGACAGATGGCATGTGAGACAGTTTATTTTTCAGCACTTCTGGAAAAGATGGAGTAGAAAATACCTGTCTCAGCTTTAACAAAGACCTAAATGGCAAAAAAGTCAAAACAATTTAGAAGTCAATGACTTAGTCCTCATCAAAGAAGACAATCTTCCGCCTCTTAAATGGAGGTTAGGGAGAATAATTGCTGTTCATCCGGGTTCAGATAATAGAGTCAGAGTTGTCAGTATTAAAACTGGTCATGGTGTCATAAGACGATCAGTCGTGAAATTGTGTTCTCTTTCTATTCAGACTAAAAACCATGAACTGCTTCGCATATAATATTTTGTATTATTTTTCTTATGTTTATCTTTTATTACAGACTAAGAAATTTCAAAATGCTCCAACTGTTGAAATCCCCTGGGATTTCAACGAGGGCCAGGATGTTTATGTGAGTATCGTTTACTTCATTTTATTGTTGCAAACAGCGTAAATTTCTTTTATTTTTCTTCCTTTAGTTTTGAACTTTATGTGTGGCAAAAGATTGATTGATTGATAGAATTGTGTTTGTGACAGCCATGTAGAATGGCTCGCTTATTTTGTATCAATTATTTCGCATCGCTGACATCTTATTTATAATTAGTGTAATGAAATAAAAGTGAAGGAATACAGTCCATGTGTTAAGTGATTATTGTTTGTGAAACATATTAAGTAAAGATCATTTATTAAAGAGGGCGAATTAAATTTCTAGTTTCTTTTCAATGGAATAGGTAGTATTACTTAAATGTGGTATAACATTCTAGGTATATACTGGGATGGCATGTGTTCTTCTAATCAACTAATTTTCTAACACGCTCCTATGCCATGTAAATATATATAACATTCTCACATTCTCCGCATTTAGATGACACACAAAGAGAAGATCTAAAACCCCACGAAACATGTTGACAGTCCATTCGGATGTTAACTTAAAACATATTTTCCCTTTTTCTTACATGTTATTTTCTCTCAGAGGTTCTCACATCTACATTTATTTTTAGTTTTGTGCAAGAAACTGAATGTCAAATATTATTATTACTTAGGTGTTTAAAAAAAAGAATCGAAATGATTACAATGAAAAGAAGCATTTCGTAATTACGGATCGTGCTGATAAGCCTTGTAAGCTTAGGATTTTCCGCGTCTGTTTGTGAAGTGGCTTCAATCAGATTCGATCTTACTTCCTCGGTATTGATATGTAAGTGTTCCGACACTGTTAGTGCGGCGGGACTATGTCCATACCACCAATGGTGAACTTCTGACGTCCTCCCCCCCCCCACTTCTACCTGTACCTGTGTTTATGTTTATGATTTCAGTCATCTGCCGTATATATGATTTGAGATTACAAAAATAAATGGTTCTTGAAAATATATGTTTTTGTTAAGTCAATCTGCTTTTGAGATAGTTGTTATGCTTTCTCAAACCTTTAAACATGATGCTTTGAGTAAATCAAAGTTTATTTGGAGATGTCTAGATTCAAAATGAGGCTGTACCGAACGAAGATTGCTATGATTTGAACATCCACTGAACATGAGAAGGTAAGAAAAAGCATTGAGTAACTTTCTACAGAATACTAATGAAATTCTTTAAAAAGTTATTAAAAGATCATTCACCACATTGGTAAAGGAACTTTGTTTCTGTACAGTTCTTGAGTAAGAACTAATGTGTTTTTTCCCCTCACTCACGCTTCTCAACAACTCGTCTAACTCAGTACGCCTTTTTTCTGTTTGTACAAGTAAAGAAAGCTCTAAGATGCAAGAAAATACGTTATTTGCTTTGAAATAATTTCCCACTTCAAGAATTTCAAAACTGTCTCTATCTTTCCACCTGGGTGAAAAATGTTGGGACAAGAGTATAGAAAGTGTAGGGAGAACATTTTGAAGAGGTTTCAAATATGTAAATCTTTCGTACAATATAGCTGTTTACAAAGAGTACCAATTATTTGTGGATTCCTCTTGCCAAACTTTAAATTGATCCATAATTAGGTAGGTATTAAAACATAAAATATTTAAGATGCAATTACATTAAGAGGCCGAACTACAGTTTTTTCCACCTAACGAAAATTGATCTGATTATTTTTTATGGCGAAGCATCCTAGGGCTCTACTCTAAGAAATACCCTAGGGCCCTATTATATATCTACTTATTACTTGGTGCTTATTACTTCAAAATTGCTTTTGCAGGATTTTCTAAAAATCTTCTTGCGTGTCATGTAAACACCGATCAATCTATAATAAACTGACTTCTAAACGCAACGTACGCTACTGTAAAATAGATAAAAAAAGAAATCTTAAAGCTTAGATTAACACCAAATTTCCATGAGTATAGCAAATGTGTATATGCATGAGAAAGCAAGCATATGTACAAAGATTAATGTTTAATTTTCATAAATAATAATTTCGTAAATTTTCGTATTTAATTTTTGTAAATTATAAGATGAAGTCAAATTTGGTCATTAACAAATTGCTGTTTAAAATTAAAAACAAGCAAACATTTCATTATAAGGTAGGTGACCATACCGGGCCCTCACACAGACTCTACAGCTACTAGTCATGCTTTTAATGAGGCTAATAGTGGTTATGTTTCCATTAGAGCAGTTCCCAACTGCCTGAGACTAGGAGTAAAAGTACAGAGAGAGCTCGTCAGAGAACTTCACTAAGATTTTCAGTGAGCCTGAGGTAGGGAAATTACGGTGGCTCCTGCGTACAGGAAATACTCCCACTCATCCAGTGCTCCAACTGCTGCAGCATAGTGTCTCACAATGCGGTAGAGAACAGGTCACAAAAAGTCACGGAATACGAGAGATAATTTATCCATACACTGCGTAGTAAGTTTTTAATTGGTAGAATCTTCGTAATTTATAGTAACAGTAATCAGCTTTTTTTCTTTCAGTGCTGAATGGTCTTCTAAGTCCATTTGAAAACATTAACATTGATCGTCCGAATTAGAACCTTAAGTCATGCGACAAAATCAGAATTTTGTCGCAATTGTCACAAGTGTCCAAAATTATTTCGGGGGTCATTGCACGGATATTACAACATAGGTAATTCGGGGTTTAACATACGTAACTGTATTTTCAATGCTTGCATTTGCTTTCTACGTATAGATAAATATTGCAATTTTTGTAACCTTCATTAATTTCTAAACGTACAAAACATCAGATAGATTTAAAAGGTACAGTATGCTTTCCATCACTGTTATATGTTCATACTAAAAACAAATTTTCCTTAAAGGACGCATCCTTAGAAATATAAGAAGTGATACCTGTCGTTCAACAAGCTGCAATGACCCATCGTAGAGTGTCCATTGACCAATGAACAAAAAGGCGTCGTCCTTGGTTTCTATGGCAACGTCAAAGGGACAAAGGAGGTTTATCGGTTATTAATGTCAACGTTAAAAATAGAAAGTCATTGACTCATTTCACCTTGTGAATCACTGAAGAGCAGAGAAAAAAGAGAAAAAAACTTTCTTTAGACAGATTCTGTGACCTCAGGAAGATAATACAGAGATCATAGATCTCTCTTCGTCAACAACGTGGACAGTTACAAGCTTTGAAAGAAATAGCTTTAGAAACGCAATTAGGAATCGTGAGATATTTTTAGTCGGCGGCATGATTATGATTTTAGTTTTTGATTATGATTATGATCTTTGGTGACCTTTATTTCTGATAAAAGGTATATTTTTTTAATTTATTACAGGAAGATCTTAAATGCATAAATTCATATACACGCGAGCATATGTTGTACGGCTATGTATGTATGCAGTCGCAAACATAATATATTCATAAGGGACAATATGCATGAGGTGTGCATATGTGCGCATATGTAAATAAAGTAATAAATATTCGTAATTGATTGATAAATTAATAACTACATATTAAAAATTTTAAAAAATTTTTGTAAATTTGAAATTAATCACAATGCAAAATATATAATGTCTCATTACATTTCAAAACACAAATGTACACATTCAGAAAAGAAACTGACATCGCCATAAATTCACGAAGACTGGTACAATATTTGTCAAAAAATTATCCAAATAATGTAGTGCTAAAACATCAAAAATAGCTCTAAAAGTGACGTCTTATTCGTGCTTTGCAAACTATAAAATTACTGCGGATTTTAAATAAGGATCAATAATGCATATCCGACCAAAATTAAAGAATAAATAAAATGTTCCACCAGCCGTTATGAAATCCCTTATATGCAATATGAAAGATGAGTACAGAGTGAAATCTAAAGCAAGTAAAATTATATTTTAAGCTGTTAATTGTATGCAAGAGTATTTTCACAAATCAGGTGTAAAAGTGGAGCTTCCTCATGATAATATTGCTTTCTGTGTAAAAACCTAAATAATTGTCTTCTATTTCTATTCTCTATTTTTTATTATTTCGAGCCCCATGATATTCATTAAAAATTATATCATTTAAAATTTTATTCCTATATCCCAGTTTTAATAACATCAGTATGTCGTTATTTATATAAATATGAAGTCTCGGTTTCCTTGATTTATTAAAGAACTTAACTAATTAAGCAAGAAACTGCATTTATTTGTCAAAACTATTGTTCTCTTTGGCTAGACGAAATATCACAAAATATAACAGCGCACAGATTTGCAGCATCCATGTTTTACTTCGCTATACTTATTGCACATGCACTCAGCATCCTTAAAATTTTTCCTTTTACGAGAAAGGATTTGAATGCAAATCAAATAAATTGGGGTGACTAAAATAAGCGTAATTAAAAAACAATTTGAAATTTTTCATTTTCAAAGTTTGTATATTGAACAATCACGAAAAAATTTGTTAATTTATATGGCTACCTGAACCGAGACAAATCCGCGAAGGAATTGAATGAAAATGACTATCATCATGGGAAATGTGCGATCATGTACGTTCGGCCCACTATTGCTTGCAATCAAAGCCATGAGTGAGAACGTCCGATCATTTATGAAAAATTTAAATCCAAATAGTGAAGAACTTTGCCTTTTATATAAAAATATTTTTGTTTGTGTTATGAATTTTTATCCTAATTTGGAAAGGAATGTATTTATAGTATTAGCTGTCAAAAGAATATCTAAATATCTAAAAAGAATATCTAGCTGTCAAAAGAATATCCATCTCAGTCGATTACCAAAAATAAAAAATGGTAAGCCATAAAGTACATTTTGACAACAGCAAGTACATGATCTAATAATTTGCTGTAATAAATATTTGCGATAATATTGTCAACTGATTAAAGATTAACGGAATAATAAATCTTTAATTAGGAAGCTTCTTTCTATGTATGAAAACTCTGGAGAAAGTATTACAAAACTTTTGGAAATCGTCTCTCAAAGACCTTTCAATCATGTGTTTTTTTAAGTTTTATTTCCTTGAACATTAAGGACAATCATTGCCAAGAAACAACAACGATAATATTTCTAAGCTTTAAACTTTGGATTCTGTAAAGATCACATTTCAACTTAAGCAATATTGCCTTTTTCTGTGAAATCCAATTTTTAAATCGAGTAGATTGACAGCTGCGAAATACTTTCATGAAAAATGCATCGAGCAGCGAGACAGTTTGCTTTGGCGAATTCAGCTCTTATTCGGAATAATGCATTATGATGTCAAAAATAGTTAGTGAATTTAGTTATGCTCATTCTGGAAGAAATTCCTGTAAAATTTTGAGCAGGAAATTTAACAAACTTGAATTTAAAATTTATAGTCACATTTATTTTAACTTTATAGGAATTTGGTCAGAAATTTAGTCTTTTTACTTTTTCACTTTTGGGGCAAAATGAAGCTAAGATGCATTGGTTATATCTTTAAATTCATTTCTCTTATTTTTGAAGGAACCCCTTTTTAATCACTAACAAAATATATTTTTGTCTCTTTATTAAAAATGGAAAACATGTTTTAAGTCTCAGTTTTCTTTGCAGATAATAATAAAATACAGTTGCTATCTTAGTCATGCCATGGTTAATCTTAATCATGACACCGACGCATTAAGACTGAAAGAAAAGAAAAGAAATTCAAAAGATGAAGCACATTTAATGTATGAACGCTTAATGATCTCATACAAAAGCAAACACAAAATTAATAATATTTCTGCAATGGTGGTTTTGCTTCCAAAAATATTCATGCTTTTGAGTATTTAATACATTTTCTTCTTTTGATTTTCTTAAGTGTATTAGGTATTTTTGCATTAATTACTCATAAATACTGTAATTTAGATGTCTTCTTATTTTTTAAGGATTCCCTTATTAATCACTAACAAAATATACTTTTTGTCTCTATATTAAAAATGGAAAACGGGTTTTAAGTCTCAGTTTTCTTTGCAGATAATAATAAAATACAGCTGCTATCTTAGTCATGGCATGGAATCTTAACCATTTGCTTTTGAGTATTTAGTACATTTTCTTCCTTTGATTTTCTTAAGTGTATTAGGTATTTATGCATTAATTACTCATAAATACTGTAATTTGGATTTCTTTGTATTGCACATAGATTACAGTTAAAACGTTGCTGTTAACAAAGACTTTAAAAATTACCTTATTTTCTCAGTAGAGATACATAAAGAGCTAAATGTTAACTAAAATGACTTTCTGAAAAATAATACCACATTTAATATTATCTCCTCCTCTTCCTATAACGATGTAAATCCGTAAAAAGTTGAAACTTTCTGCTTTTTTAATAGCATTCCTGTAATTTTTCTCATTAAATGAATTTAAAAGGAAGTGAAACTTTAGGCAGCAACTTTCAAAAGCCTTCCTTTAAACGAAATCTTATCAGATAAGGTATTTCTCCTGCCTTCGTGGTTTAATGGTCAGCACACTTGGCGCGTACTCGAAAGATCCGAGGTTTGCGTTCCGGAGAGTAAATTGCTCATTTTTCATGTCTCTTGCTTAGCAATAACCTAATAACACTACAGTACGTCCTAACTAAAAAAGGTGGTAGATGATGATTCTCCACTACCAGGATTTGGCGATTGGGTCCCCTAATCCCCAGTCGCCCTTTAAAATGGGGAGTATATAAGGTATTTTTCCTGCCTTCTTAGTATGCCTTCGTGGTATAATGGCCAGCACACATGGCGCGTATTCGAAAGGACCAAGGTTCGAGTCCCGGTGAAGACATTGCTCGTTTTTCACTTCTCCAACATTGAAATAACCTAATGTCTCTACAATCACATTATTTGTGTATCTAATTTGGCCCCACGTCACAAATATTCACATCGACGTTTTCTAATGATAACACCTATCTTTTCAAGCAACTTCTAAGAGATTTTGCTAGAATTAATGATACCGAAAAAGTAAATTTATTTTATGCATTCTGCTTAAATTTTAAAACAAATCTTAACATTGACCATATTATTTGAAAGGAATTTTTTACCCCATATTATTTCATTTCAAGTATTAAACTGATAAATACAGATAATGATTATCAAACTAAACTCGATAAAATAGTTATAGATGAAACTGAATACAGAATTGTAAAATTCGAGTGCATTTAAAAAGATAAATAAAGCATCTTTCTTTATACTTCCATACTATCGTTACTTGAAACTAACAGTTCCGAAATTATTAAGTGTATGAAGTTTCCCATAAGGGTACTATATCACATCTATCTCGCAGCAGATCACTCTCCATATTGCCATAACAGGACTAGCTAATTCTTAAAGCAGATTCTAAAACTATTAAATATGCATATTATACTCGACAATGCACTTGGTCTTTCATGTGAATGTAAACGGGAATTATGCGAGTAAATATGGCACATTTCATATATATAAATATGTTATAAATGGTGCAGCGCATTCTTTAAAATCGGTTAATAATCGTACCTAAGCAGAACGAAATCTCTGAAATCATTTGCAAATTCCTTTCATTTTGTCTTCCCTTTCTCTGACCACAAGGTTCTATTTTTGCAGCTCAACATACACAGATAACTTCAATTATTTATTATTAAATTAAGTAAATTATTTCAAAGAACACTGAAGGAATTAAGTCACCGTAATAGAACTAATTAGATTAAATACATTTCCTAACATCACTTATAATTACTTCTATATTAAACTTCCAAAGATTACGCAACATTTTTAGGACATTTTCTGTAATATAAATTATGAATTTCAGTATTTGCATTTAGTTTTGAGAAATAACTCATCTCAGATGAATGAAGTCTAGACGTTAATTATTATCACAGAAAATTAAAATGAGCACTACGTCGTCATAAATGAACCAGCAAAAGGGGTATAAACATCAAAGTTTCGAAATTTTGTCTTAGTAACACGCAAAGAAGTTTTGTTCTATCACAGATGTACTATAAATACACATTGTAGCAATAAGCATAAATTGTTAGCGCATGTAGAACGTAATATGCTTGTTTTCATGACATAAATTAAGCATTCGATACCCATTTTTAAATACCTTTCATTATATATGCCTTATCTCTGATTCGTAATTTTATTTCTTAATCGTTTGGATTTTATTTCTTTTCAGGGCTTTCCTTTATTACTCTCAAGAAACACACTTTTATCATTCGAAATGTAGATAAGAGCTTTTTCAAAGCATATTGCGAGGGAGAAAATGTTACCTTTAATGATCAAATAAAACAGTATTTACTGTTAGAATATAATTTCAAGAGAAAAAATATGCTTGCAACTTTATTCTGTGTTACTATACAATTAAAATATTCAAATGAAGTAAACCAGTATGAAGGCTACCCTTTTGTACTTATATTATGTGATTCAAACTATATTGGTGGATATGGATTGGTGACGTCTGAGAATCGGAAATGAAAACATAAGTTTTCTCTCTTATGATCATGAAAGATATTTCGAATCGGCATTAGATGCCTACATTTTTCTAAGACTCTGGAAGGACATACGTCAACGTCTTATCCCAGATCTTAACTCCAGACTATCTATGGACAGCTAATTTATGGGCTTTCATCTCTAATCAGCTTTACAATTAGCAAAACAATATGTCTATTTTATTATCAAAAATAGATTTTTTTATGAAAACTGTAACTTACGTGTACGGAAGATACACGGAAACATTTAAATGGGGAATGTAATGAGGGCAGAAATATCTTTGATTGATCATAAAATAACGTAAAGTTATACGTAAATTAACTCATTATTTTTTTATTTATCTGTATTGTCACTTCTAATTTCGTCATTTCCCTAAGGATGCTTATTACTTACATGCACACAAAAACATTATTTTTAAAGTTAGACGGAGTGCTGTCGCAGTGACGTTGACGTTGACCAGCTCACTGAAATTAGTTCTTTCTTCTTTAGCCTTTTGTTAGCTGCGTGGCTCGCGCATTTCTGCTTAATACATGCTAAAGTCTTTACTAAAGCCTAATAGGATTTTGCTTTGTAAATTCCCCCTTTGAATGCTTTAACAGTTTGATGTTAGTTTAGAACCCTCAAGGACCGAAGACTAGTTTGTAAGCGCGAACTATGCATTTTGTTTTATTTGAAGTTTAATAAAACAGTTTGTCTCAACCTTTACCTAAGTTTACTTGCTTTTCTAAGAAAGTCAGTTTAGTAAATAAGCGTGTAGGGATATATATTTATTTTAACTAACAATTTAAAGCTTAAGTTTAGACTTTCCTATAAGCCTCCATTCCCTTAATTGTCAGTGCCAGAATAGTTAAATGTTGTAGCTAGAGTGAAGGAATGCAAATTATCTCCTTTGAAGGAAGTATTTAAAAGCCGAGTTTTGGTAGGAGTTAGAGAGAGTTAGGCTTTAACCGCCTCTGCCGTAGTTACGTTTGCTGATTGCTGGTTCAAGTGGCTTAACTGCATTTATTTGCGCCCACTAGCTTCGAAGGGGATTTAAGTTACGGGATCTCGCTGAAACCTGTAGTTTAGTTCTATTGTTTGTTGATATCTTCAAATTTCTAGTTTAGTTACTTGATTTTCAGTTACCGCCCAAGTAGAGGCGAAGTTTGTTAGCGTCGAATTTACGCATTGTAAATTTCCTAAGATTTAATAAAGGGTACTTTACTCTTGTGTAGTTTCCTGTTACCCCCGTTTTCATAAAGCAGTTTATATACTGGACTCTACAAGAGGTTCCATACAATTGTATAAGTCCTAATAATCTTAGGTTTGACCAGTGGCAAGGCGTTAATTGAACTGGATGGTGATAATTCGAACGGGGTTCAAACCTAATTCAAAGAGGTGGTTTTATGACTGTATTACGTGATAGTTTTCCATATTCAACTTGAAGAAGACCCCGGTTTCCTAAGCAAATCCTACATAACTCATTCCTTTCATTTTGTGAAGATACTTTTCATGTGATTTCCCATGTTTAAATAATCTAACCAGACCTACCAAAATTAGCTCAAATCTAAAAGTATTTTATGGAATATTCATTGCTTTTCAATGATTCAGTTTCTTACATTGAAAAGCAATGCATTATTGTAAAAATTAAAAACAAGATTTGATGAATCATATTTTAATAATAAATTCCCGTTTTGTTTCGAACATGATAATCTCCTATAGCAATAAGGGTATGTAAACGCAACGTATTAATTTTATTTAAAATGTATTTTCCCGATTGGCAACAACATTTTTTTGTAGAACGGTAATGATTTGAACTGTAATGTTTTGAGCAGTAATGTTGACGGTAATGTTTCTGAATAAAACAAGTATCTAACAATTAATGTTTGAAAAGTAATGTTTGACGGAGTGTGTTTTTAATAAAGGAACTAATTAATTGCTAACATTTCAGAAGTGGGATCAACTAGAACTATTATCTAGGATTTAACAACGCATTGCCTTAATGTACGTTAAGCCTAAACTGAATGCGGAAGCTCGCCAAAACTGAAAGTAGAAAGGTACATGAATTTATAAACTGTTTATGTTATGTCTAAGTATTGAACGGAAAGAACTTAAGTATAATTATTGTATTATTATTTGAAAATTGAAGTCTAAGATGGCTTATTTGGCAAAAGGCAAGAAATGTGACTTGCTTTGGAACTTGATGTAGATGTTCCTTCTGATATTAAAATTGTAGGCTTAAGAGATATGATTTTGAATAGTAAGAATTATAACGAAGACTTTACTAAACAAATGCTAGATAGAATTATAAATGATCGTTTAGACAGGGAAAAGTTAGAAATTTTAGAAAAAGAAAAAGATAAGCAAAGAGCATTTGAAATGGAAATTATAGAAAGAGATAAGCAAAGAATTTTTGAACTTGAAAAATTAAGAAGGTGCTACTTTGGTAGAGGGTGTTGCACGGATTTTTGGCGATTTACGTTGGCGCAATTGTTGGCGCGATTTCTACAAACGTCAGCCATCTTGAAAAAAGGTTGTTTTTACGCATAGTAAAGTATTCGAAACTTAAAAAAAAAAATAAATATCTTTAGAAATAATGGATTAATTTTTTTGTTGAAAATGTCGTTTTTTAAGATGGCAGGCAAGTGTAAATAAATACATTTACTATGAGTATAAAATACTAAAGTAAGGTTATTATTACTTTCATATAGCAAAGAAGAGAATAAAAACACCGCTATAAAAACATTGTGCCAACGTTTAATTAGATTAAAATATTACTGAAATTGAATATCGAAATAAAAAACATCATCCAACATTTAAAAGAATTAGAATATTATTAAATTTAAATACTTTAAAATACGTAATATAGAATATAATATATATATATATATATATATATATATATTATATAGAAAAAATACATTTACTACGAGTATAAAATACTAAAGAAAGGTTAAATTATTACTTTCATATAGCATAGAACAGTGGCATAGCTACGATTCCAGCGCCCGGGGACAACTGAAGAATTTGCGCTCCTTTATGTGTGCCAAATGGGAAAACATTCCATTAAAAAATTTCGTAGCATCAATTTGGCGCCCCCTGGATGCTGCGCCCGGGGACAAATGTCCCCCCTTGCCCCACCCTAGCTACGCCAGTGGCATAGAAATAGAATAAAAATACCACTATAAAAACATTGCGCCAACGTTTAATTGGATTAAAATATTACGTAAATTGAATATCGAATTAAAAACCATCATACCAACGTTTAAAAGAATTAAAATATTACTTAAATTAAATACTTTAAAATAAGTAAATAAGAAAGCTTCGTACACTAGAGCTAAAATGACAGCAATTAGTTTATTGTCGGTAAAAAAGGAGGAATGTCTAATAATTTTCTTACCGTTATAGCGGTTATTTCTTTCAACATGACCACAATATCATATACGGCCGTCTCAGAATCGGCTCTTCTAACGGTCTTCATCTGTGATCTACATTGAAGAAACAATTAGCGACGTTTCCTCCAAAAATTTAAAATAAATTTCCTCTGACCCTCGTAAGGATTTATAAATAAATCTTTGATTAGGAAAGCCAGGCTGGCGAAAATAAGGTCTCAAAGGACAATTTTTTGATTCCGAAACCAAAAATTCTTGGTACTTATCAAAAACAACATTCATCTTTGAAGGAGACATTTTTGAAAGAATTCGAAGATATGAATTAAATTTTAAAATGGTGCGGTAATGCACAAATTTTCAGCAACCTATCAGGGAGCTGATTACAGCTCATTAATGCACAAATATTCTATAACCAATCAGAGAACTGATTACATCACGCCTAGAAATAAAATTATTTAAATAATCATACGTAATAAAATCATTTTATAAAAGAAATGCAAAATTAAATTGTATCTTAATATTTAACAGCCATAAATAATGTTTAAAGCATTAGATTAAATTTATAGATATTAAAACCAATTACTTTTAAAATAAGGTGACGTCACTGATTACATCATCCACAGCATAAAATTTCATAAAATATGATAGAGAATAAAATTTTTATTTCAAATAAAAATGCAAAATTAAATTGATTTTTAATATTTAGAAGCCATAAATAATATTTAAAACACGGAATTTATGCATAATAACACGCACTATTTTTTTAAATAAAATGTCAACAAAGTATCGGTTACCATAAATAACTTATCCAGCAATGGGTTTACCATATGTCGTATTATTCGCCAAAAGAAAAATTGCCAAAAACTCGCCAAAATCCGTGCAACCGTCTACCAAAGTAGCACCATTAAGAATAGAAGCGGAAATCAGAAGTAGTAATGTAAATGATTCTGTTCCTTCTAATGTTAGTATAAGTAATATTTGTGATATGAGTAAATTAATGCATATGTATGATTTGAATGAAGGTGATATAAGTTTTTATTTAGTTTTATTTGAGAGACAGGCACGACGTAATTGGTTAGAAGAACAAAACTGGGTTTCTCAGCTGTTGGGTCTATTGCCTTATGAAATAGCTCAATTAATTGCCCGTGAATCAGAAGAGAAAGCTAACGACTATAAGCACGTTAAACAACTGCTACTGAGAAAATTTAAGTTAAGCTCTGAACAGTTTCGGCAAAAGTTCGTTGATCATATTAAAACGTTGCGTAATACGTGGAAGGACTTCACATTTGAATTAAAAAATTATTTTGAAGATGGCTTGCTGGATTAAATGTAACAGATTTTGACTCTTTAAAACAACTTATTATTACTGATCAATTAAAGAAGAGGGTCCTCGCTGCTATCCGAGACCATTTCATTGATGATTGGTCTAAATTCATTAATCCTGAAGAGTTGGCTAAAAAACTAGATGAATATGAAAATATTCGGGCAGGGATAAAAGTACTTCAAGTAGAAAATAAAACTTTTAGGCATAATTTTAAGCCTAAATTTGGTTCTAAATTTTATGAAGGATCCTATAATCAGTATTCAAGACACAGAAATATTAACGATTCTATGCAGACAGATGGTAATTTCAAAGTGGGTTTTAAAAACAGTTTTGATAATAAATACAATCTGAGAAATAGATTTTATAAAACAGACGAAAGGAAAAGGGAATATAATTCTGGCATCCGCAATGAAAAGGGTGAGCCGAAATGCTTCAATTGTGATGATATGGACATATAGCGACGGATTGTCCTCAGCCTAAAAAAGAAATTATTTGCAGGAAATGTAATGAAAAGGGTCATACTTTTAAAAGGTGTATGTATAAGAATCCAGACTTGACAAATGTTAAAAATAATTTATCCGTGGACCAGAATTCAGGTATTTCACCAGATGTATATTTAAAGTATGCTCGCATCAATAATGGAGAAGAAATTACTGCACTCATAGATACGAGTTCCAGTTCGTGTTTATTGAAACAGTCTGCGGCTATGAGACTGAATCTTATTGTAAAACCTGATGTGGAGCAATTGTTTGGCTTTGGGAACCAGAATAAACCAGCCGCTAGAACATAGGGAAAAGTAACAGTTAACTTAGAGATTGATAATGTGGAAGGAAAGGACATTACAGTTCTAATTGTAGGAGATGAAACGCAACCATGCGACTTATTAGTTAGTCGAACATGGATTGATTTACCACATATTGCATACGCCAAGATAGGTAATACCTTGCACATACGCTATGCTAATGACTGCCCATTTTCACAGTTGCAAAATGATAGCAACACTCCGCGAATTAAACTGAAGGCTTCCCAAGAAACTCAAATCGAAAGTAATACGGTTAATTTCGTGAAAGTTAAAACTGATGAAATAAATAACGGTTATGTTTTAATAAGTGGATCGGAAGAAGAGTTGGGCTCATTATTGGAAGTAATACAGGGAGAAACAGTGATACCAGTCACTAACTACAGCAATCGAAAACTAATTTTGAAAGAGAATCAATGTATCGGTAGAACGGAAGTAGCAGAATTAGTTGAACCAAGTTCAGATCAGAAAACTGAAAATTCAAGTCAAAAGGAAATACTGATAATAAATGAAATTAAGAAGTTTAGGAGACCGATTACTTTAGAAGAAATTAAAGTTAATAACAATATTACGCCAGAGAGAAAACAGGAAGTTCTACATTTGATAAATGAGTATCGAGATTATTTTGCATTAAATATGGAGGAATTAGGGTGTACAAACTTAACAAAAATGGATATTCAAGAAATTGAAGGGAGTAAGCCTATTTGCATGAAGTCGTATAAAACCAATGCCGAAGAGCGTGCTTCTGTAAAGAAGATAATAAATGAATGGAAGAAATATGGAATTGTTACTGAAACAAGATCTCCGTATGCTAGTCCAGTTTTACTCGTAAAGAAAAAAACAGGTGAATTACGATTAGTGATAGATTATAGAAAGTTGAATTCGCAAACTGTTAAAGATAAATTTCCACTCCCTAGGATAGATGATCTTCTTGAATGTCTTAGTGAGTGTAAAGTTTTCAATACATTGGACTTAGCTCATGGATATTTGCAGATTCCTTTAACTGAAGAAGCGAAACTGAAAACAGCTTTCATCACTTCAGATGATACTGGTCAATTTGAACGTATGATCTTTGGGCTAGCTAATGCACCTGCAGAATTTCAGAGACTTAGGAATCAAGTTTTAGGTCCATTGCTTAATAAAGAAGTATTGCGCTATTTGGACGACATATTAATTCCGGCTAAATCTTGGGAAGAAATGTTGGAAAAACTTAGGAAAGTGTTTGATACATTGAGAGAAGCAATGCTGACATTGAAACTGACAAAATGCGAATTTGGAAAAGATGAAGTTGAGTATTTGGGATTTCTAATAAAATCAAATGGTATGCAACCTGGATCAAGAAAAGTACGAGCCATATTAAACTTTCCTAAACCAATCAATGAGTAACCAACCAGTACTTTAAAGGATCATTTAACTAATGAACCAATACTAGTATTATATAATCCGGAAGCAGAGACTGAAGTGCACACAGACGCGAGCAACAAAGGGCTGGCAGGAATGCTGTTGCAAAAAGGTGAATATAGAAAGTGGCATTTAGTTTATTGTGTGAGTAAAGGAACAACATGAACAGAAAAGAATTATCATTCAAGCAAATTAGAATTAATGGCTATAGTTTGGACTTTGACAGGACTTCGACAATTTTTAATTGGAATCCGATTTACGGTAATTACAGACTGCCAAGCTTTAGTTTATTTAAACGCGAAGAAAACTTCAAATCCTCAGATAGCAAGGTGGAGTAATCTGATACAGGAATACAATCTTGAAATAAAGCACAGACAAGGTAAAAAAATGAGTCACATAGATGCATTGAGCCGATCGCCAGTTGATCAGCCAGAAGAAACTTTAGACTCTATAATTGAAAACAACTTGGAAGTTTGTTTAACGCTAACGATAGATGAACAAATTCTTATGATTCAGCATTCAGATCCAGAATTACGCAAATTAATAGACATTTTAAAGAAAAAGATAAATGATAGAACGAATGCAGAGAAATATGTAACTGAAAATTACGTCTTGAAGAATAATCGATTGTTTCGTAAAGTAAAAGATCAGGAAAAGAGGAAATTGTTATATGTCATACCTAAATCGATGAGAAAAGCTATTGTAGTAAAATATCACGATCTTTTGGGACATTTTTCAGCAGACAGAACTGTTGCCAAAATCAAGGAATCATACTGGTTTAAAGGAATGAAACGATATGTTATGCGTCACATTTCGATTTGTTTCGAATGCCTAGTAAATAAAATGTCCAAAAACAAGGAGTACTGCATCCAGTTAGACCTGGTAGAAGACCTTTTGCAATTATACATATAGATCATTTAGGACCATTCGTAAAAATTTCAAGAGGAAATACAGAATTATTTATAATAATTGATAATTTTACGAGATTTACACGCTTATATCCTATGAAAAGTACTGCAACCAAGTATGTGTTAGTTGCATTGAAGAGTTTTGTAGAGGATTTTGGGTTATCAGAAAAAATTATCAGCGATAGAGGAACATGTTTCACAGAGAAGGAATTTCGAGAGTACTGACAAAATAATGGAATCAGTCATACACTCAATTCAACTCAACATACAAGTGGTAATGGAATGGTGGAAAGAGCGAATCGAACAATTTTGGCTACGATTAAAACGAGTATGGAAAATCCTAATCAGAGAGACTGGGACAAAAAGATTAAGGAATGCGAAAGAAATCTAAACAATATGATAAATAAGACTACAAATAAAACTCCTTTCGAAATGCTTCACGGTTATTCACCAAAATTTAACGACGGATTGATGAGGATGATTAGAGATGAAGACGCAAATGAATGGGAGAATCCAGTAATCTTACAGAATGAAGCTAGAAAGAGAGTTGAAGATATGCAAATGAAAATGAAAGCAAATTATGACAAGAAGAAAAGCAATTCTTTAACATTCGAACGAGGAGAAATAGTAGTTATGAAAAGAGTACCTAAATCAACTGGAGAATCAATCAAAACACAGCAAAAGTATCGAGGACCTTTGGTAGTTACAGAAGTTTTACCAAGTGATACCTATAGAGTGACTCAATTAGAAGAGAAGGTGAAAGAATATTTCTTTAGTACGACAGCTCATGTGAGCCAATTAAAGTCATGGCAGTGTCAAGCTGAATCAGAAGAAGACGATGATGATGGTGATGACATTAGTGTTACTGGGGGTAACGATAACAACACGCCGCATATTACTAAAAACTAGGACACGGAAAAAGAATAGAGAACGACGGTGGATCTATATGACAGCTAAAGACTTTCGAACTATAAACATTAATATTACAGATTTAATTTTTTTAAATATAAGTTCTTAATGTTCCGAGATCGTAACTAAGTCAGGATCCCGGAATATAAACGCAACGTATTAATTTTATTTAAATGTATTTTCCCGATTGGCAACAACAGTTTTTTTCAGAATGATAATAATTTGAACTGTAATGTTTTTGAGCAGTAATGTTGACGGTAATGTTTCTGAATAAAGAAAGTATTTAACAATTAATGTTTGACGGAATGTGTTTTTAATAAAGGAACTAATTAATTGCTAACAGGTATGATGCTAACAGGTATAACAGGTATGGTAATAACTGATTGAAATTAAGCTGAATTAAGTACTTTTATAAATTTTCTTTCCTGTCATCATGTAAGGATTACGTTAATTTTATTAACAATTAAATTTTGAGTTAAACATCCTTTCCTATCGCTTCTTAATTTCAACTTACCACTTCCGGCCAGAACGTAGTTTTAGAATGTATTTAACCGCGAAGTTCTACTGTCTTAGTGAGAGGGATACCAGATATTCTGGCTACACGCGTCCGTCATTTTAGATACTCTCTTGTAAGCTATTATTACGCTCGGTCGTATTTTAGGCCCTTGATAGCTTCGCAATCAATAAGGGGCCAACTCCATTAAAACTTTGATAGCTTTGGATATATCTCTTTAGTTAAGATTAGTTTAGTTTAATTCTTAGTCTCCTAAGTTCAAGCCCGAGTGTCGGCTTTATTGTACTACTCCAAGACGGAGTTCTATTAAATTCTATTTGAATAATAATGGGTCTTTTACCCCTTTCCAAGATTATTTATTGTCTAACGAACTGAGGCGATTATTTGCTTACTAGTTCTTAAGATTCTTCACTTTTAACTCTAACTTAGAATTACACAGTGGAGAATCCTACAATCTCATAGAACGAAATATAAGTTGTGTTCGAAATTTTGTATTTTTCAGCGGAGCCTTGCAACCCCCTCTAAAAAAAGACACAATTTCATCTTTAACATGGCAACTCTTCCGAGTTACGCAGATTTTCTAAAGAAATTAATTAAATATACAGTTAAAAACTTTTGAGTTTCTGTTAATTGCCTTTACCAACTGTATTTTCTTTTACGCAAATATCCTAACTTTTGACAGCAGATATCTCGAAATTCACTTTTATTTAATGCAATATCGCAAGACATTCGCTAAGAACCATAAAAGTTCTCGGAAGGAAAAGAACATTTAGGAAGATTAGGAAAATTCGTGACCAATGTTGTACTTGATCGTTTTTCTTTCTGTTCCTTAGAAAGAGTAGTAAGAATATGGAAAATGCTTTTTCCAGTGTTTTCTTGCAACTCATGTCCACATCTGTTCTCCTTTTATTTGTGCTTGGTTTACACTCAAAAACAAAGGGCGTCAAAAATAAACCTGTTAGTAGACAATTAATTTTGGTATTAGTATGTTTCAGATGTATTCCGAAGTATCGTTGAATGACATAAATTATTTAAGAATTTCTTTTCTAAAGAGAGTTTTAGAAAGTTAGATAAGCAGAACTAATTAAATTTAATACCGTATTTTGTCCTTTTTTAAACTAATTTTATTATTCGAAAATCGAAAGGGGAAAGTTATGGGAGTAATTTAATTTCCGAAGAACGCGGTTACAATAGCAACATAACAAATGACCATTGGTCATAGATGAACTACAGATAAATTTCACAATATTATTTCTCTAAAAGAAACCTACATTTCAATAAGAATACCTAGTACAATTAATATTACGATATCGGACGGATATAGGACTAGCATCTGAAGAATATCTGACGGTAATTGAAGAATATCTGACGGACACGTTTCATAAAGGGTGACATTTTCGGGGGAATAATTACTTTGTAAAGACCCAGGGACACCTCAACACGAGTAAGTCTTGACTTAAGTTCCCAAGAGAGGAATCGGAGGAACGGAGGGGGACAAACAAAGCACTCGGATTTTGAAAAATGAAACACATTAGCAGTAAATAAGCTTGAAAGAGTTAAAATTAAGTAACAGAAATAAGATGAAATCACACATATTGAACGTTTCTTAAGTGAGAGAACACCTGACTCGTCCGGGTCCTGAAGAGGAATCTGTAAAAGATATGTTTCAAATAATGAATTCAGGAAAAATAAAATGGGTGAAATCCTAACACAAAAATGCGAATACTATAAACTTCACTATGTTATTTTGTTTAATTGTTTTTGTTCCAGTTTTGATGTGTGTACTTCCGGTTAGATTGTTAAACTCTTTCATAATTTAATTTGTGATTTAAATATTATTTCTTAAATTTTAATTGAATTCGCAACATGCTGTCTGACTTCAATAATTTATCACTTTAATTTGAAATTTCAAAATTTATGTACACTTAAATATTAATTTAAAATAATTACTCAAATAATTAATTTACAAAATTTACTTATATATATATAGATCTTTCCACGTTACATAACGCTGCTTGAAAAAGAGAACTAAAACCTAAAATTAACCAGTCGCAGCTTAGCAGCTATATACCTACCTAGTATAAATAGTTACTAATTGCGTAGCCTTTCTCTCTTTCGTCTGTCTGCTGACAGCGTGTCGCTCAGCCTCTGCTAGCTATTCACCATAATTTAAAATGTAATTTCATATCTAAAATTATGGGGCTCGTTTAGCAAATTTCGTCTTTTATCAGTTATGAAGGTAAGTGTTAAGAAATTCGCCATTCAAAACTAAATGTTCTTTAACTATCAAGCTGGTCATGCTTCGTCTAAAGTTCCATCAAATCATTCATTCCACTATGACACAATTTCTAATCATCTACGCAGCAGTATTTTCGGCCATGACGTGAATTGTTTCTATCTCCCGCCAAAAGTACAACATTACACAGACAGTATTATTGCAAAGCAATGCAAGAATTAAGATAGAAAATGGAAAAATATAACATAATAGAATAATAAGATAAACTTTGATTGAAATGGGCAGATCATCAACAAGCGAATCGAATTTTAGAAGAAGCACGACCAGCGTGATAGTTAAATATCATTTATATTTGAATGGCTAATTTTGTAACGCATGTCTTTATAAATGATCGAAGACTAGCGGCGCTAAACGCGCTCAATAATTTTAGATACGCAATTACATTTTAAAATAATGGAGAATAACTAGCATAGGCGGAGCGACATACTGTTAATAGGCAGGCGAAAGCGAGACTACGCAGTTAAGAAACTATATACACTAGGAAGTTGCATATGCACAGCTAAGCTCAGGTTGGTGAATTTTAGGTTTCAGTTCTCTTTTCAAGCAGTGTTATGTAACGTGGAAAGATATCGGATTTGGGAGAAAAGATAAACTTAGAGGGAGAACATAAAATTTGGAATACTTCCTTTTGAGGACGTCAATCATTTCTTAGCGCAGCCATCATATTGTATTATACCTTACATATAAAGAGAGGGAGAGAGACGATATTACATTTTGCACATCTCCGATTAACGACTTATTTCTTTAGATAAGCTATTTTTAATTTGTTCATGCTTTCTAGCGAAGCTGTTGCAGGTGACGCCTCTACTGTGATTGTCAATAACTTTTTTTTAGCTTCAAAATCATAAAAACAAAATAAAATCGATTTATATTTCACCGCCAAAACTGCAATAAATTATTTATTTATGTCGACAGAAATATCGAAGCGTTTCTGTGTTTTTATTAGTCTCTCGGGCTTACAGTAATTGCATAAAAATCGCAAATATTTTATGGTAGGATGTTTAGGTCATACAAAGATAAATATATGCATAGAGAAAAAATGAAAACTTGCAAGAGAGCAGAAAAAAGCAAATCGTGGTGATACATACGTATTTAAATATAATATAAGCAGAGTTATTTAAATATTTTTGGAATATCCGGTTAATCCGAGGGACAAGCAGACTTTTAACTCCTGCACGAAAATATAAGTACCAAATTTCTGCTATTAGGAATCGTGTGGTGATTCTAAAGCTTGTATGTACGTAATTAGCACTACCGAAGAGAACTTTGTAAGTAAATCTGAATGTGATAGAATAAATCTATAAGCATAATATCCCAGTCTTGACTCTAAAACATCATATTGATGATTTCCCCCTTGAAAGAATTATAAGAAAATTGAGAAAATGTTCAAAATTTTCAAAACTTTAATAAATTATAAATCGTGTAAAGATTAGTCTCTAAATTTTGGACAATATTTCAAACGAATGGAATGTGATCCAACCGCACAGCAGAAAGACACCTTTCCTCCATGACTATGCAAGAGGATCGGTGTAAATTTTACAATAACCTGTCAGCGGAGAAAACTTGAAATGTTTTTTGAATGCAACTTGACTATTTCAGAATGAAATAAAAATAAAATTGAAATATAGAAATCTCTCAAAACTACTGATGATATTTAAAAGTGCAAACATTCTTATTAAAGAATAAGGTAACGATGCTACAGCGAACTGGATTTGGGGAAAGTATTTTATAGCCTTTTATATTAAGATAATCTTCGAAACATTGCTCTCAAAAGTAGTAAAGATAATTTTTAATTATTAATTCGATTTGATATGTTATGTCAAACAATGAGCTATGCAGAATTTGCTGCCTGACATCGAAAATAAAGAAAAATGAATTCTGTGCAATAGACTTTCTTTTCAAAGAAATAACAAAAAAAAAAAAGCCTTAAAGCTTCGAAATTAAGAAATTGTACTCCATACCTTTACAGTTTTAATTCTAACAAAGTCTTTAACAAAGTTTTAGTTTTAGAAGAAAAGTTTGGAAATGTTAAACTTCACTTAATATCTAATATTGATTTAATCTAATGCATGAGAGAGCTACCACTCCTGGAACATCCAGAATGTAAAATGACATCATGATGAAATTGAAACAATTTGTTGCGTGCTGGCACAGAAGATATCTTTGAAAAACATAAAACAGGCTTTGCGGACTGTATTAAAAATATTCAAGTGACAGTTAGCCGTAAGTATTGTACTAGAACATCAACTGGTTAGCAAAAACTACAGCTGCAAGAAAACTGAGTAATTTGTTATAGATAATGTGTTTCCAATTCAAGAGACAATACAAATAACAAAACTGAGTTCTGGACTATAGTTCTGGACTTAAACAATGAGCATCCGTGCAACCCACATATGTCTTTTTAGTGAAGAAAAAAAAAATACTCACTTTATAGTAGTACATGATTATAGAATTACGCATAGTATTTATTTGTATTCTGATTTCCTGCGACACAAATGAGTAAAAGTATTATCATGTGTAGTGAAAGTCTTCACATACTCTTTCATGAGTTCGAGTCTAAGTATGAATATGTAGATGTGGAAGTATGACTTTATTTAAGTTGGTAAGAGGTTTATGTATTGCATTTTAATACGCTAGTGTTAATAATGTTTTGGTGAGTTCAGACCTCCTTTTTACGGAGATTTTTTTCTCTTTTCTTCGGTCTTGACAATCACAAAGAAAACATAACATTTTAGTGTAACTGTTTTCTAATACAAATAATATAGTGGCTTCTTTGAAATCCAAATAAACAACATTATGTCTTGCACAAATCTAAGAAGATTCCCAAGTGTATATTTTCGGCCATTCCTTTCTTTTTTAATAAGAATTGCGTACATTATTAATGATTAGAATTGAATGCGACATGTTGCGATTGTGCAAAAGCACTTTCTTCAAGTCATCTTTGAAAAATATGCAAGGTGTCCATAATTTATTCACCTGATAAATATATCTTTCAAATAATCCAGAACAAAAAATTGGAGGAAAAGACTGAACAATGCACTATTAGTTGCTAGGAAAACATGAAGTCTGTTCTCGATTTCCCTTCACAGGCTATTAAACATTTGCGGCATCAAAGTAGCTGTTTTTGCATTAATTCTATTATTTTAATTCTTCGATGGTTCAAATCCCTGCAGCATAAACTTGGTTCTACAAGTGTCCTCAGACAAAGAAGTCGAGGTGTGTAACTTCTGCAGAACGAAGGGGCATGAAATTGGTCCATTTCCTACCAATCTAACGATATGGAAATATTTCATCAAGGGACACGTATATGTGTAGCCCAATGACAGGGTGCTCCATCCTGGCTGGAAAAAAAATTGGCTGCGCTTCTGCTAATTGCGGTATTGAAAACAATCTCAGCAAATCAAAGTAATCATTCGAATTAACTGATGCTTCCAGGAAAAGAAGAGATCAATCACTTCGTTATGAATGTCTAACAGTCTTTTCGGATCATGCGGCTGTTGGTAGACTTTACTCAGGAAAAACCTAACGCCCAGGTTAATAAGATGGGCTTTAAAACTTCAAGAGTATAACCTAATAATTAAATATAAACCGGGTAAGGAAAACAATGTAGCTGACGCACTATCTCGTACAAAACTGGACTATGAAGGAAATGAACTCAAATGAGCTGTGTTGACTTCAAAAATTTTAGATTCTAGAGAAACAATTATTGCTGAATTGAAAGCTGATCCTGAATTTGGAAGTATCTATGCGTATTTGAAAGACCGCGAAAACTTTGAACAAGATATCGATTCAATAAGAAATAGAGCAGGAAACTATAAAATAATAGATAATTTATTATTTTATACGAAAACAACAAACGAAAATTTCGAATACAAACCAGTCATCCCAGCCTCGCTTCGATTAAGCATTTTGAAGGAATTACACGACGCGAAAACAGCGGGTCATTTAGGGGTCAGAAAGACTTTAAAAAGGATACACGAGGCGGTATATTTCCCGCAATTATACAAAATAGTAACTGCGTATGTCAGGTCCAGCAATCAATGTCAGTTAATAAATGATATTAATTACAGCCCGGCCGGGTACTTAAATAGCATTCGCGCTACATTTCCGAATGAAATTTTAGGCATAGATCTTCTTGGTCCTTTCCCCCAGAGTGAGTTAAATAAAAATCGTTTTTTTTTAATAATTGTATATCGTTTTTCAAAATGGACAGAAATTGTTCCACTTAAACGCGCATCAGCCAAAACAGTCGCAGATGCATTCTTACACAGATACATTTTAAAATACGGTGCACCGATAAAAGTCATTAGCGATAACGGTAAACAGTTCGTTAGCCAAATATTTGAAAACATTTGCACTGGACTTCGCATGCGCCATATCAAAATGGTTCCGTATAGACCACAGGAAACATAGCAGAAAGAGTTAATATAAAAATTGTAAAAATAATTCGAAGTTATGTTAGCACACATCACAAGCGCTGGGATGGCTACATAAATGAGTTAGCTTATGCTTTAAGAACAGCAAATCACGATACTACGGGAAAAACTTCAGCAGAATTATTTTTAAGACGGAAGTTAATTACACCACTAGATAAATTATTCTTTGTGCAACAAAGAGAGCAAGAATTTAAACAAAAAGATGTGCAAAAACTCATTGACCAGGCGGTTAAAAGCTAGGATACGGCAAGAAATAGACAGAAATTATACTATGATAGAAAACGCCGTGAAGCAGATTTTAAGTTGGGGATAAAGAGTTGAAGCGGAAATTTTCTTTATCAAGTGCCCCACACAATTTTACTGCAAAGTTAGCTCCAAAATTTGAAGGCCCCTATGTAATTCAGGAAATCAAGGGAGTGGTATTGTACCTTAAGAACGAGAGAGGGGAAATCTGTAAAGCAAGTCCCGACCAGGTGAAAAAATATTAAAATAAAAATGATTTTGAAATCCTTAAAAGTTTCTTGCAGGACTCAAGCGTAAAAGAAGTGGAAGGTCCAGAACTAACGTCACCCGCTCCACCACCCAAGAAGCAGAGAACTGAAGAGAAACCTAGCCCTTCTACAAGTCATGCGAAGGTACCGAAAAGAAGAAAGGAAAACGTTCAGACTCCAGCCTTTAAGAAATACAAGAAAGCAAAGCCGCCTTGTAAGAATTTTTGGTAAAGAGGAAAAATCAGTTACAACGTATCGCAGTAGAAATTCTGCATCGAGGAAAACACTTCCAGGGCCAGATAGTCAGAAGCAAACAAGGCCGCCGTTCACGAGAACGAAAAGACAGCAGGAGGAACGAAAAGACCACCACCAACAGAAGAAATTCAAGCACGATTCCAGACCGGAGGACGCCAAGACCAGCCGTCCAGGGGCAAAACGGAAAAGACAGCAACCCGACGACTACCACTCCGAGAGGCCGGCATACAGAGGGCGAAAAAGAAAAATCAACATGGACGAAACTCGAAAAACACAAAGGAGACGACTGACTTCGATGAATTCCAGGAGCAGTTCTGCCAGAAGAGGATGTCGGAGTTCCAGTCATCGAAAACTCAAAGATAAGTTAAAATCTTCTATAAATTTTTCTTTTGTTCCGAAATGTTATGCGTAAATACGAAGTTCTATGTTTTGACGGAAGTCAATTTGTCTCGGTTGATTTTAGTTTTGTTTTACTTTATTTAGCTAAGGCAAAAAGTATTATTTTCTTCAAGTATAAAATCTAAGAACAAGCAGTTTCTGTTGATCCAAAGACTAATTCTGTTATGTTAAAGCCAAAATTTGGCCGAAAGTAAAATAACTTCGTATTCTTGTATTAATGAGAAATTTAGTTTCAGTGCCGCCAGCTTGGCGAAGAATGCGTGAAGTAAAAATGTATTTTTCTCTTATTCATTATATGGTAAATTGTAAAAATCATATGTATTAGAATTTTGTAAATATACGTAAATACTTGAAAGTTATGTAAAAGTAGAATTTAGTCTAGAAGCATAAAATTTTAGATGCTAAAAGTAAATATTCGAAATGAATTCAAATTTAAGTATTAAACTGTAGATAAAATCATGCTTTAGAGCGAAAGCCTGCATGTCTAAAGATGAATGAGGGGGAAGTTAGAATAAATGTGTTTTGTAGGGTTCTCCACCTACACTTGAATTTTAAGAAAGTTAAAATAGCTCATCGAGTTTTAGAATGTCGAGTAAGGTGTGTCTATTTGGTCGTTGAATTCTAACAATCATTGTGGTTAGGGGAAGTGTTGCAATACTAAAACACGAATATTCCCGTTTGACACCAGACATGGTGGAGAGCCAGGGTAAAGTTAAATTCATGTTTGAATACTTGAATGAATGTGAATTAACCAGTAATTAAGAAAATAAAACGAACAAAAACTTTATTCAGTGTCAAGAAAGTGTAAATTATAATGTATTTAGAAATATACTGATACTTATTCCTTCCAGATGCTGGAAGGAAGAGAACAGATTGATTGCTGAAGTCCAGGAAAGGTTGCTGTAAGAAGAGAGGGTAAAATGATTATCTACAGAAATTTATTCTACTTTGTGAGAAAACAGTTTGTTGTATGTAAACGGAGCTCTTAAATTTTAGTTCAGAATATGGAAACTTTTCAACAGGTCGTTTCTAGGACCTGCTTCCAAGTTTACCAAATTCTGGCAGCTGCAAATGTTTAACTAAGATTAAATTATTTTAACTAAGATTTATTTTAAGTTTAAACTATCTTTCCTGTCAAGCCTTACTTTCCCCTGGATTTGCCAATGCCAGAGTATGTAAATTTTAGTAGAACGCGCAAAGTATTCAAATTTTAAGCAGAAGTAATTCGAGTTAAATAGAAGGGAAACGAGTTATTAAGTGTGCTTTCTTGCTTCACGAGCGTGAAGGTGGCTAGGTAGAAATTGAAGAACCGCGCGTTTCGGTCTGTGTGCTTGCCTCAGATAGTTGAATCTTTCAACTTAATATTCAGACAAGTTTGCTGAAATATCAGCTGTATCTCAGAACGCGGTTAAGTTAGTTACGTTTAGAGAGCCTCGTAGGTAGTAACTTGTTATTATTCATTTTTAGTTTCTTATTTTTATTTTACCGCCGGGTCGGCGTAGTTTGTGAGGGTCAAGTGCACGCATCTGTAACTTGGAATCACACTTGGAAGTAGATAAAAAGGGAGTTAAACCCTTCTTAAGAGTTTTGTCTACTTTCCAGTTCATAGCAGTCACTATTATTGTTGCGCGTAGGTTGGGGCCGCGCAACACCACAAGGCAATTAGTAAAATATGAAAAAAGTAACGCTAACGCTCTTAAAGAATAGTAGCCTCTTCAAGTAAATCTAAATCAAAATATTAAAAATAAAGTTTTTCATTTTTAGAAGACAGTTTCTTACAGGTCTTACCGATTCTATTTAGAATCTTCGTAATCGTAAACGGATTTGAGTTTATAAAAATTTAAATTTTCAAGCACAAAGTAATGTATCCGTTTCTAATATATCAATGGCAACTTTAGCTATGCAGCCTGTGTATTTTCCGATTTCTATTGATCTATTGATGTGTATCTATTGTAAAACGCTCAGCTGAATTAAGAAAATAAAAATATGTGATATACTGTTGCAGATACATTAGGTATTTCTTATAAGTATGAAAGAGGAAAAATGAGCAAACGCCTTCGCCGGGAATCGAATCACGGACCACCGGAATATGCACCCAGCGTGCAGACCACTACACTTGGAAGGCATGCTAAGAAGGCGGGAGAAATACCTTATATACGCCCTTTTTTAAAGGGCGACTGGGGTTTTCAGAGGACCTAGTCGCCAAATTCTGGGTGTGGAGAATCATCATCCACCACCCTTTTAGTTCGGGCGTCATTGTACAGACATTAGGCATTTTTTGAAAGCAGGAAAGATAAAAAATGAACAACGCCTTCGCCGTGAATCGAAATACCTCTGGCATACGCGCCCAGCGTGCAGACCACTACACTACGAAGGCATACCCACGTTATTAAAAAAATTTGCAGACATTAATTTTGAGGAATAAATAGGTTCTGTAAGAATAGTTAGAATTTTCTATCTCTCATTAGTTACACTTATCGTTCATTTATAAAAACTTATTAGCATTTATCGGCCACTTGAAGGAAGCAAAATTTCGCAGTTATTCTTCCACTGTATTCAACGTACATTTTAAGTTAAACTAATTCTCGTGTGTTTGTAATTATTGTTAATTATTATTTTGACACCTCTTCTGGAATGAACTGGAAAACATAAATCTTAAATTTTTGTAAATATATTCAGGAATATGAAATCTAAAATGAGCTAAACTATGCATGATAGACATTGTATCAAGTACCTAATGATACAACAAATTTTTATATCATCTATTTCGCGCATTAGGAAACATGGCAATGAGGAAAAACTAAATCTTCGAAAAATCTAAACTTTTCCTCTAATCTGGAAATTTACCTGGAAAATAAACTTTTTTTGTTTTTTTTTTTTTAGTCCAAAGGGATTTGAATCCCGAAGGACTATTAGTTTCGTTTTGGCATTTTGCGTCGGACTCATAAATGTCGGTTCACTTTTCAAACTGTTGCCACAAAATGTTAGAGTCCTGCATTACATTTGAAGAAATTAAATAATGAAAAATCTCCATAAATGTATATATATTTCTCGTATTGTGATAAAACAACGGTACATAGAGTCATCGAATTTTGAATAACGTAATCCTCCAACGAATATGAGCATGTGGAAGACCAAATTTGAAATTTGAAATTTGTTTTATGATCGATTTCCTATTTTTTAAAACTTTGACGAATTTTTGATTAACAAACTCAAGGATTTCAAAGCGAGCAATGGCAACGTTGTGCAGAAAAAAAATTTTTATCTCCAGCGCGTGAGTCTCTGTATCGGAAATTCTAAAGATATGCTCGTTTTAAAACTATTTTGCGATATTGCTGTTGCACTGGATCTTATGGTTTAAGTGCGAGGAACATGATATTTAATAAAGAAAGGTAACACACAAAATGTTAAAAAACGCCCCTTTGGACGTAATTTAAAATCTGAAACATTTCAGATTTTTTTTTTTTTTTTTTTTTTTTTTTTTATGTTTTTGCGAAGTTCTAATTTTTTTAACTTTTGTAAGTAGGTCGAGGAACTTTAAATCGACTGTTAAATGCATTAAGCCAAATTTGTCGTTTTATTTTGTATTATTTATTTTAAAGTTTTGAAGACTTTTTGTCACCTTTACAAAGGTCAGACCCTACTATAAAATATAATTTATTTCTTACGTTTAAATATTCTATTGAGCATTTTTTCTACTCATCATTAAGCTTAGTTACTTTGTAAGAATATCAGTCCAAGGTATATATTTACTCTTTCAGTTAGTGAATAATTACTAACGCCTAATTATAGAAAATGCGAATGGAATACGATTTTTCCATGTTAAGTATTGGTCATAATTAAAAAATAAGTATCGATCAACTCGATTTTATGCCTGCGATTATATGCAAAATTAAGTTTTCTTATTATGACTAGTGTATATCGAGTTATAGAAAACTACATCTTATTTTGCAGTTTTGTATCTTGACAAAGGGTTTAGGAAAAGGCAGAAATAGTTGAATGATTCCAAATCCTAATTTGTAATAAGTTCAGTTAGTATGTTAATGGCCCTATTTATTTATTAACGTATTACTGAACTTTCCATTTAGACTAATAGTATGAGGTATTTCTCCCACCTTCTTGGCATGCCTTCTGTTGGATCAGCGGTTCTGCACGCTGAGTCGGTATTCCAGAGGTCCGTGGTTCGATTCCCGGCGAAGGCGTTTGCTAATTTTTCATCTTGCCTGCTTCCAAAAAAATATCCTAATGTCTCCACAGTAGCACCCGAACTAAAAGTGTGTTGGATGAGGATTCTCCGCACCCAAGATTTGGCGATTGGGTCCCCTAAAAACCCCAGTCGCCCTTTAAAAACGGGAGTATATAAGGTATTTCTTCCACCTTCGTGGTGTAGTGGTTCTGCACCCTGGGCCGGTATTCCAGAGGTCCATGGTTCGATTCCCGACGAAAGCGTTTGCTAATTTTTCATCTTACCTGCTTCTAAAAAAATCCTAATGTCTCTACAATAGAATGTGCAATCATTTGGAAAAGTTACGTTTCTAGGTCTCTAATAGCAGATATTATCTTCAGCCGCTTCGCTCTATTTCTGAGCAAATATAAGAGATCAGAAGAAAAAAGTATAACACATTTCTTCAAAATAAAGCACAAAGTTCTTGTTTATTTAAATTAAAATTTCACACGCTTTAATTTTGCTACTTTCTGTTCGTTTTCCCTGTTTGTCTCACATTGGGAAAATGAAGAAACGGGTGAATTATTATTTTCGACTTACAAATTCAAATCAAAATATTTAAATACGCAATTAATTCTGCTTTTAGGAACTCTATACGATTAATATCAAATTTGGATTACCTTGAACGCAATAGTCTTTGTGTCGTTAAACACAGTTTTGAAACTTCGAATGCTGTAGATTATGCTTTGATGAATTTAATTTGGATTCAATAAATAGACATCTAACGAATCAAATCGCAAATAAATTGTTAAAACTGTTCTTCACAATACAACTAGCAGCTTATAGGGATTTAAGCACTATTTACTCAATTTCTCAATTCCCAGTTGTTCTTTCAAAGCATCGTGCAACATACTATTACCAACAAATGATAGCGTGCTGAGTGGCTTCTCTTTCCTCTGATAATGGAATAATACTATGCTATTGACGATGTGATCTTTAATTTGTTTTTGACGGAGTCGCACAGGTTTGATTTATTTTCATCTGAGTGTTCACTCAAAGGAATTCCTTCACTCAAGTAGAAAATGTGGAGTTTAGTGGAATAGAGAGTCAAATCTTTGTGCATGCAAGGAACATGTAACAGAGGAGTAGATCATAATATTGTATTCATATGAAAAATATTACAGGTAGCAATGTATTTTCTTTTAAAACGGTATGACAATAATAATTTCTTGATTCATAGTTTGCAAGCATAAATATAATATATAAGTCCTCGAGAAAAACACTAGTCAAGTTCCATGCATGAGGGTTGCAGAAAGTCAGGTGTTACTCAGATTATAGTAATGTGTTCGTTTTATTGAGTAAAAGATACTATCACAGGTTAGTGACAGAGCCCTTAAAAAAGAAACCTATGGCTTGTTTGGTTAAACTTTCAATCCAACACTCCGGAAAATGCTGGTCTAAAGAATTTCGACTAAGCAATAGGAAATGAAACAAATCGAAAGATATACCACCTTACTGGAGCTTGTTGACTGTGACATACCTTATTGCATTTGGATTAAAGATTTTGATTTCCAATAAACTGTTTTCTCTACGGTACAACTACTGCTGTTTTTGATATCTGTATGCTTTATTAAATGCCTCAAAAATTATTATTGCTATTTAAATTTTTATTAGTCATATTTTCTTCAGATCACGCATGAAACTTTATACCTTTAATGTATATTTATTTTTACTACTATTTTTATTACTCCATATTGTTCTAATGCTATGCTACAACAAATATATTTGTATAGGAATGTAGTATACTACAAGAGAGAGGATTGCTAGTATATTTTGAATCGATGTATTGCTAGAATTGGAATTCATTTGTACTTCCGTTAAAATCTGTTTATGCTATTGCATATATTGCACTTCATAAGACAATTATCTACAATAAAATTAAGTTCAATATTTGCACGATAACTATAAACATTGCAATTTTTCTTCCTTCATTCTTTGAAGAATTATGAATTGAGTTTGAGAGACTTCCGTTTTTAAAATATTTCTCCTTTCAGCAACCATCATTTATAATCTAGAAGTCAAATACCTAAAAAGTATTATTTGTCATTTCAAGCAGCTGGGAATTATTATCGTTGAAGATGGGATAATCATGCAAATTGAATTTCAGCACTCTCTTTCGGCACGCTCGATTACCTTTACACTTTTAAGCTGTATCTTCAGTCTACGAATTTTGTTTCAAGTTAACTTCAAAAATAGCGGGAATTTACCAACCAAGTCCTTTTATATTTATGAACAAAGTACTTAAACGGGACGAGAAGATTATTCATGATATTTTGCTGCATTGCAAAATTAGTTCTACACAATTTATTTAGACGTGTAAAGTAGAATGAACGAATCAATAACATACATGTCACGTATTTTTCATGTAATTACCAAATTTTGGGGGTTTTTTTATCAGTATATAATTCATAATTAGGGCATCTAATTCGTACCTGAATAATTTTAAAAGTATATTTAACGTCGATATAATAGATTAAAATAATTATATCTTTCTTTTAATGCTTGAGTTAACACTTGATCGAATTTTATTAATTATTTTTAATATGTAATTTTAAAGCTAAATAAACGTGAATAAATAACCCAATAATTATGTAATATTAATAAATTCAAATTATTGCAACCTTAATAATATATACTTTTAATCGAAATCTATTAAATAATTTATCGACATTAATTATAAGAATTAATCTTTATACTAACCATACTGTGACCTCTAAAACAGTTGTTTCAAGAGTTTCTATTTTTACTTCGCATAAAGCTCCTAAATTTTGAAAAACTGAAAATATCATCAATGCGTGCAGCATACAGTTTTCCAAATTGTAACTGAACAGTGCAGTGACAGGGTAGCAAGAACATAAATTGGAAAAGGATATTGATTTCTGCAATATTACTACAGCTTTTACCGGTAACGTGCAGCTTCATTAGCATTTATATTAACAGTATATCTGACAAAAGATATTTCTAAATACGATTTACAGAAAATAGAATCTTAATGATACAGAATTTTTTACTAACTCTCATAATCTTTACACTGTCATCTACGTCAGAAATGAAACCACTACGTAGAAGAAGATTCTAAATATTAAATGCATCACTTCCAATTAGATATTCGTTTTCAATTTATTTTTTTGAATTTTAAGTGCGCATGTTAATCATAAAACAATTATATATAGGAAAGCCAGGGAGCAGTTGTAACAGGAGTAAATAGTAACACGCAAAGGTTTACGCAGTAGTTTTTGAAATTTTTCAGCACACTTTTCAATAAACATATTTTTTATGATTTGGCCTATTACGTAAGCAGAATCGATGATCTGTGGAAACGGGTAGTGAGAGGCTGCGTAAACCTGTTCCGTTTTAGATAGATAATGTGGAAAAAACATTTTGTAAATTTTGACCTAAAGAAAGGTAAATGATCTTTTTAAAAATGGTTTCATTTTCTTATTTTAAATTAAGTTTTAAAATTATATTAAATTTCTTTATTAGTCGCGATATCTCCTTATAAATCAACGAAAGTGTCTGAAACCATATCATGGGGTAAGATGTAACATGTTATAACTTGCCTATAATTCTGATCCGCATAGACTTCCTTATTTAACTGTTAACATGCAATTTAGGTTTCCTATTTATGTTTCTTACCCGAAATGCAAAAATTCATTTTTCATCCTAAAGGATTAGACCTCCCCCTACGAATTCACCTTGAAAGTAGTCTAACCGAGGCCGACGCAAAAGGAAATCTGCCGTCGTTACTGACACACTTGAAAAGTAAGCACTGGAAAAAAGAATATGAAGAATTAGGTGATAAGAAACCAAGAAAGAAGAGAAAGATAAAGGAAAGAGAATGGTTAAAAAAAGTCCGAAAAGAAAACAAAGAGATTAAATGAGTGGAGAAGAGGATTTTGAACTCAGATACAGATTCTGAAACAGAAAAGTGGTTTTGCTTAATTTGCGAATAATGCTTGCAACAATTAAGACGATAAAGAATGATTGCAATGCTTAATTTGCTAAATGCGCGCACACTTAAAATTTGTGAAAAGAAACAATGTATAATTTATTTGCGTTAAGTGATATTCTGATGAAGACTGTTAAGTTGATTGGTTGCCCCAAGTCTGTTACAATTAGCCTCACGTCAGGGGCTATTCGTTATCAATAAAATCAATTCAAAGCAATAAAACAGCAAAATGATTGTCTGGGGTATATAATGAACGGATAGAGGTGCTACAATAAACTGCAGTTATAATCAAGGAACAGTAAATACAGCGGACGCTCGTTAATTCCAGTTCGCTTAATTTGAACCTTCGGTTAATTCGAAATAATCCTAAGGTTCCAAAACACTTGTATTGGAATTAATGTTAAATACATCTTATTAATTCAAACTAAATTTATATCACTTCGATTTATGTGAACTTAAAATTTAACAAAAAACATTTCTTTTTTCTCGTTCAACAGAGAAAATACACGATGCATTTATTACTTGAGTCAAAATCATCTGCATTTCTTTTCTGTCTATAGAAGCACATACCGACATTCCTAGACTATTGCTATTCCGCTAAACATGTGTGGCTATTGTTCAAGTTTTATCAGTGCTTTACTGACAAATCTCCCTGGCCTAGCCTGTTTCCTTGGATTCATTAAGAACCCTTTATGAATGGGTTGGGGTAGGGAGAGAATAATTTTCTTAGAATTTCAGAAAAACCAGTCCTTACTACAGATTCTAGAGAGCTGCGTCAGTTATGCTTGTAGTGCATACAAGTTCATGTGGTCTAGTTTTCCCTTCCTCAGAATGTGGTGTGAGCGTGTAAAAATTCAGGATATTTGCAGGTGGAAAGTACAAAACTCTAACTTTGAAGGAAAATGTGGAAAATCTAAATTTGCTAGAGGAAGGGAACTCCTAAGAAATGCTTCCCAAGAAAATCTAGAAAAAGCTCTAATGCTATGGTCCAAGTGGCTAGATCTCGAAATTTTCTGATAAATGAATCCTTATTGCAAACGAAGGCTGATAAATTGTCAAGTCGTAATAAGAAAGTTTATTTAGTGAAATAAAAAAGCGAAATTAAGCATGACAAACGAAGCGAATAAACAGATAAACTAACAAAGTTCTTTTATTTTGCTAAAAGATTCACACTGCTGCTTTCGCTCTCATGACTTTGCTTTGCTTACATTTCCTCTTGCTCCAGAAGACTTAAAGCTTATGTTAATTAACGTCTAAACAGAAACAGTTCAGACGTTAACCAGGCTGCAATTTATTGAATTAATTGAGTGTTTTTAATTGATTCACTGATGTGCCATTGTTTGATCTATATCTTTTGCGGCTGTCTTACTCATGAGTTGAAACTCATCTGCTGTGAAATATCAACGATTTACTCAATAGTAGTTAGTTCAAGTAAGTAAATTTAATTTAATCTGCTATATTTCGATATTAAATGGACTGAAAGCGAAATAGTTCGTGTTCAGGTATTTAGTTAATTTGTTATTATAAATCAATTTAATTGAAATTGCATATTTCTATTTAAGTGCAAATTGCAGAAACATTTGTTTGCTTAGAATAATATACAAGCTACATTTTAAAATAAATGTAATTATTTTATTTGAAAACATACATTGTTGTCTGAAAAGGAACGTAATTAAAAGTAAAGAACAAACACCGAGAAGAGTAAAATTATCTATGTCTTTGAAGAGAGTTAATTCAACAAGTAGCGTGTGGTTATAATTAAATTGCCTTGCTCGGAATTCTTTGCAGCCCAATTTAATGAAGATACATCAAAGAAAATTATAACATAGATTATTTAACACGGGTCCCGGATAAGTCCCGGATTTTCCCAAAACTTCCACGAGAAGGAGGTAGTTACCTGGATTTATGTACTTTTATTATACTGCCTTAACTTCCTGAAAATATTTCAAGATGCACATATATATTTCCTGAAATAGGACCCAAAAATATTTTAGACTACATATATACAGCCTTCCCGCTCAGAGGATTAATCGACGGGGAATAGAAGCAATGAGATGCGACACTGGTTCAATAGTCCGCCACTAGTGGCGGACTATTGAACCAGTGAAACTGGAGCAGTGAAATGAACTATTGAACCACTATTGAACCAGTGAAATGGACTATTGAACCATTATGAAAATATGTATGTAAAATAGAAACTATATTATATCGCAACACAAAATGTGGAATTTTAAACTGAAGCAAAGGTGAATACGTTACAGCATGTGTTAAAGATTTAGGCATTGTGCATTTATAACGTATTGAAAGGGTAGAATCACGGATAACACGAGATAAATGTTTAATTTCAGAAATTGCAAAACTTCTAAGTAAATGTTGCAACACAAAAGTAATCTAATTTAAAGTAAAAATTTAATGAAACGAAACCAAGTTATTTTATAAAGTAACTAGAAATCGTTTAAGATATTTTCCAAGTCCTGGAAATGGAGGAAAAACCATATTAAATAACTGAAGCCAATAAGCTTAAATTTGGGAAATAACTAATTCAAAAATCAATAAGCTGGAAATTTGGAAAAAATAAAATAAATAATTAATTAATTTTTTTAATAAATAGAATGGAATAAGGAAAAAAAATTACAAGTCTGCTTAAAACGCTGTTTAATATCCATTAGAACTATTCCATGAAATTTTAAACATGAGATGCGATGGGATGAATGGAGTTGATATGTTAAATTATAGTTTGAAAAAATGGAAAATATGAATTGAAAAAAGGAGTTGTGTTGCATAAACATCACCTGCAAAAGTGAAAAATGAAATTGGTAGCGAGCGAAATGGCAGTGATTAAATTGTTAAATTTTATTGTACAAATTAAATTGTTTAAATTTTTGAAAAATTAAAGAACTAAAACACTTTTAATTACATTAAATTACATCATTAAATTGTTCTGAAAGTTTGGAATTTGGGAATAAATAATTATTAGCCCAAAGGGCGTTAGCCCAGAAGGGCTATTAATTTCGTTTAGGCATTTTACGTCGAAAACTTTAAATGTCCGTTTCACTTTTCAAGTTGTTGCCACCAAATATTATCGCCCTGTGTTATATTTAAAGAAATTAAATAATGAAGAACCTGCATAAATACATATATGTTTCTCGCATTATGATAAAACAATGGCACCTAGGCCAATAAATTTTTAATTACGTAACCCTCCGCCGAATATGGGCATCTGGAAGCTCTAATTTGGAATTTGTTTATTATTGATTTCATATTTTATGACACTTTATAAAATTTTTGTTTAACAAACTCAACGATTTCAAAGCGAGCAATGGGAAGCAACACTAGTATACGAAAAAAAATAATTATCTCCAGCGGCGCGAGATTTTGTATCGAATATTATAAAGATATGCTCTTTTTAAATTATTTTGCGATATTGCTGTTGAATTGAATTTTATGGTTTAAGTGCGAAGAACATGATATTTAATAAATAAAGGTTACACACAAAAATTTAAAAAAACACAGGATGATTACTCCTTTGGGGCATAATGTAAAATCTGAAAGCTTACAAATTTTCCATTTTTTTGGTTGAATTATTATCTCTTGATTATAGAGATATTATAAACTATACTGCATAGCTCTAACAATGGGTGGGCTGTCTATCTATTTTTACCCACCGATAATTTGGCTGTTCAGCCTTTCTAGTATATTTTCATATTGATTTACGTAATTTTTTTAAATACAGTTACTAGCCGCGACTTATTACTATATTCTATTATGATTGAGGTGGATCCACAGAGAATAGGTAAAAATAATCTTTTGCATAAAAAAGTAAATACTTTAAAAATCGAGATTGGTACGTTCGACAAAACAACAGAATATGTACACGAAAAATGTGAGAGAATAGAAGATAGTGTTGCCAATATTTGATGGATTATTGTATTTTTAATTTTCTAATATATTTGTAGAGATTATTAGGTGGTTTCAAATTAGTAAACTCTGCCCTCTCAAAGATTCGTACCAAAGACTACAGCTATTGGAAGTGCTAATTACATATACTGTAATGTAACGTATTTGTAATTAGCACTTACGAAGGAATGAGATAATTTCATATGTTCTCCTCTTTTTTAAAAGGCAAGCGAGATGAGACACTAGACTCAATCGATGAAACTGGATAATGAAGAACATTTGTCCTTTAGATTTTAGTTTGTGTCCGATTTCAGAGATTATAACGACTTTTGGGAGCAGGAAATACATTAACTCAACGACTGTCTCGCCGAGATTCGAACTATGAGCCCCAATTAGCTGGATGTGTCAGATATTTACACTGCGAAAGCACTCACATAAGGAATGTCATAACTGTTTATAATTTAAAAATGAGGTGAAGGCATATGCATTCTATTCTGCAGATACGGGCAATCTGAAAAACATTTCGACAGCTGTTGCAAGGGGGAAAAAAACTGCGAAACTGTATTTCGCGGATACCATATCTAATTTTTAGTAATCCTCATTTTGAAATGTTTAATTGATATATATATATACATATACTTACTCGAATATGAACTAGTTCTGGCCTTGCTTCACCCTATACATGTCATAATATGCATCGTTCTAATAATGCTAATAATCTGTTTCAGTTGATGGAAGAAATTATAATCAGACTTGCATTTGATTGACTTTCCTTGTATGAACTGGTAATAAATTAAAAGTTGCTCTACAAGCAAACCAATTTTTAAACATGCATACAAGTAAAAAAGAAATCATTTCTTGAATTACTTATTTTATTAAAAATGGGGCTCAAGTCATTTTTTAATTTCTCTTCGGTCATAGTATTATAACATTTTAGATAACAGAAAAAACTGATTCAGACTCTTTTTTTAAATGTTGATAGTCGATTAATTAACAGCAGGTTAATCTCTCATATGCAATATAGAAATTAAAATGTTACTAAACTTCTTTTTTCAAATTTATTCAGTTACAGATTCCAAATTTTAAAATTTAATAGATATTGTTTTTACTTATTAAACTGAAAATATTTTTAAGACAAAAGGGCTAGTCTGTCCTTTAAAATTTTCCGTTACGTCACTGAGTGACGTCATTGATCGGGGGTCACTGGGCAATGTCAAGCGACGGAAAGGCGCCAGATACAGTTCGCGACACGGGCACGGCGCATGGCGAAATTTTCCCGAGTCCGGGAATCGATTCGGGAACATACCGGTTCAGGATAGATTTGTCTTACGTCTTCGTTCAACTTGAAGTCACCCTCAAAGTGCGCTTCATCATATTTTGACACACGAAACTTTTTTTCCTCTTTTTTCACTGTTTTAATCTGTGTCTATACTTTTGGCGTCAGCGCTTTCGGCTCCAGTTCTTACATGCAGTCGTGTAAAAGAACTGGTCTGTTGTCCTTTCGTCCCGATAAAAGTAACATGGTTGTTTTCTGACCCAATCAATATATCTGAATCGTCTTATTCCTTTTCCCCTCTTCAATTTTTCTGTTGTTTATGCTGAAAGAGACGATATAAAAACTGTTTTTGTTGTTCATGTTTGAAGAAAAATATAGCAGTTGCCGAAGCGTTCAATTCAATACCTTCTAAGAAATATGCTTTTCAACTTCTTTTTGGCTAAGTTCTTTTTTTTTTTTTTTTTTTTTTCAATCTACTTTTATAAAGAGAAGAAACGAATTGCAAGGGGAAAAAAAGAAAAAGGAATCATAAATCATTGGATTCAGATGATTTCATCTAAGGTTACTTGCAATCGCGTAACAATGATGCCGGTTTCAGAACCAATGCATTGACTTAGTGATCTCAGATTAATTGTATGCAGGTTATGCATGACCTGAAAACACATGGCCCAAAATTTTTTTAGCAAAACTAAAATTTTTCAACAATAAAATAAAAATATTTTAACTAAATTCTAAATTTTGCTAAATATTTATCAGAACTTGGATAAACAATAATCGATTTTTGTTTATGCATTAATAACACCGAGGAAACGATTTTTTGACTTTTCTTAATATAAAATTTATATTTACTTTTTATCTAAAATTTAAAGTTGTGCAAACACCTGCAAGGTGTTTGTAATTCAAATATTATTCGCAGATAAATATTATTATATCAGAAGACATTTATTTCAACTAATTCTAATATGTTTATTTAATAAATTCCCTTAATTGAAAATATAAATAAGCATACAAAAAAAAACTTTTAAAATTTTGAGAGTAAACTTTCCAAGTAGGGAAAATCTTGATAGTAAAAAATGACAACCTCGTTCCTTTCTCTTATTTATTAAATTTTTCTTCAACGCATAATTTAAAGCATGCCTGTTGTAGGTAATTACATAATTTATTTGTGTAATATCCATGCACTGGAAAAAATTAGTAGAAATTATCTTAATCACAGACGGTAAATGCTCATCTGTCAATATGAATTTACTTTTATATACTTATATAACGGAATGTTAAATTATACCCATTTTTTTCCTTCATTTCATTTAAATTTATTTCCTCGAGTTTCATTAGAGATATATTTCTCATTCAATTAATTCAGTTTTCACTTCGCAACATGGCAAAAATGCATAAAAACTCAAAATATCTTTATTAAAAATGAAAAACGTAGAAAAATGTAAAACATAAATACAGTTCAAACAATTTAAAGAACAATTTTTACAACTGAAATTAGAGTTTCTACGCAAAAACAAGCAATTCGGCCAACAGTCAAGAAAGCATATTTTTCGTGCACAAAAGTGGAAGTTTACGTTTGGTCTCACTCGGCAAAATGATATTGAAGGCGTAGAAACTGACTTAATTTGTTATGGACGTTATGCTGAGTCAATATATGGGATAATTTAATAGCTTAAATGATAATTCCAGAATGGATTAAGCATGATTTTATTCGCAATAATAAAATGTAAGATGTTATTTTTCTGTTGCAAAGCTTAGTTTCTTTAGATTAGCAACTAATTCACTATTCTGCTAAATTTCAAATGTAAACAAATATGGCTGCTATGATAAAAAAAAATATCGGCTTAAGCGCATTTAAACAACTTTAAATGTCTGCAACTATTGCATGCAGATTAACTAAAGATGTAAAAAAAATTAATCGGAAGGTATGAGCAACATTATTCAATCTTTTTTAAAGCAAAAAATGCACACCTTACCAACATACATGTTATAGAAGTCCTATATACCAAATTTTAACTTTCTGAGGGTACTCATTTTTGAGTTATGCAAGATACATACATACGTACGTACGTACAGAGGCCCCGAAAAATTCTCTTGTGAATTCATTTTAAATCAGTTTTATATTTCTTTTGGGGGAAATGAGTCCTTTATTATGTACTAACGTACAGATGTCACACAAAAATATCGTTAAATTGCATTCGATAGCAGTCAAAATGGATGTTTTCTTTGAAATATGATACCCAAAAATTTCTCACGATTACAATACTTCCTTTACTTCGTACAAGGAAGTAAAACTCTTTTCACATATAAATGTATTTCCAAATAAGGCGATCATTCTTATAGCAAAAATTCATAACCGAGCGTATTTTTGTTTTGGCAAGTACGAATAAAAGTAAATCAAATCTGTACCTTTAAATTATTGAATACGATATATATCACCTTGTAAATTAATAATTAAGTCAGTTTATAGATTTTTCAGGTGGTTATTCACAATCGTGTTTAATAGTAAGGAAAGTAATATATGCTGGGACTTCAAATAATTATAATCTTTGCAGTACCATATTTGCAGAAAATAAATAATTGAAATATATTCATGGAGCGCCAGTTTGAGATCACTTCATTAACTCATTTAGTAATTTACAAATAAAGTTACACAGAGCTGTAGTTATCTGAACTCCCACTTTCTAGTTTATTATTCTGCAGCCTCTTACACTAAAGGACAATATAAAATAAGCCTGTTGTTAATTTATTAATGTGCTTTTAATTTTCTGTTCTAAAAAATGGAAAAATCTAAAACAATGCAGTATAGTTTTTTTAAACACTTTTAAACTTCTTTAGATTAATATATTTATGCCATTTGTTTATTATCATACAAAAGATATAGTTTAGAGTTTAGTTAATAACTATGTCATACACAAGTATCTTTTACAATTTAATTAAGTTTAAAGCACTTTTGAAACTTTTAAAACACGAGCCTTTTTGTTATTAATAACATGTCACCTCATAAGAGATTTAAAATCTATAGATTTTAAGCATTAAGATAAAGTCAATCACGCAATGTATAAATATGTTCCATGCATTAGTTCTGGAATCACTACTTATCAAAAAGAAATATTTCTTTTCCTAAAAAAAATTAAACGACGTATTTATGCTGTCTGTTCTTCGTTCTATCCAAGAAACATCTGTATCCCACAGCAACTGGGGAACTGAAATCAATTATTTCCTATTAGAATTTTGATAACTTGCACATATGTCATTTTTATATCCTTGAGGAAAGTTTTATTTTCTTGAGTATAAAGAGTTATTTCTCATTTAAAACAAAAACCATATTAACAAATAAATGTTATTCAGTTTCACAAAGCCGCGCAGCTATAATTTGATTAAGGGTTATTTACAAATTCACAATTCATCCATTTAACGGAAGGAATTTCTAGTGAAATGTTTTGATTTTATGCAGATGATATTTGCCACTACGGATTAGTGACTTAACAAACACGAAAGTTTCTTCGTATAACGTACAATTTGGCAAGCAACTTATTGTAAATAAAATTTTCACTGTTCTTCTACAGACTATATTTTATTTCTTGAAGTGAAATCTTATTTACAGAACATCATTTTAAGAGCAAGCAATTGAGATATTCAGAAAATATTTAAAAAATAAGTTTTATGAAGTAATCTAAAGCTTCTATGAAGGAAGGAAGCAATGTACATTACAGCAGAATAAATAAATGTAAATTGCTAAATAGTGTATTCATCTTTCATGGAATCACCAAGTCTATCAGGGAATGTCCGCTAAAATAGGCTTTGTATTTCGAGGCTCTTGAATTCAAGATTCATCCGTTAAAGTAAAGTATCTTGTAAAATAAGTGACGTTCTATTATCTTGTAAAGTAAGTGACGTTCTATTAAAATAAGAGACTCGATTTATCTGGAAGTTTTTTAATGACTGTTAAAACGTTCTAGACGTACTGTTATTACCACCGAGAGAAAGTTCTTTGCTGGGACTGATCGAAGCAAAAATTGGAAAAAAAATGAACAATCAGATACACATTACATGTATAACAAAAAACCCTTTCTTCATATTTAGTCCAAAGGGATTTGAATCCCGAAAGACTATTAGTTTCGTTTTGGCATTTTGCGTCGGACGGATGAATGTCGGTTCACTTTTCAAACTGTTGCCATAAAATGTTAGAGTCCTGCATTATATTTGAAGAAATTAAATAATGAGAAATCTGCATAAATGTATGTATATTTCTCGTATTGTGATAAAACAACGGTACATAGAGTCATCGAATTTTGAATAACGTAATCCTCCAACGAATATGAGCATGTGGAAGACCAAATTTGAAATTTGAAATTTGTTTTATGATCGATTTCCTATTTTTTAAAACTTTGACGATTTTTTAATTAACAAACTCAAGGATTTCAAAGCGAGCAATGGCAACGTTGTGCAGAAAAAACATTTTTATCTCCAGCGCGTGAGTCTCTGTATCGGAAATTCTAAAGATATGCTCGTTTTAAAACTATTTTGCGATATTGCTGTTGCACTGGATCTTATGGTTTAAGTGCGAGGAACATGATATTTAATAAAGAAAGGTAACACACAAAATGTTAAAAAACGCCCCTTTGGAAGTAATTTAAAATCTGAAACATTTCAGGTTTTTTTTTTTTTTTTTTTCCAGCTTTTATCAATAAATTAAGTTAGTTGATGTGATGAACCGAGAATGATAACGAGCAGGAAATAATTTTTGAAAACTAATCAAAAGGAAATACAAGCCTAGTCAATGAAAGAGAATTAAATATGCAGATTTTCACTTCTTTTGCTGCTTTGTTGCTTACTCCGTGAAGCATGGTAACTAGAAAGTCTCTGGGTCAAGGTGAAGTTAATTGTGAAAATAGGTGTTCTGTATTACTGATTTTTATATCACTTTGTTTATTTGAGTAAATTTCTGAGTATTTGAACAGGACTATTTTGTTTAGGTATGGGTATTTTCTGATCACAGTGAATCAAGAGGAAACATATCCCAATTTCTTACCTCTAAAAGAAATGACAAATTTTCTGTTCTTGTTTTAATCAATATTTTGAGAATTATTTTCATTTTTTTTAAATTTGAGAATTTTTAAATCTGACCAAGGCAAACATATAAAAAGAGATGTGAAAAACAAAGATAGAATTTATTTTCTACATATTTTAGATAATTCAGAGAAATTAGGAACATTTTCAAAGTATCTGTGCAGAACACTTAGCTCAAAATATAATATTATTTAAGACATTACGTCTATAACGTTTTAACAGTCATTAAACATCAAGCCAATAGTTAATATTTCTAATGTTAGTCTTTCAGAAGAGCAAGAGAGAATTCTAAAATATAATTTTAACTTCTCACAAACCTTCCAAAGATTTTGGCTCCAGTCGAAAAAGCTTTCAAGTTCAGTATTTCAGATTCACAGAAAGGTATGATTAGGCATCTTATCGCTCATAATGTGAAATTCAATAATAAACCTTTGAAACCAAATCTAACTGCGAGAGAAAGAGCTACAATGCGAGACATTCATTCTAACCCGGATATTATCATTTCAAAGCCCTACAAAGTTGACCAGATAGTCGTCATGGATAAGAACATTTACATCGAAGGTGTCACTAAACTCTTAAACGAAGGACCATATAATCCGATTCCTAAAGATCCTTCACCTTCGGACTTGTCAAAAATAAAAACTGCGATCAAATCTTCACAAATCATTTCAAGCAACTTAAAACACTCGCTTATCCCATCTGTTGCGAATTGTGCCAGATTATATGCTCTTCCAAAAATTCATAAAAGTGGTATTCCTTTCCGCCCTATTGTATCAAATTTAGGTACTGCCTCTTATCCCTTAGCTAAATACTTAGTTTCTATATTTTCAACTCTATTAGACAATAAAATTTACACCATAAAAAATCAATAGAGTTTGTAAAAAAGTTAAAAACATTTTTCCTAGAAATTTACTCATAGTTTCTTTTGATGTAAAATCATTATTCACCGATGTTCCAGTGGAGGGTGCATTAAGATGTCTAGAAACCAGACTTCGCGAATTTCATTTCTCTTGCATCGAAATTGATGCGCTAATTTCTCTCACTCAACTCTGTTTGAAACAAACACATTTTGTTTTTTCCAAAATAAATATTAAAGCAAACTGAGGGATTAGCCTTGGGAAGCCCTCTCTGTCTCATCCTGGCTGATATCTACATACATTATTATGAATCAAAATTGTTTGAAACTTTAAACTTCCCGGCATGGTTCCGCTACGTAGACGATACTTTTACCCTGTTTGAAGGTAATAAAGATGATTTAAATAAAGTTCTTTCAACAATGAATTCTATTGATCCTCCTATTCAGTTCACTTTTGAACATGAGACTTCCAATTCTCTTCCTTTTCTCGACATTCTGGTCACACGTAACACATCCAACTTCAGTACTATGGTTTACCGTAAACCTTCATCGGTTTGCCTTCCACCACACTTTAAATCATGTCATCCGACTAAACAAAAGTTAGCTTCATTTTATTCCTATGTTTTCCGTGCTCTTCAAGTTTGTTCCTCCAAACTAGCCGTTGATGAAGAACTAAATTATTTAAAGCAATATCTATTGACAGGGGCTTTTCACCCAACATGATTAATTAAGCAGTTAAAAAATTCTCATCTCAACACACTAAAAGGCACACTCTTGTTTTAGGAGATTATAAAAATTCTGTTGTCATTCCCTTCTTTCCATCAATTAGCTATAAAGTTGCGCATATTTTGCAGAAATTTAACTTTCGGGTTGTTTATTCTCCCATCAATAAAATTCCGAGTTCTATACTCAAGGACTCCATTCCGGATATGAATTTTTGGGGTATTTATAGGATTCCTTGCCAGTGTGGTTTGATTTACATTGGCCAAACTAGGAGAGCCTTAAAATTTCGCGTCAAGGAACATGAGGCATATGTTAAGAAAAAGGAAACACAGAAGTCTTCTGTTGCTCAACATTGCTGGTCCGAAAATCACACTTTCAATTTTTCTGCTGCCAAAATTATTCAAAAAACATCTTCCATTGGAGAACTGGATTTTCTAGAGGCATTTCACATTCAAAAAAATCTTTCTGTTCTAGTTAACGATCCTAATTCCAATCCATCTTTGCCTTTGGCCTTTAAAGAAATTATGTTTTAGTTCTGGTTTCACCAATAGATGGCGCCACTTGCTTATTCTTGTCCAGGCTTTCTTATCTTATCTAATCATTATTTCCTATCTCGTTCATTTCCGGTTTTGCAGCTGAGGATGGTGTTTCGGTAAAACCATCGAAACTAGTCGTGTAAAAATTTTGAAAATATTACACTGATTTTTGTTGTTTGACTTCTGAATTTGAAATATTATTATTTATTATACACTCTTAGAAAAAAAAAAAAGCGACACACCACGATGCACCGAGAAGATATAAAGCAAATTGGACACAAATTGATATACATACAGGTTTCCATTGAAAATGCAAAATTTTACATTTTGGCTGCCAATGAATGAACGGTTGTCGCTACATCGCAACTGATCTGCGCAACTGGCAGGATGTTTAAAAGGAGAAATTACGATCACGAATTTCATTCCGTGTACTCTGGTAGACAGTAACTATGCCTCGCATAGAGGTGCGCGAACGATATGCGCAAATGTCACAATTTGAGAGTGGTAGTTGGGCTCAAAAAAACCGGTTGGTCTTATTGGCGAATAGCTCGAATTTTGAACAGGAGCGTTGCCACTATTAGACGATGCTGGCAGAAATAGGTGAACCATGGCCGCATACAGCGTCAAGAAGGAAGCGGTAGGCCTAGAGAAACGACAGAACGTGAAGACCGAGCAATCGTCAGAGCGGCATTCACAGCCCCAGAAGCATCATTATTATCGATTGTACGTGCAACTAATGCTTTAGTGACTGCAAGAACCATTCACAGATGGCTCACAGAAAGGGGGCTGAGGTCACGGCGCCCCTTGCGCCGACTACCATTGACCTCTGTACAACGTCAAGCCCGTTTACAATGGTGTCGGGCTCATGCGCACTGGAATGTCACTGACTTGAGTAAAATAGTCTTCAGTGATGAGTCCCTCTTTGAACTGAGCCCCGACGACCAGTGAAGGCGAGTATTACTTATATTTATAAAGTTAAAATAATTTTAACTTTGTTATGCGGAACAATAAATTGCAATACGTCCAGATTTGCTTATTAATACATAAAAATTACCTTTAATTAAATGACTGTAAGTTACTTTGATGAAATTGAAAAGCTGAGAAAATGTAATACAAATCTTTACCATCCATTTTGCTTTAAGAGCTAACAACTACAGTATTTAGTCAGTTAACCTTTGATTCTTCAATTTTACGTTTTCCTGAAGAAAGTGGCACTATGAATTTAAAGAAAAAACAATGAAATCATACTTTAATTATATTTTATGAACTTAATTTTGAAAAAGGCTAGAAATTTCAGCTTCTGGAATTCAAAATATTGAAATGACAATTATGAAGTTAAGAATTAAATTAAACAAATGTTTATAAATTAAATTGTTGTCTAAAATAAGAAATTTAACAACATGCAAATTTAAAGTAAGTATTTATAAGTAACATCTTTTCTTCCAGTAATGTTTTTCATATAGTGAATCTATTGTATAAGCATCACTGTATTAAAAATATAATTGAAAACCCTTGAAAAGTAAACGTTTCAAATGTATTTGCAAAAATGTTTACTTTATACATTTAAGTATTATTTGGCTCTTTCTGATAAATAATTGGAACGATTGTCGTATTTAAATAATTTATTCAGTTACTGCTAATATATTCATATAAGTGACTAAATTTGAATACATTTTGTAAGACTTACATTTCGGAGAAAACCTATCAAAAGATATTAAAAAATTATGATTTTGAAAATGCTCGAGATTTTAACCTTATTAGAGTTCTTAGCTTATTCATTAAAATTTCATTCCAAAATATTAAGGAAAATTTTTATTTAACATGCAGATTCGCAAAGAGACGTATTCCAAACTTAGCATGTTGCAAAGTTCATTCAAATCAGGAATTCATTCTTTCTTAATCTTTGCTTCTGTTATCAACTTTTTGAAAGCAAATGCACCTAAGAATTATTTATTACGTGCATTATAAATATTACGTACATTATAAACATCACATGGTAACTAAAGAATCAAGAATAAAGTAGGGCATAACATGTTTGCTATTTAATCGGAAGTTATAATTCAGAGCTAGAAACTTACCAATTTAAAATATGAAGAAAATGCAATCAATTACGAACTAAAATCGATTGATCGTGACACCTTGAACTTATAGATTAAGTCTAAAAATAAAACAAATGCCAAGGTTTCCTTACTTAGCGAAATGTGAAATATTCATAATGACATTACTGGGACACACCTTTTCCTTTTACATCAAATGATGTGTGTGGCCTGTTAATCTAAAATCCCCATTTTTTAATACTTATATTCAAGGTTCATGCACATATAGCTTCGCCGCTTATTTAAGAGATTTTCGACTATTCCATAAAGGGCTGTGAATAATAAGTGAATAAAAATGAATTGAGCATGTGCGATTCAAGTGTGTTTATTTGTTTTTTTACATATGCTGGGCCATAAATGCTTACATTTTTGGAAATAAATTTAAAAATAAAATTTGAATACTTTCTTTTTTTCGGAACAAGCTAATACAGTAAACATATATACATTTATTTAACAGAATAAATATATGTCGGAATGTATTTTTTGAAAAGGATATCGTCTTTCTTTCTGGTCAGATGCCCATAATCAGGTCTTGGGAAGGATTATTGAAAGCACTCTTGCAAAGGAGTATTTACTATGTTTTGAAAAATACAGTGATACATGGCGCGTCGAATTCAGATTGTATCATCACGTATTTTGTTTCAGTTGTGTTAACGTAAAATGTAGAGAATCATAAGCGAACGAAACTGTTAGTAAATGATAGAAACCAGAAACTGATATTTACTCAAGATGTTACTTTAATTACTCAAGTAATCAGAAAACGCATGAGGAACACTAGTATTCCGCAAGATATAAGAAGATAAAATTAATTCCTTTTACTTTTTCACTCTCTATCGAAATTTTGTGTTTGAAGAGAGCTATTGTCTACTAAAGTACACACACAATCCTAATCTTTTTTCATTGTAACACATCCTACAATGAAAAAGACTCTCATGATTATCTAGCTATACCAGGTCTTCTGAACTGGCGTGATTTATCCCTGAGGGGAATGCAGTCAGCATTTTTTGGCCGTTTATTAAATATATATTTTTTTATTTTAGTTTATGAATATAAAAATTAATTAAGTTTTGGTATTTATCAACACATTTTCTACATTTTATCATGCTTAATATATAAAAAAATATTAAACGTAATCTAAATTTAAATAAAAGTGTACACATTATTCGGATTTTTGAAAGAAAGCTGGAATATTCATCTAACAATGGTTGTTTATGGTGCAAAATAGGTTGAAAATGATTGGTCTGTACACTTTTAAAGAAGACACAAGTGTTAATTTTCTTTTAAGTTAACAGTTCAGTCTAATTCAAAGTGCTTAAATATAAAGTGAAAAGTGATTAAATTTAATACTTCAATCCATTTGCATATATTATACTCTAAACAGTTCTTCTGCATATAAAATTTTAGAGAAACCAATTTACGGGATTTCCGATTTTATGAATAGTGATAGTCTTTTCCATCTTCATATTTAATTTAATTAGTAATTTTGTGTAATGTAACATGAAATGCTTGAAAGAGAAGAAGCTCTGACGGAAAAATACGATCTCGATAAATCTTGGAGAAATCTTCAAAAGTGGTCAAATCTGGTGACCATTTGGAGGCGCTTTGGTTCGGTCCCTGTACCACTTAATTGGTATAGTAACTGAATAACTGCAATTGGTCCCTATGTGTAACCGTATTCAGCTCTCATATGGCTTCCAGTAATTTCGAGAAGTGGAAGGTATTGGAGATTTCTCAGGGAACAACTATATAAGACCAGAGAGAGCATCAGTTTCACAGTTGTTAGTTCAAAGCTGTTGTCTGAGTAACGTTCACAAATAAATTCGTTTTTAATGAATAAAGAATTTTTACGTTCGTGATTTCCAAAAATGGCAAATGTGAATGGTCCAAAAACATGCATTACATTTTGTTCGCGCAATAGAATTTCTGCTACAGGAATAATTGAAATGGTGCAAAAGAAAACGGAGGCAAATACTTAACAAAAACTTTTGAATTATAAAAGTATTTAAGAAATGCTTGGAAGAGTGCTTGGAAGAACCATGCTCGGGTATAGCATTTACTTCAACTAATTAGCAGCACGTTGCTCATGTCAGAGGTCTGATTATTAGCGCTCTGCGTTTAAGTATTGAACAAGTTTCCGTACCATATGGATACTTCAAAGCAGTTTTGAAAGATCATTTAGAATTGTAGCGCGTTGTGTTTTAGCTATTCCAAATAAGTTTTTTTTTTTTTTTTGTTTGCTAATAAAACAGCATATGAGTGCTGTCTGCCGAAAGGGAAGTATGTCTTCGCGGGCCGTCCAATCGGGATAGTGGATAGTAACGCTGACTGTCGTACTGAAGGGCCCGGACTCAAATCCCGGTGAAGGTATGGATGTTTGTAAATGCGCAGTGCATGTGAGGCATGGGGAGCATTCTAAATATGCGGCGAGCCGAAAACCCTCTCGAGAGGCTGGTGGTTGGGGAAGAGAGGGGTAGGAGACATTCGAACTCTACCTCCACAGTGCTCGTACTTTGCATTGCTTTGTGTTTAACGCCCATAGTAGCTTTAAGTATAGCCATTGATTGTACTCAGTGATATTCAGAAGAACTGTATGAGTGCTTCTGTGGAAAGTTCCAGAACTGTAAACTGTTTCTTTTGGTAAAAAAAAAAAAAAAAAAAAAAAAAAAAAAAACAATTATTAAGTTATCATCGGTTATGTGTGTATTCAATCCATTAAGAAAACCTACTCACTTACCAACATAGTTTTGGGAAATTTTTATTTACTTGTAGCATTGTAAATTCCTTACTGTATGCATGTTAAGAAATTAGAAAAAAACTAAATGTTATGTTATTTAGCCTGTATTGTTTCAAAATGAACTACGTACAGGTAGATTCTCCTATCTGTATTCGCACTTTGTTAGTAGAATATTTGTAAAAGCTTTCTTTCTCTGTAAACAAAGTGCAAAAACTAATTCTCCTGTCACATTTAACACAAATTTAATATCTAGAATCAGTTCATATATCATACTCCCTATCATAATAATATTACTTATAGCACGAACCTCTTACATTTCGGTTAAATATTTCCAAATCCCGGATCAGTTTTTCAAGCCGGACGCAATGTACTTCAGGTCATATGAGATAGGAATATGCTTGGGAGAAACGAAATCTTAGGAAGACATTTAAGTGCCCCGAAATCACTTTTCTAAGCCGGAAGTAACACTAAAGAAGCAATATAAAGGGTAGAAGTGGAAACACTCAAGAGCAGGGCACCTACTAAAAATAGCTTCCGAGGGTAAATATTTAGTGTATTTATACAGGATAGGAGATAATTTATTTGAGCTGAAACGACAATGAAGTAACGTATGGGGAATTTTGTTATTTTACTCAGCTCGAATTTTATTGGTAATACTGTAAGGTAGGTCTTTTTTATATTTCTTTTTGTTAAAGTTTTAATCCAAAGTAAGATGTTTAGAAATAGTAACTTATTTAAAATTAGACAAAAGAAGGACCTTATTTTGGCGTAGATTAAAAAAAAAAAAAAAAAAACTCTATCGATATCGAGGGTGATCAGACACAAGTCTCTCTTCTTCAGGATTAAAAATATTCTGCGATTCGGTATAGTTTTATGAAAGATCTACGTCAAAATAAGGTTGCGCCTTTGCTTAAATTAAATTTTACGTTGGCTTCTTTCTTTTCCTGTTTGTGTGCTAAAAGCATATGCTTAAAGAAGCCAGGTATAACTTTTAATAATTACTTTTTGGTTTGTTAGAAAATTCCAGTGATTATTTCTTTCATAAATTTTGTAGTCTGAAAAATAGTTTAAAGGATGCTTAACAAACTTCTTTATACTTGTAATTCGGTAAGTGATGTAATACTTATTATATTGTTTTGTGCAAGCTTATAAGGTACCTCTCCCGCCTTCTTAGCATGCCTTCGTAGTGTAGTGGTCTGCACGCTGGGAGCGTATTCCAGAGGTCCATGGCTCGATTCCCGGCAAGGGCGTTGCTCATTTTTCATCTTTCCTGTTTTCAAAAAAATACCTAATGTCTCCACAAGCTAAACTGTCAAAATTTTAAAATTTGTATCGGATATTTTAATTGGATTTTGATTTGCTAATTCTAAATTAACGTAGGTTTTTTAAAATTTAGAACGCTGTAATGGATTTTTATTTTAATTACGCCCATAGTAGCTTTAAGGTATTGGAGATTTATTCGTCAATATTGGACTGGGTTTTAAAAATTTTAATTTATTTATTTAAATTTTTAATTCAATACACGATGTCTGTCGAACTAAGCCTCATCACTTGTTTGACCCAAATTCTCCCGAAGAATGAAATCCGAGGTTACAGAGCTCTCTTTCCATACCGTTAACCTCTCGAGAAAATTTTCGTTCAGATAATTTTAAAGCCCCTGGGTTTATTATCCATACAATCTATGATGGCTCGCCATACCGAAACCCACGTCACCTCAACTTCCGCAAGTTAAATTCTTTTAAACCAAAGAATCCATTAAGTAACTATAATATTGAAGAAAATTTATCATCATTATCTTTAACTGTGGACATAATAATGAGGACATATTTTCCTATTTTTGACTGCCTTAGAACCGTATTCAATGCATCAAAATATTGATAACGCTACTAGAAATTAACTTTACTTTAGAAATTTTTGCATTTTCATAATTACATACAAATTAATTTTCAGCCAGGAACTTTAAGTTTAGTAGTCCAGTGGAACGCTTATAAGACGGCCACTCATGATGTTATGCAATTTTCTTTTCTTGCAGCTGTAATCATCTTACAGGATGCAATTTTGTGTGATAATCTGTGCCATTATTTACGCAAACTGTCATAAATATTGATAATTTTCAATACTAGTCGTTTTAGAGAAATGTTTGTTGGGCCAAGTTTCGTTGTATATAAATAACTGTTTGCGTGAGTATGCAAATAAGAAACGCAATATATATATGTGTCTTTTGAAAAATATTAAAAAATGTATTTTGAATATTATTTTCAAAATTAATTGATTTACAGTGCTAAATTATTACCCACAGTTTTGATCACAAATAATTAATTGCACAGTTTAAACGTAATTCTCGTATTAATTTTAAAGTTATTATGTTAACCACTTCCAAAACCTATCAGATACCATTTTTCTTTATTCCAGTTCCGATGAATCGCCCTTATCGATTTCATTGCTTTGCGAAGCGGTTTTCAATAAAATTTAGCTAGTTTTATCACTAAGCCTATTTATTATCTCTATAATGAGTACTTATACTACACTATGCCAATAATTAGTTTGCATTAGAAACGGTATCAAAATGCGTTCTAACATCATTGTACTAAGTTTTATTTTTTGCTAGCTATCTGTTAAGCTTGACTTAGCAATGAAATCGAAAATTCGTCAGAGACCATAATATTCTACCCTAAATTTAGCCAATAATATAAAGTTAATTTTAAGTATTGCACTTTCATTGCACATAAGGTTTGTTTGTTTCAATAATTGAAACACACGAATGTTAGCTGCCTGAGAAGCAAGGATGCCTTTCATAGATATATTCTTAAAAAAAGGATTATTTACGTTGTAAATGCGGAAAACCACAAAAACACCAGTATAATCAACCATTCCTTGAGATCCTATTCTGACGTGTTAGGCTTCTGTGATCTTAACCACTTGCCTGCGGGTGGAACATCGAAAAATAAGATCGCAATTCCTCTATGAACACTGTGAAATATTATAGAGATAGAAATGTTTATGAAAGCTAATTTTTCCAATTTTCGTGTCAATTGTATGAAATTATCTTATTATTCAATATTGGGCATTGGGTGCATTGCCTACTCGAAAAACTGTTTTCAGCCTTGGGGAGATTGCTTGTCTAACTGCATTTGGTAAAGCACACGAGAACTCCTAAAAATAAAAGAGACATACAACAGCCATGCGAAAAATTGTTCCCACGTGACCTTGCTTTGGTCCTGTCTCGTCATCTACATTGGGTAATCAAAATCACTTCTTACTGCAGAACGCTGCTTAAGTTTTGTCAATAGCAGTATTTTCCGACAGTTGGCACAAATAAAGATCGAAGTTTTCTCTCACACTGGCTAAAGCTAAGGCCTAAACTGAGGATGTTTCCGACTATAGTATGACGTCTCAAACAATCAGCACCAAAATGACCGTCAGGAGTTGATGATATTATGTCTTTCCTGCGTAGCAAGTGAAGCCACAGAAATATTCGCGGAAGACATTCTAAGAAGAATTCCCTTGTATTTATGTTAGATGTAAAAATATAATGCTATCATTCATTTCGTAGGATTCAAAATTTGGTGAGAACTTCCAGTGCAATTTTAAGTATTGAGCTCCATCCCACTCAACTGAAGATGAGTAAATGCAGAAGAATTTTGTTTACCTAGACAAACAAATTAATAGGCCTTATTAACAATAATTTTGTTAAACCTATAAGTTATTCTGATTATTATGTACATTTGTAGACTGATTAGAAAAATGAAATCAGTTTTTCTATTACCCACAGCGTTATTTTCAATGTTAAATTACCTTTCCACTTATTACCTCTATTATTGCTTTCTCTCATACGATTACGTAAATACTATGGCGAAAGCGTTTTCTAAACGGATGAAGTGATTCAAAATTTTCACGTCAGTGCGAATATTCTATAAGAATCACTTTTTCACTTGCGTTTGCAAGCAAAATGTTCAATTTTACTGACCAGTGTATCTTTCAGAAAAACTTGAGGAAAATAACTTTGTACATTTTAAAATAAGCAATTAAAATTCGTTCAGTGGAAATATTAGCGTAAATAAAACTGAAAATATCGCTCTCCACAGACTGATGACTTGAAAAAAATTTTAAAAACTGCAAAACGTCGGCATTATTTATCAACTCAAAACTCGTTTTTGGTGACTGTACTTTTACAAATTTATGGAAACCAAGGAAATACTGGAAACATTATTTTGATAATTCGTCGCATTGTCTCACTTTCCTATAATCTACAATCGAAAACAAAGTGTTGCAAACATGATACCTGTGAAGCAAAAGCGACTTAATGTTAGAACGGTGGCAAGGGACGCGACAGTGTAAATTTTTGTGTTGTCCCTTGTCAACCTTTTGTAAATTGACTTACCATTGCAAGCCCTCTGACCTATGGTCAGGCCTGCCATATACAGAGTATATATTTCCGCGTCAGAACATGAACACGATAATTCCTGCAAATCCTCAATCGAGTTTAATGCTAAAAGTATAAATTAAAGGCAAGATCCATTTCTTATACATGCGTTCACCTGCAGCACCAGCTCTATAACTCATCTGACTGCATATGCAGAAAACTGGTGATTATTTATTTAACTGGTTTTAGCACCAAAAAATGCTTTAAATGCCCTTGTGACAAGTTTTAGTTTCCTAAAGTTGAGAAATGATATAACACCATCTAAAACTAAAATTTTAAAAGTGATAGAAAAATAATTCTATTAAAAATAAATACGAGTAACGTTTCTCAAATCACAGCGACCATCCCCAACAGCTCTTTCTCCACCCACATGACTATTTTAGATCTTCCAAAGTTAAAGATTTCCTTAGAACTGATTTCCTATTAATACTTGTTTAGCTGAATTACTTTGTCGTAAGTATAAGTATCTAGTCGTAAGTTGCAAGTATAAGTATATTTAGTTGTATGTGTAACTTTCAATAAAGAATTAACGCGTAATATCTCTCTCTCATGCTGAATTCATGATGATACTTACCCGTAAGGTAGGAAAAAATTATGCACCTTTTTTCAACTATAAACAATGAAGATTTTCGGTCAATAAATGCATTAAAAATGTTCATCGTGTTATAGAGGCATCACTTCTAGCGTTCTAGATCATAATTATTTATACTGAAAATAAGTTGTACCTTTTTTTAAGACACATTTCCATTTTTCTTTTTTTCCTCATTTGCTGACGTTCCGTAGGTAAAAGGTAGACGCTTACATAATAGATACGATAAAGATCAGCGCGTCATAGCTACATCATACCTATGGGTTAAGAAGGAGGTTGATGTACTAATTAACGTAAAGCAGTTGCTAGTTGTCTACCTGACGTAAGTGACACTTTTATGGAGAACTTGTTGATGTAAACTTCTTTTTATCTGAAGAAATCCATAGCGCTAACATGCAGGAGCGTGTCAAGGCGTAGGACTAAAACTGGGAAAAACTACCGAAGTTCAAATGTTCTAATCATTTTCTCTCTCATATGTCATGTAAGTGATAAATACTGTAACGGATTTTGAATTTAGTTAGCTATTTTTTTTAGTAGGATTAAAATGAGAATTGTTTTATATCCCCGTGCAATGCAACACGAGACATATTTTAAGAGAAAGCTACGCCGGAAAAGTGAAAATACAGGAGCACGCGCATTTAAAATTTAATAAATAGATATCTCGTAATTTATAGTTAAATTGAATAAATGTAATTGAATGTGTTAGCTGTGACTGTAATTATACTATTTTGCTTTCCAGAAATCTCGATAAAACAGAAATTACCAGATGCTATTAATTAATTACTATAATATAAGAACTCGACTACTAGCAGATAGACAGTTTTGATAGCAATTAACTCAATGTGCTGAACCTTAGGTTTAGGGCAAGATTTCAAATTGAAAATTATCATGGTTTGCTAAATCCGTCGATCTATAGAAACAAAAAATTTCGGAAAGCTTATCATGTTCACCCGCTTTAAGCTATAATATGTAAGTTTAAATCTGAGGACAGCCATAGAGTTTAGAGTTGACCTACTTAAGAATTTCCAGCGAAGTGATATTGAGTTTTTTATAGATTTTTCAACACAGATTGTTTAGACGTTTATGGTTGAATAATGTTGAGTAAAATCTTTAAATTTTTACATGCTGATTTTTGACTGCTTCCAGAAACAACATTTCTCAAAATAATGTTACGAAATTTATGAAAAAAGTTTGGGAGTTGTAGAGAAGGATTTTTTTCATAAATATAATAATTACATACCTATGAAAAAAAATTCGTTATATGGTCACCATCATCCGCTTATATTCTCCCATAAGTCAAGAGATGTATCCGGAAAATGTTCATCATGCTTCTATATGTTAAATACTTTCTGATTTTACTACATATCTCTCTTGTTGAACCAATAAATGTAAGAAAACAGTCAAATTTCACATCGAACTGTATAGAATACTCATAAATAAAATGCAGCTCTTATGTATAAGAAAATATCCAATACATCGTTAAGTAATTTTGTGTTCAACTTTGTTTCCGTTAAGCATTGCATATTTACAACAAACGTAAAGAAACCGTTTCTCACTCTTTAAAATGTATTACCCTTTCTCATACTCTTCTTCGCATTATATTTCACCAAAGAAAAGAAATTTCGGTAAAGTTAAGGGCACATAATCCAAGTGCTTGCCCGGAAAGACGCTCTGCGGAGCAAACATGCGCTAAAAATAGCTAGCATCAATAAATATTTATCTCTGACTAGTCTAATAAAGCTACAGATGGGGGTTGTTGTGCATTCGTGCATGAAATAACTTTCAGGAAGAGGTATTGCACGCTGCTATTTCTTGAAAGGACTCACAGTATTTATCTTAGAAAACACATACCGATGGGAAAAGAAAGAAGTAGTACTAAGAAGGCCCAGTAAACGTAGAAGTTAAAACATACATTACTTTTGTAAATACATTTATTTTTAAGAAATATGTAGACAAGACATAACTGATCAGATGAGTTTAACTAACCTAAAACTGAACACTACCGGAGTTTCGAAAACAAAATATATTTCTAAAAAATGTACAAAACTGCTCTCTCTCTCTGTCTTGCATGGCTTTTTCCCCTTATTCATGAAAACTTAGCGTTATATTTATTAATCGCATATGCAGGGTGTTTATAAAATCCCGGACCCATTTTGATGTTTAATAACTCATAAAATAATAAAGATATAAAAAACTTATGACATTTATTGATGGAATATATCATATATTTTCCTTTTCAGGTTTGAATATCTGTACTTTTGTAAATACCGTCTGCGCGTGTGGTTAATTCCAGATAATTTCATTTTCCAGTCTAAATATCTATACTTTTCTAAATATCGTCTGCTTATTAATTGCGTTTTTTCTCTTTTGCTTTTGGCAACTATTGCAATGTTATGTTTACTTTTGATGTGTTTGTTCTAGTAATTTTGTATGTGATATTTTATTCAACCGGATATTAAGGAGAATGCATACACCACAAGAGAAAGCACAGATTTTATGGTGGTTTCATAGAAATGAAATCATAATGCAAATACAGAGAAAGTGCAGAATTATTTACCAAAAAGATCCTCCATCCAAAAGCAGCATCTTGCGGTGGAAAAAGAATTTTCTACAAACTGGAACTATCGCAGATAAGAAACGTTCCGGATGTCCCCTGCATATTATTATGAGGGTTCACTTTGATTATGAGATTGTAAATAAATAGCTTTTAGAAACTATTTATTTACAATCTTAGAATGTACATTCACAGAGAATTGCAATACCAGCATAGTTCTATTTTCATATCTGTATCCAAAGTGTTGCCAATTACAAGTTACTAAATATTAAATGTTACCATTTACAAATTATTAAATATTACAGTATAAGAAATCACCATTTACAAATTATTAAATATTACATCTTCTGTTTTTTTAAAAAGTTTTAACAGCCTAAAATCAGTCCAAATACCTGGCCGGCTTTCTAATCACTCTCTAACTTCTAGTTCTTAGCTAACCGTTCCTTGTTTCTGAGTTAGCTGAGTTTGGTAGTTGATCTTCTAAACTTTGCCCTTGAGAATATCTGGAATCATATCCTTTTACATCTGTTTTCTGTGTATTAACTCCTTGTTCTGTTCCTCTGATATTCTTTTCAACAGCTGAACTGTTTCTCTAATATCTTTTCTATTTCTTCTCAATCCTGATCCACCTGATCTAAGTATATATATCTAGGCGTCTTATGCACTTCTTCTACAACTGCTGGTTTCCAGCGATTATCTTGATATACCCGAACACAATCTCCTTTATTTAGCGATGGTAATGTTTTTGTATGACGATCATAATATGACTTCTGTTTAGTTCTTTCTTGGTTGATTTTTTCGTTTACATTTTTCACAACTTGAGGTTTAAGTAATTCTTCAGATGTAGGAAGAATCGTTCTTGTTCTTCTACTCCTAAGTCGTTGAGCTGGTGATCCTAGCATCTCATTAGTTGGAGTGTTCCTATGAGCTAACCATGCTAAATAAGGATCAGCATGATCTGCTTGAGCTTTCTTTAACAATGTCTTCGCCGTTTGTACTGAACGCTCTGCTAATCCGTTCGACTGTATGCCTTCTATGTTTGTTATACAAATATCTCTCTTGTATATAATGCAGCAATCCTGTATATAATTCAGTATCTTATATCAGTATAATCTTACCATGCATTTCACGTTCCGGTATGCTCTGTTATAGTATGTTTTCTGTCTCAGTACGTACAGTATTTCATGTTTCATCAGGTATCTCGTGTAATTAGCGTAATCAGTAATATCTCACTATATATTTCATGTTTCAATATGCTCAGTCATAGTATGTTCATGTTCAGTATGTACAGTATTTAATGTTTCACCATGTATTTCAAGTCTCAGAAGTATCTGTATAACCTCATTATGTATATCATATCTTAGTATGTTCAGATACAGTAAGTGTCATAATTCAATATGTATAATACTTCCTGTTTCAATATGTATTTTGAGCATTAGCATAATCTTACTATGCATTACATGATTCTATACCATATTGTACTCCAATATATAATTTAGTAATCTGGTATATAATTCAGCAACTTGTGCATACTAATGTCTGATAATTCAGCCTGCAGCAGCAGTGATGACCCTTGTTTAGCCATGTCATTTTCTACAATATTTGTAAAATAATTTCCCAGTGGCCGCAAGGGTATAGCTGATGCAATGTGGCCTGCATCAGACGCTGGGTTTCAGTGGTCGGTGCGAGGCGTTTTTGTGGACTCAGTGACCTTGGCACGTTTCACTAGACACAGGTGGACGTGGCGCTATACCAATTAACCCTAATGGTAGAGGGATGGTGCCCACGTCCTCCGTCGCATGTCGCATGTGGATGGTATGGACTGCTTGTTATATGTTTAAATTGGTATTTCTTTGCAAATTCTGCAAGTTCTTTACTAGCAAACTGAGGTCCATTATCAGATATCACTATCAATGGTATACCGTATCTTGCAAAATGAGATTTCATGTAACTGATCACTGTCTGACTTCGAGTATTCGGTAGTTTGGAGATTTCAAAAAGTTTGAATAGTAATCTACAATTAATAAATATACATCTTTGTTAATCTCAAATAAATCTGTCGCAACTTTATACCAAGGTAAATTGGGAATTTCATGTGGTATCATAGGCTCTCTTATGTTTTTGTTCTGGTATTCATTACATATAGAACATTTTGAAATTTTATCTTCTATCTGCTTGTTCATAAGTGGCCAAAACAAAACATCTCTAGCTTTTCTTACATTTTTCTATACCAAAATGACCCTCATGAATTAAATTTAACATTTCCTTTTGCATAGATAAAGGAATAATTACCCTTTCTCCTTTGAAAAATAAGTTATGTCAACTCATCTCTGTAGTCCCAAAATACTTTGACTTGAGGTTCTACCTGATGTTTCCTTTCTGGCCAGCCTCTCAGAATATATTTCTTTAAGCACTGTAGTGTAGCATCACATTCACTTTCTTTCTTCATTTCATAAATTTTGTCATCAGATGCTGGAATCAGTGTACAAATTTCTGTATCTTCATCTTTATCTTCTTCTGTTCTATTCAAATATGCTCTACTCAAAGTGTCTGCTATTAATAAGTCTTTCCCCTTTTTGTATCGTACATCTAGATCATACTTTTGTAAATTTAACAGCATTCTTTGCAATCGCTGTGGTGCTTTAAAAAGAGGTTTCTTAGTTATGCTTTCTAATGGTCGATGATCAGTTTCAACTGTAATACGTTTGCCATATATATATATTGATGAAATTTTAAACATCTAAAAGTAATAGCTAAAAGCTCTTTTTCTATCTGAGCATAATTTTTTCTGACTTTTAAAACAGCACCTAATCCTTCAGAACGTGCATCTACTGAAAAAGTTACATCCTTATTAACATCATAGAATTTTAATACGGGTGCTTTTGGAATAATTTCTTTAAGTGTTTCGAAAGTTTTTTGATGCTTTTCAGTCCAGTGCCAGAGAACATTTTTCTCAAGTAACTGTCTTAATGGTGCAGTAATAGTAGTTAAGTTTGGAATAAATTTGGCTAAATAATTAATCCTTTTCAAAAATCTTTGTAGCGAAGGCACATCTGTAGGTTCTGGCATTTTAACAATTGCTTCCACTTTAGAAAAATCAGGTTTTAGTCCATTTTCATTTAATTCGTGCCCTAGTAATTCACATGATTAACTTTTATTTTACATTTAGCCTTATTGAACTTCAAATTATTTTCTCGTGCTCTCTGGAGTACTTTTTTAAGTCGTAGCTCATGTTCCTTTTCATTAGATCCCCATATTAAGATATCATCTATAATACATTCAACGCCTTCTAGACCTTCTATTATTAGGCTTAATTTTTTTTTGGCAAATTTCTGGAGCTGAACATATGCCAAAAGGTAATCTTATAAATTTGTATCTGCCAAAAGGTGTAATGAATGTACACAAATTACTACTTTCTTCGTCAAGCTGGATTTTCCAAAAAGCCCTATTAGCATCTAAAACAGAAAATATTTTTGCGTTAGGCATTCTAGTGACAACTTCGTCAATGGTTAACATCGGATAATGTTCTCGTTTTATAGCTTTATTTAAATATCTAGGATCTAAACATATTCTTATTTTATTTGGTTTGACAACTGTGACCATTGCATTTACCCATTCAGTTGGTTCTCTTACTTTCTCAATAACATTTAAATTTTCCATTCTTTGTAATTCTTTCTTAACTTTATCACGTATAGCTATGGGTATTTTTCTTGGAGAATGAATGGTGTTACATCTTGTTTTAACTGGATTTTATATTCTCCATTCAAACAACCTAAGCCTTCAAATACATCTTTGTATTCTTCCAGTAACTCTTCATTGTAAACAGACATTACTTTCTGAATCAAACCTAGTTGCAAACATGATTTTAATCCTAATATAGAAGGTACTTCTTTGTCAATAACTTGGAATTCCACAACATAATTATTTTTTCCATATTGACAGTTAAGTACTACTTTTCCTAAAGTATCCATTTTATTCCCAGAGAATGTAACTAATCTTTTAATTTCAGACTTCTGTATCGGAACATTTAGCAATTTCACTTTGCTTTTAGAAATAATATTGCACATTGCTCCAGTATCTAACTGCAAATTTAGTTTACTTTTATTTACATTAAAGTCAACAGTCCATTTCTCTTCCTTGTTATCTGAATTAAGGTTTAATGTGCCAACATAAAATTCTAACTCTTCCTCAGAGTCATGATTTATTAATTTAATTTGTCTATCTTTTTTGTTTACCTTGAGTGCTTCATTTTTTATTATATAGCATTTACACTGATTCGCGAAATGATTTGCCTTTTTACATTTATGACAGATTTTTCCATATGCTGGACACATTCGATACTCATGAGATGTTCCACATTTAGAACAAACTTTTGTCTTTTGTTTATCGGTATTTACCTCTTTGTAGGTATTCCTATTATGTTTACTTAGTTTCTTTTTCACTAAATTTACAGCACTTTCCATATCTTTTATGATTTTCATTTGATGTGCCCTTATTTCAGCAGAACTGCATATATCAAGAGCTTTTTCTAATGTTAATTCTGTTTCATGTCACAATCTTGCTCTCACTACATCATATTTAATACCAAAAACAATTGTATCCTTTATTAAACTATCCGTTAATTGTGCAAACTCGCATGTTCTAGCTTTAGTTCGAAAGTCAGTTACGTATTCATCTATGGTTTCTGACGCGGTTTGATTTCTAGTAAAGAATAAATGTCTTTCATATATAATACTTTTCTTAGGAATACAATATTCCGTAAATTTTGTTTTAATTTCACTTAATTTAATTTCTTTACCCTCTTCTATAGGAAATGTATTATATATTTCAAGACCACGAATTCCTATTACATGAAGAAAAGTGTTAACTCTTACCTTCTCTTCTTTATTATGTAATCCACTAGCTACTTCATATATTTCAAATGATTGCAGCCATCTCTGCCAATTCGAAGCTAGATTTCCATCAAATTTCACAGGTTCTGGTGGTTTTAAACTTTCCATTTTGAAAGCAAAATTTTCCTGACACCATACACTGGTGTGCAAAAATTAAGGACGAAGTCGAAAAATTAGAATATCAACTGAACGAAGAGGCAGGGCGGACAGAAAGACCAATCAGGAGATTAAGTAAGGTGAGGTAAGGTAGCACATGCGCAGATATGCATGTAGACATAATGGGGGAGTGTCTGAATAGTATAAAGCATGTTGTCGGTGTAAGATCAGTATTTCTGGCAAAGAGATTGCACACCGTATAGCAGTTAAAATCACAGCGAGTTGCTGCCTCAGCGAGAAATGGCGAATAATCAATCTGTTAGACGACATCTGGATGCTTTTACCCGAGGTCGAATCATTCAAAAATTGAAGGAAGGCCGCAGTGTGACAAGTGTGGCTGCAGAGTTCGGAATTGCTGGTCACGACTTTGGAGACAATTTCAAACTACAGGAACAGCTATCCGGGGGTTTAGTAGTGGTAGTTCACGAGGAACCACACCCGCAGATGACCGGTATATTACCTTACAAGCCAGAAGAAACAGGCGGCAGACAGCGGGAGAAATCGCTAGACACACGACACAGGCGACTGGACGACCGATATCGCGTTTTACCGTGGCCAGAAGACTACACGGTGGTGGTCTGTTTGCACGACGCCATGTACAGTGTGTACCTCTAACGCCTGACCATCGGAGAAGGCGTTCTCTGTGGTACCGGGAACACCGAAATTGAAGAGACAATGAATGGGGACGAGTACTCTTTACAGATGAGAGCAGATTCAGTCTGAGCAGCTATTCTCATCGCATACTCATCTGGAGAAAGGGGGTAAGCCGCAATCATCCTTCGAACATCATTGAAAGGGACAGGTATGGAGGTGGCGGTGTTCTCGTTTGGGGAGGCATCATGCTTGGTAGTCGTACAGACCTTCACATCTTCGACGCAGGTTCAGTCAACGGGACCCGTTATTGTAACGAGATTCTTCTTCCATATGTGCGTCTTTTTAGAGGCGCTATGGGTCTGCAGTTCCTTTTCATGGACGACAATACACCATGTCATCGCACAGTAGCTGCCGAACAGCTCTTAGAGAGTGAGGATATTGAACGTATGGATTGGCCGGCACGATCCCCGGATCTCAATCCCATCTAGCATGTATGGGATTTTCTATGCAGACGCTTGGCAGCTCGTACCTTACCACCAGTAACGATTCCGGAGCTTCGATTAGCGCTGCAAGACGAATGGGCAGCAATGCCTCAACAACTCATTGACACCCTCATTCTCAGCATGGGCAGACGCTGTGAAACCTGCCTAGCAGTCAGGGGAGATCATATCCCCTATTAAAGACCGGATGTTTCTTGCTGGACACCCATCACAAGGATGTTTCGGCCTTCAATCGCATTGCGCTCCATGCTACTTTTTAAATAACGTTTCTTTTTATCCCTCTGATTTCTCTTTTAGTAAGTGTTGCTTGCATTACTCATGCCTTTACGTATTGGGGATCTTACGGTATTAAATGTGTTGATTTGTAAAGCTTTTGTACAAAGTTATATTGAAAAAAACCGTCTCGTCCTTAATTTTTGCACACCAGTGTATATTATTATGAGGGCTCACTTTTAGCTTTTAGAAACTATTTATTTACAATCTTAGAATGTATATTCACAGAGAACTGCAATACCAGCATAGTTCTATTTTCATATCTGTATCCAAAGTGTTGCCAATTACAAGTTACTAAATATTAAATGTTACCATTTACAAATTATTAAATATTACAATATAATATATTACCATTTACGAATTATTAAATATTACAATATAATATATTACCATTTACAAATTATTAAATATTACACCCTGCACAAGTGATTTTGATGTTGACCGTGTCAGAGAGACATTTTTACACATTCCTAGAAAATCTGCGAGACCAGCGGCAAGAGAATTGGATATGCCAATTTCGACGGTGGTTATTAAGAAAACATTAAGACTGCATGCATACAATGTTCAAATTGTTTAAGTTTTGGAACCGGACGATAGGCCTAGGAGGATGGTCTTTGCAACAAATATGCTAAGGAGGATAGAAGATGATGATGAATTTCTGAAGAGCATAATGTTCTCCGACGAAGCATCCTTTCATCTGTCTGCCAATGGTAATCGCCATAATGTGCGCATATGGGGATCTGAATACCGTAAGGCACAAAGGGATTCCCCAAAGGTTAATGTGTGGTGTGAAATAATGCACGACCGAATCATTGGGCCTTTCGTTTTTACAGAAAAGACGGTCTCATCAGTCGTATACTTAGACATGTTGGAAAACTTCGCATTTTCACAACTAGGAGAGCTTCAACCACATGTCTTTTTGCAACAAGATGGTACACCACCTCATTGGGAAACTATCGTTCGTAGTTCTTTGAATGACCATTTTACAGGAAGATGGACTGGGCGAGGACATCCATTTCCTTGGCCACCGTGATCACCTGATATAACGCCGCTGAACTTTTTCCTTTGGGGATTTGTAAAGGACAACATTTACAGGAGGGGAGTGTCGAACATTGATGACCTAAAAGCCAGAATTACAACCGCAATAGCCTCTGTGGATGCCGACATGCTTGCCGGTACCTGGCGTGAAATTGAATATCAACTTGATATTCTCCGTGCGACAAAGGGCGCACTCGTGGAAGTTCATTGACAAGGGTCATGAAACTTTTTGAGTCTATCTAACCATTTATATTATTAATGTTAATCTATCTTTATTATTTTATGAGTTATTAAACATCAAAATGGGTATAATGCCTTTGTATAAATATGTTTTATTGGTTTTAATATTATGTTTTGACGATAGCATTAATATCATAAACAAAAGCTTAAAATTTAGTAAAATATTACATTTCCTTCACATACCTTTTTATCATTTGTTTGAAAATGCATATTTGTTTAATTTGGTCCACTGAATAATGTTAGATACCTATTTATCAATACCATCGCTCTCTTCTCATAAGAGGTAATGCTGGAAAGACATATATGTATATTTCTGCAAAATAAAACACTTAGAGAAACAGCCAACACTTTTCCGTTTATGAAAAACAGGATATTATATAGTCATTTAAAAGTGTACACTTTCAGAAAATGCATAGGATTCTTCTATGTCTAGAAATTTAATTTAATGCCCTTCAGACCCTACTAGACTTACAAGTGAATTCTCTTCCCTGAATTAAGATGACAAAGTTTTAAGAAGGTTAAGATAATCATTTTATTAAACTCTTGAAATTAACAAATGCAATTTGCACTACAGACGAAACTTAGCCACTAGTGGGTATTTAAAATAATATAGAACTGAAAGTTTAAATTCAAGTGCAATAGTCTGAGACTACACAAAAAAATAGTCTACTTAAGCTGGCTCAGGTAGTTAAAGACACCTATTTACATGGCTGAACCCGGATTAACCTTTGGCAGACTGGCGATAGTACGTAACAGTAAGCGAGGATGCCAGCAGCTCTAATTTTAAAGCATTCACACCTTCGGCTTACTCTATACCTAATTTGTATTCTGGTGACGGATATGGAAAGAAAGTTAAAATAAAGATGCAAATTATAAGATTTGATTAACGTAAAATCCTACAAATACATTTACCAAAGTAAATCGTTACTTTTATCACATCATTATACATTGTGATGGTACTGCAATTCCAAGTAAACATTTATGAGCTCTGACCATAAGAAAAGCCTCTATATCAGTCAATGCTACGTTTTACAGCCTTATTTCAAGGCGTGATCGTTCTTTTTTTATACACAGTAAGCTTTAAAGCCTTTTCAAAAATTAATATCTACACTTGACTCTCACGGCTAACAGAAGATTACAGGAGGCTGTTCCCTGCGACATTAAATTCTTATGCGTTTTTACATTCATAGCTTTTAGCCGTCATATGTAAAAAGGCTGAGGTATTTTCTTGAGCTTTCGTTTCGCCTATCTGTTTCATTTTCCGCTTAAAAGAAGTGATATACTATTGTTAAACACAAAATATAGCTTATTGATACATTTACCTTTTTAAGCTCTCCATTAGTATTTTTGGTCTGCAATGAAAACTGATTGCATATATTCATACATCAATATTAAACTAGACAGTTAATTTTTCATTTGAATATTTGAAATTATCTCAATTATGAGTAATAAAATTTCAATTTATTTTTATTTAAGTTTTATGATCATTTACTGAATCTGTATACCCCAAAAATAGTAGCCTAATATAATCGTTCGAAAAAGTCGTTTTCAGAGGTACTAATTACTCTGCAGTAGTGCAATATCCACCAAGAAAATATTCATTCGATCTTAAATATGTGCAGTAAATACATTCACTGGTTGATACACGCTAAGATTCGCTTACTCGCAGAATGAAATACAGCTGTTAAAGCAAGAAATATGGAGAATACCCTCATATTTGCATCTATTTATATTCCGAGATTTCTTAGTTTTATGGGCAACGAGAAATAGACACGATTCTGAAAGTATTGAGATCACACTTTTGTGTGCCTAAAAATAAACCACGCGGAGCGACCGTATGAAACAGAACAGATATGAGAGCTTATTTACTTGTTACGAGTTGTCGGTTTCTTTCTTTATGATTCATTTCCTTAAAGTATGTTATCGCTTTATTTAAATAAAATAAGAACTCCAGGCAAAAGTTAGATCTGGAAATTCTTTTTTTCTTCTCGTACTGAATGTGAATAAAAAAAAATAATAAAAATAAAAGTAAAGTCGTGAGATGGATATTTTTTAAAGAACTTTGAATATTCCGGCAGAATATTTTCTTCTTTATTTAATCTAAAAGCTTATAAATATTCTAAAGCTTTCAAATAATTCTGTCAAGGATTTCGAGCAACTATAATTATCATTTCAATGGGTTAGCTGCATGGGGTTTTCATGGTTTTTCCCATGTGTAATGTGATTAGCCTTCAATTTTTCTTTTAATGTTTCCATGTAAGAACTGTTCCCCAAAAGAGAGACCTGACAAGCTTTACCTAGATAAATACATCAACTCAAATATATAAAAGAATATTAGAAACATAAACCTGTATATTGCAGAAAGCAAAACAACTATTTAGATGATAGAAACATGTTTTTAAAAAATAAAATTTTATATACATAAACTTTACTGGGATGGAGGATTGTACATAGATATCCGAAGAAGTTAAGATACAGGAAGTAGTTAAGATACAGATCGAGTATGATTTTTGATTATATTATAATAGCTTATCATACTTGTGCTATAAATTCATTAATTTTAAGAAATTTATATTATTGTATCTATTTTTTTCCCTAAGACAAAGATATATTAAGAAGTAAGGAAAATTATACTAGATAGAATATAGACTTCCCTTGTGGTCTTTTGACTTCATTTCCATTGAGAAAATTAACATAATTTTAACTAGCAATAATTTTTAACATTTTAGTCTAATTTTTCTTCTTTTTTGGATTCAAGCCGATTTGGTTTAGCCAACTATAACTTCTTCTGTTTTTACAGTGTAAGTAGTGTATAAATTTATGAATGAAATGTTTCAGCTGTGATCTATACAAAAGTTTCGGGAGCAAATTCCTAGCACTTAATATTTACGATTCGCTTGAGATTTACCAGTTTTATGTGTTTCTTGTTTATTTTTATAAGAAATGTAAGTTGTTTTATTTTATGACTTTACTTTTACACTTATTTTACATTATTTATTTATTAAACTTTTCTTTTTTCTAGAGAAAAAATTTTCCTGATTTGAAATTTTTTCTTCCGGGTTTCTCTCTTTTCTCATTTATAATTTTTTGAATATATATTTCTTTTTCTTCTTGCTCTTTTATTTCGTATTCTTTAAGAAGGGATAATTTACGTATATATGAGTGATATACTGGACAGCTAGCGCATTTCACTTCTTCGTCCTATTTAAAAAAAATGTAAGATATATTTCTCTATCTTAGTATCTTGGGTGAGATTACTCTTTACAATTTGTGAATACGTGTTTAATTGCTTGACACAAGATCGCTTTTAGAGATGTTGGGTCAGGCCTAAAACCTATGAATGACAGAAAAAATATCATTTTAAAATTTCCTATAATATTCAACTGATGACAGTCAAACCATTGGTATGTTCCTTTGCGCTTTTTCTTTCATTCTGGTAAACAAATATTTTTAATATAGCCTGAATTAGCATCTTTTTGAAAATTCTAATCAGAGTTTATATCAGGAGCATTTGAAAATTCCAGTCGTGGATAACATCAGTTGCGTTTAGGCCTAGCCTTTTTTTAATATATTTCAAATTGAAATCTTTTCGAGATTTCAATTGGGGGTAATAATATGTATATGAAGCATTCGTATGTTTCTGATAAGCCGCCCCCCTATTTTTGGCATCATAACGTCGGTGACATTTATCTATTGTTGCACTTTTATTCTTAGATATAACATTGTCGCAAGCTGACCTTCTTAAAGTCCCACTAGTGGCCGAGTGGTTAAACACTGGTAGTTCGTCCTGGCCAAGGTTCGAATGTAGCAAAAGGGCTGGCTATATGGTTAGTTTTCGGGTTTTCGCTTGTGTATGAAAGGTAAATTGTGGATGGTATGAAAGTTTTTGAGGGATCCTATTTTCCCCGTGAATATGAGCCAACTTCCATCAAGAAGTTCTCCATGAAGGCATCCCCACTGTTAGGTAGATAGCTCCATGGTTTTGGCGTTTTCGAATAATCTAACTTTAATGGCTAAGAGTATATTTAATTGGCATTTCCTGCTTAGGAAAAAACTTAGAACGTATTTGCAGTCTTTGAAATAATTTTGCAACAATAATGCTTATAAATACCTGATATATAAATAAATAGATATTGATAAATATTTTGGAATAATATTCTCTAACAAGCAACATTCGCAGTGTTTTATAAGTATAGTTAGTTAAGAAATTCACTTTGGATAACAGTATTTTAATAACATTGAAAGGTCATTGAATCTCTACCAGTAAATCATCCATAGCCACTTCCAGAACTTCAGATTTAAGGCTGGCCTTACAGAACGATTAAGATTTGTTTTCTCAAATGGTATATAAATGACGTCATTTTAATTTAAGAAAATTTTAGGGTTTGTCACAAAGAGATTTTATTTACGGTGTTAGTCTAGAATTATTAAAGAAATATTGCAGATTCTGTTTGCAATATTTCTTTAATAATTCTAGACTAACATATCTACAGAAATTTAATACTAAATTCCTTTCCTTCTGGAGCATTTTTTTTTTCTTTATCTGTAAATGTCTTTGTTCCTGAAGAATAGGGAGCTATAAATTATTACCTTCAAAATCCATAGAATGTTTTTCAAAAGCTACGTCATTATGCATTAATTTTTAAATGTTTAATTCAAATAATGTTCAAATAGCCTGAGATAAAATCATATGGATTTCTAAACGGCGTAGAAATAAAAATAATTCTTTACTGTAATAGGTATAAGGAGAAAGACCATTCACGAGAGACGGCCTGTCTGAATACATGCGTAATGTTTTAAATAAGCGGCAACTCATGACTTGAAATAATACAGGAAATAGTTTGAAGATATTGACTAGGGACCACAGAATTGCTGAAAAGTGTAACAGCGATTCATTTTCGTTGCTGAAAATTCAAAACCTATAATACATATTTTCTACGAATGGGTACGAGAGTTAAGTTTTATGAAAGGATTTAACAGACTACTTGAACAAAAGCAATAAAAAATAATACAATACAATTAATATAAATCATTAAACATTATGATCGTGAGTTCTTAAAATAATTGAAAAGAAAGTGCCAAATAAAAATTAATTTCTTTAAAATTATTAATTGAAGTCTTTTAAAAGTGCAGTAAAGTTGAAATTTAATATTTTTAAAACTTAATCAATTATCGAGATCTAATCTATTCCTTAAAAAGTTCAGTAAAAATAAACAATATAAAAAGAATACTCGAAGTAAGAAATTAGCTAACCACTGAGTAAATTAAACGCAGATTTACTAAAAAACATTTTTTAATCAAAAGCAACTATTGTACATCAAATGTAAATATATATTAGGTTAAAACTTTAAGGAAACGACTTTATTAATGCAAATTAAATGCGAATTTTTAGTTATAATTAATGCAGATAAGTTTACAAACTTAGGAAGAACGGAGGAAAAAATCATGTAAAAAATTGGATGCCTTATAAAAGTTCAATATTTTTTTTAATTCTGATTAATCATTACGATATAATCTGCTGTACTAAATTCTAAAGCAAATGCTACTGTAAAAATAAAACCGGAATAACCTCTGGGCAAATTAAAATCAATATGTTAAATAAATAAAATTTGAATTTGAAATTTCTAAATTTTTGTTTATTATATATATATCATTAATGGAGCTAATAATTTAGTAGAAATAGCTTAAAAAAACCTTATAAAAATTGTATTAAAAGATACTTATTAAATTTTAAATACGTGAAGTGAACGTTAAGACAATCTCATACTAATTTCTTAAAAAAATCATTTATTGAAAGTGAACTTATCAATCATACTAAATTCTGTGATACATTTTAGATTATTCATATTTTTATGCTACAGACAATCTTCTCAAGGGATAATAATCTGAACAATCGAAGAGAACTGAATTGCGTTTCGTTCTGTATGACCTTTTGAGCAATTAAAGAAAACTAAACAATAAAAAGAAGCTAAAAATTGGAAAATGAAAACATTATTTAGAAAAATGTTAACAAAAGTTACAATATATATATATTTAATAATTCTGGAGAGTCGAAGAGAAATCAGCTTTCAGTTGTTGTGACTGAGAGTAAATGCTTGCAGATGAAGACAACATAATATGAACTTGAAGAATTTTCAATCCTTATTTCAATGCATATAAAATCATCTCCATAGATGTTTATCCAATCATAAAGAAATCCGAGACATTTCTATGATTCAACCATAAAGGAATATGATAAATTGCCATGTATGGTGATTATTAAAATTAAGACGCAGGCATTTTATAGACAGAGAGGCAGAGCAACGGAGATATTTTAGCAGTAGTAAAAGCCAGGAAAAGAGTGATGTAATTAGCTTGTTGAGTATTTATACCAAGTTTGATGTACAAGTACAGCTAATGTACGATTGGTTAGTTAGTAGCATTACATAACGTAGTAAAATCTCGAATTTGGGAGAAGAGATGAATTTAGGTGGAGAGCACCAAATCTAGAATGTTAATTTTGAGGTCGCCAATTATTTTATAAAAGCAGCTATTATATTTTGTTATATTTTACATATATATTACTCAAAAATGGGTTATTCGTCGAGACTGTGAATTCTGGTTTAAGTCCAAAGGGTCAAAGTGTGAATCTTATCGATGACTTTTAATATTAACAAAATAAAATAATTTTCTTATAATAAAATGCCATAATTTTTCTCTATAAAGTATTTTCTTTAATTTTGCTCTCCATATCCCATTACGCAATATTTCAAAATGTAAGCATCAGTAAACAGAATTAAGTGAAACTACTACATTAAAAATAAGAAATATAATTGAGAGTTCTTGAAAGAGAGACGATTTCCTGTGAAATATGAACATGAAATTTTATTCATTTAATTTAAATTTTGAGTTTGATACACGTATTATTCCTCATAAATTCAATATGGCTTAACTTAAGCTGTTATTTAATGAAAAATTCAGAGTATCTTTGGTAATGATTATGAACGAAATATTCCAATCTCTTCTGCTAGTTTTTAAAAAATAATGAAATAATTTGTAGTAAAAGAATATTAAATATCTTGAGTAAAGCTGAGAAAATAACTACAAAAGAAATGTCAGATATCCGCATTTCTTCTTATTATTAAGAAAGTCGCGAGTGATGTATCTTTCTTAAAGAGTCATTTCATGTAAATTTAAAATAGGTATATAAATCTCTAAAAATATTCGCCACATATATGTATTGAAACATTAAAAGGCATAGAAAGTATGCGTATCTCGTTTCCATGATTCATGAATTCTGTTTCTACCTAGCGTAACTTCTGCTATTTAAACTCAGACTCAATGATAAATACAGCTCCAGATTTAATGCATTTTAGAGCAACATTGCATTCTTACCATTCATATTTTTAGGAGCAGAGCTTTTAACCTCTCCTAAGGAGAAAAGGCTTTTGCTTTTTTTCTCTTTTTGTTTCTAATTGCATTCTTGTTATATTTTCGGCTGAAGTAATTTAAAGCTCTTCAGATGAATTGAGGCATATTTATTCATACGTTTCGCGTTGCATTCATATATAAAGAAGCTTTAAGAAATTTTTACATTTAAGTTAAGTGCTATCGGTTCTTTATCGCAATTTTAAAGAGGTTGAATTTGGGAGATTCATTTTATTTCGTTCTATTTACATATTATTTTGGTTAATATGTACAGAAATTTCTTTTAAATAAATCTACGATGAAAGTATAATATAAAACAACTTTGAGTTCTCTGCAGAAAATGCCAAGCAAAAATTGCGGAATATCTGTCTAATTTGAAATAATTTTATTTTCCCAACCAAATCTTTTTAATGTTTTTTATTTTGTACACGCATAATAATACATAGTTTTATTTACCCCAAATTTATGTAATTTCCAGCAATTCTTTAAAACTTTTGATTAATAATATTTTTTTGATGTGAAAACTTCTTTTTGTTATGTTTTGTTTCAGAAATGATTTTCTTCATTATATTTAAAAATTAATATTTTTTTGCCATAAGTTCTTCTGCATGAAATATTTCGCAAGATTTGAAACTTCGAATTAAATGCATTTTAATGAATGCATATTTTAAAGTGACTTGGAAAAGTATATTCTAAAGCACTTCTTTACAAATATAATAACTGAATATTATTTTATGATTTATACATTTATGTATCTATCTTTTATTAACTCAAGAAATACGATATTTTACATTGAATATCTTTCATTTGAATGAAAAAAGGGGAGCTATGTGTTTTTTAAAAATTAGTGTTTCACTGCGACAAATTTTACTTAATAAAAGAGTAGGAAATATCTATGCAGTGCCGATACAATTAAACTTCAACTTTATTGTCTCATATTTATCTCAATCTATCAATATTTATTAAATATAATATTTATTATATTATATTTATCCCGGTGCTATCAAGGGAAACCATTCGGAGACGGCAATTGCTGAAGCTGGTAAAAGCATGGAACTTATAAGAGATAGACTAACACAGTTGGCGGGGCGCGCGTCACCGACATGTCGCCAAGAAAGAGTAGGGATGATCTGGTTTACTTTAACATTGAAACTTATGGCGTTTGTATCACATAACTCTTTTTAACTATTAAATGTGATACGTTGTATAGTGATGAGATTATGAAAGCCACAGTGTTTTCCAAATAGGATTTAATATGTCTCATTAAAGCACTTTTTACTGCATTTCGCGCATTTTTTTCAGGCGTAATACTTGTAAAAGCATCTTTACTTTGGTAAAACTCTAAGCACACAATTTATGAACTTAATTTTGCGTAAAAATAAAGTAAAATTAAATAAGATTGATAGTACGTGATGGTTTGAAATAAATAAGGTAAAATTAAACAAGATCTGATTTTTTTTTAAAAAAAAATTTAATGAACATTTTCAGGCAGTGATTTTCCAAACTATAATAACATTACAAAACGATCCTATTTATTTGATTATATGATCATTAAATTATGAACATTAAAGTGGATTAGTTATTTTGATAATTCAAAAATTTCGGAGCATAAAATTTTCTGAGCGTAATGAAGGGAAAGAAAAAAGATAAAATAAAATCTAGAAATACTCAGATTTTATATTACGGCCAAAAGGAACATTTTTTTAAAGCTTTGTGTATATGTGTGTGTATAATATAGGTAACCCTATATTTATTGAATATCATGTTCTTCGCCCGTAAACCACATATATTTGAAAATAGCACATCTTTAGAATCTCCCCATTGGAGATAAAACTGTTATTTTCCGTACAGTGCTCGCTCTGAACTCTTTAAATTTGTTAATCAAAAATTCGTTAAAGTTTTACAAAATATTAAATAGATTAAAACAAATTTGAAATTCAGCAGTCCAGATGCCCATATTCAGGGGGAGGATTACATTATTCAAAATTTGATGGCTCTAGATACTATCGTTTTTGTCACAGTGCGAGAAACATACATGTATTCATGCAGATTCTTCATTATTTAATTTCTTTACATATAATACAGGGCGATAATATTTGGTAACAACAATTTGCAAGGAGACACGGACATTTATAGTAAAACAGCGCTAAATGCCGCTTCGAAACTAACAGCCTTTCTAGGCTACCGCCACTTCGGGCTAATAAATTAAATTAACAGTAAATAAAAAAAAAACTTATGCAGAACTAAAAATAAATTTAAAAAATAATCACTGTAAAATACAAGCAATATTAGTTATTACGGTTAAACAGAATTTTAATATTAGAATTAAATGTATAAAAATTTTTAAGGAGTCAAAAATGTTTATCACTATGAAGTACTATGAAATATAATTGAAATAAAATTCCTTTATAGAAATTGTGCTATAATACTCATCTATAATTTTAAAAAAGCAGCACAATTTAGAATTTTAAACAAAACTTTCAAAAATTCGTTTTTAAATATTTTATTATTTTTTACTCATTTACACCAATAAAAAGCATAAAAATTGCTTGTTGGAAATTTTCGATTAGTTCAGATTTAAAATATTATTTTCTAAAAGAAATAGTTACAAATTTCCTTACAGCGTAGGAAAAGCTAAAGGAATATCCAGCCCTGAAAGCATGCAATAGCTTTATAATTATTTGGAACGTTAATTATGCTCTTGATAAATATTCTAAATTTTTAAAATCAATCTCAATTTCAAAAATAAAAATATGTAGTAGTTCTAATTTGTGAAATGAGGCGCTACACCCAGCTTTTTCTTGACAATTATACACGCTGCAATAGGCAACCAATGTTAAATTTCTGCAAGTCATCCCTACTCCTCCGGATGTGGTCAAGGTGACAGCCGGCAAAGCCTCAGACGAGGGAGAAAACCCCTTTGGGTTATTCTATTTCTTATAAGGTCCATGGGTAAAAGCTGCTGACGTCTATTAAAACGCTACCACTGAAACCATCATAGGCAGAGTCTATTGGATTTTTGACGAACTCTGTCAAGCTATCGTGAGACCGACTAGAGGCGTGTGATCCACTTATTCACAAAGCCTACAGAAAGTTTTACTGCTGTTTGCTCCGATTGGTTAAAACAGGAAACGTACGGTTTCAGAATCTAGTGCTTGGCGACTTTTGGTTCATAGCCTTTACAATTTGTATCTGAGCGTCGTGTACCAAAAAGTGTGCATAACCCACCGGGGAAACCGCAGCTCAGTGGTAACGGGCGCGAGAAAATTTCTCAGTCTTCTAGGTCGCCGGTTCTACCCCAGCTCATAGCTTTCATAAACTCTGTTCTGCTCGGATTTATTTTTATTTTAACTTTATTGAATGACTTTTTCATTATTTGTCTTTTTGCCTTCGGGTGCGGTGTTAAAAATTAAACGCCTTTATTTTCTCTATTTTTGTTAATGTTAATTTTACTTATTTTTCTTTACTGGTTTTTACTCTTTGTAGTAGGTACCAGTAGCAAGATTACGATCCAAGATCCCGAAAAGCGTTTCAATAGAAATAGCGCATAATGGAATAAAATACAATTCTAGTTATACTTACTCATAATTTAGATAAAAATAATAGGTATCCTACCCCCTTAAATGTTTACTGAATGTTTTCATTTGGTTAATTTTTTAATATTCCTTTATTTGTATAAATTAATGCGCTATGGAATTTTACACAATAGACTCTTTCTAACAGAAATGGCGAAAAAGGGCATATGTTATCTCCATGTAAACACCTTTTTCTTGTAAAACTGTTACGTACTTTTAAAAGTTTAAATTCAAATACAAATAAACTATTAATAAGATCATTAGGTTGTAGGGTTTATATTTATTTTAACTAACATTTATTTTAAGTTTAAGCTATCTTTCCTGTCAAGCCTTTACTTTCCCCTGGAATTGCTAATGCCAGAGTATGTAAATTTTAGTAGAACGCGCAGAGTGTTCAAATTTTTAGCAGAAGTAATTTTGAGTTAAATATAAGGGAAACGAGTTTGTAAGTGTGCTTCTTGATTCACGAGCGTGAAGATTGCTATGTAGAAATTCAAGAACCGCGCGTTTCGGCCTGTGTGCCTACTCCGGCACTTAGTTGAAACTTTCAACTTCTTATTCAGAGAGTTTCCTGAAATCTCAGCTGTATCTTAGAACGCAGTTAAGTTAGTCACGTTTATAGAGCCTCGTAGGTAGTGACTTCGTTATTTATTTCATCCTGTTATTTATTTTTAGTTGTACTTTTTTATTTTACCGCCGGGTCGGCGTAGTTTGTGAGCGTCAAGTGAACGTATCTGTAACTTCTAAAGTGGAATAAAAAGGGAGTTAAACCCTTCTTAAGAGTTTGTGTAATTTCCAGTTCATAGCAGTCACTACTACTGTTGCGGGCAAGTTGGGGCCACGCAACATCACAAGGTTACTTAAAATACATTCCACACAATTGCTCTAAGCTTTCATTCATAAACTAAAAAAATATCGAATGAAATAAATGCTCTTTCCGTTTGTTTGTCGTTAATTACGACGCCTACAGGGCGATAACTCGCCATTTCAAATATGATCGTCAAGCAGATGTTTCCTCCAATGAGAGCAGCCGTAGAGAAATGGTCTGTAGGCTTTGTGAATATGCGTGTGATCTTCAGCGATGAATCTCGATTCAGTCATCTCTCGCCAATACAGCACGTTTAGAATATGCTTGAAAGGCAACTGCACTCGTCCTGGAATATTGCTAATTAACTGCCGAGATGCAATAGTTCTGCAAGAGGTGCAAATAGATGCAACAGGTCTTCTGCAGGGTGTCATAGGTGACCTACTTGATTCAATTCCACACTGTGTTTGGCTGTATAGGTGCCAGAGGTGGATATACTACTTACTGATTTGCAAAATTTTTCGTGCCATAACTTCTTAATAAAATTATCTTTTGTTCCGAACGTATAATCATTTGTTTATCTTCTCATACACTACCTACATGTTACGCTTCGTGATAGTAGTTCCTTCCTTTCTGGGTGCATATATTTTTTTTGTGACAGAGTGTATGTTGGTCCGTGATAAAACATTTAAGTGTATCTATAAATTTCTCATACCGTTAGAAATATTTTAACCTGTTTACTATTCCTGTTTTAGTTAAAACCCATGTCACTAAGTTAGTGAAATATAACTTTAAAATGACTTGATGTAATGAAATACAGCTTAGCCTATAGCAAATTCAAGCCAATTATTGTTCCGAATTCAAATTAGGCTATAATGCAACTAGAGGAAATCAAAAAATATCTATCAAATATGTACGACTTAAAATTTGTCATAATGAATCTTAGTTTATCCTAAAGTAAAAGAATGGTATAACGAATGATCATTACAACAAAAATTGATATTTTTTGCTCTGGTCGCTGAAATGGAATAGTTGTTTTAATGCGCGGTCATTAAAATGAACGTTAGCTGCATACGATCATAATCCAGAGTTAACCAATGAAGCTAGATCTCTCCTTTCTAAATTTCTTACAAAAAGTTCAAAATGTTTAGGCTTTAAGCTGCAGAAAAAAAGGAATTGGTCAGAGGACAACAAATTTGAATCCCTTATGGTAGAAAAGGTAAATCCCTTAGGTAAACCTCAGTCTCTGTACTATAGTCTACTGTATCTCCCAAATTCCTATCTCAAGAAGACTACATATGCACAGCTAATTTCCAAATGGCCAATCCGAATCAACCACCGGCAGACACACTCTTCGTTTCCTACCGCACGTTTCAACAGATGTAGCTTCGTTTTCAGCAGCTCTAACTGTATTTTGATACTTAAGTTCAGACTTTAGCTTAAGTCTTCTATTTTCTGTTATAACCTAAAGTATTACTGAAGCTACTCATTTTTATTAGTTATTAACTGTGGCAGGTATCCCCATGGAAAGGCCATTGATAATGCATGCAATATATGTACAGTAACTGTACTATATGTTATAGGAAGTCAGTATTTAGATACTTTGTTTAAGTCTTCTTATGTACTGTCTTATACTATGTATACCGAGTGTGTGTATAGTTACACTATATACTGCTCTTACACTATGCAATTATCTTCAAACATGTCGGTACTTATATATTCAGTGTAAGTCTTCCACTATCTGTTATAATACTCGTATAAAGTATTACTGAGGCTATCCATATTAATTTGTTAATAACTGTGGCATGTATCCCCATGGAAAGGCCATTGATAATGTGTATAATCTATGCGCAGTAACCACGTTATGTGATAGCTATGCATAATAGCCTAACGGTTTAGTAATGTCTGATCATTGTGCATTATTCTCAGGAATAATACCACGGAAATATCCACAAAGGCACGATAGTATTTTCCTAGAACTTAGGACTCTTCACTTCTACTTTTACTATGACCATGGACTCATTTAGTGATTCAAAACGAAGTGCCCCACGAATAATCGTAGCATTCCTATGCAAGGTGACTAAGCAAAAATAACCTACCCTGTCCATGAAACTCTTCAGTGACATCGAATAAATTTACGTCTGCCGATTCTACCCTGAGATTCTTCCACCGAACAGGCATCATTCGCATGGATCTCTAGGACGGAAGGCTGCTCCGTGGTGTACAGTCTACTGTATCATCAGTAACACTGGATTCTAAATAATGCGCAATCTCGTGAAGTTTCAGAGAATTGCGCAAAGATTTTGTCTCTATGTAATTTATTTTTCTGATAGCTCACCAACAATCAATCGCCTTTTCCCTTCATTTTAAATGACTATGTGTGAAGCTACTATATGCAAGTCATCTTCTTTCACGTTCTGTACAGTTGCAGAACTTTATTGTTGATTATAAGATTTTTTTCTTGTTTTTGTTGTTACAAAAGGCAGTTCTTCTCCCGTGATAATTTTATGCGTTAAAACGTTTGGCAAGACTTTAGGAATTGTGAAGTAGGGAATTTGTTTGGTAAATATGGACCTATTGCACTTAAATTTCTGACAGGAAGTTTCAAATTCGACTCTACAGTAAATTAGAATAGAAGATCTGTATTGAAAGTAATAAGAACACTTAAATAAAGTAAAATAGAAAATTGAAATTGAAAGTTATGAATATTTTTTAATTTATTACAAAAGCAATCTGATTCAAAAGTACTGTCGTATCGGTTTACTTTATTTTTAAGAAACGAGATTTTTAGAACACTAAAAGCCATTCTGCTTACGAGGTGCAAATTTGTCTAAAATAAAAAAAGGAAGAGAAGGGCTGAAGAAATGTGGAAGTTGATTTTTACTGATATTTAACGAAACAGAAAATTTGCTATTAAATTTACTGGAACTAATGTCATTTCTTTCACAATACTTCTTATTAAGTAAACATATTATTTGCTTAAATTTGTGAAATTATAAATCCTGCTGCAAACCTGCAAACCTTTTATTAAATCGAAGCTTTTTGACTTATGAGTTTTGTCTTATTTTAATCCATTCTCAAGTGATTTTTAAATAATTTCCTTTTAAAAAACACTAAAAAAAGTAATGTTTCGCTAAAAAGGTAATTCTACCCACTTTTTTATGTTCAGATAAGTAACAACTCATAAACTCAAACAGTATACCTTGCAAATTGGTCTTATAAACCTCATACCTAGAAAAAACATTAAAGAAGTATTTTGCCCGCAATGCAAAAAATTTAATATTTGGGTTACATCAGTGCTTATTCAGCGTCAATTTTGTATTATTTGACATGAAAATAAACTTTTGCAGAAATCATTAAACAGAAGTAATTATAATATATTTCGGCATCTGAGAGTAATTGTCATGCAACCAACGGCACGTAAATTTAATCCGCCTTTTCATATTCTTGTAATTATTATTCTAGAAAGGGGCTCTCGGCGCTTTTTATAATCAATTTTTCTTGCTATCAGTGATGTATATATAGTTCGGAAGAATAGTATACATGCATAATGAGTGATGCAAAATTTATAGAATTTAAAAAAAAAAAAAAAAAACTTGTTATGAAACAAAACAAAATTTTGCTGATGATGTTTGAATTAATTTATGACTCTCATACCCTAGCATGATCCACCTAATCACCAACAAATAAGTTCCATCATAATGTCAATATTGTTTTATTATTATTATTTTAGGAACTACAAATCAGTTTGTAAAATCTTAACAATCACTTTGGTTTTTCACAGTAATATTTAAAATAATGGGATGCATCCTACTCCTTTAGTGCTTGAGAGGTATGAGATTAGCTTAAGTTAGGTAATTTGAATATGGCAAAGCGCACAAGCCCTACCTACATAAGTAGACAAATGCCTTCGTGGAAGACTTTCTAAGGGAATTCGGGTCGTATACACGATATACGCGATAAAAACCAGGGAAAGAACCTTGCAGTCTGCCAGTTTGCCTGGCATGAAACCGAGTAGAAGTACAACTCAGAGATTGGTTGAAGTGTAATCAGACATGAGGTTATAAACCTCGACACTTGTTGCTGGAAAAGTATAAATTAGAAGATGTAATGTTTTTCATTTTTTGTAATGCATGCTCTTTGGTTTCCATGTAGCTTCCTAATTGCAGTATATTAAAGTTTTGAAGGCTGATAGGGAGAAATACATTGGAAAACAAGTCAATCTGCTTAGTTAACTCTCTTTTATTTCTGCAAGGAATTGAAACGTGGTCTAAGGAATATTGTTTTTATTTAACAGATTATCTCCGTATGAAGCTATTTATCCAATGAAATAGGAAAATATATTTTACTTTCAATGCAACCTTTGAGTGAGAAAAATTCTTAGGTTCAAAAGAGCAAAAATAGGGTTAAGAATATTTTTGTTGTTTCAATCTTTTGAGCTTAAATATTTTACTAATACTACGCCACTAGTTAAAACCTGACATGATTTTAAGTAGTCATGAGAGTGTCAATAAGAGACACTTTCATGATTCATATTAATTAAAGGATCATTCATATTAATTAAAGCACATATTAAACTTTTTCCTTGGAACATGAGCACAGTGAGCTTCACATAGTGAGTACTAACCCTATTAATTGGTATTTGCTCCTGACGACTATGTCATTTCTAATACAGAGAGATCAAGGGAGTAGTACTATGTTTGAATTTTTTTCTAATGAAAATATGAGTAAAATAAGTTTTTGAATTCTAAACAAAGAACTAAATTGTTTGAACAGCGTAAAGTATTTAAAGCAAGTTTGTCAAGTAAAATGTAATTAATATTTTTTACCTTTATTACAATCATTTCTACCTTTATATATTTGCAGGTAAAGCTAAAGTTTAAGACTATTTTCCGTGGCATAAAAATGATCCCTTGCCTTGAAAGTTTATAATTATTATCATTTTTAAATCAGAATGTGTGCAACAGTGACTGAGCAAAAACTGCTCAACTTTCACTTTAAGCTTTTATTCGCGGCCTTTAATACAGATATATATAGCTGTTTATTTAATCATTTATGGCAAAGTAGGAATATTTGTGAAGTGATTATGTGAGAACTATTTGTGGTGACATGTGAAGTGATTACGTGAAGACTATTTGCGGTATTTGTGATGCGATTATCTGACGACTATTTGTCTAGAAGGAGGGATTCTTCACTGCACACTGGTGTGCAAAAATTAATGACGAAGTCGAAAAATTAGTATATCAGCTGAACGAAGAGGCAGAGCGGACAGAAAGACCAATCAGGAGATTAAGTAAGGTGATGTACGGTAGCACATGCGCAGATATGCAGGTAGACGTAATGGGGGACTGTCTGAGTAGTATAAAGCATGTTGTCGGTGTAAGATCAGTATTTCTGTCAAAGAGATTGCAAGCCGTATAGCAGTTAAAATCACACCGAGTTGTTGCCTCAACGAGAAATGGCGAATAATCAATCTGCTTTTACCCGAGGTCCAATCATTGGGAAGTTGGAGGAAGGCCGCAGTGTGACAAGTGTGGCTGCAGAGTTCGGAATTGCTCACATCATCGTTTCACGACTTTGGAGACAATTTCAAACTACAGGAGCAGCTATCCGGGGGTTTAGTAGTGGTCGTCCACGAGGAACCACACCCGCAGATGACCGGTATATTGCCTTACAGGCCAGAAGAAACAGGCGGCAGACAGCGGGAGAAATCGCTAGACACACGACACAGGCGACTGGACAACCGACATCGGGTTTTACCGTGGCCAGAAGACTGCACGGTGGTGGTCTGTTTGCACGACGCCCTGTACGGTGTGTACCTCTAACGCCTGCCCATCGGAGAAGGCGTTCTCTGTGGTGCCGGGAACACCGGAATTAGAGAAACAATGAATGGGGACGAGTACTCTTTACAGATGAGAGCAGATTCAGTCTGAGTAGCGATTCTCATCGCATACTCATCTGGAGAGAGGGGGGAAGCCACAATCATCCCTCGTACATCATTGAAAGGGGCAGGTACGAAGGTGGCCGTGTTCTCGTTTGGGGAGGCATCATGCTTGGTAGTCGTACAGACCTTCACTTCTTCGACGCAGGTTCAGTCAACGGGACCCGTTATTGTAACGAGACTCTTCTTCCATATGTGCGTCTTTTTAGAGGCGCTATGAGTCCGCAGTTCCTTTTCATGGACGACAATGCACCATGACATCGCACAGTAGCTGCCGAACAGCTCTTAGAGAGTGAGGATATTGAACGTATGGATTGGCCGGCACGATCTCCAGATCTCAATCCCATCGAGCATGTATGGGATTTTCTAGGCAGACGCTTGGCATCTCGTACCTTACCACCAGTAACGATTCCGGAGCTTCGATTAGCGCTGCAAGACGAATGGGCAGCAATGCCTCAACAACTCATTGACACCCTCATTCTCAGCATGGGCAGACGCTGTGAAACCTGCCTAGCAGTCAGGGGAGATCATATCCCCTATTAAAGACCGGATGTTTCTTGCTGGACACCCATCACAGGGATGTTTCGGCATTCAGTCGCATTGCGCCCTATGCTACTTTTTCAATAAAGCTTCTTTTTATCCCTCTGATTTCTCTTTTAGTAAGTGTTGCTTACATTACTCATATCCTTACGTATTGGGGATCTTACGGTATTAAATGTGTTGATTTGGAAAGCTTTTGTACAAAGTTATATTGAAAAAACCGTCTCGTCCTTAATTTTTGCACACCAGTGTAGATCCGTAAAGGGAAGGATGCCGTAAAATATTTTCTAAGGAAAAATCCTTATATTTATAAATATATATATGTATGAATGATGCTGTTATGTATATGTAAATTCTTTAGATAGTGTTTCGTAAATTATGTCATTATTTTCCAACAATTATTTCAGATTTACTAACCACTTTAAGGTTTCAGTTGCGCACTGTTGTATGTCTTCTTGGCTTCTATTACACTGCACAAAAATTTATGCAAATATAATTTAACTGCTTACATTCAATTATTAAAATGAAGTTAAATACTCAACTGCAGATTTTGCTGTACTTAAATTTCAGTCGTTTGCTGATTTTGCATGAAGCGCTCATTGTTGAAAAGAAATTGCTCGCTAACTATTGTTAGAACCAAGTTAGAGAGGTGTTGTTTAAGACTGAGTGGAGAAGTTATGTGTTAATTTAATAAAAAAATTAGCTTGGCAGAAAAAAATCAAGTATCTAAGATTTAAGTCTGCTACATTCGTTTTAACAAATTAACAAAACCGAGTTAAATTTACAGTTAATTACGGAAAAGATTTGAGCTTTTAGAGATTTTTATATATTGTATTTTGCATGGAAATATTTACAGAATTTATGAAAGAAAAATCATCACGAGTTCCTAGAATTCAACTTATTTTTAACGGGAATCGAACGCAATACAGAGCTGTGAACCGTTGAGCAGTTTTTGATGAGTCTCTGGTTCAAACATTCTCATTTAAAAATGATAATAATTATAAATTTTCAAGGCAATGAATCATTTTTATGCCACAAAAAATAGTCTTAAACTTTAGCTGAAAATATATAAAGATAGAAATGATTGTAATAAAGGTAAAAAATATTAACTATCGTTTACTTGACACACCTGCTTTAAATACTTTCCGCTGTTTAAAAAATTTAGTTCTTTGTTTAGATTGGATTGGATTATTTAATTACGGCAAAGAACACGAGGGCTATCTGCCTAAAGGGAGGGATGCCTTCGTGGAGGACTTTCTAAGGGAAACTGGCTCGTATACACGTTACACATGGGGAAAACCACGAAAACGCCCATGCAGCCAGTCTGTTCGCGGGATTCGAACCTCAGACCGGACTACCAGTGTTCAGCGTCTTTACCGCTCGGCCGCTGGTGGGCTGTTCTTTGCTTAGAAGTGAAAAATTTATTTCACTCATATTTTGATTAGAAAAAATTCAAACATAGTACTACTTCCTCGGTCTTTCTGTATTAGAAAGAAAATAGTCATCAGGGGAAATACTAATTAATAGGATTATTACTCGACTCTTTTGAAATGCCCTAGGTATTCTAAATTGTTGATTGGGGGGGTGTGCGTTACAGAAGCACTGCTATAAAGGTAAGAACTTTTTAACGAATGTGAAGTGAACCTCTTGTTAGTTTCTCAGACTGGGGAGAAAAATATAACTTTTACCTTCATCTCGCCTTAGAAACATGTTTGTAATTAATAAAAGATACTAAGTAAAGTAGCATCTATGAAACACATTCCTAGTAATGTCTGTCGTAAAATAGGCGATATGACTATATAAATATTGTACTTTCTTGCTGCTCTAATTCAGTAATACATAAAATTAAATGTTTTTAGTCCAAAGGGGCAATTTGCACAGAAGGACTATTAATTTCGTTTTGGCATTTTGCGTTGGTTCACTATAAATGTCGTTTCACTTTTCAAATTGTTGCCACCAAATATTATAGCCCTGTAATTTAAAGAAATTAAATAACGAAGAATCTGCATAAATGTATGCATGTTTCTCGCATTATAATAAAACAACGGTACCTAGAGTCATCCAATTTTGAATAACGTATGTTTCCACCCGCATATGCGCAGCTGCAAGCCCAAATTTGTTTTGTTATCTATGTCATATTTTGTAAAATTTTAACGATTTTTTGATTAACAAATTCAACGATTTCAAAGCGAGCAATAGCAACACTGTAAGGAAAAAACATTTTTATCTCCAGCTCGCGAGACTGTGTAACGGAAATTCTAAAGATATACTCATTTAAAAATTATTTTGCGATACTGCTGTTGAACTGAATTTTATGGTTTAAGTGCGAATTTAATAAATTAAGGTAACACAAAAAACTTTGAAAACGCTTTTTGAGCGTAATGTAAAATCTGGAAGCTTTTAAATTTTTATATTTTTGTTTGCATTTCAATTTAAATTTCAGTTTTTAGATTAAGTAGAAGTCTTAAATTCATTATTTCACATAAATTAAATGCGATAACTGTAGTACAATTGCTGTGTTGTTTAAAAACGTTTTACAAATGTAGGCACTTGGAGCATCGGCACAAAAGTTTTCTGAAGCTAATTTTATATTCCCGATTTTGAAAAACCAGAAAATAAAATACACTGTTGATAGGATTGAAACAGTGAACTTCTCACGGAAAATTATAATCCTGAAATGAATTCATTCGAGAATTGCATATTTGGAAAGGATAGAAACAAATCTTTACTACATAAATAATAACGTAAAATTATCTGCATGAAATGAATTGTTCACAGACAAGGCGTCACTTTAATATGAATGTATTATTCAAGCAGGGAAAAATAATTTGCCGTTCTTTTAGTTTGGTTCAGAAAAGGCTGACGAAAACTTGCTTGAATTACAAATTAATAATGATTTTGTCTATTTGTTTACTGAAATCAAGCTTAATACTAAAACGTTTCTGTTACGTTTACTGAAACTAAAACGCTTTAAAATGCTAAACTTCTGGGAGGTTTTAAAGGGTAACTACATTTAACTTGCAGGAAAAGGCCGGTATTAATGAACAGCAAGGGTTTATCCTTGCTAATGTACTTAATAATGCAAATCCTAATGTCTAAATTCCAACAAAATTCATCATTTTCAGCTTAAGATTTAAAAAGGTCAGGTGTTTTTAAATAATTCAAAGAAGATAAGAAATGTTTTGTGTTTTTATTTTCAAATCTCATTTCGCATGAGCATTTTGAAAGAAACCGTTGTAAAAATTATTTACAGAATTAAAGTTACGGAAAAAGTAGTTCTAAGCTTTTAACATTTGAAGAGTTAGGTACTTTCCTTTAGTTTTCATTTCAGAAATTTTCTTATATCCATTATATATAAAAATATATATGGAAAGCTTTTGTATACATTTAAAAAAAAAATATATTGTTGAGCCTGACAGAAACGTTAACTCATTAGCATATCTATTCACATATTTATTAATTTTAACTATGAACACGCTTAGAAGATTCCAAGGTAATTTCGCTTTCAATTACGATTTTATTAAAAATATGATTTTTCTGCTTCCTTGCTGGATTTCTGTAAACTAGCTGATTAGAACTTCAAAAAATTCAAGAAAATTGCTCAGCTGTGTAAATACTGCATTTGTATAAAACGACCAATAATTATACTTTTATTATGAGGAATTTAAAACTATAATTATATTTGAAATGAAAATTTCGACTTTTCAATTTTCAAGAAAATTGTGCTGATTATACATATATAATGCAGTTATGTTACATATAACATAACTGAAATATGTAACTAAGCATAATTACGAAATTTAGCTTATAAATATTTTTATTAATGTTAAGAAAGTAATGTATATTTGTATAATGAGTAGCTAATCACATCTTTAATTTAGGATTTATCAAAATTATATATTCTTAAGTTTATGCATGATTTCCCGAAACCTGTGCTTAAATTTTTATAAAACTTTTGCCCAGTTGTAGAAAATCTATGTGGGTAAACTGATATACTATTGCACTTATTATATAACAATTTTAGAAATTATCCTTTATTTTAGTTTTAAAGATAATCGATTTTGGCATCTTAAAATAAAGATTATATTTTTTAGGAAAATATTATTCGATTATTTTTAAAACAGGTTATTTTAACTGTACATTGTGTTTCCAATTTGGAAAAACAAATTAACTAATAATAGAGGTTTGTTTATCATTTGTGCTGTGGGCAGAGCATATTCCTGTTTTACGACAGTTACAAAGAATGTACATTTTTAGTATTTATTTAAAATATTTTAAATCTGGAACACAAAAAGAGAAAATATAATATCAAGAATTTCAAAATACGTATACGAAATTTCACGATCATAAATAAGTTACTTATAACGATATTAAATTTTAAAATTATTTTATTTTCTACATATTTTGGCATTTAGAGGGACCTGATTTTATTAGGGATTAGAGGGATATTTTGGCATTTAGAGGTTGTGAGTCTCATCTTTACAGTAAACGCATTTGCACAGCAGTATATATTCATTTTTGTACATACAATAGTCCCAAATTTAAGACAATATTAGTTAAAACAATTTGAAAGTCTGAGAATTTACAACCTATACATTCACGTTATAGAGTTTATAAAAATACACGTATCTTTTTTTACACAGGTATTTTCTCTTGCACGATAAAGAAATGGCTGAAAATGTCTTATATCACAGCAACACGGCTTCGATCTAGCACTTTAATGGCTATGCGCAAACCTTCATAAAAAACTTGATGTATGCATATATTTCGATAACACGACTTTTATTCTAAACATTTACCAAAAATTACGTACTATGCCATCTTGTGTACTACACAATAACAATCTATTTATTTATACTCACAGAAATAAAATAAATTCTGGGATATCAGCATTTTCTTGCATCGTAATTTTTTTTAATAGAGTCGTACCTTTCATTTATACAGTATGTATCTTGTGCTCCCAGGGTTCACTTGGGAGACTGCACAAGTTACGTAACTGTGATTTGAAAAAAAAAAAAAAACTTTTTAAAAACAGTTTGGATATGTATTACAAATTATCTTTGTCCATTTAGGAGCATTTATTGCGGAATTATATTTCAATCCAAACCTATGCCTGAAAGTGAGAGGACAGCTTTAAAAAAATTATTTCCTTGGAGATGGGAATATAAATCTGAATAAATTGTTAAAGGATAAAAGGCATGCGACGTTGCGAAAAGACGAAATTTAAATGAGGTGACGAAGAGAAACATTAAAAAATATTTCTGTTTTAAAAGTTTTCGGAACGAATGCATCTAACTTGTATTGGTTGTTAGTCTCATATAGCACAATTTCACACAAAACGGTACTGGATCTTATATACCGTGTAATAGAAGAATCGCACTTTTTGATATAGACAAAGTTAAATAAAAATGTTTTCAATATTTAAAATGATACACAAAATTTAACCAGTAAACACGTAAAAACCCTTTTTTAACTTATTATTTGGTTAATTTTAATATATTAATGAATAAAAAGGGTAAAGATACAATAAGAATTACCGTAATATTTTACAGATATATAAAGTAACCGAATACAAATGACAGTAACAAAATGTTCCAGTACGCTATTTAGTACACAATAAAGATAGTATAACTCAGACAAAAAAGACAAAGATTTATTAGGACAAAAATAAAGAGCTGATTTATTACGACAAAAAAGATGAGCTGATTTATTACGACAAAAAAAGATGAGAACCCCATCTGGATAAGAAGAGGGACGCTTTTGTTAAGGACTTTCTAAGGAAACCTGGCTCCTATCGACACTTCACATGGGAAAGACCACGGAAACGTCCATACAGCCAAACAGTTCGCCTGGAATCCAACCCACTTTGAACTAATAATGTTCGATAAATTTATCGATGGACCGCTAGTAGGCTGAACTCATATGCACAACACGAATTGAATTCAATAAAATGAGATCAAACTGTAACAACAAGAAGCTTGAATAACGAAGCTTAAACTAAAGGGTTTTATAATTTTTTCCCAATCACTATTGAGTTCGTAGTCGTGAAAGAATAAATTGGGACAGCATATTTTCCTAAAGTGTGTCTCAAAACGTTTTTACATAAGATTCATTGTGATCATAATTCAACAAAACAACAAAGACTGCTAATGAATTCTGGAATCTGCTCAATTATGCAGCATTGAATGTCGAATGCCACGATTTCCAGACCCAGGATTAAATGGAGACTACAAATCCTCCATATAAGCTTGCATTATATGGAGGATTTGTTATAGTGTATCATTAGTTAAGAGGTATACTAGCAATGAGCATAGTTTGCGCGATTATGCTCCATCTCGGTGAAGGCAGATACCTCTTAAATACTTAGACCTTGCCGAAAATGAAAATTTTTTATCAGCAGACTAATTATATGGATAATACTACTAGTCATGTAAAGCAAAGCTTGTTGATACTTCTTTCACCAATATGTAGAACAGATGCAGTAGCACTCTCACAGCTGCATTAGGATAGGATATTGTAACTAAATTATTTGATTAGGGTTTATTGTTTAATTTGAAGAATATATGACTTTTGTGCTAGATGGTATTCAAGTCATAAATCTTAAATCCTAGTTCACGAAATATAATGAATTGTTTCATGTCATTTGGAATGATTCAGTTTTTTGCTTTACTCAATAAACTAGTTTACCAACACATTAGAATTAATAATTAAAAATATTTGTTGAAAGTAAGACTGAGTTGCACCGTACAATCGAAATAAGGATGCATCTTATCAACCAACTTTAAGTTCAATATCTATTTGCTATAATGTACACGCAAGGGAGAAATGACTGGCTACCTTGAAGAATGTTAGTAACATTATATTATAATGACGGTTAGATAAAGAAAGTTAGTAATGTTTCTAATAGAGCGTTATACATTTTGGAAATTGTATTGTTAAACATTAATAAGAAATGCTTTTAATATGCATGCACAATTAAAAATATTGGTTTTTCTAGAGCAAAATATTGTTCCTTATTAAAGTACTTAATCGTAAGATCTTCGAAATACAGCAAACCATTTAAGAATGCACTTTGCATGAATTTTTACGTGAGTCACATTTTATTTATAGCAGCAGAATGGAAATCAGGCCTTGAGAAATTAAACACTAAAGGAAGATTTTATAATGCATGACAAAATGGCTGGAAATTGTCTTTCTTAAATTTATGTACCCAATGCATTTTAATTGGCTCTGACAATTTGAAACACGAAAGTTAAAAAAGCATTGCCTCCTGGGAAGTTTTGGGGCTTCTTTCCGCATCTCTAAAGTGTTTTCCTTTGCTCTTTAAAAGTGTTGAAGATGATTAAGTTTGAAGTTGCTGCTGGTAATTTTGAAAATCTTGAAGCAGATTTTTCGAAATCATTAATTTTAATTTCTTTCCACAACAGAGTACTTTTGTTCCACTTTTTCCACTAGAATTACGGAACATTAATTCTTTTTGCGTCTTTTGTTATTCTGAAGTTCTCACTTTCGAATACATCTTTCAGAAAGAAAGGAAACTTAAGTTTTGGTGGAAAAAAATGCTTAACAAATTTAATCTCGCTTATTTATTCTACGAGATATTTGGAATGGGTACTTTTTCAAATGTTTGTTAATATATTTCTTTAGCATTTTCGTTTTACCAGTTTCACTTTGTTGCAAACATACAGTAATTCATTACAGATTTTAAATCGTAAATAACATGAAAAGATTTTGCTTAGTAGCGTAAATAAATCCAGTCTTCTGAATGTATCACAAAAATAGGTTGCGAAAAAAGGCAATGGAAATTTAATAGCTTTATTCGAAATGCTTCAAATTCTTTTTTTCTGCTCAGCCAAAAGTTAACAAGTGTGTTATTTTTGAAATCTTCAGTTTGAGTTCGATCATAGGAAATTTCTATCAATTATATTGGATTTCTAATCCAATTTTCTTTTGCATAATTCTCGGGAAAATACATGTTGAAATTATTTATCAATAGTCAGCAATGATTTTTAAAGTCGGACTCTAATTCTTTTTTTATTTTCAAATTATTAATTAAATTAGAAAACTATCTAAAAGTGTAAAAAGCTTAAAATATTATTACACAATTCTTTGATTATGAGCTTAAGTATTTTTATGATTGCATTTATTTTATTTCTAATAGTAAACAAATTAAAACTTTGTCTTTCTAATTCTAAATTTAATTCCTTTCACTTTCTAAAAATATCAGCTAAATATGCTAAACGCGCCAACCACAATCCACTAAATAAAAATTTTTGCAATTCAAAGTTTGAATCACAGAGGAAAATTTAAATTTCTGATCGGAATTTAAAAAGACGATTTAAAAC